>NC_135572.1:207428001-208053001 GCF_965152235.1 Eretmochelys imbricata
ACCACCCAGTACTACACTGCCTTGGCCCTCAGACTGTACTTCTCCATGTTGGAGTTGGAAGTGGGATCTTACACACTGAGATCCCATTACAGAAGGTCTGAGATTTCCCTTCATTCATCCTTGTATAGATTGAGCTCACAGCACTGGCAATCTCTCAGGAGCCGGTCCAGTGACAGAATGCCTTGAGGTTCAGTCCTTGTTCCATATCCAGCAATTGTTTTTTTGGACTCCATAGGGTATCCCTCCAGACTCCAGGTCCTCATCTCCTAGACCCTCCCTACCATTAAGTCTCCATCAAGGCACCAGAGTCCACCTGGTACTGATCCTGGTACCGATCCAGGTACCAAGCAAGCAGTGGAACTTACACCTCTAATATGTGGCCCATCTGGGAGGGAGGTTCTGCAGCTTCAAAACAGGTGGATACTATGCTGCCACCACTGAATAAACACTTCTTCATATTCTCCTGTTTCTGAATCATCCTTCCTGGTTCCTGATGAATATAAGACATAACAAGAGCTTATGAAAAGGTCCCAAGTTCCCCAAGTAGACAGATGGAACTGGTCTGATTGAATCCACATAAGTTAGTGGATATTTTATATACTGCAGGACCTGCTAGAGTCGTTTTAACTCATTAATGAAGCTATCTTAGATGACCAGAATCCTTTGGCAAACTCCTTCCTCTCTGCCACCCACTGCCAAAGGAATGGAGAAGAAATACCAAGTTCTTTCACAGGGTCATGAGTATTTTTATTCACACTCAACCCCAGGAACGTTGGTAGTGTGATGACTGTAAATGAGAAGGGAAGACAAGGCCAGTCTACATCTACGTCTAAAAACAGAGATGCAAGGACACTAGATTTATTTGGGGAAAGGTTTATTCATACTCAGGTTTGCATTTCAAAACTGCAAACTGTCAAGCTCTTTTCACTTGCTAAACTTTTTCAAATTGGGATACAATGTCAAAGTTTATGGACAAGTTACTAGATAATGCCAAGAAGGAGTAGCAGGCACTTGTGAATGATGGCTGCTGATAGCAGGATCATCCCTGCAAGCTGCATTGGATGGGGCAGATTCGGCAGCAGAAGTGATGGCAACAGTGACCATCCATTGCTAAAAGGAAGAAAACGTAAATTGCAGGAGTTAAACTGGTGACTATTAGTCATCATCCACTGCAGATAACAGAAGAAATACAGCTCCCACTGAACTTGGGGACTCTGCATACTAAATGGACTTTTGTTGTTTTGACCAATATATTGAGCACTGTTGTATTGGGAGTGGATTTCATCCGAGAAAATGACAAAAAATGTTGGATGTTAGTAAAACACACTTGTCCCACGACAATATTCAGACACTCCTGCTGGAAAAGGGTAGGAGGACGTGTGGACACTGGAGCACAATTCTTGGGGCCTTACAGGTATCTCTACCATGCCTACAGGATGACAGAGAGGAACTGAAACAACAAGGAGTCCAGCAGCACCTTAAAGACTAACAGTTTTATTTGAACATAAGCTTTCGTGGGTAAAAACCCCACTTCTTCAGATGCATGGAGAGAGGAACTGCTCCCTTTGGTGGCTCAGAATAAAGCTGTGGTGAAGCCAGGTCATCATGCAATAATACCCATAAGGATAAAAGATTGCTACAGTGAACCTGTAGACATAAGTCCAATGGAGACTTGAGGATATGCATTGAGCACAGGAGATTTAATTCATTGACAGTTCAGAATAGTTACCCACTTCTCCACACAGCAGACATCCTGGATAAAATGTCAGGAGCAAACTATTACACTAGTTTTGATTTGGTATCTGGATCTCATCAGATTAAAGTGGCATCTGGAACTGAGATAATACTGCCTTTCTGAAACCTTGTGGACTATCTCAATTCTTCAGAATGCCTTTCAGACTTAGGGATGCACCAGGGACATTTCAGAGGGTAGTAAATGATCTAACCCAAGTTCTGAGAACTGAAGACATCTTCACATATGTAGATGACTCCATTTGTTTCCACAAAATGTGGAAAGAACATCAGATAGAAGTGGGAAGGATTCTGAAGCTTTTTAAAAAGCTGGTTTTAAACTTGCAGGAAACAAATGTCAGTTTGCAAAGAGTTCCATCACCTTCCTGGGACATATAGTCCAACATATAGTTGGAACCCCAACCCCAGAAACTGAATGTTAGAAAGGACTGGAAGGTCCCTGCAAACTTGGAGGAGGTACCGTGGTTTTTAGGCCTCTGCAGATTCCACAGAAGATTTGTAAAAAATTTCTCAGAGAGGGCAGTGCCATTATACCAGGTAACTAAGAGTGATTTTGTCTGGACAGAGTAACACCAAAAGTGTTTGAGTCACTGAAAGAAGGATTTCTAAACCATGCTGTGCTTAAATTCCTGGATCCATCCTATCCATTCATGTTAACCTGTGATGCCCCAAAGGTTGCTGTTCAATTTGCACTTGAACAAATTAATGATCTTGATTGGTGCAGATGAGTAGTGTTTGGAGGTTGCAAAGTAAATGAGAGGGAACCCAAGTCTTTGGCTACAGAACTTGGTGTGTGGCTATTGTGGAGATTCATAAGTCCAGTTGTCCATATTTATTAGATACAGAATTCACAGTGTACACAGACCACAGTGCCCTACAGTGGCTCCTTGCAAAGCAGCAACCCAGAAGGATGCCTGTGGAGATGGATTCACAAAGTGCCTGAATATACGTTCACAGTAAACATGGAAAGTAACATGTGGTTGTGGATGCTCTCAGCCAGGCCAGGGCAAACCCAAATGAGGAATCTTTGCTGTTTCTGTCTTACACTTAGAGGCTTTTACAGTTAGGCCTGCATCTTTGAGCTTTAACAGTACAATCTCCAAGTATTTCTTGTGATCAGACCAAGAGTTGCTAAAGATTACAACATCGTCAACATACTCTTGTGAAGTTCTGTAATCCATATAACACTTGGTTGACCAGCCTCTGAAAAGTGGCTACTACATTCATTAACCCAGATGGTAACATTTTGAATTCATGCAGTCCCATATCAGTGATAAAAGCAGATTCTGTGTATCTTCATGTAAAGTGATCTGCCAATAACCTTTCACAAGGTCAAACATCCTAAAATCTCTAACTGGCAAAATATCCAGCATATAATCAATTCTGAGAATACAATAAGTATCAGGACCAGTGGCAGCACTGAGTTTCCTACAATCAACACAAAATCTTGCAAAGTTAACTTCCTTGGGGACCAAGACAACTGGAAGCGCCTAGGAACTTACAGATTCTTTAATGACCCCCAGATGCAGCATGTTTTGAACTTCTGAGGGCTTGTCTACGCTGGCACTTTACAGCACTGTAACTTTCTCGCGCATGGGGTGTGAAAAAATACCCCCCTGAATGCAGCAAGTTTCAGCACTGTAAAGCACCAGTGTAGACAGTGCACCATCACTGGAAGCCGCTCCCCTCATGGAGGTGGGTTTTTTAGAGTGCTGGGAAAGCTCTCTCCCAGCACTGCGCTGCAACAACACAAGCCACGTTACAGCGCTGCTGCCAGCACTTTAACGTTGCCAGTGTAGATTCGCCCTTAGGGTGAATTTGCTCTTGTACCGTGCCAGTGGCATGGGATGCCTGGCTGAATGCCGACAGAGAGTCCTCATTAATGATCTTGTGGGTCATCGCGTGACTCCTTCCTGGCTTGGTGAAAAAAAAACACTTGTATGTTTAGTATCAGAGGATAGCTGTGTTAGTCTGTATCCACAAAAACAACAAGGAGTCCGGTGGCATCTTAAAGACTAACATCTATATATTTGAGCATAAGCTTTCGTGGGTAAAAACCCCACTTCTTAAGATGCACAGACAGTACTTCTCCCTTTTCAATTAGGGTTAACTCACTGCGTATTTTCAGTACTGTCAAGTGATGAGTCATTTTGGCATTCAGCCATCAAAGCAATGAGATGTGACTCAGTAGTTTCCCCTTCAACACAACAAATCATGTTTACTATGGCTTCCCTACTTTAAGCCTATTCACGCTCACTGGCTGTGGGATAGCTTTACTGTGAGGTCTTTTAACATGATATGTACATTCAGTCACCCCTTTTACCACTTCAAAAGGTCCCTCCCGTGAGTTCTGTATTTGTATTTTCTCCCAGGGATAAGCACCAGCTCCAAGTCACCTACTTCAAAAGAATGTTTACAGGTATCAGAGTAGCAGCCGTGTTAGTCTATATTCATAAAAAGAAAAGGAGTACTTGTGGCACCTTAGAGACTTAAGAAATTTATTAGAGCATAAGCTTTCGTGACTGAATGCATCTGATGAAGTGAGGTGTAGCTCACGAAAGCTTATGCTCAAATAAATTGGTTAGTCTCTAAGGTGTCACAAGTACTCCTTTTCTTTTTACGGATACAGACTAACACAGCTGCTACTCTGAAAACTGGCTCTTTTGTTCACATACATTCCTAACATTGATTTCAGTGTTCCATTGAACCTCTCCACCACACCATTTGTCTCTGGGTGATATGGGGCAGCCTTTAGTTGTTTCACTCCATGCAACTTGAATAGATGGGACACAAAATTTGACTTACAATCTGATAAAATCTCTTTAGGGAAACCCACTCTGTTAAAAATAGTGAAAAGGGCTTTCACCACAGAATTGGCCTCTATGTTAGTTAGAGCGACTGCTTTGGGGTATCTGGTGGCAAAATCCACCATCACCAAGATATGTTTTTTCTGCCTTTGGGTAGGACATAGCATAGGACCCACAATTTCCATTGCTACCCTATAAAATGCCTTGTGTATCTCAGGCAAGGAATGTACAGAGACTTCTTGGGTTCTGCAGGTCTCTCTCTTTTGACATAATTTACAAGACCCACAATAGTCTTCCACATCATTCTGTGTCCCTGGCCAATAAAAAATTATTCTTTAACCTATCATAGGTTCTTCATGCCCTGAAATGACCAGCAAAAGCATAATCATGTGCTAGCAACATTAACTCCCCATCGTGCTGGACACGCACAACCTGTTCTTGTAAGATTTCTCAGGGCTTTTATCTTTCCCCATGGATGCTTCCCTGTACAATCCCCCTTCCTCTTCAGAAAAATCTTTCCCTGTTTCCCCTCACTGGGGCCCCCTTGAGGATGTAACCACAGATGCTTTCTCATCTTCAAAGCCCCGGCTATAGACAACCTGAACTGCCTCTCCAAGTTACAGGGAATAACTCCTCCTCCTTTAGCTCTGTATGCTTGCTACTTGCCTGTGCTATGCAGGAGCTTACCTTGGCTCCTCCCACACCTGAAAGCACATTGATTTCTCCTGCTGAGCTGGGGCTGTCCCTTTCCCCCACATCTTTGTTGTCTGCACAATTTTCTGCTGAGATCACAAACCAATATTCCTTTTTGCTGCAAGTTACTATATTAACCAATTTAAACATAGATAAGAAGCGCTGTTGGAATACTATACAGCAGCCCAACTTCCAGTGTTCCTTCCAGAATGTTCCTGTCCATGGGTAATTCAGCCAAAGGTACAGTAAATTTGTATCGTCCCAATGCCAGGAGTTCCGCATTCTCCCCAGGGAGGGAGCATGTCTGACTATGTTTTCCCTGACCAAAGAAATCTGTGCACCAGTGTCTCTCCACCCAATGCATTCTTTGTCATTCACCTTGGCAGCTTTAACAAATACCATGTCCACCTCCTGTGGGTCAGACCTCACAAATTTAATCAGGAAACCTGTAGATACCTGGGCTCGACGGAGTATGGGCTTAGCTTCTTTGAGTTTAGGGCAATTATTCCTCAGGTGTTCAGTGCAATCGCACATGAAACACCATGGACTGTTCTCCTGTACTGGGGGTCTGCGAGCGAGATTCCCAAGGGAGGATCTATTCTGGGGTGAAGAGTGCCTAAGCTCCCAACTGCCCTGCTTCTCCACAGCGCCAAAATGTGGCCTATCTTAAAACTGGGCTTCTACCCTTCCCTCTGTGGCTTGCTTACTGGTCACTGGTTTGTATGTAGGAATCAGTCAGATCTACTGCTTTTTGGACAGAGTCCATGAATTTATCCCAAACAGCATGTCTGACATCTTCAGAATATATGCTCAGGAGCTGCTTCTGTGCAAAGAGATCAAACAACTATCAAAGAATCAAATAACTCTCTGCCCCCTTCCCTTTGACTCATTTTTTTATCAAATCAGACAATTTATACTGATATGTTCTATGACTCATCTGGTCATACATTATGAGGGCTCTAAATTTCAATCTATACACTTCAGGAGTAATTTGAAACCTTTGCAATACAGCCTTTTCAAACTCCTATTTCAAAGCCTGGTCAATTGGCATTTCATTAAATACATTAAATACTTTACCCAAGAGCTTACTAATTAGAGTTGGGATTTTCTTGTCCTCTGGAACTTCATATACCTCACATAATCTCTTAAAAGGGGTAAAGTATTCTTCAGTACCATCTGTTTCTTTGTATGTAGAGCACAGCTTTTCCCAGCTGAGCATTCCTTGGATAGAGGGTGTACCTAGGGACTGTGGGATCTGCTCCTCCCTGTCCATTATGCTCTGGGCAAACAGCCTTTCCATCTCATTTTCTTGGGTATCCTTCGCTTTCAGCTCCATAGATGATTGGTGTGTAGCTGCTTCCTTCTCCTCTTGGGTATCCTTCGCCTCTCAGCTTCCAGGGCCCACCAGTGTGCTGCTTCTTGTTCTTTAGCTCTCTAGGCAGCTTCCCATTTTTGGTGTTCACGCTCTTCGTCTTTCTCCTTAGCTAACTATTTTTGGTGTTTATGCTCCTCTTTTATTCTGTCATTCTCCACCTAGACATCTCAAACTTTGTGGTTGCTTCACTGACACTAATGTTTATACTTTATTCTTCTATTTTCTTTACTTGAAACAAACAAAATATAATGACTTCTCTTTAACCTGTTCTCAACCTTCTGATTTGTGAATCACTTAAAGCCAGTTTATCAGTGGTGAAAGTGTGAACCTCAGTTAAACAACAAACTGTGCGTAAATCCTGCCAACTATGCTAAGGTGATGTTTTGGGGTTCACCCAGGCCAGTAAAGGATTCAGTCAACATCTGCCTTGTAACCCGAGGTATCTTGTGGCTATGCAGCATTAGTTCAGAGCTCTGACCCCCAACAACCTGCCAGTGGCCCACAAGCCTCACCATGGCTATGTCCAACTTGGATCCTCCTCAGAGGCCGACATTAGTAGCCTTCCAGCTTTAAATCTGCCCCAAAATCATCCTCATGCAAGGTCCTGTCTCTCTCATTGGACCCTCACAGAAAAAGCATTAGGCTTGCTGCCTCTACAGAGACAGTAACTTTCTCACCTGTCAACTAAATAGAAGCACACACTTTACTGAACTTATCCAGAACTCATGATTTATAATGAAAGCAAAACAAGTTTATTAACAAAAGAGCATGGATTAAGTTACACCAGGTAAAAGACATTAGAGATCCTTACAAATAGTTAAAAGTGAAAACAGGCATCTAAAGATCTAAAACTTAATTTAGTAAAATACAGTTTTTGTTCAAAATGGTTTTTCTCTCATCCACAGTCTTCTTTCCATCTTTTTATTGGCCAGGACCCATCACAGAGATCAAACTGCTTGGGTTCTTAGTCTCCTTAAAAAGAAGCTTAACTTAGGATTCGCTTCCCTCTTGTTATAGTTCACTGAACCTTTGAAATGTATTCTTTGATGGGTACTCCCAGATAAAGTTAATTAGTTCATGCTGAGCAAAGGAGCCATGAGGTGTGGAAGATAAGGCTTCTGGTTTGTCTGCTGGTTCCTCTCCACTGATGGTAGCTACTATGCAAATTATTTCTTCCTGCTGCAATCTCTGACACAAATGATTTGGGCCACGCGTGGTTTGAGGTGCCAACTGCTTTCCTTTCTCTGGAAAAAAACCTGTTAATCAACTCCCCTGACATGCCTGATTTAAACTCCTTTTAGGCTGTGTCTACATTACAGACGTTACAGCGGCACAGCTGTATCACTGCAGCTGCGCTGCTGTACGGTCTCCTGTGTAGCCACTCTGATCCGATGGAAGAGAGCTCTCCTGTCAGGATAATTAAACCATCTCCAAAGAGCTGTGGCAGCTATGTTGTCAGGAGAGCATCTCCGACCAGCATAGCGCTGTCCACACCAGCGCTTTTGTCGGTGAAACTTATGACAGTCAGGAGGGTGATTTTTTCACTGACTGACAAAAGTGCTAGTGTAGAAATAGCCTAGGTCACAAACTTTTTAAAGTATAATATGAGTGAGTACCCATAATTCCACATACAGCATTGTTACATATATTTTACAATGATACTATTGACCAGTGTGGTGTTAGTTTTCAAATATCACTTCATAAGGCATACTTTGTACACAAATCATTGCACTAGTGTGTCAGGTGTGAATACAAGGGTGCCTAGGGACACAGAAGGTAACAGGGTTGTCTTGCCAGCAAGCTTTCAGAGAACAGTATTGGAGTGTCTTCAGTGATAACAAAGCACCAGGTTACCTGAGTGAAAAGACACTGAGCCGAGAATCCAACAAGTTGGCTAGGCATGGCTGCAGATGTTAATGACTAGTTACTTTCCTCTCTCTTACCTGTCAAGAAAGGAAAGCACCTGCAAAAAGAGAAGTGGGAATGCCCCAACCTAATAAGCCCTGGTGGTTCATACTGATTGACTTGAAAGGCCCACTACCAAAAACACCAACTGGAAATCAGTATTTGCTGGCAGTCTAGGACACTTACCCAAAGTATGTGGGGGAGAAGTCCCTGAAGGATAAAAGGACTGATAAACTTACGGCTGCATTGATGAAATATGTAGTGTTGCAGTTTGGCCAACCAAGCGGCATCTGCAATGATCAGGGGAAAGAATCTGAATCACAGTTATTATACAAGGTTTGCCAGCTAGCAACTCCAGGTAACTAAGGTGAGGACCAGTGTAGCCCACTCTGCGATTAATGGGGGAGTAGAGAGAGTAAACTGCACCATTGGTTCTATGCTTAGAGTATTAGTTAGTGAAGACCAACGAGACCGGGTTTCTACAACAACTTTTGTTATCTTTGCACAAAACACCAGCCAGCATTCAACTATCTATTACTTCCCTTATGAGATTGTTTATGGACTCCACAAATCCATGCTTCCCTGGGACTTCATGTTCTGGCAACAAGAACTGATAAGGCCCCCTGCACCTTCACAGGTGAGAACATAAGTGCTGTCTCCAGGGCTGGAGCACCCACGGAAAGAAATCAGCGGGTGCTTAGCACCCACTAGCAGCCAGCTCCCCCTTTCCCCTCCAGTGCCTCCCGCCCGCCAGCAGCCCTGCTGATCAACTCCTCCCCCTCCCTCCCAGTGCCTCCTGCCCACTGCAGTCAGCTGTTTCACAGCATGCAGGACGCTGTGGGGTGGTGGGAGGAGCAAGGGTGCGGTGTGCTCGGAGGATGGGGCGGGAGAGGTGGGGAAAAGGTTTCGGGGTGCGGTGCGGGCAGGAAGAGACGGAGTAGGGACTTGCCAGAAGGGGTCAGGTGGGGGCAGGGCCGTGGGTGGAGCAGGGGGTTGAGCACCCCCGGGGCCCGGAGGAAGCCGACACCTGTGGGTGAGAGAGACAGCGAAGACTTATATCGGTGGCCTGAGAACAGCGTTTCTAAAGGTAGAGGAACAGATGTGCCAGAAATGAGCATGGCAGGCCTAAGATACCAGAAAAGGAGCATTATGTGGCCATCCAGGAAGGAGGGAAGGTGTAGCTATGCAACAGGAAAAAGCAGCCTTGAAAAAATCCTATAGTCCTTTTTGGGGGGGACCTTACACAGCAATTTAAAAATTAAACACCTTATTTTTGCTGATACTAAAAGCAAGAGCTTGCTCCTTTATAGTGCATCGAGAACTGGTGCACGGATTCATTGAAGGGGTGTGTGTGGGGGGGTGCAAACACTGAGGATGTTCAACAACCATCCCAGAGGAATGCAGAGGAGGATTTGGAGGTACCTCCGCATGTTTCTGTGTCTTGTAATGGGAGACCAGTTGTGAAGGCGGAATTGCCAAGATATCCTCAGAATCGCAACAGACTGCAGTTCTCAGACAGTCTGTCCACAACAGATAGGTATAACCTGAGGACATGAACTCTGCATTCACTAATCAGCTAAATCAAATTATGAGTGATGTCTCCATGAATATAGGAATTGAGTGGGCAGATCAACATGGAACCTGTGGGGATGGCAGACTGCCTGGAATCATAGGAGTTTCTGTTTTAAATTCGTATTCCATTAGAGGGGGAAAAATTTTAATGATCAGTGTAGACAATATCGCCACCAATGGATGGTGATGTATCTTTATGGTGGTATTAAGTTGTTGTCTTGCATGTGATTGTGTAATTGCATGTGTTCTGAGGGATTTAGCAGAAAACTCAGCCGTACCTGTGCATGCAGGAGTTGGTACTTACAGTGTGTCGATAAATCCCTGTGATTCTATAAGTGAGTATTATACAATGTAGACATTTGTACCAAAGTTATGCCATAATTCAAAAAGAATAATAGACTGTGACTTTGTCTTCTCCATTTGACTTACCAAAAAATCAGTAGTTTCCTTAAATAAAGTTGCTTTTATGCTATTTCATAGCAATTTCATATGTGGTATGGTGTGGAAAGTGGAGAGGACTAGAAGGGGTTGCAGAGCTTGGAGAAAGGAGAAACTGAACGTAACCAGAATGAACACACTATATTTGTTCTCATAGGCAAAGCACATAACCAACTTCAAAAGAAATTGGATTTTTACAGGGAGATTTTTAAAAGACATAGATGGCAGCGAGGTGCCCAACTCCCACTGAAAGTCGAAGTTTAGTTAAAAACTAAACTGAGATCATTTAAATAAAAAGTAATAAGGCCTGTAATAATGTGTAATTTAGACCCAGGCTTAAATGGGTTTAAATTATATTAATGTGATTATACTGAAAGAAGTAATGAAGTAGATGAACTATTGACAAAAATATGTTATTTACTCCTAAAAACCCATGTTGCATGCATTTGGGATAAAGGTGGATTGAGGGTCTTGTGGGGTCTAAGTGTGCATTTCTGATTTGGGTGTTGGGTTGTTGGGATATGGATGGCCAGTTGACGCTGTTACTATGGGATAGTCCATTAATTAAGCAAAGCATATGGTATTTTTTAGATTTTATATTGAACTTTGTATTTTTAATAATGTGAAGTGCCTAGAGTCTAAAATAGGTGATGGAAAAATCTAAATAAATGCTGTACTAGAGGACTGGAAGATAGTCAGTTGTACACCCAGCATTTAAAAAAATGAAATATATTATTATTCTGGGAATTATAAACCGGGATGACCCTTTCCTTAGTACTGGGAAAAATAGTGGTGAAAATAATTAAAATGTAGGATCTCCTACACTAAATGAGTATAATGTGATATTGGTGAACTGTCATGATTTCTGTAGGAATAAATTATCTAACCAGACAGAATTATTTGAAAAAATTATCCAAATGATGTGATGATTGATTGATTCATTTATTTTAGACTTTCAAAAGGCTTTTGAAAACCTTCCTTCATGCAAGAAAAAGAAGCTTCATAACCACAGGGTAAAGTCCAGTGCTTAATCTGTGCCAGGGCTTGCCATGGCTGACCCCTTGCACCTCTAGGCTTGGCAATTCATAGCCCTGGCACCTCTGGGCTTGCTGCATCAGTTATGAATGTAAAAAAATTGTGCCCCGGCACCTCTTTCATTACAAATTAAGCACTGGTAAAGTCCTATAATCAATTAAAAAGTTGTGTGGTTCAACACTGGAAGGGGCGGGGGAAAGGGCGGACCACGGCCACTGGGAACTGCGAGCGGCCGGACCTACAGACGCTCAGGTAAACAAAGTGTCTTGCGGCTCGCCAGGGGCTTACCCCGAACAAGCCGTGAACCAAGTTTGGGAACCCCTGGACTAGATGATCATAATGATCATAGAATCATAGAATCATAGAATATCAGGGTTGGAAGGGACCCCTGAAGGTCATCTAGTCCAACCCCCTGCTCGAAGCAGGACCAATTCCCAGTTAAATCATCCCAGCCAGGGCTTTGTCAAGCCTGACCTTAAAAACCTCTAAGGAAGGAGATTCTACCATCTCCCTAGGTAACGCATTCCAGTCTTTCACCACCCTCTTAGTGAAAAAGTTTTTCCTAATATCCAATCTAAACCTCCCCCACTGCAACTTGAGACCATTACTCCTCGTTCTGTCATCTGCTACCATTGAGAACAGTCTAGAGCCATCCTCTTTGGAACCCCCTTTCAGGTAGTTGAAAGCAGCTATCAAATCCCCCCTCATTCTTCTCTTCTGCAGGCTAAACAATCCCAGCTCCCTCAGCCTCTCCTCATAAGTCATGTGTTCTAGACCCCTAATCATTTTTGTTGCCCTTCGCTGGACTCTCTCCAGTTTATCCACATCCTTCTTGTAGTGTGGGGCCCAAAACTGGACACAGTACTCCAGATGAGGCCTCACCAATGTCGAATAGAGGGGAACGATCACGTCCCTCGATCTGCTCGCTATGCCCCTACTTATACATCCCAAAATGCCATTGGCCTTCTTGGCAACAAGGGCACACTGCTGACTCATATCCAGCTTCTCGTCCACTGTCACCCCTAGGTCCTTTTCTGCAGAACTGCTGCCTAGCCATTCGGTCCCTAGTCTGTAGCGGTGCATTGGATTCTTCCATCCTAAGTGCAGGACCCTGCACTTATCCTTATTGAACCTCATCAGATTTCTTTTGGCCCAATCCTCCAATTTGTCTAGGTCCTTCTGTATCCTATCCCTCCCCTCCAGCGTATCTACCACTCCTCCCAGTTTAGTATCATCCGCAAATTTGCTGAGAGTGCAATCCACACCATCCTCCAGATCATTTATGAAGATATTGAACAAAACCGGCCCCAGGACCGACCCTTGGGGCACTCCACTTGATACCGGCTGCCAACTAGACATGGAGCCATTGATCACTACCCGTTGAGCCCGACAATCTAGCCAGCTTTCTACCCACCTTATAGTGCATTCATCCAGCCCATACTTCCTTAACTTGCTGACAAGAATACTGTGGGAGACCGTGTCAAAAGCTTTGCTAAAGTCAAGAAACAATACATCCACTGCTTTCCCTTCATCCACAGAACCAGTAATCTCATGATAAAAGGCGATTAGATTAGTCAGGCATGACCTTCCCTTGGTGAATCCATGCTGGCTGTTCCTGATCACTTTCCTCTCATGCAAGTGCATCAGGATTGATTCTTTGAGGACCTGCTCCATGATTTTTCCAGGGACTGAGGTGAGGCTGACTGGCCTGTAGTTCCCAGGATCCTCCTTCTTCCCTTTTTTAAAGATTGGCACTACATTAGCCTTTTTCCAGTCATCCGGGACTTCCCCGGTTCGCCACGAGTTTTCAAAGGTAATGGCCAATGGCTCTGCAATCACAACCGCCAATTCCTTCAGCACTCTTGGATGCGACTCGTCTGGCCCCATGGACTTGTGCACGTCCAGCTTTTCTAAATAGTCCCTAACCACCTCTATCTCCACAGACGGCTGGCCATCTCTTCCCCATTTTGTGATGCCCAGCGCAGCAGTCTGGGAGCTGACCTTCTGGCCTTACAATCTATGATAATTATTAGAAAACTAGGAAATTCAGAGTCATGTTACAAGTAACTTAAACAAATATTATCTTGTAAAACAAATAAATAAACATTAAAAATGACAAATTACATTCCAAAACATACAAACATTTCAAAGTATGGAAGTTCACAGGGTACCCAAAGTACTGTAACTCTGCTGTGTAAAGATGCCAGCCTCTCCACCTTCTCTTCTTCATGGATGAAGTGCATCACAGAACATTGGTTTCAAAATTGCGTTCATAAATATGTCATCAAACTAATCTTTTTCTCTTTTCTTGTTGTTGCTGTAATTTCTTGAACTGGACATAGGAGGATTTCTATGTAGACATGCTACCATATTATATAGTGACACTTAGGTTATTGGCTGCCCCATGGAATAATAGAGTAAATTGTATGTGGTGCAGAGGTACCTTCATCACTTTATAGGTTATGTCCTAAGTAGGGCTTTCAAGGAAGGAAAGGAAAAAAATTAATCATGATTAATTGCACCGTTGATAAAAGAGCACCATTTATTTAAATATTTGTGGATGTTTTCTACATTTTCAAATATATTGATTTCAATTACAACACAGAATACAAAGTGTACAGTGCTCACTTTATATTTATTTTTATATCAAATATATCAATTTTATTTATATAAAATATTTGCACTGTAAAAAACAAAAGAAATAATATTTTTCAATTCACCTAATACAAGTACTGTAGTGCAATCTTTATCATGAAAGTTGAACTTACAAATGTAGAATTATGTACAAAAAAACTGTATTCAAAAATAAAACAGTGTAAAACTTTAGAGCCTTCAAGTCCATTCAGTCCTACTTCTTGTTCAGCCAATTGCTCAGACAAACAAGTTTGTAAACAAGAAGCGGGCAGCATTATCTCCTAAAGACAAAGATGCGCTAAAGATTCATATGTCTCTTGACATAGGTCCAGAGACGCATGTCCTCTGGAATGGTGATGAAGGAGCATATTAATGCTTAGCATATCTGGCACCTAAATACCTTGCAATGCTGGCTACAAAAGTGCCATGTGAATGCCTGTTCTCACTTTCTGGTGAGATAAATAAGAAATAAATAAGAAATAAGAAGCGGGCAGCATCATCTCCCGTAAATGTAAACAAACTTGTTTGTCTGAGCAATTGGCTGAACAAGAAGTAGGACTGAATGTTCCTGAACTAGTGGCCAGGCAAACTTTGTCAAGCTCATCAACATCCAGGTGAACTTCCCAAGGATGATCAGAATCCTCAGAGAACCTTACAAAGGTCATCACAAACCAACATATCACTCTGGTTTTCCTACTGTGGTGTGTATTGACCATTAAAATGTGACCATTGTGTTCAGAAATGTCCCTTTGTACACCACATCTCTGTCAAATTAGTCTAATAAACATAATTTTAACTGTTTCTTACTGTCCATGCTCAAGTTTTGTTCTCTCACTAAAAGAAGAATTTTCTGTCCGGGGAATAATTGTTTCTATTGTTTCCACCAAAACTGAAATTATTCTCTATCTGTAGGTGAAAGAGGGCTAGAAACTTAATTTTAGAAAAAAAATACAAAATTATAGACTGCATAAATATTTTAAAATGTATTTTAGAGTTGAGAAGATAATCATGTTTCTTTTTCTTCCCAGCTATTAATAGGCTATGAAAATGGGACAGTAGTACTCTGGGACTTGCGATCAAAAAGAGCAGACTTAAGAGTTTATTACGATGAGGTAAGTAGTTCCCACTCATTCAGAGTAAAGGACAATTCAGTAGTCTTTTAAGAAGCAGAAGATATATCTGAAAGGCATTGTTAGTTTTGGAAATGCAATATACTATAGTACTTAAAGCCATGCCACCTTGGCAGTAGGTGTCAAAACCTGGGATCTCCAAGTCTGAATGCATGTGCTGTTACTGCTTGAGCTAAAAGACCCAGCTCTCTAGCCAGTGCTGGAGCAGACTCATCATCCTCTGTGTGGTCTACTTACCACTAGAGGGGGACAGAGCACCACACCGAGCATGCATGTGTACAACAAGAGCTGTATGAATAACTGATTTTTTGGTTTCACTGGAAATTCCGAAAAAATTTAAAAAATAGTTTTGGATCAAAAATTTTTAAAAATACAATGGAAGGAAATTTCTAAACAAAAGAATCTCAAACTGAAAAATTGAAACATTTCATTTTGACTTTTTTGGAATTTCTTTTGCTTTTTTTAAAACATGAACAATTTAGCGTAACTGATGAGAATTTTTTGGTTTTGTCACATCTACATTTTGCCTAAGAAAAGTTTCAGCTCTAGTTACAACTGTATTTAGGAAATACACTGCATTGTTATCATTACTGGATAGTTCTACTTCATAAGTTAATATCAAAGGCAAGTTATTAAATAGGTTTTATATATTACACAAAGACCCAGAGGCTGAGTAGCAGTTGGTTTTAGTATGTAATATTCTTACGTATCTCTTTCAATTTGTAACTAAGTTGGAAAATCAGATGAAGATTCAGTTCTTGTGTTCCACAGAATTCTTTTTTATTTGGAGAATGTTTCATATGTACATGGCATTCAGCAAAACACAAACAGACTGGATAACCCAACTCAGAGAAATACAAATATAGCTCATGGGTAACAGAAAGAGATAAAAGGAGATTTCTGGGAGGATATTCATGCAGGAACTGTTTTTTCACCCCTCCTCCCTATTTTTTTTAAATGTATGAAGAATACCTAAATAGTTGGGGGGAGGGTTCCCAACTTTAAAAATTGTCTGGGCAGGAGTCTCATCCCTGGGTCTTGTATTCCTCAGTGTGAGGTGGACAGAAATCCCACAAGATCTAAGATTCTTGTTCCCTGAAGGCAGTGGTATTGGATCAGCTTGTGAGCCATTTCCCTGTTAGCACATAGGTAATAGTTCAGTGTCTTCTGGATCGTTAGGCAGAGATGGACGAGGAATCTGCACGCCCTTCTGATGGGCAGAAGAATTGAGTGCAAATCAACATTTCCATTTGCAGATGAGCACTCTGTATCAATTCAGCTCAATTCGGTGAGACTTTATTGGCATATGTAGCAGATCGAGCACCGCCATGTCGCCTCCTGCTGGTTGCCTTGGGAATTAGCTCTTTTCCAGCCCTCAGAGCACCCCCTGCTGGTTGGTGTCTAGCCTGCCTCAGGCCCCCATGTCCCTCCTGGACCCCGATGCCCTTTACCTTGGGGTTCTGCCCCGCAGCAGTACCCCGGCTCTCTGGGTCTCCCATCCCAGGGGAACCCCCTCCCCCTATGCTCACCTGGCCTCAGTGGCTACTGCCAGTCGTCATCTAGCCCCCTTTCTCTGGGGCAAACTGCAGTCTGTAATGGCCACTCATTATTGGCAAGGGGGTTGGACCAGCTGCCTCTGCCTATCCCTGGGCTGCACCTCTGCGGCCCCAGTACCTCCTAGGGCCTTTAACAAGGCCTCAGCCTGGGGAGTTGCCAGGCCAGAGCTTCCCAGCTATGCCTGCCCTTCCCCAGCACTGCTCTGCTTCAGGTACCTCATGCTCCCAGGCAGCTAGGTCCTTCCCACTCCAAGGCTGGAGTGAACCTCTCTTCAAAGCTAGAGAGAGACTGTTTACCTTATGGCCCGGCAGCTCTTTTATAGGGCCCAGCCTGGCCCTGATTGGCTGCCTCCCAGGCTCTTCTTATTGGCTCTCAGCCCCAGCCCTCTCCAAGGGCTGGCTTTTAAACCTTTCAGGGCCGGAGCAGGATGAGTGCCCCGCTACAGCATAACAAGCCATCCAGGTGTTGCCAAACTGTCAGAAAAAGAACAGACCCTTCAGGTATGAGGTATGTTAGAAAACCAGACTCCTATTGGTGAAAATAGTTGGATCGTTTTTCTGTCGATGCTTTCATAGTTTAGCTCCACAAAGCCAAACTTAGGAATGTAGGAATTGTGTCATCAAATTGACGTGTGGTCCATCTAGTCTGGTTTTTGGCAGTGACCTGTACAAGATGCTTGACAAGAGAATGGTTTCAGAGTAACAGCCGTGTTAGTCTGTATTCGCAAAAAGAAAAGGAGTACTTGTGGCACCTTAGAGACTAACCAATTTATTTGAGCATGAGCTCAAGAGAATGTCATCTCTACAGGTTCCTCCTTTCATAGACATCACTTGCTCCTTTTGGATTTTCTACGTTTCTGGGCTTCTTTAGCTTTTAATTATTTTCTAAGCAAAAATTCTATGCCATAATTCTTTTCACTCCATATTTGGATTGATATGGCATATTCTTACATTATCATATTCAGTTGTATGGTGGTTCTGATTCTTATTTTTCTTCCTTATTCTTTTATTTCTAATGGTTCACACAGTAACTTTCATCTTTTCATTACCATCTTCCTTCCAAACTGCATCCTTTTGTTGTCATTTCATTTTCACACCCTTGCCTCATGGAGTCATCATCTCAGTATTCAAGCAACATACTTGGCTTCTTACTTTATGTGCACTCATTTTCTCTTTCTATTGTCTACCTATTTAATCTTTCCAGTACACATTTGGCTTTCCCTTAACGCATCTTTACACTATGTATTCAACTTGTACGAAGTGTCACAGCTGAAAATGTCATTCCATTCCATTGAATTAGTCATCCATCAGTTATTAGATATTTTAACATGTTTTTTTTATTCTGTAGCCAACGCATTGAGACAAAATGAATTTTACTTAATTTTAAGAATTAAGTTTAACAAAATAGGAAATTAAATTTTGTATATCGCTAAATTGTTGAACATAGGGCAAAATGATTAATATGTGAAATGGGGTGCAAATGTACTTACTACAATGTACTTACTCTTCTGCAGACTAAACAGTCCCAGTTCCCTCAGCCTCTGCTCACAAGTCATGTGTTCCAGTCCCCTAATAATTTTTGTTGCCCTCCACTGGACGCTTTCCAATTTTTCCACATCTTACTTGTAGTGTGGGGCCCAAAACTGGACACAGTACTCCAGATGTGGCCTCACCAATGTCGAATAGAGGGGAATGATCACGTCCCTCGATCTGCTGGCAATGCCCCTACTTATACAGCCCAAAATGCCGTTAGCCTTCTTGGCAACAAGGGCACACTGTTGACTCATATCCAGCTTCTCGTCCACTGTAACCCCTAGGTCCTTTTCTGCAGGACTGCTGCCGAGCCATTTGGTCCCTAGTTTGTAGCAGTGCATGGGATTCTTCCGTCCTAAGTGCAGGACTCTGCACTTGTCCTTGTTGAACCTCATCAGATTTCTTTTGGCTCAATCCTCTAATTTGTCTCGGTCCCTCTGTATCCTATCCCTACCCTCCAGCGTATCTACCGCTCCTCCCAGTTTAGTGTCATCTGCAGACTTGCTGAGGGTGCAGTCCACACGATCCTCCAGATCATTAATGAAGATATTGAACAAAATTGGCCCCAGGACTGACCCTTGGGGCACTCTGCTTGATACCGGCTGCCAACTAGACATGGAGCCATTAATCACTACCCGTTGAGCCCGACAATCTAGCCAGCTTTCTATCCACCTTCTAGTCCATTCATCCAGCATTAGTTCTCTCCCCCCTCCTCCACACACACACACCTACCTACCTCTCCCCAGGTCTAAAGCAGACAGGGAAAGCAGGAGCTCTGATCTGGCTTCCACCTATTCTCCTCACTGTGAAACCAGAGAAGGCAGAGCAAATGGAATGAAGATCAAAGCACCAGCTCTGTGCTAGCCCACTATGCGCAATCTGAATTTGTTACCTAAGAACCTCTTGATCCCTACTGGCAGAGGGCACAGTGTAAGTAAGGGTTACAGGAGTCCCCTGTACATACCAGTCCACCAAAGAACATCATGTAAGGTCTCTAATGAAAGCCTGTTTCACACTCATCATCATCATTCTTGTGAGATGTATGTTCAGAAAATATGTGAAGAGTTATGCATATATACTAAAAATCATGTTCTCTAGCTCTGAGAGTTAGGACTGGTCACCATAAGGTAATCCACATGCTCCTGGCAGGTGGGGGAGAAAGGAGGGAAAGAGACGCTTATCTCACTCTGGCTGGTCATGTGCAAATTAAGTATTGTGTGGTTCAGAATGGACACCCATTTACAGTCTGAGCAAAATACTAATCAATATATTGCTGAGGTTGCAGAGAAAAAACAAAACCAGTAGGGGTTATCCTGGTTAGGAGTAAGACAATGAACTTTTGAAACTGTATCTGGGGTGCAGCTGAATCCCCAGTTATTCCTTTAGTCTTTGAGGACAAGCTGCCAGCAGGCTTGATCTTATGAAAAGGGATCTCGGCCAACCTGGTTGAAAATTCTGGGAAAAGGACTTGGGATAAGCGAACTTGTCAAAGACAGAGGAATGCCTTGGTAGTTAAGTTTAGTTTTAGAAAGAGTGTTGTGATTTTGTTTTATATGTACCATTTGTTTCCAATATGCTCACTCACTATCACTTACCGCTCTGTTCTTTGATAGTAATCTTATTCTTGCTTTCACTATATGTATATCTAAACAGTGGTGAGCTGGAACTGGTTCACACCAGTTCGCTGGAACCGGTTGTTAAATTTAAAGGAGTACTTGTGGCACCTTAGAGACTAACCAATTTATTTGAGCATAAGCTTTCATGAGCTACAGCTCACTTCATCGGATGCATACTGTGGAAAATACAGAAGATGTTTTTATACACACAAAATAACAGAACGCCACTAGCCGTCACCTTCAGCCTCCAACTAAAACCCCTCCCACGTATTATCAAGGATCTACAACCTATCCTGAAGGATGACCCAACACTCTCACAAATCTTGGGAGACAGGCCAGTCCTTGCCTACAGACAGCCCCCCAGCCTGAAGCGAATACTCACCAGCAACTATATACCACACAACAGAACCACTAACCCAGGAACCTATCCTTGCAACAAAGCCCGTTGCCAACTGTGCCCACATATCTATTCAGGGGACACCATCACAGGGCCTAATAACATCAGCCACACTATCAAAGGCTTGTTCACCTGCACATCCACTAATGTGATATATGCCATCATGTGCCAGCAATGCCCCTCTGCCATGTACATTGGTCAAACTGGACAGTCTCTACGTAAAAGAATAAATGGACACAAATCAGATGTCAAGAATTATAACATTCAAAAACCAGTCGGAGAACACTTCAATCTCTCTGGTCACTCGATTTCTGATCTCAAAGTGACTATCCTTCAACAAAAAAACTTCGAAAACAGACTCCAACGAGAGACTGCTGAATTGGAATTAATTTGCAAATTGGATACAGTTAACTTAGGCTTGAATAGAGACTGGGAATTGTTGACTCATTATAAAAAGTAACCTATTTCCCCTTGTTTATTCCCACCCTCCCCCGCACTGTTCCTCAGACGTTCTTGTTAAACCCTGGATTTGTGCTGGAAATGACCCACCTTGATTATCATACACATTGTAAGGAGAGTGATCACTTTAGATAAGCTATTACCAGCAGGAGAGTAGGGTGGGGGGAGAGAAAACCTTTTGTAGTGATAAACACCCATTTTTTCATGGTTTGTGTGTATAAAAACATCTTTTGTATTTTCCACAGTATGCATCCGATGAAGTGAGCTGTAGCTCACGAAAGCTTATGCTCAGATAAATTGGTTAGTCTCTAAGGTGCCACAAGTACTCCTTTTCTTTTTGCGAATACAGACTAACACGGCTGTTACTCTGAAACTTGTTAAATTTAGAAGCCCTTTTAGAACCGGTTCTAAAAGGGCTTCTAAATTTAATAACTGGCCAAAAGTGGCGCCTTAGGCACCGACTCCCTGAGTGCTCTTTGGCTGGAGCATCCACGGGGAGAATTTGGTGGGTGCAGAGCACCCACCGGCAGCTCCCCAACAGCCGCCCGGCCCCAGCTCACCTTCACTCCGCCTCCGCCCCTGAACGCGCCGCCCCGCTCTGCTTCTCTGCCCTCCCTCCCCCCTGTTTCCCATGAATCAGCTGTTCGCACGGGAAGCCTGGGAGGGCTGAGAAGCAAGCAGCGGCTTCGCGCTCAGGCCCAGGGAGGTGGAGGTGAGCTGGGGTGGGGAGTGGTTCCCCTGCGCCCCACCCCCCCCAGGTTACCTGCTGCGGCGCGGGCAGCCCTCCTCGCGCCCCCCTGCCCCAGCTCACCTCTGCTCCACCTCCGCCTCCCTGGGCCTGAGCACGAAGCCGCCGCTTGCTTCTCAGCCCTCCCAGGCTTCCCACGCGAACAGCTGATTCGCGGGAAGCCGGGGTGGGGGGTGGGGGGCGGGGGGCGAAGAAGCAGAGCGGGGCGACGCGTTCAGGGGAGGAGGCGGAGGGGAGGTGAGCTGGGGCCAGGCGGGGGGTGGGGAGCTGCCGGTGGGTGCTCTGCACCCACCAAATTCTCCCCATGGGTGCTCCAGCCCCGGAGCACCTAGGGAGTCAGTGCCTAAGGCACCACTTTTAATGTGATCAGTGGGGGAGTGGCCGCTCCCCCTGTTCCCCCCCTAGCTACGCTACCCCGCCCCTAGGAGCCAGAGGGACCTGCTGGATGCTTCCTGGGAGCTCCCCCAGGTAAGTACTGGAGGGACTCCCCACCTCGCCCCCCGGCAGATCCCTCTGGCTCTTAGGGGCAGGGCGGGGTGGGCACCCACTACAGTGGCCCACGAGACCCTCCTGCCCGGTTCTGGGGGCAGTCAGGGGACAGGGGAGGGGGGTGGATGGGGCAGGGGTCCCGGGAAGGAGGGCATCAAGGAACACGGGGGGTTGGATGGGGCAGGAGTCCCGGGGGTCAGGGGTGGGCCACGACCCCCTCATGGGGTGAGGAGGGAACCAGTTGTTAAGATTTTGGCAGCTCATCACTGTATCTAAATGGTGCGTGTTAAGTGAGTGAGGATCCTAAGATGAATCTTGCAAGCTGGGATGTATTATTCCTTTGAGAATAGAGGATCTGAGAATTCTGGAGTGTTCATTGGATTGGGGCTGAGCACTCCAGAAGGACACTCAGAGGACCCAGAGATTGGTGTGTGCTTATCGCTAACCTGTACAGACAGGGTGAGGCCTGCAGAGGCATGGAAGTCAGTGCTTGTGTTGCCAGAGGCTGATGATTTTAGGGAGCTGATCCACAGGAGGCCCAAACAAGACTTCCGCAGGCTAAGGGCAGGTGGACGAGGTGTCTCACAACCCTATGTACTCCTGGGAATCTGCCCCTTGTAGCAAGTGCCCTGAGCTTGCAGGTGTATCTGGTGTTTTCAGTAAAACTGAATAATTCTGTTCAGATACAATTCTCTGTGCATGTGGAGAATGATATACACTAAGATAAGTTACTACACATTTAAGTTAGCGTGTACAGTTGAAGGTGCTTCTTTTGTCTGATCAGATGAGCAATCTGGGTGAAAGTACTTTAAAGGAGTGCTGATGGTGGTGGATTGCAGACAAATAAGAGACACCCAATTGCTGAGATGCCGTTGGATAAGGATAACCTCAAATCATACATTAAAATGTAGCCGTATTAGTTAATGTGAACCATGTATTCTGTAATGACTTCTGTCTGTTCTCACTACCATTTCTTTAGGCTATTCATTCTGTTGACTGGCATCATGAGGGGAAGCAGTTCATGTGCAGTCACTCTGATGGCAGCTTGACTCTGTGGAACTTGAAAAGTCCGAGCAGACCATTTCAGATAACAATCCCACATGGTAAGAAAGATGCTTTAAAAAAAAACATATTGCAGGGAAGGAATGAAAAAGATGGTTTTATTTACAGATATTTATGATTAGTTCATTTTATCTGGTCCTGTGTCCCTACTTCGTAGCCATTTCTTGTATAGGTTCCTATATTCTTTAATCTGCAGAATATTCTCAAAATCAACTAGCAGCTATGTTACATTTTACGTCAGAGGCCTCAAAAAAGCCTGTCTTAGCACAAAGTATCTGATCTTTGTTTGATGCCCTCTGCCTCTGACCATCTTTGATTTTTTTTGCTTGTGGGAAACAACATTTAAGCTCATATGTGTTTTAAAACAAAATTTAAAAAGACAATAGGAGCTCTGTTTTCATGAAGTTTGTTATCTTGGTAATTTGCTGTGAAGAAAGAAAATATGTTGAGTAAAAGAGCAAAAGGAATCTAATTATTTCAGAAAAATTAATATCCAAACTGCAGTGGAAAATAGGTATTAGAACTCTGCCATCCGCAATGACTTTAAAGTTCAATTATTGTGCTATATATAGAACTTGTCCAGTGTGGTGGCAATTATAAGTTTTAGTAAGATTTATACCTTCTTTCTTTCCACAGGAAAAATTCAAAGAGATGGGAAAAAACCTGAGTCTTGTAAACCAATTCTTAAAGTAGAATACAAGACATGTAAAAGCAGGTATGTTTTTGTCTCCTTAGGAAAAGATTAAGCCATATCTATGTGCTTGGCTACACTCTATGTAAAATGGAACTGCTTATGAATACTTCTCTCTGTAAGGCACTGTTGGACATATAGATGAATGATACAGACTATAATTACATGATCAGATGCTGTTTGGTCTGGATGATGGTCTTATGGTTAGATCACTGGAAAGGACCCAAGAAAACTGGATTGTGTCCAGTCTGCTTACCTTGGCCATAGATTTCCTTCACTGCTGAGGAAGTCATTTAAACCGAGTTTCAAAAGGTGTCTTCAGAATGATATGGTCTGCAGTAAAATATCAGAACGATACGGACTGCTGTTTCTAATTTATGCTGTTTAAAAATTATTAAAATTATGTATTTGTTTTTTAAAATGCAGCTCTTAAAATAATAAGCAAATGAATCACAGAATACATAGCAAATGAAATTAAATGGGACTGCCCTGCTTTTTAAGCATTTTCTATGCATTTTTAGATCTCTGATACACATTTAATCTTCCAGAGGTTGATCCTTCCTACTATATACAGTATTTCAACTCTTTTAGGAAAATAATATTGATTTTATTATTTAGTTTCTTTTATTTAGTATACAACAGCAAAAGCAAAACATTGAATTGACTTTCAATATATTCCTTTGTCATCTTCCCAATTAATAGTCTATGTGCAAATGCACATTACAATTTTAGGCCCTAAATCAGAAAATCACTTAAGCACATGTTTAAACATATACTTAAGTCCCATTTAAATCATTGGGACTCAAGCATATGCTTAAAGTTATTGCATGCTTAAATACATTCCTGAATTGGAGTCTGACTGAGAAGGGGTTTAAAAGGTCTATGTGTCATATTTTCCACTATATTCCTACAAACAATTTTTAAAAAGGAAATGCCCACAGAGAAAACACTTTAAAAAAACCCACACCTCCAGCATATACTAACTCCCAACATTTCCTAAAATTGCATTATAATGCAGAACTTCAACTCTGACCTTAGACTTACCCATCAGAGAAGAACACAATATTCTGGTATGGAATGTCTAAAAGACATGTGTTGTTGTTGGAGTTAAGGTTTTGTGTTATAGTGTAATCATGGGAATTAGGATGTGTGTGTTGTGTTACTACACATGATAAAAGTGTAAGGGAGTTGTTTATAGAGGGGAGAAATCTGTCTGTGAAAATGGTGAATATGATGTTTGGTGGGGATAAGGAGAAAGAAGAATATTTTAACTGGATAATTCCTACTTTTAAGGGTTTGTGTGGGTGAGGAGAACTCTCTCCTTAGGCAACTTTAATAGATTTTAAATGTAAGTTTTTGTCTTTGTGAGAATTTATGTAAAGGTCCAAGTGTTTTTTCAAATTTTGAAATGCACTTGTTAAGTATATCACATGTAGGACTAGTGGGACATAATATAATTATTAGCATTTCTGTAATGCCTGCCAGATTGTGCTCCAAGTTCCATGCACAGATCTCATGCCTTCTGCATGGAATGTGGTGGAATTAGCCTCATCCACAGCATTGTTGTTGTTGTGATGTGCCTCTTACCCCGCTACCCGCACAGAACCACCATGTGGTCTATCCATAGGACTGGAATCTAAGTGTGGACTGAGCACGCAATGAGCAGCTCCGCGAGTTGAGATAGAAGGACGCACCTCTCCACCACATTATGACAACCAGGCATTTGCTAGATAGGTCAATGATTTTTCATAAGTTTCACAGAAAAAAGTTACATTTGGGAATCAGAAAATACATCTTTCTATTGCTTTATAGTATTTTAAGACTGAAGTGTACAAAGAATTATTTTATTTAAATTTATTTAAAGTTATGTTACAAAGAAGCAGGCAAACATTATCATTATCATATGTACATTATTTCAAAATCTTTGGCTTTATTCCTTATATTCTGAATTATTTTAGCAACCCAGTAATAAATTTTTCATCTATCACCATCTTTTTGGAATCCAAAACTAACAGATACAAGATTCCAGTTATATAAGTTGGAGTTTGAGCTGCTTAGCTTATACCGGTTGTTCCGTTTAATTTGTGTAGAGGCAGAAATGTTATGACAAGTAACATATTACAAAACAAGGTACAATATGACCTAAAAATATTTGTTGATGAATTGAAAAGATCTTTAAAAGGGTTTTGAACTTTGTAAAGACTGTATAGTTTAACAGTAGCAATTGCATCTTTTAATATTTTAATTCAAAAATTTTGCTGGGAGGTTTTCTAGGTATTTAATATTTAGAGTCTTTTACAACATACAAAGCTGCATTTGTTCTTCTTTATAGGAAATTAGGAATTATCACACCAGGAAAGTCCAATTTACTATTTATATATAGGCCTTTCTCTGGTGCTTATCAAGGCTAGTATGCTTTCTCTCTGCCAGACCTGAACAGACCATTGTTTATTTAGTCCACTGTTCTGTCTCCTCATTATACTGGGACGGACCAGTGGTCCATTTAGTCTGATATCCTGTCTCCTTAAGGTATCCAATGGTCTGTTGTATTACAGAAATTAAATCCTTGAATGGCTAAGTGGGTCAATACCAAGTAGGAGTAGAAAGGTGGTATTTCTTCTGTATTCAGCATTTCTGTATAAAATATCTTAGTAATGGGAGACTGAGAACCTTCAGCATTGCAGCTTTCCAGAGTTCAAGTTTCTTTCCCTTTCTTTCCATGAGAGCTTTTCCGTTACGTTTGAATTACTTTGATGTTTTAGGTGTGGACAACCCACCACCACACACAAACAGAACAGACTCACTTTCTCACAGGTCTATATACAGCTATATGAAATCACATACACTCAAGTTTGGGGAAGAGGGTGCAGGAAGACTGGCCCCTCTACTTGGGTAGAATTAACTTTGTGGTATATTGTCTGAAGTGGTTGTGCTAGTGGTGAGGGGTCTGTCTCTGGATGGGAGGAGTATGGACTGCTGGATGTTTTTAGCTTCTTTTGGTTTTGAGATTTTGCATTAGTTATGTCTGTATAGATCAATCTTAACTTACACATACTGTAGTGTTTTTGTGTATTAATTCCCCAGTTTATAGATTTAGATAATATCTCTGACACACCGATGGCTCCTTTCATGAAAAACCTGATCTCTGTCAAAGTGTCCAGTTGGATTAGTTGGTTACTTCCACAAAAATCCTTGTTTTATAGAAGAGGATGTTCAACAAAGCAATGGCTACTATGACCAAGGACAGGATCTTCATGAAAGTGTTCAGACAGCTCAAGAGCCCACATAAAGACTTCCAAACGCAGCTTCAAATATGGAAGTAGATGACATATAACAAGCTATCCATTGTTACCCATTGTTCATAAATGTTCAGTTATACTGAAAAATACTGTTAAGGTTTTTCTTTTAATTAATAAAATAATTATGTATTTTTACACAGCTAAATCTCATTATGTATAACTTTTTAAAGGGTAGTTTTTAGAGGGACCTGAAAATGATGAGATTCAAAATGTGGTATTTTAAGGCCTATTTTTAATTAATGTAAAATATATGTATATGTATAAACCTACTTTTCTCAGTGCTATGGGTCTCTCAAAATATTTCCACACACAAAAATAAACCCTTCAAAATCTGCATCTGTATTAGTGGTACAAATCCACCACCACAATTTCATTTTTTCTCTTTTTAAACACTATGGGATGAAAGGCATGACACAAATGTGAGATTATAGAGATGATCTATTATTGCTTTTTGTTTTTTGACACAGTGAACCATTTATAATCTTTTCTGGTGGACTATCCTATGACAAAGCTTGTCGAAGACCAAGTCTAACCATCATTCATGGAAAAGCTATTACGGTGCTTGAAATGGATCACCCTATAGTTGACTTTTTAACTCTTTGTGAAACACCATATCCAAATGGTGAGTGTATGAAGCTACAATAGTACAGTATTGTCAAAGAAGAGAAATGTTATTCGTTAAAAAATTATATGAAGTGGTCTTATCACAGAATTTAGTGTCCATACAGCATGATAAACAAGTTGGGGATCTCAGTTCCCAAAGGACAGTTCTCCATGTTACAAAAACCAACACCACAATTGACAGCAGCTGGACCCTTTGTTTGCAGTCTCAGCAGAAAGATCAAGAAATGAATGGGCTGAATTCCCCTCTTACCATGGTGTGGTGGGGGGAGGTGGGGAGTGGGGGGAAGGGGAGCTCCAAGTCACAGTTGACGCACACTGATCAGTCAATGTAAGGAAGCTTACATTGCTACTACTCAGAAATAAATTGAGAGCTTAAGTCTCATGGCTTGGTCATTATATAATGCCTGCATCTGTAATTTTCACTCCATGCATCTGAAGAAGTGGTGTTTTACCCACGAAAGCTTATGCCCAAATAAATCTGTTAGTCTTTAAGGTGCCACCAGACTCTTTGTAGTCTCATGGCTGTAATTCTGGTGCTTTTCATGAACGTTAAGTCCTTAAATCAGCAAAGTGTTTAAGCGTGTGCTTAAATCCATCCCTTTTGAGCAAAGCACAAGCTTAATTAAGAATGTGCTGAAGTGTTTTGCTCTGCTGAACAGGGATGGACTGTTAAATTGAGGACTAAATTAACAGAAAAACTAAGAAGGGTGAGGGGTAGGGAAAGCTAAAAACCTATAAGAAATTAAGTCTGGTATCTTCAGCATAAAAGAGGGTGAGCAGAAATGTAGAAGAAACATTTAGCACGTAAATTAATAAAAATAAAACCCTGTTGAATAATTTGAATTAGTATAAAGCAAATATTTATTTCCAATGTCTAGTGAATGGAAGCTTCAATAATTGAATTAATGTACCTGGGCTGCCAATTCACTATGTTAAACTTAGTGGTGCTTCCATATTATGGATTCTTTTACTGATTTACACAGTAGTACATTTTTGTTTTATGTTAGCCTGTATTGTTCATAATCCAGTGTGTCAATATGCTACCACAGGATGTGCATTAATAGTAAACCACAAAGGGAAGAGCATTAGTTGATACATTCCTCAGGTTCATTCAGCCTTGTGCCTTCAACCATCTGAGGAGTTCAACCTTGCACACCATGTGTGAGAGAGAGAGCTACTGCACCTGAATTGATCACAAAATAGTAGATGCCTCCAGCAGTCTCACAACAAAATCATAACAATAATATTGCCACAAAAACCAATTTATGCAATGCATGTTTTAATTATGAAAAATACTTCCCAGTATATAAATAATGCCTTATACTTACTGTGTTAACTTTTTTCTTTCTTTCCTACTTTGTTTCCTTTATTATCTGGAACTCATTTCTGTTAAAAAACCCCAAACTTGGAACATCATAGTTTGGATACCAAGGTGATTGGCAACTTAGATAAAAATTCACTTTTACAAAGGAAAGTGGTGTAAGAGTGGTTGGAAGACCACAGTCTACACTGCAAATGGCAGCTTGATATTTAGGAGGGGAGGAGGCAGTTTAAATCTTTGTCTTCTTTTTCAGCCCATTACACGCTATTCCTCCCCAACTTTGTTTGCAGTACAACTGCATCTCTTTCTTCACCTCCAGAGTGTACCTTCGTTATCTTTGTCTCCTCATTAACTCTCCCCAATTCACATTTTAAAATAATGGATCTAGTGAACTTTTTGCATTTGAGATTACAGCTGTGCACTATTGGGAGTTGGTGGACTGTGCATCTCAAGGAGTTGGTGGAATGTAGCTTTGGACAATCACTGCCCACAGAAAAACTCTAATACCCATTAAACCTTTGCAGTCTATGATCACAAGGTCTATAACAAGGGTACCTCCCTGTGTGTGATGAGTAGATTCAGTGATAGAGTAACATACCCAGCTGCCTTCAGATGTCACCTGCTCCACTCCTTTACTTTTAATTCAACACCATGTTCGCATGCTATAATTATACCATGCTATTTTTGCTATATATGTTTATCAAAAGTTACGTCGCCAAAACTACTTGTCATTGTGGGCCATCTACATCACTGTCTGACTCTAATCAAATGCCATCCTTTCTAATTGGCAAATCTGTCTTTAGTTATTATTCAGACTTCTATCTCAAATCATTTATTTAAAATACAATAATTGTTCAGGAGAGGATTATATAATTTGGCTAACTTGGTTAAAAGGCTTAACAGAAAAGCTCTGCATGTTTTTTGTGCTTGATTCCTCACTTTTAGAATTTCAAGAACCCTATGCTGTAGTTGTACTATTGGAAAAAGATCTCATTGTTGTTGACCTAACACAAAGCAAGTAAGTACAAAGTCTATATGAAACTGTTCCTGCTTCATAAATATATAGCTGATAATGTTGAAAGTCTATTCAAACTTTTCTTTTTTATTTTGCCGGTATAAAAACTTTACATTCACTGGAGGCAATTTTACCCTAGGATAATATAGGCCAGCGGGTTTTCCCATTTTTCTAAGGTAATATCTTATGTCCACACATGGTAGATGCTCCAAAATTATTAATATCTTCAGCACATCTAATTCTAATAATACTCATTCTTTCTCCTCTCCAGTCAACACTGACAGACCTGTTCAACAATATTTCACTAGGCAAGCATATATTCATTTGTCTGATTTTTCTATGTAAGTCAACTCAGTTACAGCAGTGTAAAACCTGGTGGAAGTGAAATCAGAATCAGGCCTTCTTCTTTGGGTTATTGTCCCTATGGGTGCTCTAGGTGAGGATGTGTGTGCACCCATGCACTCTCAATTGAAGATTTTTCTGTTATTTAGTGCCTGTGGGTCTGCACCTACACTGTATGCCTCCATATGCTCCAGTATAAGGGCATATAGGGAGGAGTGGACCCACGTCACTCCAGTTCCTTCTCAACCACCTGCAGTTATCGTTGGAGTTTTGAGGCATCTACTATCTAGCTAACGCAGTTATTCTTCTGCCACATTTTTATGCTTAATTTTCATATGTAGTTTTAGTCTTTTTGCTGTTAATTTACCTTTATAGCACAATTTATGCTTTGAAGGGGGGTCTCCCCCCACTTCTTCCCCCCTTTTTCCTCTCTGGCCTTCTCGACTGGTGGCTTTTCTTGCAGAATATGCCCAAGAACCCAGGATTCAAGCCCTGCCAGATCAGTCACCAGTCACTTCTCAGTGATGGGCACTCCAGTTGCCTCCATTCTCTTAGAAAGACTCACATCCCATTGAAGTGTAAGATCTGCTCTGGCTTAAAGACTGGCAAAAACTAAGGGAAGAAACTTCTCATTGAGTGCTCCCTTAGACCTGTGTGGTCAGTTCTGCCCTCCATCCTGTACATTAGACTCCGCTGCAGAGACTTCATCAGCTCCAGCTCTGACCTCTAGAAACCAGGGGACAACTTCAGTCTTGCAGAAAACAACCAAATGTAAGAGACCCATTCCTCTCCACTTAGATCTGTGAGTAGGGAGATTTGCGTCCTGCTGCAGATACTGATAAAGCTCCCACCAGATACCCCAGCACTGCTGAAAGAGACTTGTACAAAACCAGGTGCTGAGAAACTGTACCGAGAAACCCACTGTTGAGCAGTCTCAAGGTATGGACCCATTAGAACCAAGATTGGACTCTTACAGACAGAAGGACTCATTCAAGACTAAGGACTCTTCAAAGATGTAATCTTACCTAGTACCATCCACTGACAGCCAGTCCTCTCGAGAATGACTGGGGCATTCTCTGGTACCACCTCCAATATCGCTAAACTTATTTCATTGAGAGGAACACTTCCTGGACTCAATGGTACCTTTAAGGTTCCTCTCTCAAAGGACCTTCACATTATGGAGTACTTGTTTTCTCATCCCAGCCCTACCTTTCTTGTTGTTGATGCTGCCAGTGAAAGAGTAGGAAACATCACTTCAAATCAGCACTGTCTGATAACAAGCATACGTATCTGGACCTCCTAGGGCTTAAGAGCCACTCATCAGCCTCTCTTCAGTTCCGAGTCACCAACTACCAAGTCCTGATGGCAAAATATGACTTAACCAACTATAGTAAATTTTCTTACTTTATTGAGTTTTTGCCTCGGGACAAGAGAGCAGTTTCAAGCTCTTATTACAGAGAGCTTATAACAATCATTCTGTTGTTAGATCCCAGGGACTGGTTCATGCAGCCATAAACCCACTGCACCAGTGCTTCCTCAGGTCTATAGTAAGTGCCGACCATTACCAGTACAGTCTCCTGTCTTTCAGCCTATTGACAGCCCCAACGGTCTTTACAAAGGTCCCCTCCATTGTCATGGCCCACAGTCAGCATTTGGGAATAGTCATTTTTACCTATCTGGATGACTGACTCCTCAAGTGCCATTCTTTTCTTGAAGTTCAATCTGACACTCAGAAGGCCCTAGCTCTATTCCACTGCCTAGGCCTTCACCTCAACATAGACAAATCAACCCTGATACCTGTACAGCTGTATTGGGGCCACCTTAGACTCTATGGTGGTCAGGGTGTCCCTACTTGCAGACAGATTCACCATGATGTCTAACATGATCTCCACATTGCAGCAGAACCCACAAACCGTGGCAAGGGCATGTCTTCAGCTCCTGGGACACATGATGGCCTGCACATCTGTAACCCCCCATGCAAGATTGCACTGCCAGTGTCTTCAAGCCTGGCGCAAGACATCCTACACTCCCAACAATGAAGTGCTGTCCACAGAGGTGTTAGTCCCATGGATTGTACTCCACTCCCTCAATTGGTGAAAGGACCTTCAAAAAGTCTGCATGGGAACTGCCTTCTCATGTCTACCTGCCGTACACATCATCGCTACAGGCTCCTGACTTCTAGGACGGGGTGCTCACCTACAAGATCATACTGCCCAAGGCAGGTGGACTCCTCAAGAGTTGTCACTACACATCAGTGCCCTGTCTTCACTTCCTACCTCTCAGCTATCTCCAATCAGTCAGAGTGATGTTGGACAACTGAGCAACAATGTACTATATAAACTGCCCAGGAGGAGCAAAATCACAATCTTTATGCGAAGAGTTGGTGATGCTATGGAACTGGTTCTTAGCCCAGAAAATAGATATCTCAATGATCTCTTTGCTAGAATCACAGAACGCCATCACAGATTCACTGAGCTGAATTTTCCATCAAGACCACAAGTGGGAGCTGACCAATGTTGTCTTTCAAGAAATCTGTCTTACATGGCATCTTCCGCACCTTCCAACTCAAAATGCTGCTTATCAAGTGGGGAACATGGCACAACTCCCTGGAAGACATTATCCTTGCCTCTTGGCACCCAGGTCTGTTATACACATTCCCTCAGACTCCATTGATCCACAAAGCCCTGCTCAAACTGAAACAAGAAAAAAAAAACAGTTATCATTTTCATAGCTCCCACATGGCGGAGACAGGTGTGGTTCCTAACCCTGACCCATCTGATGACATGTCCACCTCTGCACCTTCCCCTGATGACACACCTCCTGATCCAGGAATCAGGCCCCTTAACCCACTCCAACCGATCAGCCCTGCCTCTCAGGTCTTGACTTCTTGGTAGTTCTTGGATGTAGAGCAGAAATGTTCTCCTGAAGTTCAGTTGTTTCTGTTAAATAGCAGGAAATCTACTACATGAAGGATTTACCAGCAGAAGTAGAAATCTGGTGCACCCAACATTCTGTATCTCCTGCCAATTCTCCCCAGGCATACATCTTCGACTAGGCACTAACCTTCAAATCTCTGGGTCTTTCCCTGAACTCTGTTAAGATTCATTTATCTGTCATTGCAGCATTACACCCACCAGTCAAGGGTGTCTTTGTCTTGCACATCCTAGAACAACGAGATTCCTTAAAGGGCCTCCTTAATCTGTTCCATCCAGTGTGGGACCCTACCCCACACTGGCACCATAATTTAGCACTTAACACATTAAAAGGACCTCCCTTTGAGCCTATGGCAACCTACTTGCTATTCCATCTGTCCTTCAAGATTTTGTTTCTTGTAACAATCACCTCAGCCAGAAAGATGGGAACTAGTAGCTCTCATGGCTGACCCTCCATATTACAATTTATCCAGACAAAGTTATGTTGCATCACCACCTTCACTTCCTCCCTGAAGTGTCATCAGAGTACCACACCAATCAGGATATTCATCTGCTGGTATTTTACCCCAAAACCCACTCATCCAGAGAAGCGATGAGTCTCCATATACTGGACATAAGATGAGCCCCAGCTTTTACTCTTCACAGAACTAAACCCTTCGGGGTATCCCCCCAGACTCTTTGTTTCCTTTGCCAAGAGAAACTAACTAACTGGGTATTGGAGTGCACTTTGCATTGCTATGAGTCCTCTGGGATGCAATCCCCTCCTAGAGTCATTGCTGACTCTACCAGATCTCAATCTGTTTCCGTTGCCCTCCTTAGGAATGTACCCATCAAGGACGTTTGAAAGGCAGCCAGCTGGTACTCCATTTCATGTTTTCACTGCCTTATGCCCAACTTCATGCCTCCAGTGCGAATGCAGTCTTTGGTGAAGGTGTTCTATACTCCATACTGGGTCCATCTCTTCAGCACTTTCTTCCACATTAAGGTACTATTCAGGAGTCTCCTCATATTGGGATGCTGGAACTGGATGACAGGGATTGGTTCACTAGATAATTACCCTGTTCTGTTCATTCCCTCTAAAGTATTTGGCATTGGCCACTGTCAGAAGACAGGAAACTGGGCTAGATGGACCATTGGTCTCACCCAGTAAGGCCATTCTTATGTTCATGTGGAGCACCCACAGGGACATTAACTCAAAGAAGGAGGAGACATTACTTACTTTGTACAGTAACTGGAGTTCTTTGAGATGTTTTGTCCCTATGAGTGCTCCACTACCCACCCTCTTTTTCCTCCTGCTTCAGAGATTTACCATGCTCTGAGTTGAGAGGAACTGGAGTGGCACAGGTCTGCTCCTCCCTATATTCTCTCATACCCCGGAGCATGAGGAGGCCTGCAGTGCAAGCCCACAGGAACTACTAGCAGAAATATCTCTGATCAAGAGTGCATGGGCACACTGATATCCTCACATGGAGCATCCATAGGGACAAAACATTTTGAAGAACTCCAGTTACTGAACAAGGTAAGTAACCTCTCCTTGTGCATTTTTCATTTATGAATGACATTGTATGCTTATTGTTGCTCTAAGTGTGAGGCATTACTCCTTATCTTGACAGATAAAGCTAATACAAGTGAACAGCAATTAAATTGAGGGCTGACTTGTCTGCAATTGCTTCAACAGTACAAACCATGGAGAATTAATATTCCACTGCCAAATTGAGTAAAATTGTTTATTATGAGACATGGTTACTAATACAGTATGTCTACAGCATAATTTTATGGACAATTCTTGTCTTTAAGTTGGCAGCTGGTATCAAGTGGAGTGCCCCAAGGGTCGGTCCTGGGGCCAGTTTTGTTCAATAGCTTCATTAATGATCTGGAGGATGGCATGGAGTGCACCCTCAGCAAGTTTGCAGATGACACTAAACGGGGAGGAGTGGTAGATACACTGGAGGGTAGGAATAGGATACAGAGGGACCTAGACAAATTAGAGGATTGGGCCAAAAGAAATCTGATGAGGTTCAACAAGGACAAGTACAGACTAGGGGCCGAGTGTCTAGGCAGCAGTTCTGCAGAAAAGGACCTAGGGGTTTCAGTGGACAAGAAGCTGGATATGAGTCAACAGTGTGCCCTTGTTGTCAAAAAGGCTAACGGCATTTTGTATAAGTAAGAGCATTGCCAGCAGATGGAGGGATGTGATCATTCCCCTCTATTCGACATTGGTGAGGCCTCACCTGGAGTACTTTGTCCAGTTTTGTGCCCCACACTATAAGAAGGATGTGGAAAAATTGGAAAGAGTCCAGCTGAGGGCAACAAAAATTATTAGGGGGCTGGAACACATGACTTATGAGGAGAGGCTGAAGGAACTGGGATTATTTAGTCTGCAGAAAAGAAGAATGAGGGGGGATTTGATAGCTGCTTTCAACGACCTGAAAGGGGGTTCCAAAGAGGATGGATCTAGACTGTTCTCCGTGATAGCAGATGACAGAACAAGGAGTAATGGTCTCAAGTTGCAGTGGGGGAGGTTTAGGTTGGATATTAGGAAAAACTTTTTCACTAGAAGGGTGGAGAAGCACTGGAATGAGTTACCTAGGGTGGTGGTGGAATCTCCTTCCTTAGAGGTTTTTAAAGTCAGGCTTGACAAAGCCTGGCTGGGATGATTTAGTTGGTGATTGGTCCTGCTTTGATCAGGGAGTTGAACTAAATGACCTCCTGAGGTCCCTTCCAACCCTGATATTCTATGATTCTTTTATTCTAATTGTAATATAAATCATATGTTATTGATTCTAGCATTCAGAAAACATATGTAATATTTATGTTTTATAGGGAAGATTCTAGAGATGTGGGGAAAAATTAGAACCTAATCCTGCAAACGTTTACTCACACAAGTAGTCCCATTGACTTTAGCAGGACTACTTATGTGACTAAAAACTGACAAGACGAAGGACTGCAGTTATGGTACCTTAATTTTGTCACCTTTATTGGCTTTATTGGTAAATTTTATTCTTGGGATTAAAAACAATAAATATGTTTTAAAGAAAATATGAAATAAGGAAAATAGCATATATTATGAATAATGATAGTTTTAATTTAGATAAATTTGCTTTTGTTTTGTATACTTTAATATTTAAGAAAATCTAATATTACTTCATATGTCACAATGATACTAATAAATTGTCTTCCTCCATTAGTTTTCCAATCTTTGAAAATCCTTATCCCATTGACATTCATGAGTCACCAGTTACCTGTACAGAATATTTTGCTGATTGTCCTCCAGATTTGATTCCCGTGTTGTATTCTGTAGGAGCTAAACATAAAAAGCAAGGATACAGCAATAAGGTAAAAAAAAGTACATTTTATTTATGAAGAGAGTTTAATTGTAAAAATCTAAACTGTGTACTAATCTTCTGGAAAATGATTTTCATTGTGTGTCTTCTCACATTAATACTCATATTAAAATAAGATAAAGGGATATCACCAACTTGAAACTCATATTTCTATCTCAAATTTTTTCCTTTATTGTAGTTACAAGTAACATCTGAGATTGTTATAACTGAAAGATGTTATCGGGGAAAAGATTTTTCACTATTTTTTTCAGTTTGTTTACTCTGTGCATTTGACAGCATGCATGCACAGAAAATTTCACTCTCATCTGAGTAAAGTCAATTGGGCTCTGATGCTGCAATTGGTTCTATGTAGGCACTCAGATCCCTCTTCCCACATGATGCTCCACTGACTTCAGCGGGGTACTATGAGAGAGTATGTTCCATCCTTGCAGACCTCGTTGCAGGATCGTGGGTCCTTTCTGAGAATTTGCAAGTAAATCTGTTAATTAGTTTGAGGTAAAATTTATTCAAAATGGGTCTTTTAAGAAATTTAGCTCCTGGTATCAGACTGTTTTTTCGTCTCTGCTGTTTTCAGTAATGAAACATCACAAACCCTCCAAACTTCCCATGTGGTTAAAACTCACAGAAACCTGATGCATTGTCTGCATTTGCAAATTTTTGTTTTTAGGATTAATGATATTTTTTAGCCATTATTGCCACCATTTAAAAAAAGTACATTCTGATTTACATATATTTGCATAAATGTACATAAATATAAATGCATTTGTATAACTCTAAATAAATGTGTCATGTTGCCAATTTTTCCTACTCACACCCACATCCTGAATTAATTCTCCCAGTCACTTACTCCAGTTCGTTTCTACCCACACACACACAACTCCCCAGACACTTCACCACCTACCTCCATTCATTCCACACTTGCCCATCTGCTCATTCTGCACATCCATCCCCCCACTCCACACCCATCCATTCCACATCAGCCAGGATGATCAGTACACACACCCAGACATTTTCCAGGCATCTATACTGTACGTACATCTTCGCTCATTCAGCACACCTTCCCCCCCCACACTCACTCTCTCACACACACACCCCTCTCTCTCTCACACACACACACACACACACACACACACATCCCTCTCTCTCTCTCTCTCACACACACACACACACACACACACACACACACACACACACACCCCTTTCTCTCTCTCACACTCTCACACACACACACACACACACACACTAATTCCATCCTCCCTGGGAGCAGTTGAGCAGGCGAGGGAAGAGCATAGTTATAGCCCCAGTTATTTATAAGCAAAGCCCTGGGCAGTCCTGTCCCTACCAATCAATACCCCAAGTTCATGACTTTCCATTTCTATACTTGTCTCTCTGTTCCCTAGGCAAGAAGCTCCCACAACCCTAGTCCCCTTGCAACCAGTTCTCCTCCTTGAGAAAGAGAGAGGGAAAAAAGCAAATGTGTCTTTAAAAATCAGTTTAATCTAATTTGGAACTACAGGCATTATTATGCATGTCAGAATAGTATGGTTATTGCATGGTTTCTCTACAGGATGGAGTTAAATTTGTTCAGGTGCTCTAAACTGCATTTCCATACCTCAGCATGTGATGGTTTCTTTTAAGTTTAACCGTAACTCAGAATTTCCTGGATTTATAGCACTTGGTTTGGGACTAATTACAACACCTCTGTAATGTTTTAACCCTTAAATTACTGATATGTGCTTTTAATCCTAACTCCATTTTAAAATAGTTTTTAACCAGGAATACATATATTTCTGGTAACTGGGTGCAGCTGTCTTGCCTTCTTTTTCTTGAGCTCCTACGGGAGCTTGACTGGGAAGACATTGTCTTCCTTTCCCATGGAAACTGGTATGTGCAGGAATCATGATCAAGACAGTCCTCTTTATGGTCTTTAAGATTATATGCTGCCTTAGCAAAGAAGGCAAGAACTAAATTGACTTTGGAGGCTGAATTCTCCTCCCATCCCTATAGCTGGTTATCTCAGTGAAGGCTTTTGTTGATTAACTCAAAGTGCAGAGTAATGCACATTGGAAAACATAATCCCAACTATACATATAAAATGATGGGGTCTAAATTAGCTGTTACCACTCAAAAAAGAGATCTTGGAGTCATTATGGATAGTTCTCTGAAAACATCCACTCAATGTGCAATGGCAGTCAAAAAAGCGAACAGAATACTGAGAATAATTAAGAAAGGGATAGATAATAGGACAGAAAATATCATGTCGCCTCGATATAAATCCATGGTATGCCCACATCTTGAATTCTGTTTGCAGATGTGGTTGCCTCATCTCAAAAAAGATATAGTGGAATTGGAAAAGGTTCAGAAAAGGACAACAAAAATTATTGGGGTATGGAACGGCTTCCGTATGAGGAGAGATTAATAAGACTGGGACTTTTCAGCTTGGAAAAGAGATGGCTAAGGGGAGATATGATTGAGGTCTATAAAATCATGACTGGTGTAGAGAAAGTAGATAAGGAAGTGTTGTTTACTACTTCTCATAACAGAGTAACTAGGGGGTCACCAAATGAAATTAATAGGCAGCAGGTTTAAAACATATAAAAGGAAGTATTTCTTCACAGAGCGCACAGTCAACCTGTAGAACTCCTTGCTGGATGATGTTGCGAAAGCCAAGACTATAACAGGGTTCAAAAAAGAACTAGATAAATTCATGGAGGATAGGTCCATCAATGGCTATTAGCCATGAAGAGCAGGAATGGGGTCCCTAGTCTCTGTTTGCCAGAAGCTGGGAATGAGCGACGGGGGATGGATCAGTTGATGATTACCTCTTCTGTTCATTCCCTCTAAGGCACCTGGCACTGGCCACAGTTGGAAGACAGGATACTGGGCTAGATGGACCTTTGGTCTGACCCAGTAGGGCCATTATTATATTCTTATATTCTTACGATTGAGGCACATTGACAAAGCAGCGTTCAAAAGTTTGCACAGCTGCATTTTGTCTAATCTAAGCCCCCAATCCTGCGTTTGGATCCTCGCAAGAAGACTGTTATGCCTATACAGAGACCTGTTGAAGCCCCAAGGGTCAGCCCGTGTGAATCCAATAGAAGGATCAATTGATTGTTTATTATTCCTTCCTCCATCCCTTATTATAAAGAATTTCAGTCTGAAAAGCTGTTAATTCAGAACCTTCCACTAGACCACACAAATATTTAATGATTGTTTTAAAAATCTCTATGCTTTTAGGACAGATAATATTATAAACAATAAATTAGAAGTTGCATCTACATAAATGTATTTAAAAATGATCAAGATAATGTTACAACCTTGTCTTCATTTTTATAAATTAGGTATAATTTGTTATGATGTTATTCATTTAAAAATGTGCAGTCCACAGGACCATAAGAAATAACTCTTTTCTGTGAACTCTTGTAATTGTGTTTAGGAATGGCCAATCAGTGGGGGAGCATGGAACCTAGGAACACAGACATATCCTGAAATTATTATTACAGGGTAAGAACACAACAGAAGGTTTGTGCTTTTACAAACGTTAATATCTTGAACTTTTAATGATGTACATCTATAGGTCAGCCCTACCCATCTCACAATATAGGTGGCTGACTAGGGCATCTGAATATGAACACTCTAACTCCATTACATAACAGAAATTTATATTCTTTTAGGGTGAAATTCCCCCCAGTCCAGAGGGCCTACAGAAGTACTTATGCAGCACTTAAGCTCAATAATAAAGTCTTAAGTAGAATATAGAGCCTTGTGCTCAAGATAGGGTTACCAATTCTGGTTGGACATATTTCTGGAGGTTTAATCACATGACATAATAGTTAATTTATATTAATCTTTAATTCTTGGAGACTCCAGGATGATCCTGGAGGGTTGGCAACGCTAGCTCAAGGATAGGAACCATGGACTGAGACTGCAAGCTAGTAAGGGTCCCGTATACCCCTGAAGAGGGGATCTAAATATCCCCGGGAAGGTGTGGCCAATGCAAGAGAGTGCTGTAGTCTTCAGTGGGTATTAGGGAGGAAGAAATAGCATTAGAAGGGCAGAGAGCCAAGAGTACCACAAGCATTTCTGCAGGGGTGGTTTTGTGGTTTATTGGGGGCGCTGTGGCTGGATTGGCGATGGAACCCATTTAGTGTTAATCTCCCATAATTTGTTTGAGTGCTGTGCATTGGTGTGAATTTTACCTTTCAAGCTAGATTGTGTCTGTAATACACAGCATTGCAGTAGAAGAGGGTGGAGGGGGCAGGGAATCACATTTCAGTGACAGACTCAGGAACAATTCTGGATGACTCAGATGCGTGAGTGGAGAAATATTTACAGTATTAAAGTGTTCTGTGGTTTTAAGCACTCATCATGAGTACCAACTCTTGGAATAAGTTTTATTTATTGAGAAATGCCACCCATGTAGAAGTATGAATTTTGTCCATATTGGGATTACTCATCATTTTTCTCCTACTGATAATTCACTTTTTAATTGCCTGTTTTATTTATCCATAGAATGTTAATTACAAAGCATAAGTTTGGATGTGAATTGGTTTGTGCTAACTGCTACAAAATCACGTATTTTACCAAGATAAGCAGCTTGATAGCCAGACATTTTCTTATAGACATAGTTATGAAGAACTAAGGATTAGAGCTGGGCAAAATTTTTTGTACAAAACATTTTTTCAATGAAAAATGTAGTTCGGTGACACCAAAATGTTTTCTGAATTCATGTCGGTTTCACCATATTGGTTTGGTATGAAAAACCTTTAAAAAATCCAAAATTCATTTCAACATTTTAAAAACAATATCTTTAGGTTTTTTGGTTCAAAATGACTTTTTGTTTCATAATTTACTTTTATTAAAAAAATGAAAAACTTTAAAAAAATGCTTGAAACCAAACTAAAGCGTTTCATTTCAGGTCAACAAACTGTTTCATTGAACCCAAAATGTTTTTATTTTACTTTTTGATTTGCTGACAGTTTTGAAAATTTCATTTTCCGTTTGATCCAAAATGATTTTTTTTCCACTTTTTTAGAATTGCCAAAGAACAAAAACAGCTCTACCAGGGATATGATTAATCTCTTAAATTTGTAATTGATTAATACACAAATATGACTGTATTGGAATATGTTGAACTTTGTTTCACGAACTAGCATAAATGTTGGATAACTGTTTGTAAGGCGTTATTTCTTCAAATACAATTTCAAAGTCATATGGGGCCACAATATCATCTAGTCCAGCAGTTCTCAAACTGTGGGTCGGGACCCCGAAGTGGGTCATGACTCCGTTTTAATGGGGTCGCCAGGGCTGGTGTTAGACTTGCTAGAGTCCGGGGCCAAAGCTCAAGCCCCACCTCCTGGGGCCGAGGGCTTCAGCCTGGGCGGCAGGGCTCAGGTTAAAGGCCCCACGCCTGGGGCTGAAGCCCTTGGGCTTCGGCTTTGGCCCCCCCACCCGGGGCAGCAGGGCTCGGGTGTGCTCAGGTTTTAGTCCCTCCTCATGGGGTTGTGTCGTAATTTTTGTTCTCAGAAGGGGGTTGCAGTGCAATGAAGTTTACGCCTCTCCTCCCCACGTACATATACTAGCCACCCAGCTCTAAAGGCAGCAATATGCCAGCAGCAGCACAGAAGTGTCAATATCACTTTTCACAGCTAACTTAGTGCCCCATTGCCACCCTTATTTCTGCGTTGCTGCTGCCACTCTAGGGCTGACAGTCAGAGCCCCACCACCTCCAGGTGAGGGTTGCGGTGAGGAAGGAGAGCCTGAGCTTGGACTGCCTCCCAGTGAGGAACTGGGGGAGGGGGGGAGAGCCCGAGCTTGGGTGGCGGAACTCTGGCTGTCCCCTTTATCCACGCTTCCCATGTATGCAAGGCCCTTCTGCACGAGCCCCAGCAACACAGGGCTGATAGCCAAAGCTCTTAAAAAACCAAAGAAAAACACACACAGTTTGTGCCTCCCTTGACACATTCCTGTGCCTCCTTTGGAGGTCTTGCCCCATAGTTTGAGAACCACTGGTCTAGTCCCACCTGTGTATCACAGGCTACCACCACCTCCCAGCCACCCTCACACGAGCCCCAACAACTGAAATTGGACTAAAGTATTACAGCCCACAGGCATGGGTGGCATGTGAACTGCCTGCTTAGGATGACTAGCCTCCAGTTCCACCCCTTCTGCCCGAAGCCCAGCTCCTTCTACCCGCCAAAGTCCCGAGCCCCCCACTGCAGCTGCTGGCCCACCAGCCCCAGCCATGGACCACCCTGGCCAGCCCGCCTTAGTGCCCCCAGCCCCGGAGCGCCGAGCAGACCCAGCACCCTGCTGCCCCTGCCAGCCTGCCCTAGCCTCAGCCCCCATCCACTTTAGGGAAGAGGAGCAGCCTGGGCTTGGACCGCGGGAAGCAGGAGCGGGCCTTGGAGTGGAGTATGGATGGGGCTGCAGTTTTAATCGTACTGTTACACAATAGATTACCAATTGAAATTTATTAAATATTTTGGATATTTTTCTACATTTTCAAATATATTGATTTCAATTACAACACAGAATATAAAGTGCACAGTGCTCACTTTATATTATTATTTTTATTACAAATATTTGCACTGTAAAAATGATAAAAGAAATAGTATTTTGCAATTCACCTCATAGAAGTACTGTAGTACGATCTATTGCGAAAGTGCAACTTATAAATGTAGATTTTTTTTGGTTACATAACTACACTCAAAAACAAAACAATGTAAAACTTTAGAAAACTTTTCAATTTACCTAATATAAGAACTGTAGTGCAATCTCTTTATCATGGAAGTTTAATTTACAAATGTGGAATTATGCATTCAAAAATAAAACAATGTCAAACTTTAGAGCCTACAAGTCCACTCAGTCCTACTGCTTGTTCAGCCAATAGCTAAGAAAAACAAGTTTGTTTCCGTTTATGGGAGTTAATGCTACCTGCTTCTTATTTACAATGTCACCTGAAAGTGAGAACAGGTGTTTGCATGGCACTTTTGAAGCTAGCGTTGCAAGGTATTTACATGCCAGATATGCTGAACATTCATATGCCCCTTCATATTTCAGCCACTGTTCCAGAGGCCATTCTTTCATGCTGATGATGCTCATTAAAAAATAATGTGTTTATTAAATTTGTGATTGAACTCCTTGGGGGAGAGTTGTATGTCTCCTGCTCTGTGTTTTACCGGCATTCTGCCATATATTTAATGTCATAGCAGGCTCAGATGATGACCCAGCACATGTTTGTTTTAAGAACACTTTCACTGCAGATTTCACAAAATGCAAAGAAGGTACCAATGTGAGATTTCTAAAGATAGCTACAGCACTCAACCCAAGCTTTAAAAATCTGAAGTGCCTTCCAAAATCTGAGAGGGATGAAGTGTGGAGCATGCTTTCAGCAGTCTTAAAAGAGCAACACTCCAATGCAGAAACTACAGAACCTGAACCCCTCAAAAATAAAATCAACCTTCTGTTGGTGGCATCTGACTCAGCTGATGAAAATGAACATGTGTCGGTCCTCTCTGCTTTGGCTCGTTATCAGGCAGAACCCATCATCAGCATGGATGCATGTCCTCTGGAATGGTGGTTGAAGCATGAAGGGACATATGACTCTTTAGCACATCTGGCATGTAAATATCTTGCAACCCCAGCTACAACAGTGCCATGCAAACGCCTGTTCTCACTTTCAGGTGACATTGTGAATAAGAAGCTGGCAGCATTATCTCCTGCATATGTAAACAAACTTGTTTGTCTGAGCGATTGGCTGAACAAGAAGTATGACTGAGTGGACTTGTAGGCTCTAAAGTTTGACATTTTATTTTTGAATACATAATTCTACATTTGTAAGTTCAACTTTCATGATAAAGAGATTGCACTACAGTACTTATATTAGGTGAATTGAAAAATACTATTTCTTTTATTTTTACAGTGCAAATATTTATAATAAAAATAAATATAAAGTGAGCACTGTGCACTTTGTATTCTGCATTGAAATTGAAATCAATATATTTGAAAATGTAGAAAACATCCAAAAATATTTAAATAAACGGTATTCTATTATTGTTCAACAGCAATTGTGATTAATTTTTTTAATCACTTGACAGCCCTAGTAGATTTTTATTTGTTAATAACTGCACTTAAAAACAAAACAACGTAAAACTTTAGCACCTACAAGTCCACTCAGTCCTACTTCTTGTTCAGACAAACGAGTTTGTTTACATTTACGGAGATAATGGTGTCCACTTCTTATTTACAATGTCACCTGAAAGTGAGAACAGGTGTTTGCATGGCGCTGTTGTAGCCGGTGTTGCAAAGTATTTACGTGCCAGATATGCTAAACATGCTTCAACTTGTAGATTGCACTTTCTTTTTTCTTTTTTTACAGTGCAAATACTTGTAATAAAAAATAATAATATAAAGTGAGCGCTGTGCACTTTATATTCTGAGATGTCATTGAAAGCAATATATTTGAAAATGTAGAAAAACATCCAAAATATTTATAATAAATTTAAATGGGTATTCTGTTATTGTTTAACAGTGCAGTTAAAACTGATGAATCGCAATTCATTTTTTAATCTTGCGATTAATCACAATTAATTTTGTAAACATTTGACAGCCCTAGTGAAAATGCTACAGGGTAGCTGCTAATCTGACCTGGGGCAAAATTCATTCCCAACCCACATATGGTGATCACTTAGACCCTGAGCATGTGAGCAAACTCTGGTCAGCCAAGCACCTGCGATGGAGAATGCTCAGTGCCATCTCAGAACACTGGCCTATCCCGTCCCATTTCCAGCCATGGCCATCTCTGATGCTTCAGAGGAATATATTGTGGGAGTGAAGGAAATCCCTTCCTGACACCTGCAGGTGAGCAGCTGAAGCCCTGAAGCATGAGTTTTAGGAACATAAGACGTAAACTGGAAGTGATCCCCGGGCTGTTGAACCCTGCCCTGCACCATCACAAGTAACCCCATCATACAATTACACTTATAAATTTGTCAGGCTCTCTCTTAAAACTAATTAATTTGTTCATCCCCATGACTTCTATTGGGAGACTATTTCATAACCTCACTCCTCTGATGGTTAGAAATCTTCTTCTAAATTTCAGCCTGATTTGTTCATCGCCAGTTTATACCCATATGTTTTTATGCCAACATTGTCCTTTAGCTTAAATAGTTCTTTACCCTCCTACATGTTTAGCTCTCTGAGATATTTATAGAAAGCAATCGTATCCTCTCTGTCTTCTTTTTGCTAAGCTAAACCAGCCAAGCTCTTCTAGCCTTCTCTTATAAGATAAGCCCTCCATTAACCTGATTCCATTACCATGATCCTCCCTTAACCCTAGCAGCTCTTCTCTGCACCTCTCCCAGTTTGAATTAATCTTTCTTGAACATGGATGACCAGAACTGTGCAAAGTATTCCAAACAAAGTTTTACCAGAGCCGGATACAGTGGCATTAATACTTCTCTGTCTCTATTGAAAATGCCTCACCTGATGCATCCTGGGATTGTATTTGTGTTTACCCCACAGCCACATCACATTTGTGGCTCATAGTAATCTGTGAATTACCCTCACACCCAGTTCTCTTTCCTTCTCTATTGCTTCAACTGATGAGCCCCCAGCTTATAGCAGAAATTCTTATTATTAGTCCCTAAGTGCATGACCTTGAACTTTGTACTATTTAATTTCATCCCATTTCTATCACTCCCATCTTCAGGGTGATCCAGATCTTCCTGTATAATGTTCCGATCCTCCTCTGTACTGACAATGCCTCCCAACTTTGTATCGTCAGCACATTTCATTAGCCCGCCTTCCTTTTATGCCAAGGTCATTAATGAAAATATTGAATCAAATTGGTCCCAAGATTGATCCTTGAGGAGCTCCATTAGTAACCTCCCTCCAGTCTGATAGTTCACCTATTAGCACAATTTGTTGCCTTCTCCCATTTAGCCAGTTCCTTAGCCACCTTACAATTCTTGTACACTCCCCACTTTCATTTAACTAATATTTTCTCGTGTGGTACCATATCAAATGCTTTACTGTGACCTAGTGTGGCAGAATCTGGCCCTAACAGGGGTTATATAAAATGGATCTCTAAATAAACAGTGATTTTCAAAAAGAAGAGTCCTCTCATGACACAGTTTTAAATAAAAACTAATTTACAGGCCACTTCAGAGACTCTATTCTGTGATATATGTGTCATGTATTAAAAGTCTGGAAATTTCTCTTAACAATGCTTTTTAAAAAGTCTTTTATCTGTGAGCTTTTCAGTTTAAAAACGACTATTGTTAAAGTGTGTGTGAGAGCTCTCTTCTATAAAAGATTAAAATTATTATTATGCAAAATCCTAGACAACAGTCACTTGTTTAGTAACAATAACTGTAGTAACATATGGTCAATGTGTACTTCTTTTGGTATGTGTGTACACTACAAATCAATTAAACTGATTTAGTCTATTTACATTGAATTAATTGCCCTTCTAATATAGATATAAATTGCATCATTGCAATGTAATAGTTAACTTCAAGGTTAGACTACACTGTAAGAATGATGGAAAGGTCACCTGAGTACTGTATTATATAATAAATACAGTGACTCATTTCTGCTGTTTGTATTTTCAGTAACTGAGGGTTGAAATTATATGTAGCTATATCTTGTTTTAACCAACATTTAATTTTTTTTAAGTCATGCAGATGGATCGATAAAGTTTTGGGATGCCTCTGCCAGTAAGTTTTTAAACTTCCCTTTCTCATAGAATTAACAAATTATAGTATATAACAATATTGGGAGAGAGGGGGAATTATTTAAGATGGTGGTATCAGTAAGCAAGTAAGAGTAATGGGTGAAATTAAGAAAATAATCATTAGGCTGAATATTAATAAGAAAAAATTGTGGCAGTAGGATATAAGACTGTAGAATAGTCTCCCAGGGGAAGTGGTGGAAAGGTCAGAACTTGGACATTGAATACTAAAGTGGACAAAGCCCTCTAAAATATGCAGTAGGAGATAATCCTGCAGTGGATCGGAGAGTTAGGACTAGGCTAGATCTAATGGGTCTGTTTCAACTCTAATTTCTATCTTTCTGTGAGTACAGTATATATTCCTACTTGTAACTGGATTTTTTTTAAAGCTAAACCTGTAATAGTTCATCCTATTGCACATATAATTCAATATTCTTGACATCTGATATCAGGCTCTATATAATCTATTTAGTGTTAAAGCGAATGTACAGTGTATTACATTTATGAGTAGGTGGATTGCTTTGGGCAAGATAAGAACCAAATCTGCACAGGTATGTTTGCACAGCATTGTGCAGCGAGCAGGAGTGAGCCTCCAAGCTCAGGCTGACAGACTTGGGTTAGCGGGGCTCATGGTGTGTAGACAGCACTTTGAAGTTGCAGCTCAGGCTGGAGCTTGGCCTCTGAAGCCCACCCCCACCCCACCCCTAGGCATCAGAGCCTGAGCCAAAACTTCAAAGCATTTTCTACACAGCTTTATGTTGACTTAGGGTAGGAGGTTTGCTCCCATTCCCACTGCATAGCCATACCCTACCAGTCTTCTCTCTGAGATTTATGAAAAGTTCTTCCACTGCACTATCAACACACACCCTTTCAGGAAAAGCCTCAGAAAACAGCAGAGTCCCATGTTGTGCATAGAGTGGGTCAGAAAATAAGGAGCTTGTATCCCAGAAAAATTTGACTTTTTGACAAAAAAATGTTGCTGAAAACCTACATATTTTGGCCTAACATTGAAATATTTTAGTTCAAAATGTTGCCACTATGCCTCATGGGAATTGTAGTTTAGATGTGTTATTCTTCCATTCTCCTTTATGACCTGAGCTTCCTGGCTTAACTACATTTCCCATGATGTATCAGTTTCATTCTTGCTGAAGGGAAGGGTGCATCATAGTTCTTAAATGTGGTGCATCATGGGAGATGTAGTCTGACCTGAATGACAGCATAAGGTACCTGAACTAAAATTCTCATGAGGGGCTGTAGCACTTTTATGAATCAAAATATTTCAGTTTTCAGTCAGTCTTTTCTTTTGTTTGTTTTTTCCTATACATGGTATTAATGTTTTGGGGTAATTTTACTAAAAAATGTTATCAGTTAGACCCTAAAGTCTTTCTCAGGCAGTAGTCTTTCTCCTGTCTAGCAGCAATCTCTGCATGTGACAGGCTGGACAGGAGGAAAGGGGAGATTCTCCTTGCCCTTGTAATGCAATACTGGGAGGTGAAGCTTTGTTAGATTTCTAGAATCTTACCAGATGTCCACCGAACATGCTGAGAAGTGATTTTTCAATAATATATCATTTATATTTTCAAAATGTATCAAAAAGACTCTTTCTCATGAAGGGCCAGGCACATGTCAAGTTTGGAGTATATTTCTTCAGCCATTGTTGAGCAAAAAAAAATCTTATGTTTTAAAAAAAGATTTTTGAAAAGAGATTTTTTTTCCACTTACCTTTAACTCAGAAATGGCTGAGGGGTTTTCTGCAAGCTTTCCACAAAAACTGGCAAAGAAGCTAAGCATATAAGAACTTAGCCCTAAAGGAGGATTTTTCAGAAAGTTGTAATACAGTGAAAATGGTGCAGTAAAATACCATATATGTGATAAAATGAGCCTTTAGGCCCAGCCCTGAGTATGCTGCAGTTCATAGCTGTATTGCCCCAGGGAGAAAGTTGGTAATTAGTTGTGATTCAGAGTCACAACTCTTTCTCAGCTTGTCCCTTGCTCCAGTCGGGAAGTAACTTACTCAAGCCCTGAAATAAAGTGTCGTTTACTTGCCCCTATGTTACTGCTCAGCTAACCAGCACTTTGGAAGGAGGGCAAAGCCAAGTGCCCCACCCCCAACTATTTGCCAAGAGTACAGAGTGCAGTAGTATGTGCAGAGCCCTTGCTCACCCTTCTGCACTTGAGCCACACTGCAGGGAATGTTAACACGGCCACGTAAGGTGGAAAAGAACTCCTTGCGTTGCTGTATTAGGCTGCTTCACAGTCTGCCCCATATGATATATGTAACACCATCTTTGTGTATGTATTTTATTGTACATATATAAACTTAATTATAAAGGAGGAGATTTTCAAAGGCACAAATGGGAGTTAGGCATCCATTCCCATTGACTGTCAATGGTACTAAGGCACATATGGTACAAATTTCAAAAGTGTCGGAGTGATTTAGAAGCCCAAGTTCCATTTTTAAAAGTGAGTTCGGCACTTAGGGGCTTAGGCCCTAGTGAAAGTCAATGGTACCAAGTCACTCAGGCACTTTTGAAAATGTTACCCTTAACAGCCCGTTGTGCTTTGAAAATTTCCCTATGTTAGCAAATAAACTTTGATGGATGTTGTATCATTGTGGGTTGGGTTAAACCTCTTCGTTATGGCTTGGGCATAATCACCACCTTGCATTCAGGATGAATATAAAGTTGTCATGGAATGCTAAACTATATTATACTGTTCGGCCACTAGATGGTGGTGTGTGTAACATACCTTACTTAAGCTAACATTAGCAAGACCTGGCAGAGCACTAAAGGATCATACAGTGAACGCATCTGGTGTGTATATCTCTGAGAAGTAACATCTGTAATAAGTCTATATCTGATACAGAACCCTGACCTGCTAGTAGCAGCCCTGCAACCTCCCATCGAGAAGAAGCTGCTGCTCCTGATAGATCAGGATGGTGGCTGACCTATAGGTCTGCAGTTAAAGCCACTGAGAATAACAAAACAGAAAAAGCCAAAGAGAAGCATGGGAGAAGAAAGAAGGTTGTGGACATCTGCGAATCCCTCATCTGTTTACATTTTTACAAGAAGACACTGAAACAAATTGACTCTTATACATCAGCTAGAATGGGGACTCCAGCAACAACAATATGACATAGTATCAGAAGGAAACTAGTGCCAGAGGAGAATGAACAGAAAAAACAAAGCAACAAAAGTTGCAAACAGAAGGAATAAAGATTGCAGGATTTCATCAACATGCACTCTTCAATTCCCCAGAGAACTTTAGCTTTGACGAAATGAGCATTGACAAGTTTTTAAAGTGCTTGTACACAAATGCTAGAAGTCTAAATAATAAGATGGGTGAACTAGAGTGCCTCGTGTTAAAGGAGGATATTGATATAACAGGCATCATAGAAACCTGGTGGAGTGAGGACAATCAATGGGATACAATCATTCTGGGATACAAAATAAATCGGAAGGACAGAACAGGTCATGTGGCGGGGTGGGAGGAAGTGGCACTATATGTGAAAGAAAATGTAGAATCAAATGAAATAAAAATCTTAAATGAATGCACATGTTCCATAGAATCTCTATGGATAGTAATTCCATGCTCTAATAAGGATATAATAGTAGGGATCTATTATCGACCACCTGACCTGGACAGTGATAGTGACGATGAAATGCTAAGGGAGATTAGAGAGGCTATCAAAATAAAAACTCAATAATAGTGGGGTATTTCAATTATCCCCATATTGACTGGATACATGTCACCTCAGGACGAAATGCAGAGACAAAATTTCTGATACTTTAAATGACTACGTCTTGGAGCAGCTGGTACAGGAACCCACAAGGGCAGAGGCAACTCTCGATCTAGTCCTGAGTGGAGCGCAAGATCTGGTCCAAGAGGTAACTCTAACAGGACCGCTTGGAAATAGTGACCACAGTATAATAACATTTAACGTTCCTGTGGTGGGAAGAACACCTCAACAGCCCAACACTGTGGCAATTAATTTCAGAAAGGGGAACTATGCAAAAATGAGGAGGTTAGTTAATCAGAAATTTAAAGGTACAGTGACTAGAGTGAAATCCCTGCAAGCTGCATGAACGCTTTTCAAAGACACCATAATAGAGGCTCAACTTAAATGTATACCCCAAATTTAAAAAAACAGTAAAAGAACTAAAAAAGAGCCACCATGGCTTAACAACCGTGTAAAAGAAGCAGTGAGAGATAAAAAGGCATCTTTTAAAAAGTGGGAGTCAAATCCTAGTGAGGTAAATAGAAAGGAGCATAAACACTGCCAAATTAAATGTAAAAATGTAATAAGAAAAGCCAAAAAAGGAGTTTGAAGAACACCTAGCCAAAAACTCAAAAGGTAATAACAAAATGTTTTTTAAGTACATCAGAAGCAGGAAGCTTGCTAAACAACCAGTGGGCCCCCTGGACGATCGACATACAAAAGGAGCACTTAAAGACGATAAAGTCATTGCAGAGAATGAATGAATGATGATGAATTCTTTGCTTCAGTCTTCACGGCTGAGGATATTAGGGAGACTCCCAAACCTGAGCCGTCTTTTGTAAGTGACAAATCTGAGGAATTGTCACAGATTGAAGTGTCGCTAGAGGTGGTTTTGGAATTAATTGAGAAGCTTAACAGTAACAAGTCACCGAGACCAGATGGCATTTACCCAAGAGTTCTGAAAGAACTCAAATGTGAAATTGCAGAACTATTAACTATGGTTTGTAACCTGTCCTTTAAATCAGCTCCTGTACCCAATGACTGGAAGATAGCTAATGTAACGCCAATATTTAAGAAGGGCTTTAGAGGTGATCCTGGCAATTACAGACCAGTAAGTCTAATGTCAGTACCGGGCAAATTAGTTGAAACAATAGTAAAGAATAAAATGGTCAGACACCTAGAAGAACATAAATTGTTGCGCAAAAGTCAACATGGTTTCTGTAAAGGGAGATCATGTCTTACTAATCTATTAGAGTTCTTTGAGGGCGTCAACAGACATGTGGACAAGGAGGATCCAGTGGACATAGTGTACTTAGATTTCCAGAAAGCCTTTGACAAGATCCCTCACCAAAGGCTCTTATGTAAATTAAGTTGTCATGGGATAAGAGGGAAGATCCTTTCATAGATTGAGAACTGGTTAAAAGACTGGGAACAAAGGGTAGGAATAAACGGTAAATTTTCAGAATGGAGAGGGGTAACTAGTGGTGTTCCCCAAGGGTCAGTCCTAGGACCAATGCTATTCAACTTATTCATAAATGATCTGGAAAAAGGGGTAAACAGAGAGGTGGCAAAGTTTGCAGATGATACTAAACTGCTCAAGATAGTTAAGACCAAAGCAGACTGTGAAGAACTTCAAAAAGATCTCACAAAACTAAGTGAGTGGGCAACAAAATGGCAAATGAAATTTCATGTGGATAAATGTAAAGTAATGCACATTGGAAAAAATAACCCCAACTATACATACAATATGATGGGGGCTAATTTAATGATGGGGGCTAATCAGGAGAAAGATCTTGGAGTCATCGTGGATAGTTCTCTGAAGACATCCACGCAGTGTGCAGCGGCAGTCAAAAAAGCAATCAGGATGTTAGGAATCATTAAAAAAGGGATAGAGAATAAGACGGAGAATATCTTATTGCCCTTATATAAACCCATGGTACACCCACATCTTGAATACTGCCTACAGATGTGGTCCCCTCATCTCAAAAATGATATACTGGCATTTGAAAAGGTTCAGAAAAGGGCAACTAAAATGATCAGGGGTTTGGAATGGGTCCCATATGAGGAGAGATTAAAGAGGCTAGGACTTTTCAGGTTGGAAAAGAGGAGACTAAGGAGGGATATGATAGAGGTGTATAAAATCATGAGTGGTGTGGAGAAAGTGAATAAGGAAAAGTTATTTACTTGTTCCCATAATATAAGAAGTAGGGGCCACCAAATGAAATTAATGGGTAGCAGGTTTAAAACAAATAAAAGGAAGTTCTTCTTCACTCAGCGCACAGTCAACCTCAGAAGGGACTTACAATCACTTTAAACCCCTCCCAGAGGTAACATCTCCTGACACAGTTCTGACGGTATTCTGAACAGCATGGGCCAGTTCATCACAGAAACAACTTACTAAGACAAAAGCTATGCATTCACAGTGCATGGGATCACAATGTAGCAGCTATGATGGCCCTATTGATAAAGGGGGAAGAACTCAATAAAGGATTTGATGCTACTGGACTTTTGAAAGACTTTTTTGAAAGACTTTTTGATCCAGTACAAAACAACTTAAGAGACAAAGCTGAACCATACAGTGTACAAACTCCCCCAGCAGAGAAACCTCGAAAGAGACTAGCTGCAGATTTATGTGAATTCAGAGGACATCATTATCTGGTCATGGTGGACTATTTTTCCAGGTATATAGAAATAATGAACTTGAAAGACATAACGTGCCACAGTGGTATCAAGAAACTGAAGTGCACTTTGGCTCATTTCAATATTCCAGAATAACTAGTGACAGACAATGAACCACAATTCACTGTAGTAAAATTAAAGTAATTCTGAATGAAATATGATTTTGATCGTATTACTAGCAGCCCACATGACCCACAAGAAAATGGAGAGGCTGAGAGAGCTGTGCAGACAGCCAAAAAAATCCTACAGCAGGAGGATCCATTCGTTGCTTTTCTGAGTTACTGATCAAAACCAATTGCAGCTACTAGCTATAGTCCAACACTACTCTGATGGGAAGACAACTCAGAACTGCTGTTCTGACTTTGAAAAGGAATCTATCTCCCAAGTGGCCAGACATGTAAAAAGTAGCCAAATCCGATAAAAAGAATAAAAGAACTGCTGGATCTAGAACTTGATTACCATGTTCGCATCTAATTGGATGAAGACAAAGGATGGACAGTCAGCACTCAAATCATATGTGAGTGAGACTGAGAGTGAAGAGTTCAACAGAAAACCATCAACATACATAGTTTGTTCATCTGAAAGGACAATTAACAGAGCAAACTCTTCAGAGGGTGGATGCAGAACAAGAAGAAGACTCAGAGATTCCAAACCAACCACAGCCAGTCATTGCAACAAATGGAAAGCCAGATGACCAAGTTGTTACATGTTCAAGTAGAAAACCAGTATGATTCAGAAACACTTAACAGACTGACATATACTTAACTTCAAAGGTAGTGTGGTAGTGTATATTTTGTAAATGATAGGAATGTAGAACTTAAAGGGGGAGATGTAATGGAATGCTAAATTGTACTACACTAGGTGGCAGTGTGTGTAAAACATCTTATTTAAAGCTAACCTTTGCCATACCTGGCACAACATTAAAGGATCATACAGTGAACACATCTGGTATGTGTATCTCTGAGAAGTAAGCTATGTAGTCAGTTTATATCTGATGCAGAAGCCTGACTTGTGACGAGTAGTCCTGCAGCCTCTTATATACAAAAATAATATGGCAGATGTGGCTGAAATAAGAGCAGTCTCCAAAATCAAAACACAGGTACATGTCTCTGGCCAAAACAAAGTTTAATACATGGCTGCCCAAAATGTTGAATGAACTGGGCAGAGGGGGTTACTGGGTATTGTCTGACAGAGAGAGAGAGAGAGAGACATGAACAAGCACAGTGTGTGACCCTGAGAGAAGCTTAGCGGGAAGGCTTTTGGGTCTGGTGCTGGCTGAAGAGATTTGGGGCTATAAGCAAAAAAACCTATCTCCTTTTGTTTGGTTCCTCCTGCATTTGAGAAAACAGGATTTTGTTCATTCCTTGTAAATAAACAAGATTGCATAAAAGAAAATAGCTGAGTACATAATCAATTTCTCCTTTTACCTTGAACAACTGACAACACCCTAAATTTGGCAAATTGCGTGGGTCAAAAGGGGTAAGAGTAAGGTTTGATGGCTATGCCTGTTTACTATTTCTTAAGCACAAAGTGTGTACATTCTCTGTGCAAGTACGATTTAATTGCTGGTATAATACCATGCAATTTAGCTTTGTGGGATCCCAAAATACTTAGCATATGCTGGACTTGTGAACCAATGTGCCAGTGCTGTAATGCAGCCTCTTTTAGGGGATTTATGTAGAAACACAGCAGCCCTTTTGTTTCCATCGGTGGACCTGATACCACTTTCAGTAACTGGGGGCAAGGTTTGTGTTCTTTTCAGGAACATGTATGTTGGGGTGCGGGGTTGTTATCCTTTCAGCAGGGAATAAGCTTAAGCGACTAGAAGTTGTTTCTCATAGGTACTGTAGCAATATAAGTTGAAGCTGTGTTTTAGAAGTGAAAGGCTTTGGGCCTGGGCACTGCTCAACACCCAAGCTTCCACTAAAGCCAATGGAATTTACCAGTGCTCAGCTGGGGTCTGCCGCTTAATCCTAGAACTGGGCAAAATTTTTCAGATTTTTTTTTTTTTTTTGCCAAAAAATGCATATTCAGATTGACCGAAACATTTTTCAAATTTGTGTTGAATTTACTGAATTGTTTTGGTCAAAAAAAAAGCGGGGAGGGGGAATTCAAGAAAAGTCTAAATGTTTTGTTTTGACATTTTCAAAACAAAATGTTTTGATTTTTCAATTTGAAATGGCTCTTCGTTTTGAATTTTGCTTCAATTTTATTAAAAAAAAAAGATTTTAAAAAACAGAACTTGAAAATGAAACAAACATTTTGTTTAGGATCAAACTACACATTTCATTCAACCCAAAACAATTTTTTTCCAATTTTTTGGTTCAGATATCAAATTGAAAAATGTGTTATTTGCACAACTCTTCTTAGTCCTGCTTCTTAAATACATGCTTTGCTTTCTGTACGTGTATTTAAGGTTTTCTGGTTACAAAGTTTTAGTTGAAATAATCTTAATACAGTTTAAGGTTTTGTCTGGTGATTCATCACAAACATTTATGTGAGCGCCAGGATCTTCAAAGATACAAAGTACTCTGCCTTTAGGCACCGGTTAGTTCTCCTGTATTTTCATATCTCAAACCACAGGTATATTGAGAATGCAGAATTGCTAAGTCACTGAAGCAATTTTCAAAATTCAGCCTTGCTCATGACCCATATCACTATTTCTCATTTGCTTAGGAATAGGTGCTATCTGGTCCTGCACAGGTGTACAAGGGGAAGAAAGTTTCAGGGAGTCTTTCCTTGCTCCTGTGGTGCCCCTGAGCAGAGACCAGGTACAACTGTGATTCTTGCATCCCTAATATGCACAGACTATAAGAGTCTAGCTCTAAGGACAGCACTGGTCTCCCCAGAAGTCTGAGCTGGGCTCCATGGCCTCTTTCCACCTCATAAAAGGCCAGCAGAGCTGTACTGGTACTGGAGGAACAGATGATACAACCTGCAAACGAGTAACAGGCCTGAGTTTCCTAGGATTCACAGAGGCAGTGGCCTGGTTCACCATTTGTCCTGAACCTTGTGTAGTCATTAACACCAGGGCCAAGTGAATGCAAAATGAATGTAAAACAATTCCATATCAGAATGGCAATGTTTTACACCCACTTAATCTGGTGTAAATGACTACACAGGGTGCAGAGTACAATGGTAAATTGAGCCCTCCTCATCCCCAACCTACAATATAGACAGTGGCTTAAAGCTGTAGTCCTACTTTTGGATGCTGCATTAAAAGCATCAGTGTCTTAAAAGAATTTTTCACAAAGCATAAAATACATTTCATACTTGGGGAATCAACAGGCCTGATGCTCTTTGTCTTGCACCAGTGTTAATCTGAAGTAACTCCATTGAAGACAATGCAGTTATACTGGAGTAAAACTAATATGGGTAGAGAATGAGACCCTAAAATTGCACCTCACTCCAAATCTGAGCCTGACGGTGGAGACATTTCAGGAAAATATAGTTGCTAGCTTTTTTCTCCATAATCCACACTGATATAAAAGATTTTGCAAATAGAATAGAATGTGGTTAGTTTCATTTCATACCTTTTAGATTGTAATGTCTTTGGGATGGGGTCCATGAGCAGCATAATGGTGTCCCAATCCTGACTGGGGCTTCTGGACATTACCAATCTATATAACACTATAAATATAAAACACGAACATATAAAAATGCTGTAAATATTAAATTATTATTTCATAGCTAAGATATTCAAAGCATTTCACAACATAATGAGTCAAAAGCAATGATTCTGAAGACAGAGTAACCATTGTGTTATCACACAGCCTTGGAGCTGGTCAGGTCACCAGAATTATCTCCTATTTTTTCCGCTGAAAGTGCCATGGGATCTCTAATTTCTACCAAGACAATTACAAAAGAGACACCAGTTTAATATCTCATAGAGAAGATAGCACCAACAATGCAGCATTCAGCGCAGCATCTCCACAGTTTTCACTGCAACATCAGTGTTGAGTAAGTGCCTAAGTCTACGTGTGTGACTGAAACTCATGACTTTTGCTCTTTTGGTCCAGAAAAGAGAGTGCTAACAATGACCCCTGTACAAATATCTATTACTGGAAATATGAAACATAAAGTTTAGCATTACTCTCTATTATTTTGTTAAGTTGAGCCTTCATATCATGTTATACTATGTCATGATTGAAAAACAGTAGCAGCTAAGACACCTTGTAACTAGAGATGAGGTATAGGTTTGTTTAATGTTAAACAATAATTTTAGATATGTCGTAATATTTTGCAGTAACTCTACAGATGTTGTACAAGTTAAAAACCTCAAAAGTGTTTGAAAAACAGAAGCTAGGGGAAGGAAAACCAACAGCTGAGATTGTAGAAGAAGATCCTTTTGCCATTCAGATGATGTACTGGTGCCCTGAAAGCCGAATTTTCTGTGTGGCAGGAGTCTCTGCATATGTTATTGTGTACAGATTCAGCAAACACGAAGTGAATACTGAAATAGTGGTAAGTTGTTTAGAATTTTGCTCACATATGATGTTGAAAAGAGTAAGTAATACAAGCCATCATTTTCAAATTTGAGTGCCTTGTGTGAGGCTGCTCAATCCATAGTTACGTACCTGAATAAAACTTTTATTAAGTTGCCTAAGAATAAATTTAGCAGCATTCATGTTTAAATGTTGTGGGTGAAATCTTAGGCCCACTGATGCCAATTGAAAACTCACATTGATTTTAATAGGGCCAGGAGTCCAACCTTTTGCAATAGGAATTAAATATAGTAATAAGTCAAGACTTAGGCTGTTTCCAAGCCACCAGGATGGGTCTCTGTGTTAGTTGCTTGCTCCAGAAATACTTGGTGCGGTACCATATGTGTTTTTGTCATCCAAAGTACATTTTTGGCACCCAAGAACAGACCAAATATTCTCAGTAAGTAATTTTACATTAATATACAAGGGAGGTTATCTGTGCTGCTTTGATACTAAACATTAATTTATTTCATTGCATGATAATATCACTCTCTTCTAACTCAAGAGTTTGAAGGCTTTATTTTAATTTATCTTCATAGTGCTTGTAATACAAAGGAATCTAACATTTTTCAGTCTTTGACAAAGTAAAAGTGTTGTTTTTTTCTGGTTTAATATATTTTAATCAACTAATGCTGACTTTGTTTCTGAAAAAAAGTGGACACTACAGGAAGTGGCGGATGATTTATATCTAAATAGTCAACATTATTGTCACGAATATTGGGCTAACTGCCCCTCTGACCTTTCCTGGTCCCTTCGAGTGAATCTCCCTCAGGTTTCAGGCCGTAAGCTTTCACCTCTGTGAATCATTCAGACTGGGCTTGGGGCTGCAGTCTCCAGATTCTACCCATGATTATCTCAGCAGATCTAACTTAGACTCAGAGCCTGGAGTTCTGTTCCCTCTGATAGCAATGACCAGTGGTTAATACAGTGACCAAACAGCCTTCCTAAACCAACCCATTATTTAGTTAGAACCACAGCATTATAGAGAAAACAAATCTTAAAACAATAATCCAGCCTCTATGCATGCCTGTATCTCCCTAAGTCTTACCATTCCCTGGATCTGGGGAAGGTCCAGCTTCTTCAGACTCCTTCCGCAGAGTGTCCCTCTGTTTCAACCTGTTCACTGGACAGCTCCTAACAATTGATTCTCCTTCTTCCCCTGAGAGGGTTTTTTAATGTTCAGGATTTCCAGGCTCTCATCCTGACAAAACTGCTGTGCCAATTTGGTCTGGATCCTGGGAGTGTGCCATTGTCCTGTAATTACCCACCCCTGTGTTTGTTGGGAGGTTTGCTTATTTCTAGTTATTGTGTCACTTTCATGTTTGATGTTCCCATAGCCCCCTATTAAGCTAGATCAATACATTCATGCAGGAAAGTCATACCAGTCAAAACACAATAAAATTATTTCACTGACCACGTCACATGCAGTATTCATAACATTATTATATCTCAGTATTCTTAGATGATTATGTACACTTTCTGTTTTTCAGCTAAATTGTCACAAGGAATGAATGGCATTTTGCTGAGTGTAATAATCTGTGCACATTCAATATTCCGTATCTCAAATTTTGTCTCCGATTTAGAACTGTTTACATGAATAATTCTTTTGTGAAAGGCTGTTTCACCATAGTCTCTTATACAGATGGCACATCCAGTCAGGTCTGCTGAATTTTGGGCACCGCCATCTCCACCAAAGCCTCTCCTCTGCCTTCCTCCATCAGTTGTATCTTCCTCTGGCTCAGACACACAGCTCTTCCCTCCAAATCAGTAGTTTCTCTGTAGAAAGAATAGGTTTCCAGGTGGTGGTATAGGCATATCCTAAGGCTCTTTCTTCCATTTTTCCACCTGACACTATTCCTTCCTGTTCATGCTGACCCTCCCCTTATGGGTACACAGAGGATGTCCAGCTGACATGGGATCCAAGATCACTTCTAAGTGGCTCCACAGCAAGCTTCTGAGGAAGGGGGCCTGTGAAATTCTCCACCCTACCAGTAGCATCAGTCCTTCCCTGGTATGGCTTCTTGATCAAACTTTTGAGGAGATCTGCAGGGTACAGTGTGCCTTTCTTTGGAAATACAGAGAAAGGTCATTGAATTAGGTGATGAGAATCTCCAGTAAACCCGCAGCAGGAGATGCTTTTGCAAGATACCCAAAAACAAATTGGCAAGACATACACCATTCTGCAACCTCTGGATCTTCCACTCAGGATGTGGACCAAAGCCAAACGAAGGTATCACAGAATACTGTGGAATGAAGAGCCTTAGGATTAGCTCAGTTTCACCTTTTATCCAGAAGTGAAAGATATCCCTACCTAACTCAGATGGACAGTTCAGTACCTGTTGCTTATTTAAACAGGAAGAGACAAAAAGCAAGAGTTTCAGCAGAAAAGCTGCACTTCCGAGGTAGTGGAAAAGGAGGACATACTCTCTTAGGGTATTTCATCTAGCAGGAGGATTTAACAGCCAGGCATACTGGCTTAGTCAGCAGCAACTATTTCCAGGAGATTGGGCTGTTCTCAACCACGTATCTTACTCATCAGTCTCTAAAGGTGGAAGCTGCCCATGGATTTCTTTGCCAGAGCTACAAACAAAAAGATTGCAAGATTCTGCAGCAGATAGAGAAGAACTGAATGAAACCTGGAGAGTGGCCACTTTCTCTCATTATTAGAGGAACTTTGGTGTATGCTTTTGCTCCCTTCCTTCTGTTTCCGTAGATCTTTGAACTTAAAGGTTGACCTTCGAAGAGACCTATACAAAGGCCTCATCTGCATAGTTCTTCATCTTTTAAGGAGGTGAGATCTAGCCATCCTCCTGCTGCTACCAACATGGTTTTTGTTAGAAGTGTTGCCCTGGACAGCCTGGGGGTGGAGGGGGTTGCTGTAATAGAGGGGAAAGAGTTGGAAGTGTCTGATGTACCAGAAAGATCTCCACCATCCTTACCTTCCCCAGATGAATCCAGGGGTTTCTCTTAGCCTTCTGTCCCAAAGCAAAAAGACTGTTCTATCTCTAGTTCCTCAAAAGATTTATTACTATTGCCCCTTTTCTTCCTTAATGGCTAGTCAAAGTTTGGGGCCCTGGAGATGTTCCAGTTGGAGGTAGAGATTGGTGATGGAATCTGGTATTTTCTTTGATGCAATCTTGTTTATTTACAAGGAACGCACAAGGTCCTGCTTCTCTAACGCAGGAGCAGCTAGAAACAAAAGAAAGGTTTCTTAGCTTACAGCCCCAAGCCTCTTTAGCCAACACAGGACCCAAAAATTTTCTCTCTAGCTTTTTCCACTGTGCTCATAGGCTGCTGTTGCCTTTCTTGTTTTTTGTCTCTGTCTCTCTGTTTCTGTTCCCTTTTCTTCTTTCCCTCACAGACATACACATGTGCACGTGCACACACACACACACACACACACACACACACACACACACACTTTACCCAAAACTATACTCAGCAAAAGCCGCTCCACCCACACAGTCTAAAACTTCAGGTGGATTCACATAACCCTTTTGTTTTAGATGAGAATTTGTGATTAACTTATCCTTACAGTTGTACTAATTTGTAGTGTACGTTCACACCCATCAGCCTTATTGAGGTGTTTTTTTTCACTCAGCCCATAACAAAGTTTCACCCAGCTCACAGTACTTTTACTGTCATCCAACTCCGTATTATCTAGTAGTAGCAAAAGCCAATGAAAAATGTCACCAAGCTGTAGCCTCTAGGTCTTTATCTGTAGGTATGGATGACAAATAAATGGGTCTGTTAGGGTAAGGTATATTCCTCAGCCACACCGCAGCAGAGAATCACCAACTGTCAAGTAGTGTTGATGAAGTATCACTTCCTTATGTGGTTACTGGACTCAGGTGACTCTTCCTTTTGGATCAGCTCTCGAATGATGTGAACATGCCCTGCAGTGATCAGCATATGATATCTCTGACAGTACTGCCAAGTCTGTAATGACATCAGTTATCATGCACTGATCTTCCTGGTTCAAGAATTTGAATTTACAACAGGATGTTTTGAGCATGGTAGCGGGGTCTTCCTTTAAGACTCCTGATTTGTTAGGAAAAGATAGATGACATCTTGAAGAAGGGGCGACTCTCAGATTTGATGTCTATATAGCTTCATTTAGGAGGAAATCCGTTCCCTTCAGGTTCCAGAGGTAAAACTCTTCCTGACCTCCAGCAGGCCAGAAGGCTACCCTGAGGCACTCATCTCTCATACTTAGATCCAAGTATTTTGCCAGCCGTCTATCCTGCCTCACTGGCAAGCTTGGCTGCAGCACTGAGTTCCAGACAGCAAGTCTGATAAAATGATCAAAACCCTCCAGGCAGTCTGTGTTGTGGGTTTGTACCCTTCCCCTTTCTCCATATCTTTCAGGATTCTCTTATGAGACACTGGTAAGGGACACACATGGGGCTATAGAAGAGGTCCCTTGCCAATACAAGAGGTTCTTCATTTATTTCTTGGTACCCAAAAAGGGAGTCTGCATCCCTAGTGGATCCAAAGTGATTACACAAATACATCTCGAAGCCAAAATTCCATATGGTGACATGGGCTCATATTAGCTTACCTTCACATCTTGACACGCTTCTCACTGGAGATATCTTTGATTTTGTGAGGGAGAAGATCTCTGCATTAACTTTGTGTACCCTGGGATCTTTCTATGATACCACTACTTTTCCCAAATGTCAGGGCTTCAGGGTCCACTCATACTTAGAAGATTAGCTGATCAGAGCTCAGCCACCTCGGGGGGTGCCGTTGGATCCAAAGAAATTGTGCTGCTGACCTGCTGTGTGACCTTTTAGCAGGTCACTTCATCTTTTTTGTACCTCTGTTTTCCCCTCTCAGCCTTTGATTGGTCTCATAAGATTAGACCTCAGGGCAGGGACTGTCTCTTACTATTTATCTGTACAGCACCTAATGCAGTGGGACCCCAATCTCAATAGGGATCTCTGGGCACTACTGTAATACAAATAATAAATAATATCATGTGAGACCATCTCCATCAAGGGAACTGGACCATAGACCAACAAAGCTAATGGGGACCCTATTGCAAGCCGTATTGAACTGTGTTACCTACCATCTGTCTCTGAGGATAATAATCATCTTAGCTGTAACTTCAGCCAGAGAGTTAGTAGATCAGGACCTGATGGTTCAGCCCTCTTACGCTATGTTCCATAAGGATACTTTGGTCCTGCATCCTCACCCCAATTTCCTATCTAAAGAGGACCCTAGTTTCCATCTCAACCAGGCCATAAGCCTACCTGTATTTTTCTTCAATTCTCATTCACATCCAGAGGACACCAACCTTCACAATATAGATGTAAAGAGGGCACTTAGTTATTATCTAAATAGGATCAGACTTATCCACAAGCTCCACAGACATTTTGTGGCACGTGGGGATAAGACCAGAAAGCAGACCATCCCAACACAAATAGATCATAGACTCAGGGACCCTATGGTCAAAAGGGACCTTGTGATCATCTAGTCTGATGACCTCCTGCACATTGAGGCCACAAAACCTCACCCACCCACTCCTGTAATAGGCCCATAACCTCTGGCTGAGTTACTGAAGTTCTCAAATCATGGTTTAAAGACTTCAAGTTACAGAGTCACCATTTACACTCATTTAAACTTGCAAGTGACCCATGCCCCCATGCTGCAGAAGAAGGCAAAAAACCCCAGGGTCTCTGCCAATTTGACTTGGGGGAAAATTCCTTCCTGACCCCAAATATGGTGATCAGTTAGACCCTGAATATGTGGGCAAGACCCACGAGGCACATACCTGGGAAAGAATTCTCTGTAGTAACTCAGAGCCCTCCCCATCTAGTGTCCCATCTCAGTATTGTTACAGATCAAATCAAATCAATATTTGACTGCTAGAATCTGGCAGATGTCCTTTGGACATTCAGCTAAATCTAACACATCTTCCATACATGCTTTCACAAGTCTCCATGACTGAAATATGAAAGGCATATTGGAGCTCTATAAACATCTGTATGCAGCATAATTTACATTCTAGATCTGGGTCTTTAACTGTAGATCTGATGTCCAATTCAGCAGAACAGTCCTGCAGTCACAGTTAGTTAGTATTTCTCAGAACCACCTCCTTGAGGGTCATTGCTGCTTCTTAATTTCTTCAGAATAGGGATCCATTTGGACAGTTCACAAAGGAGAAAAATCAATAACTTCCCTTGGTAACTGTGGTTCTCCACGATGGTTGCCCATATGGATTCACACTTCCTGCCAATATTCCCCTTGCCCATGAAGTCTTGGGTTAAGGTTTCCTGAATTAGGGAGAAGAAATGCAGGATGATTATGCCCACATCCTGAGAACCTAAAGTGAGTGGGGAAGGATGGAGCAGTCCACTGGACAGTGCTTGCTAGAAGCTTCTGAGCTCATGTGCCAGGAATGTGGTTTTCCAATGAGCAAGAACCTTACGTTATCTCATTGTGATTGCCTGACTCTTGTCTGTGGAGAAGGGAAGATCACCCATCAATGCCATCAGCATGTCAGTTCTGTGCCGTGTGCTAGATTTCCCTCTTCATAGGAAGTGTTGGGAATTGCTATTTATAGGGGCCCAATTTGCCAATTTGACTTGAGGTGCCCTCAGTTTCTTTCACCAGCCAGAAAGCGCCTGAGTCACAGTCACTGGTGGAAGCATACAACTGGGTATTTCTCTGCCAGCTTGGGGACAGATGCATTGTTTTCAGATGCTGGTATTGAGATGTTAATGAGTAACCATCTCTAATAGCAAAAAGCAATGATAACTGTGCTTTTATGGTTAGAAACAGAATTAGTGTTATCTATTTAAAAGCAATGACGTCTAAGTAGCTCATTTTAATAAATTGTAACTTAGATTTTTATTTACTTCAGTCATTAGAGGTGCGACTTCAGTATGACGTAGAAGATATCATTACTCCTGAACCAGAAATAATTCCTCCGTTTCCTGATGCCTCATCCCAACTTCCTTCCTTAAGGAGCCGTTCGGGCAGTACCAACACTGTGGCATGTGAAGGAATGATGAAGGACAGTATCCCATGTCTTAGGTAAACTAATGCACTTATTTAAAATATATTCTACTCATTCAAATAAACCATATTTAACATAATGAATTGGAAAAGAAGGATAAACAATATGTCAATATAATCCACAGATGATACTAAACTGGAATCTGTGGCAAACAACAGTGAGATAAATAATATAAAGGGTTTAAAATGGCTAGAAATAGAAATATTTAATATAAAATATTAAATGAGACAAAGACAATTTAATACATCAGGGGACAATAATCTGAAATAAAGATTAGGAAGACACTGAATGAGCAATTATGCCAAAGAAGATTTTGTGTTGAGAGAGGCCTATAAATTAGATCTGGACTTTTAAACTGATATGAGAGCTACACACACACAAAAAGTCCAAAATTTTGAACTGAAAACAAGCAAGCATCTCAGCATGCATCAGCCTTTAGTTTACAGGGGAAAGTATTGTCTTTTGTGTTGACAAAGTGATCTCCATAAAACAGTCATGTCCAAAACTGCCAGTATATGCACTACAATCAGTATGCCAGTATGGAGCTACGATCTTCCTTTGAGGAAAAACTTGTATGTATTTATAGAAAAAAACTATGTATTTATAAAACAATAATAAAAAGCATAAAGGTAATGACATGAGATAGACATAGCGTTACTGGCCTAATATGGGGGGAGCAAACTAGTGGAATGTGGTGTAGATGAAGTTAGTATTAGGTGGATGTACAAGTGGTTGAAAAATCATACTCAAAGAGTAGTTATGGATGATTTGCTGTCAAATTGGGAGGACATATCTAGTGGGGGCCTGCAGGGGTCTGTCCTGGGTCTGGTACTATTCAATATTTTCATTAATGACTTGGATAATGGAGTGGAAAGTATGCTGATAAAATCTTTGGATGACACCAAGCTGAGAGAAGTTGCAAGCACTTTGGAGGACAGGAGTAGAATTCAAAAGGACTTTGACAAATTGCAGAATTGGTCAGAAATCAACAAGATGAAATTCAAGAAAAGTGCAAAGTACTACGCTTAGGAAGGAAAAATCAAATGCACAGCTACAAAATGACTAGATGGTAGTACAGCTGAGAAGGATCTGGACGTTGTAGTGAATCACAAATTGAATATGAGCCAACAATGTGATGTAGTTGCAAAAAAAGCTAATATAATTCTGGGGTGTATTAACAGGAGTGTCATATATAAAATCCAGGAAGTAATAGTCCCACTCTACTCTGCACTGGTGAAGCTTCAGCTGGAGTACTGTGTGAAGTTCTGTGCACCACACTTTAGGAACGATGTGAACTAATTGGAGAGAGTCCACAGGAAAGCAACAAAAATGATAAAAGGTTTAGAAAACCTGATTTATGAGGAAAGGTTAAAAAAGCTCAGTGTGTTTAGTTTTAAGAAAACAAGAGTGGTGGGGGACCTGGTAACAGACTTCAAATATGTTAAGGACTGTTATCAAAAGGATGGTGATCAGTTGTTCTCCATGACCATGGAAGGTAGGATAAGAAGTATGGGCTTAATCTGTAGGAAGGAAGATTTAGATTAGATATTAGGAAAAACTTTCTGTTTATAAGGATGGTTAAGCACTGGAATAGGCTTTCAATGGAAGTTGTGGAATTTCTATCAGAGGTTTTTAAAAACAAGTTAGACGAACACCTCTCAGAGATGGTCTAGATACACTTGATTCCGCCTCAGCCCAGGGAGCTGGACTAGACGACCTCTCAAGCCCCTTCCAGCCCCACATTTCTATTATTCTATTAACTGTGTGTAAAGAAGTATTATGAGTTTTAAGAAATGAAAAAAGTTGTTGTCTGTTATTTACATCACAACTGAGTGGAGTACATTAATATGTTCTAACTAAACCCTAATGAGTTCTGGTTTTGAATGACTTCACGATAAAGTATTCCTTACAATGTTTTATAAATTGTAATTTAACAGCAGTTATAGTGCATTGCAGAGATCAATGTTTATTTTTATTTTAGTGCATTCATAATTACTTTAAATATTATTAAATATGTCTCATTTTTTTTCAAAATCAGTTTAAATAAACAGTGACTGACAGCTCTGTTTTTTGGGCTCCTGAAAGTGACGTTTTAGAACATAGACGCATCATCTAATTAGCATAAGAAAAGTTATGTTGTTTATACATATGTGGCCCTATTCACTTTGGCACCCAATTCATCAGTCCATCCTTATTCAACAAAGCAGATGAACTTTAAGAATGTGCTTAATCTCACTGAAGTCAGTGGGAGACGCAATGGAAAAAGGAAAAAAACCAAAACAACCCAGGGAGATATCCTGGCCCCATAGAAGTCAGAGAGTTTTGCCATTAACTTCAGTGGGGCTAGGATTTTACTCTGAGGTATTCTGTTGTTTTTTTGTTTTCCACGGTTTGAATTTCTTTATCACTATGAAGCATTTCCATGAACGTAATGTATATTTCGAAAGATTTTTTGATAGTAGAAACATTAGGCTCTTATTTCAAAATGTGAATGGAAAAATATTATGTATTCGAAAAAATCAGAGAAGTGATGAGAATATTGAATATTGAGGTTCTTTTGAAGGCTGTTAGAACACAATAACATTTCCAGAACTGCCTCAGTGGAGTCTTTGCTTATTTGAGAGAGCAATATCATCACTGTCATCAAAAAGTAGCTGTAATAATAATAAGACTCTGTTTCCAGACTTCCAGTGTCTCTTTAACGTCCATTTGTCTTTGTCAACATCCTGGAAACATGCTGGGGGATGAGGGGGCTCCAGCTCACTTGGCCCCTGTCCTCAGCAGATGGGGCGGCAGCGGGCAGGCCCTGCAGCTGGGGACAGGGACCGAGCGAGCTGGAGCACCCCTTCCCCCCAGCATGCTCAGCCCCTGTCCCCGGCAGCTGAGCCTAGGCAGGGAGCGGGGCGCTGCTGCCTCCCAGCCGGGCTCTCTTAGGCAGAAGCGGCTCCGTCCCACTCCCCGCTCAGCTGCCAGGGAGAGTGGCCGAATGTGCTGGGGGGAGGCACAGGGAGAGAAGGAAACACCCTGTCTCCCCATGCAGGTAATGTGGAGCACGGAGAGTGCTGAGGCCCCAGGCTGGGTGGGTTGCTGGCCAGAGGAGAAACGTGGAACAGTCACGTGTCCTGCCGTTTAGCTTGTGCCCCCCCCAGTATGGGGAGGCACCAATCATCTATGCATTCCAGCATGTTTGGGCTCCACCTGTTAGGGATTCCACTCTGTTCTGGGCTCAACATATTAGGGATCAGTCACACTGGCTAAATAATAAACAATTCCCCCTACACATTATAGATAGGTGTGTAAGGAGGTGCTTATCCTGTTCTCTAATGAGATTTGGTGATCTGTAGCAGACATCTAGTACTACCCCATCTTGTGCTTTATCTGTTAGGACATTGATCCATAAGAATTCAAGATAATTTTCTTCGAAGTTATCAGTGACTCAGAAACAGGTAATGCCATTTTTAATGTAAAGTGCCACTCCCCCTCCCTTTTTGCTCACTTGATCATAGAATCATAGAATATCAGGGTTGGAAGGGACCTCAGGAGGTCATCTATTCCAACCCCCTGCTCAAAGCAGGACCAATCCCCAATTTTTGCCCCAGATCCCTAAATGGCTCCCTCAAAAATTGAACTCACAACCCAGGGTTTAGCATGCCAATGCTCAAACCACTGAGCTATCCCTCCACTCCTGGATAAGCAGTGGAACATGAGCTCCCAGTGTGATGCTGTGGTGAAAAGAGCTAATGCAATCCTGAGAGGCATAAACAGAGTAATCTTGAGTAGGAGTAAAGAAGTTTTTTCACTTCTGTATTCAAGAAGGATGTTGATAGATTGAAGAGGGTTCAGAGATGAGCCATAAGAATGATTAAAAAGTTAGAAAACATGCCTCATAGTGACAGATGCAGGGACTTCAGTCTATTTATCTGAACAAGGGAAGTTTAGGGAGTGACTTGATTAGTCTTCAAATATCTATCTGAGGAAAAAATATTTAATAATGGGCTGTTCAGCCTATCAGGGAAAGGCATAACACAACGGTATAATCCACACAAAGGTATAATCCAATGGCTAGAGCGTGAAGCTAGACAAATTCAGATTGGAAATAAGGCACACGTTTTTAGTGGTGAGAGTAATTAACCACTGGAGTAATTTACCAAAGATCGTGGTGAATTCTCCATCACTGACAATTTTTAAATCAAGATTACGTGTTTTTCTAAAAAAGATACTCTGGGAATTATTTTGGAGAAGACTTATGGTGTGTGCTATACAAGAGGTCAGACTAGATGATCATAATGGTCCCCGCTGGCCCTAGAATCTAAGTTAGAGGTCCAATATAAACAAATTAAAAAGGCCCAACCCATAATTATTTTTATCAATGAGCCATCATTACTTAAAACTGCTGTACTGTTGATCTTGAAGGTGATAAACAATACAAAGCTATACAATTTAACCTATAATGAGCTAAGGTTATTATGCTATTTGGGTCCCACTTTTGAGTTTTGCTGAAAAGGAAAACTTGCCTACCAGAAACCACTTTATCCACCCCCAGAGAAGATATAATTTTTCATAGATATGAAACAATAAACAATAAGAAAAGTATAGATCCTTAAAAACAATGCCCCACATGCATTCCTGGTGTAACTACATTGAAGTCAGTAGATATACAACATGGATTAAATTGACCCATAATTTGTATAATGTATATGCCCCATAAGAACTGAGTAGTATTATAAAAATGAGACAGAACCTATCAGATCCTCATTTTGATATGATTTGTATTTTCACTGTTAACAGTACATAATTATTTTCAATAAAATAACATTCATTGCAATCTGATAAGTAACCACTATGGTAAAGAAATTCAGTTACAAAGAAAAATATACATTTCTTGTTAAAGAGTAAATACTGAAGTGAGGAACATATACAGCAACTTTAATGAGCTCATGAGAGTTAAAAACTATGATTAATAAAGTGTGGTTTATACCACTGGAATTTTAAATAATTTTAAGAGCATGTCTGGTATTTTAAACTGCAGCATTTAAGAGAAATTGGACATTGTCTTCAATACAATATTTGAAGATGATAAATACATTCTACCAGTCAGCAAAGAAAGGTACTGAAAAGAGAAAGCAGCCATACAGTAGGTGAAGAATAATCTTTTCGCAACATCTTTGGTACACCTCTGGGACCTACTTTGCAGACGATTGCACCTTCCATAACAACACATGAAGAGAGACTGCTAACTGCACCAAACTCTGTATAGGAAGCGTGTATAAAAAGCTCTGTATAGCTTGAAAGCTTGTCTCCTTCACCAGAATAAATTGGTCCAATAAAAGATATTACCTCAGCCACCTTGTCTTTCTTATAAGAATCCATTCAGTCTTCAAGGCTAGATTAGCTACTGGGTGATTGTACTCAAAGGAAGGAGAGTTAACAAAACAGGTTAGTTGGATTGAAGGAGAGATGGAGTCTTTGCCTGATTCATGAGTTTTAGGTATCCAGATACCACGGAGATGAGCACTACATAAAAATGCGGCTAGATAGATAAGAAGGGGACATTAAAAGTTGAATCCTTTCAACTTTATGGGGCCTTTTAAAGCATAGTCACTCTTGAATTTCTCAGATTTTATCAATCACCACTGAATAGAATTCCCCATAATAATATTTAGTCTGAGCACTTATCTAGTTAGGAATGGGTTACAGCAGGATCTACAGATCTGGGTCCATGGACACACAACTGTTCATCCCAGGAGCTGAGTGTGTGATATTCAGGAGGAGGTACAGGAATTAACGATAGGCATAACAGAGAGCAAGCAGTGCCACAATTTTACAGGGTGGGTTCTTTATCGTTGGATTGGAACTAGAGCTTGGTTGGAAAAACTTTGACACAACCATTTCATTTTCCATCGGAAAATGCAGTTTCACTGAAATAGAAATTATTCACAAAGTGATTGTTGATTTAGCAGAAATTTTGTTTTGGGAAAAATGGGAAAACAATTTCCAATAATGTTGAGGTGTCCCATTTCAACACTCGGAATGAAACATTTCAATTTTTTCTTTTGAAATGACTTTTTGTTTCTAAATTATTTTATTTTGCACTATATATTATAAAATTTTAAAAATTTGAATTTGTAATGAAACAAAACAATGTTGTTGAAATGAAACATTTCAATTGACCCAAAACAAACAAACAAACAAAAATTTGAATTTTCTTTTGTGGAGAATTTTGACATTTTCAGGTTTCATTCCTAATCTGAAACCTCATTGAAACCTTCCAAGAAATGGAATTTTCATTCTCTACACAGCTCTAATTGGAATATATAGTCTTAATATACAACTATATTAAAAGTATTGTGGGAATTCCTTTTCAGTGCTGATTCAGTCCTATAAGGGAAGTTGGCTTCACTATTATCTCCTCAGGGTAAATAGTTTCTGTTATTGTACCCTAATCATTTTGTTTATGTGTTTCTATTTTGTGTCCCTTTTTCTTCTTAGTGTTAAGACTCGACCGGTGCGAATGCCTCCTGGTTACCACGCAGAACTTGTTATTCAGTTGGTGTGGGTGGATGGTGAGCCTCCACAACAAATCACCAGTCTGGCCGTAAACTCAGCCTATGGACTGTAAGTAACTAAAAATCATGTTGTATTGATTTATTGTTTACTCAACTAAGCAATATATGTTTCAGTTATACTTTGAAGTTCCCTGCAGACACTTAAAAGTCACCATGAAAAATCAAAAGTTGCTTTAAGCTAGGTTCTTGGCTAAAAAATTATAAGAACAAGTAACCCACATAAAAGATGTAATATGAGAAGTTAATCTGACATTCTCATGATGGCATCTTTCACATAGTATCCCTGTCTTTTTAATCAAAACCAAATTACCTTTCTGAGTTATAATTTTTTTTAAAGATATCTTAATATTATCACAAAATGACCTGCAGCTGGCACAAGGGGGTGTAAATTAGACCTATCTGTGACACCTTGATAGAAGGCAGGCACTGATGTCACTGCTGCCTTCACTTGGGTACCTGTTAGAAGGGACAATTTTTGTTTATGGCTAGGTCTCCAAAGAAAACCAGCTGGAAAAGGTTGTGATGCACTGGCCATGTATCCTTTCCAACCAGCACAGCCCATTTGATTCCATTTCATACTGATGGGAAATGCACATGTGCATCAAATCAGGAAAAGAGTCTTTACAAGTTTGTTTCTAGTAGAGAAGATATCACTCGGGTATAAAGGTACAGGTTGGTGTTTCCAAGGGGGCCTCTGGGAATTAGATGCCCAGCTCTTACTGACTTTGAGTATAAATTTGAGCACTTGCCCCTCAGAGGCCCCTTTGAAAATCTCAGCCATAACCTTTGTATTAGTGTGAAAACATTTGTCTGTCCTGAGGTACTGGTCGGCTCCTAGTCATGAAATCTAGAAATTTCATTAATTTTACCTTTGCCAGAATGCATTTTTCACAATACCTAGGCAAACTTCACCTCTGATCCCTCCTGATCTCATTGAGTGCATCCCTTTCCAGGTCTAGCTATCACCAGGCTCATGGTGGAATCACTCATTTCTCCATCCTCAGACTGGGCCCTGGGTTGCAGTGCCCTGGTACTAACCATGATTACCTCAGCACTCCGATTTATGGCCAGCCGCTGCAATTCTGTTCTATTCTCTGGAAGCAATGATAGTGGTAAGCAGCAACCAGGAAGGGTGCTGGAACAATTTGCATAGTGGGGGTGCTGAGCGTCATTGAACCAAACTGTAAACTCTGTATATGGTGGAAAGAACTTCAAGCCAGGGAGTGCAGCAACACCTCCAGCACCCCTAGTTCCAGCCCCTATGGTGACCAGCCTCTTTGAAGCAAAATATTGTTTATTTAGAACAAAAGCATTTCAGAGAATACAGATCTTAAAAATAATGAAACTGATTGTATGCATATTGAGCTTTTCCCTGAGGTTTACCATTTCCTTGATCTGGGAAGGCCTGACTGCTCTAGACTGCCTCCACAGAGTATCTATGTCTCAGCCCAGACAGCTTTTGACAAGTGACAGCCCCTTCTCTTCCTCAGAAGACTTTTTAACTCTTTACTGTTCTTTTGATCTCTGGCCTCCCACCCTGGCAAAACAGCTGTCACTTCATCCTCGAGCCTGGAAATAGGCCATTATCTTGTAATTGCCCCCCGGTGTTTGTTGGGAGGTTGTTTATGTGGGACCATTGTGTTGCCTTCCTGTTTATTCTTCCCACGGCCCCCTATTAAATTAGATCAGTGCAGTCATACAGGAAATTCTGTTAACCCACCATAGTTACAATTTGTATAGGGGAGGTGCTGAGAGCCATTGAACCAAACTGTAAACCCGGTATATAATGGAAACCACTTCAAGTACCCTTACTTCCATCATCTTATACCGTAACTTTATCTCACTGAGCAGGCCATGTACAATAGACGTACCTTTATTACATATCCATGTTCATACATAGAGTAATACATAGCAACTCCACAGCTGTCACACCATTACTGCAGGTACAAAGCATGTATAAAAACAAAGGTTAAAAAACACCTTACATAACAAATATGAGGCAGTTGATGTGTTGTGAAATTCAATATATTTCACTTTATTTCTGTTTACTTTGAGCTCTTGCAAGCTTCAAATTAGAAATATTTACACTTTCATGCAATTAAAGAGAATCATCACACTACTGGTTTCCATTATAAAAGTAGAAAAAAGGGTGGCAAAATTCTGCAGGTATATATATGTTAGTATATTTTAAAATATATAAAAATATTAAATTAAATTAAAACAATGACCAACTAAGAAGGCCTTTCCTGAAAATTAATAACCAGTTTGTGTGTTCCCTAGCCCTCCACGTGAGCCCCAGGTCCTCAGCTCCTCCAAATTTTAACTGCCAAGAAATGTCTGATCAAGATCTTAGCTTTGCTATTATGAAAAATATTTAATTAATTAATTAATGAAAAGCACAAGCACTCCGCCCTCCCCCCAAAAAATCAGCTTTAAGAAATTGAATGGTGTGCTGCATGTAATATGCAGTTTCTTTCAGTTGCAGTCCTTTCCTAGCAGTTAGCAAGTACAGTAGCTAGTGGGAAATAAGAAATTCACTCTGAACTCTTCATTAGGTTTATGATTGCATACAGAAGACAGAGAAATTATTTATTTGCCTTTAGGTCTGGTAGGAGTAATCTTCTCCTACTTATATTGTTCCTCTGTCAAAGGTATTATTAAGCCTCCTTCTTTATAGTCAATATTGTATAGCTGGAATGCATAACACACCTATATGCATTGTTGTAGCCTGCTGTGTCCTGAGGAAGAGCTCTGTGTAGCTCAAAAGCTTGTCTCTCTGACCAGCAGAAGTTGGTCCAATAAAAGATATTACCTCACCCAACTTGTCTCTCTAACACATCTGTAGTTTAGTTTGGCCAGTGTCAATCTAAAAAGTTTTTCTTTTGCAGTTGCTTATAAGTTTTTCAGTTATAACTTGCATTGTTGGGGTGAAATTTTCTAGGTCTGATCTCTGCCTGAGGGAGTAAAGTGTTTTGGGATATTTGAGCAAAAACAGTTTAACTGCTTTCAAGTATAAAGAAAGTGGGGAAAATCCTTTTACCATTATAAAAAAAATCTGACCTTTAGCTCATAGATGTGCCTTTTATGTGGTCTAATTAAAATCCATTTTGATTTGGACCACTTACAAAAAATTTTAAAAACATATATTGAATAGGTGAACTGATTTTTTTTTTTTAACAAGTTGGTAAGGGTTTCTTTTACCAAAGATCTCCCAAAATTCTGATGGCACCCCACGTGAATATGTAAGGAGTTTGAGTAGATTTTTCTGTCTTCTAAGTTGAATTTGAAACCTCACCTGTCTAGTCTGAAGCAGCTAAATTATGGAAGTGCTTTAGAAAGAATAAAACTGAGAACAAAAACCTACCTAATTCAGGAAAGCTTAATTATGCTCTTCAGACTGGTTAGAGGTCTTCAATGCTTTCTTGAAAAAAATTCTGTCAGAAACCCAGACAGTGGTGGTCAGGCTTAGATCTATTATGCTGATATGCAGCCTGTATAGATATTGATTATTGGGTCTGGTACCTTCTTTGCCACTTCAGAAATTCTTCGTCAGGAAATCTGTTTTTTGGGCTCTATGTCAGTTGTTTGACCATAGACTATGCCAGCATATGAGGATATGTTATAAAGCCGTGCTCACAAGCAATGGGTTTATATTCTTAGGATGCTGTGATGGGGTTTATGACCCAACACTGGGCAACAAGGGGTTAAGGAATTACTTTGGGCCCAGCCTCACCACACCTGTAGGAAATGCTCCAACTGGAGGAGGAGTTAAAAGATGGGGGAACCGCTCATTTGGTGCAGACCAGGGAAGAGAGCAGACCTGCAAGCTGCTGCTCCAGCAGAGGAGAGCCTGAGGGAAGGCAGAATCTATCCCTAAGACAACTGCCCAAAGGTCCCTCATGGAGGGAAGGGAGGACCTGCCACAGAGGCAGCCTGATGGAGCAACATTTCCCTCTCCCCTCATATGAACTCTGGACTTCAGTACTCCCTTTTGTTTTTGTTTGGACTACCCCAGCAGGGGAAAGCCCTTGGACTGAGGTGGCCCTGGAGGCTGGACCATACCATGGGAGGAGGCAGCTGCCACCTGAGAAAGAGAGCTACCACACTGTACGCTGCCCCCAGGAGGTGCCTTGTGGTGAGCAGGCACCCTTCACGCCACCTTAACGCAGCTGGCGACCTGGGGACAGTCACAGGTGGGGAGATAGGAAGTCGCCCAGAGAGGGCAGCCTTAAGCAGCCTTGGCTGTCAGATCACTGACAGTCCTCAAAGGGCCCTGGGTTGGAGCCTGGTGAAGTGGGAAGGTCCAGGCTCCCTTACCAACAATCCCACTGCAGGTCATGGGCCTTAGCCCTGACCACCAGATGACACTATCCGACAAACCGACCCTCGATTGAGGACCATCACAGATGCACTCCAGCACTTTCCATGAGAGTGATGCACATCATGGCCAAAAGACTATTCAGGCAGACTGGATGAGTTACCAGACCCAAATCCCTGGAGAGTGTAATCTCAATTAGGAGGTATACTCTTGATTTTTCTTTGGCAGTGAGCTTTGCCATGTGTGGTTGACCACCGGACACACTGTAAACCATGATTAGTCTTACATTAGCTTGTGTGACTCTCTATTCCTCCCCTGTTTTCATTAATGTTCCAAAAGATCAGGTTGAACTGGGTTTAAACCATCTTTACTGTACCTCTCTGTCTTTGCTTTCTGGGCCTGATAGTCCTCATGATAAACCAATGCCAGAGACTCCTCCTTTATCTAGAACGCCTCATGGAATGTCCCATTCCCTTAAAAAATCCTTCTTACAACAGTCAGATGGCTTTCAGGGTGATAAGGACTCATTTGAGATTTTCTCCTGTAGCCAATTGCCCAGCTTGGTCCTTACTATTGTATTTAGAGTATTTTGTAACGGTTACTTTCAGAAAGATCTCACTGATCACTATCTCTTTACATGTTTTTTATTTTTATTTTTACTGTGTTCAACAAAGGCCTCAGCCACATCATTTTCTAGAGGCAGATGACTAGCATTTCTGTTGTCTCAAATCACAGAAAAGAGATTGTGTTTTGTTCACGCTCCAGTCTTCTTTTTGTACAGCGCTATGTTGCCTCATTTTGATCCCTTTTACTTGCTTAGTACAAATTGGTCTTTTATTTATGTAGGAACATAGGACTTGCTTTAACAGCTTAGCCCAGTGGTTCATCTAATCCAAATCCCTATCTCTGACAGTTGGTAGTACCAGATACTTCACAGAAAGATTCAAGAATCCCCATAATGGACAATAGGGATAGTTTCCTTGCAAACCCCCATCAGTTAGAGCTTGGCCTGTGCCCTGAAACATGAAGGTTTGTATACTGTATACAAAATGTTATCCTGTCTAATATAACTGTGGATGTTCTTATTTAACTCAACAAACCCTTGTTGAAAGTCTAAGGGTGGATCCATGGTCAGTGGTTGGAGCATGCTGTCAGTGCATTCCTTCTGTGAATGTTCTGTCATAGTTGTTGTTAGTTAATAGTGGTACTCATTTTGCCTCCCTTGGATTCCATTTTCTTTATTTTCTATTTGTTCCTGTTCTCCGTAGTCTGAACTCTGGGCTTAAGTGGTTCCAGGGGAACTTACACCAAAGTCCCCTGGCTTCAAGCCCTACTCTGGGTGTCCCAGGCTGTTGGCCATGAGTATCCCTCACCCTCACTGTCTGAAGTGCTTGGGTGAGGGTCACATCAGGGACAGATACCTGATTTGACAGGGCTTCAAGACAAGAATTAACAAGCTAAGAGAAGAGCATCTCAAGATACATCTTCATGGAGGCACCCTTCACCTAGCATTGGATCCACCTCAGTTGGATAGAAGTCATTCCTCAACACTCTGTCCAGGAGTGTTCCCCCAGCTTTCCCTGTGAACAGAGACAGGAGGAAATCCCCCTCATTGGGGCAGTCCTCAAAGAGACACATGTTCTTTGAGTACCCTCAGCCTCTGAAGCCTAAGAAGAGAATGGCTTTGACATTCTCCTCCTCCTCGCAGTATGAAGTGGGTTCCTACGGGAATCTAGGGCATCTTCCAAGCAGTGACTGTTCAAGACAATCTGCTGCACCTGCAGCTTCCTGAATGCCCCCTCCTGCCCTCTGGTCAGTTCCCCTTTAGGGGTGACAAAGTAGAAAATAGAGCAGCTTGCTCCTCTATAAACAGGTTTCCCTGGAAGGACCCCCACTGGGATCCCCCAACCCAAGGAGCCAGCGGTTCTGGCCAGCCCCACCCCACATTAGGGATCTATCTTTAAGAGAGCCATGTGCTAGGACTTGTGAGATGGGGCTCCATCTGCTCCACCAATTCTGGCTCTGGCCCTCCCATCCTGAGTGAACCCTTCTGGGTGTCAATCTGAAGGTCACCCAGGGTTCAGGAGGAGCTTCTCCCAGCCAGCTGGGTCTCTGATGTGAGGCTGGGGGAGGGGAGCCATGCAATACATGGGTAGAACGATGTGGGGGAATAATACAGGACTGGAGTCTGGACACAATGAGGGATGGGGGACAAGACCTGGGTGAAGACCAAGACACAGGGGACAGGTGCGGTGGTCGCAATGTCCGCTCTGCTGACTTCCCTGGATGTGGCAGACTTGGCTGCCAAATTCATGGTGATGGCAGTAACCATCAGTTGCTTGTTATGCCTCCTGTTATCGGGGATCCCTGTAGAAGTACAACAGATTTTTGAAGCTCTCCCCTTCAGGGGCTGTGCCTTATTCTTCTGGAAGATGGATGAAGCACGGCATATGTTAAAAGATTCTAGGCCAGTGTTGACATCCCTGCCCCTATATACACCAGACCCCAAAAGAACAAAATTTTGACCCGTGTTTCAACCAAGGCAGCAGTATTATATGCCTAGACAAGCAGATCAGTCTAGGCAAAAACAGAAGCAAGGAGGGAGGAGTCCCCAACCACCCGCTGCCGCCACTTCATCCAGGCAGCTGCATGTCTCAAAGCAGCCTATTCGGGTCTCTTCCCAGCTGTTTATCTCCTATGCAGAAGAAAGGGATGGCATCCTGTAACATTGCAGTGGCTTTCCAAGTGGATCACCAGCTGTATTGTCATATATTACAAGATCAAGGGCATCATGCCTCATGAAAATCTCTGTGCAGTCAACCAGAGCACACACAACCTCCACAGTGGTTGTGAGAAACATCCTTCTTATAGATCTCTGGAGGGTGGCAAAATGGTCTTCAGTCCACACTTTTGCTAGATGCAATTAGTGTATTTACCACATCAAGAGAAGACACGAATTTGGGGAAAGCAGTCCTGCAGTCCTTCATCCGATGAGATTCCTAGCCCTTCTCCAGCGGAAACTGCTTGGAAGACACCTAGTATAATGGACATATGCAGTAACACAAAGAAAAATGTTTACTCTCCTCTCATAACTGCTGTTCCTTGAGATGTGTTGCATATGTCTATTACACGACCCACCCTCCTTCCCCAGTACATCAGAGCCTGTCATCTAAGAATCCAGTACGAAGCTCTTGGCGTGGAGCATCAAGAACAGCAAGGTGCAGGAGTGGCCTCCCCTGTGGGTACTGCTAAGGAAAACTCGCCAACACTGGTGCACAGTGTGTTCACACACTTAGTATGATGGCATACACAACACATCTCAAAGAATAACAGCTGTCTGAGGTGAGAAACCATTTATTCTAGTGAATATGTTTGTTGTAGTGATTCCACTTCTCCCATACTACCATTCTCCCATCTATATTGCTTTTCTAATATATATTAAACATTTACTATAAGATTTATGGACCTGTTTTCAAAGGAGCCAGATGAAATCAGGCACTCAACTCCGATTGAATTTTGGTGGGAATTGAACACCTAAATCCCTTGTGCTGCTTTGAAAATCATGGCCTTAGTCATTTTTTAAATAACAATATGAAACTCAGCTATATATTCCTCCTCTGACTGACTGACTTTTTGCTTTTGTCGTTCCTGGTAGCTGTAGCTCTATGGTTGCTGTGTGGAATCTTGTTTTGTACAGTGGGAGAAAAGAAAGGACAAAAAAAATTATAGTACATGTACACAAAAGACCAGATTTCACGGGGGAGACCAGATTTCACGGTCTCTGACACTTTTTTGTACGTCCATGAATTTGGTAGGGCGCTAGTTATATATAATGTAAGATTTGTGCACTTAATTGTCATTATCTACCACATGGTTGTAATTACTACAGATATATTGTTCCATACAGCAATGTTTAGATATTATTACAACAATAAAACATGCAAAGTGAGTGTTCATTAAGGTAAACTATATCTGTTTTGAATGTTAATTACAGCATTTTAGGACAAAAGTTTGTTTGAATTCAGAATTATAAAACCATTTATAATTACAATTAAAAACTTAAGCTTTGAAAATAAGGTCTTAGAAAATTATTGCAAATTCACAGTAGTAGCTGTTTTAAATGATATTTCTATTAATTATACCATATAATGCGAGAGTATAATGCCTTTGAGGAACATTTCTTTTCTCAGAGTTGCATTTGGGAACTGCAATGGTTTGGCTGTTGTGGATTTTATGCAGAAGACAGTATTGCTGAGCATGGGAACCATTGACCTATACGGATCAAGTGATCCATACCAGCGTCAGCCCCGTTCTCCACGCAAAAACAAGCAGTTCACTGCAGGTAGGAGATAAAACACAGTTGTTTTGAACCCGACTCATTCTTTGTTTTCTTGCTTGCGGCTTTTTATAGTGCTTTTGAAATGCATGATTATCTGCCAGCCAGTGGAATTTATAGAAGCACATGAGAGAAATCTGACTGCTCCTTAGGTATTGAAACTTCCTCAAATGCAAAGCATTATATCTGAAGCTTAATTGTTTGGGATGGTGGTCAGCAAGTAATCTCCCTAACTGAGGCCCCAAGTAATTGTAAGGAGTAGAAAAACTGATTGTCTTAATGCTAGCTAGCTCATGATGTGCACAGTCAATATGCTGCTTTTTTTTCCAGTTGCCAAATGCTTCAGACAGATAAGCAAGATTTCACTTTAAAGCAACATGTATCCTCTGCCAAATCACATGCTTTTGTCTTTTAATAAATCTTTATGGTCGAAGAACTAACTGAAAAAACACATCCCAGGGACATCTTCATTAAGTAGCTGAAGCAGCTTAAGACAGGAAGTAGACATTTTTATTCTCCTCCATTGGATATAGTAACTAGAGCGCTTGATAGAAGCTCATTAAATCTGTCTTTGCAATTTTTTTAAATTTGATGTCAAGAAGCATATGACAGACTTCATTAAGTGTTGCATAGTGGAATTAAGTTTCCACCAATACAATTACACTTTGCCTTATGTTTCTGTTAATATAAAGTTTCCATTTGTGTCAGAAAATTAGTAAAATGAGTACTTTATATTTGTGTAAAATATTTTTGTCTGTATGTTTCATTTTTACACAATTAAAACAGACACAGTTATGACATTTTAAAGTTTGGTTACAAAGCAATTGGGATGAAAACTTCAGGGTTTATAATCTAGTCATGAATTTTGAAAAATGTAAATTGTAGTGTACTATTAATTTATGACAACTATATGTTCATCAATATGTCCTGCACTAAGGCACCCAGTCATGTTCTCATTGGAATCAGTGGGAGTTTTGCCACTGACTTTGGTGTAAGAAAGATTGGACTCTAAATTATTAAAACTTAAAGAAACCTCCATGTTCTACTTTTGTCCCTGAAATACTGTTTATTTTACATTTTACAAATATCTAACCCCATCAGGTTCAATTCTCAGCTATGCCAAGTGTAAACACGATGTAAACTTGCCACAGCTTATGAGAGCAACTCCTGGTCTGGCTGGGGCCACAGCAACCCCCACATAACTTTGCTGCTCTTTTAACCACGCTTCAACCAGACACTGCAGCAACTGCACAGGAGGGGGACCATGGGTGATGTAGGGCTAGCTGGGCTAGCTTTGTGCCACCTGAGGATTCCCTTGTGTCAGGCAGAATCTTTGGCTGTCGCTTTAGGGCAACATTCCAGCTGTTTTGTGCAGCTGATAATTGAGCCCATCTTGTATAAATACCTACTGAAAATAACAATCTTTTTTAGACCACTCATCAAAATTATGCATCTGAATAAAACCTCAGCTGCTTTCTCACCATCCATCCCACACCCTTTACTTTTCTGGATTATTATTTTCCTTGTTATATCTTCTGACCAGAGGGTAAACATCTGCTGAAATTTCTTCACCTTGGCTGTTCTAGATGCTGGATATGGTATCACATCCTTTCACTTTAGACTGTTTTTTTTTTCTCTTTTTCCTCTGCCTGCTGCTGATGCTGGTGTACTGGCATGTTCCAAAGACAACTTTTGCATGCGTGGCCTGTCTAACTTTTATCCTGATTTAACGAAACGGATCCGTACTTCCTATCAGAGTAAGTTCTATAAAGGTTAGGCAAACAGCTTTATCACAATCACAATATGCCGGACTTAAACCCATATGTTTGTGCTCCGTAATGTGTTTCTTTAAACACATTCAGCATGCATGCAAATTTTTTAAATTTTCTTTTACAAGAAATGTAAACCATGATGAGTGCTGACAATTGTTTTCATTACACCAACATTTCAGGTCTGTTTCTGGTGCCAGTGAAGTCAATGACAAAACTCTCATTGACTTACCATGGGGTTGGGCCTTAAAATGGATTATTCAGCAATGTTAACTTCCTGATGATCATTAACATCCATTGTTATTGTGTTAATTTTAACGTGTATCTACTTATGTGAACAGGTTTCAGAGTAGCAGTCGTGTTAGTCTGTATTCTCAAAAAGAAAAGGAGTACTTGTGGCACCTTAGAGACTAACAAATTTATTTGAGCATAATAAGGTCTGTAATCGTGAGCTACAGCTCACTTCATCGGATGCATTCAGTGGAAAATACAGTGTGGAGATTTATATACATAGAGAACATGAAACAATGGGTGTTACCATACACACTGTAACCAGAGTGATCACTTAAGGTGAGCTATTACCAGCAGCAGAGCAGGGTGGAAAAAACCTTTTGTAGTGATAATCAAGGTGGGCCATTTCCAGCAGTTGACAAGAACGTTTGAGGAACAGTGTGGGGGTAGATGACCCATCTACTCCCAGTCTCTTCACGCCAGTTGGAGAACACTTCAATCTCTCTGGTCACTTGATTACAGACCTAAAAGTGGCAACAAAAAAACTTCAAAAACAGACTCCAACGAGAGACTGCTGAATTGGAATTAATTTGCAAACTGGATACAATTAACTTAGGCTTGAATAGAGACTGGGAGTGGATGGGTCATTACACAAAGTAAAACTATTTCCCCATGTTTATTCCGCACCCCCCACCCCCCACTGTTCCTCAGACATTCTTGTCAACTGCTGGAAATGGCCCACCTTGATTATCACTACAAAAGGTTTCCCCCTCCGCCCCCCCGCCCCGCTCTCCTGCTGGTAATAGCTCACATTAAGTGATCACTCTGGTTACAGTGTGTATGGTAACACCCATTGTTTCATGTTCTTTATGTATATAAATCTCTCCACTGTATTTTCCACTGAATGTATCCGATGAAGTGAGCTGTAGCTCCCGAAAGCTTATGCTCAAATAAATGTGTTAGTCTCTAAGGTGCCACAAGTACTCCTTTTCTTTTTACTTATGTGAAGAATCTCTTATTTTTAGATGGTGCTGCCCCAGTGTAGTTGTAAATAAATTAACTATTCTACTGTTTTAGAACACCAGTGTGGTCTACAGAACTAAGCAATGGTGTGGGAGCCAGGAATATGAAGTTCTGAGCCTGGCTCTGTACTTGGTTTACTGTGTGGCTGTGGGCAAATGAGCCCACCTGTCTGAGTCTTGGTTTCCACATGTGTGAAATAGGTATTATAATACTTACGTATCTCAAAGGAGGGTTGTGAGGATTAGTTAGTTAATATTTGTAATATGCTTTCAAGATGTAAAGTGGAGTATAAATTCTAATTACTGTTTTATACACAGTGTGTGATGCACTAGGCTATAATTCATTTTGCAGAAATGACTTATGAGGCCCTGCTGTGTGCTTCATAGGGTACATCTGCTTTTCAAGCTGGACGTGTAATTTCCAGCTTAAGAAGACATACCCACACTACTTCTGATGGAGTTAGCTTGCTAAAAATAGAATGTAGCTGCCACCGTGCGAGCGTCAGGAGGTGCTAGCCACCCTGAGTGCATACCTAACATCTTGGACAGGTACATACTCAGGTCAGCTAGCCCCTCCAGCTGCTTGCATCACCTTGGTTACGCTCTGTTTTTAGCTCTCTGGCTCAATCACAGCTGGCACGGATATGTTTTCCCTAGAGCTGGAAGTTACACCGTCCAGTTCAAAGTGTGAACATACCCTTAATGAACTGGCCTCTTGCTCAACTCTTTTTAAACCAGTTTTCATAGAAGAACTGGATAGGCCAATTAAGCTAAGTACTCAAGGAGGGCAAGATCATTAATGGGGAACAGTGGCTTGATAGCCTACTGCAAAGTATTTGTACATAATGCCATTAAAATGTGGTTCTGTGCTTACACTAGATTCCAGTGTACAATATTTATCCCACCCGTAGCAATGCATTTTGTACTGAAAGTGGGTAAAATGTTTGAAGCTTTTAAAAATGTGAACCATTTGTTCACTAAATGTGAGGCCAGTCATAAATCTGGTAACCTGTTTAAAGGAATGTGATTTGTTAAAGGAATAACGCCTATGACATAGAATGTTTTAAAACATAATTGCCCAATTCCTGCTAATTTTATTTGATTTATAACTGGAAGATGGAGAAACAAGCTGCTACCACAATTTTTTAAAGTATGTATTGTCTGCTTTCCAGCTTCAATACCTAAATCAGAAAAGGCCTCCCTAAAGTCACTCAGGTATCTGGCTGAAAGCTCCCTCCATCATCTGCCTTCTCTGTTTCCTCAGGAATTTTATTTTGTTCATTATTTAACATTTATATTGCAGTATGTGCTGTACAAACATAATAAATGACAGTCCCTGACCCAAAATTGCTTTCAGCCTAAAAGACAAGACATAACAGGTGGGTGAAACAAAGCAGTTGGCAAGGATTGGGAGGGAGAGATGGTGTCACAAAGAAATATAATAGAACGTGCCAGTTTTTAGCTGATCAGTAGTAATGATCACAGCTTTCCACTTGCCTAGCTAATCTCAGGTTCTACTTTACAGTACACCTTACAGAAGAGGTGAGTTTTCAGGAGGATATGGCAATAGCTTTACAAATTTTGATGGGAAGTTTTCCCTACTCATAAGTGGTAGCAAAAGAGAAAGCACAAAAGTGTTTGTTGGAGAACCAGAGAATTGGGAAATTGAGGCTGGCATCATTGGCAGAGCACAGGTGGGAGTCAACCTTGTGGTAGGTTGAGGCCTGAACAGTGGAGACCTTTGTGAGGACAAGGAGAGCTAATGGAAGGACTTAAAGAGGGTATTGACATAATCAGAACAATGAACCAAGAAGCTGATCTTAGAAGTAGTGATTTGAATGGATTTGAGAAAGGCAAGCTTGCAGGCATTGTGGCCAGAAAGGAAGAGATTACAGTAGTCAAGGAGCATGATGATCTGTGCTGGAGAAGAGTTTTGGCAGAGAGGAGAGAGAAGAATGGTTGGATTGGTTGGATTCTTGGAAAAGATGTGCATCAAGAAGGATCCAGATTTATATGCAACCTGATCTGAAAATCCATGAGGAGATCCAAAAAGACAGAGATTTTAATTTGGATGGAGGGAGGTAAGTCCAGAGTGGAGAGGCAAATTTGTGAGTCATCAGCATAAAGACGGTATTCAAAAGCACCCAGAGACAGGGTATAGAGAGAGAAGTGAAAAGGGCCAAGGTAGCCTTCAGTGACCCCCACCAAAAGAGGAAAAGGGAAAGAAGATGACCCACCAAGATGGACACTGAAGGAGATATCCAAGAGGTCAGAGGAAAACCAGGAGAGGACAGAGTCACAGAAACCTAGAGATAACAGGATTTCAAAAGGTTAGCATTGTCAAAGACAGTTGATAAGTCAAGGAGGATGAGGGTGGAGTAGCAGCCTTCATATTTGGCCAAAGAGAGGTCATTGGAGAGTTTGATGAGTGCCATTTCAGTAGACTGTAGGGGGTGGAAACCAGAGTGAAAGGCACCTAGAATGGACTTGGAGAAGAGGAATTTCAGACAGCCGTTGTAGACAGCAAACTCAGTGGGTTTGGAGATGAAGGGGGAAGGGACATGGGGTGATAAATTTGAAGGGGAAGTGGAATCAAGTCTGGGCTCTTTTTATAGAGAGACCAAAACATATTTATATTGTATGTGGAAGGAACCTGAGGAGAGTAAGAGGTTGAGGAGAAGAGTGAGGACTGGTGTGAGGGTGACTTTGACTCTGCTTCCAACCCATTGTGTTTTCATTGCAACTGCTGGCAGCCATGTTCCTTTGTAACGAGTGTCACAGTTTCAGAGTAACTGCATCTGTTTCCCTTCCATGGTTCACTCCAGGAGTGCCCAGTCAGGTCTCAGATCTCCAGCTATCACCTGTCTCTGAGCAAGGACCCTGTCCCACTCCCTTCTGACTAGGAGTTTTAAGGCCGCACAGCCCCCTGCCACACACAGGGATATCTCCAGTAAGCCAATCTGCCTAATGGCATTTGCTTGCACTGTGCTTTCTCTCCAAAGGCTGTGAACAGTGCATTGCCAGCAGTTACAGAGAAAACATAATAAAAACAATAAACAGATTTAAACATACACTAAACATAACAGGAGTCACCAATCTGTCTGATGGGGCCCTAGTAGGCCATAAACTTTTGCAAGGGTTGGGTCCCCCTTGGACAGAAGGTCCTGTTCACTTGCTGTGGATAAATTGGAAAGAGTCCAGCGAAGGGCAACAAAAATGATTAGGGGTCTGGAACACATGACTTATGAGGAGAGGCTGAGGGAACTGGGATTGTTTAGTCTGCAGAAGAGAAGAATGAGGGGGGATTTGATAGCTGCTTTCAACTACCTGAGAGGTGGTTCCAGAGAGGATGGTTCTAGACTATTCTCAGTGGTAGAAGAGGACAGGACAAGGAGTAATGGTCTCAAGTTGCAGTGGGGGAGGTTTAGGTTGGATATTAGGAAAAACTTTTTCACTAGGAGGGTGGTGAAACACTGGAATGCATTGCCTAGGGAGGTGGTGGAATCTCCTTCCTTAGAAGTTTTTAAGGTCAGGCTTGACAAAGCCCTGGCTGGGATGATTTAATTGGGGATTGGTCCTGCTTTTGAGCAGGGGGTTGGACTAGATGACCTCCTGAGGTCCCTTCCAACCCTGATATTCTATGATTCTATGATCAGACAGAAGTTCCAAAGTCAGTTTAAATGCAGCCAAAAGCTCATTCTTTGTTGGTCACTGGAAAATCCAGTTTAAAGTAGTATATTCAAGCCTCCCCAGGGGTGGTACCTATCTGGAGATGTTTACAACCCATGTGACTCACCTTAATCACCCCCTTCCCCCTCCCCCCACACACACTGTTTTTGGTTTCTGCAGGAGTTGCAGTAATCCTCCTCCCAGAGTTGCATACAATCTAGATACCAGGACATAAATATAAAACACATGCATTAACCCAGAGTAAAGTGACACAGCCTCACCAATAGAATATCAGAGAACTCACCATACGGGAAGAGAAATCCAGTCTCTTTTAGACCATCTTATAAGACACAGCCTGAGGAAATAGACAGGCTTTGCAAAGTGTCCAGAAGCTCAACAGATGAGGGTATCATTGATCCACTGGAAAAAGCAGATTTCAGAATCAGGGACGTTTCACTGAGCACTCTAAGTACTCAGCCTCCAGACATACCAATTTAGAGATCATCAGCAAGTGTCCCAACAAAAAGAAAAAAGGATTGGAGACCCAAATTTTAAGGGTCATTATAGAATAATAATCAACCCCTTGAATTGCACCTGGAAATAATACTCCCTCCTCACCACATAATGATATTGTGAAAATAAATCAACGTTTGTGAAGCACCCAGATACTAGACTGATGAGAACCATATAAAAGCCCTGGAGGAAATTAATCATTCTGTTTTTTGAGCCTGATTTGAATAGTGTGCAGTAAATCAGGATAAAACAAAATATTGAATGGATTCTCATTAAGTGAGCACCAGCCATTCTGTACACTAAAAGAGGCAGGGTCCTGTGACAAAAATAGCGTGTGATCATGTAATTAGAGCCTGTATAGAATCAGGTGGCAGCCAGTATCAAGTGGAGTGCCCCAGGGGTCGGTCCTGGGGCCGGTTTTGTTCAATATCTTCATAAATGATCTGGAGGATGATATGGATTGCATCCTCAGCAAGTTTGCAGATGACACTAAACTGGGAGGAGAGGTAGATACGCTGGAGGGCAGGGATAGGATACAGAGGGACCTAGACAAATTGGAGGATTGGGCCAAAAGAAATCTGATGAGGTTCAACAAGGACAAGTGCAGAGTCCTGCACTTAGGACGGAAGAATCCCATGCACCGTTACAGACGAGGGACCGAATGGCTCGGCAGCAGTTCTGCAGAGAAGGACCTAGGGATTACAGTGGACGAGAAGTTGGATATGAGTCAACAGTGTGCCCTTGTTGCCAAGAAGGCCAATGGCATTTTGGGATGTATAAGTAGGGGCATTGCCAGCAGATCGAGGGACGTGATCATTCCCCTCTATTCGACATTGGTGAGGCCTCATCTGGAGTACTATGTCCAGTTTTGGGCCCCACACTACAAGAAGGATGTGGAAAAATTGGAAAGAGTCCAACGGAGGGCAACAAAAATGATTAGGGGACTGGAACACATGACCTATGAGGAGAGGCTGAGGGAACTGGGGATGTTTACTCTTCAGAAGAGAAGAATGAGGGGGGATTTGATAGCTGCTTTCAACTACCTGAAAGGGGATTCCAAAGAGGATGGCTCTAGACTGTTCTCAGTGGTAGCAGATGACAGAACAAGGAGTAATGGTCTCAAGTTGCAGTGGGGGAGATTTAGGTTGGATATTAGGAAAAACTTTTTCACTAGGAGGGTGGTGAAACACTGGAATGCGTTACCTACGGAGGTGGTGGAATCTCCTTCCCTAGAAGTTTTTAAGGTCAGGCTTGACAAAGCCCTGGCTGGGATGATTTAGTCGGGGATCGGTCCTGCTTTGAGCAGGAGGTTGGACTAGATGACCTCCTGAGGTCCCTTCCAACCCTGATATTCTATGATTCTATGATAGAACTGGAAGGGACCTCGAGAGGTCATCTAGTCCAGTCCCCTGCACTCAAGGCAGGACTAAGTATTATCAAGACCATCCCCGACAGGTGTTTGTCCAACCTGCTCTTAAAAATCCCCAATAATGGAGATTCCACAACCTCCCTAGGCAATTTATTGCAATGCTTAACCACTCTGACAGTTAGGAATTTTTTCCTAATGTCCAACCTAAACCGCCCTTGCTGCAATTTTAGCCCATTGCTTCTTGTCCTATCCTCAGTGGTTAAGGAGAACAATTTGTCTCCTCCTCCTTGTAACAACCTTTTATGTACTTGAAAACTGTTATCATGTCCCCTCTCAGTCTTCTCTTCTCCAGACTAAACAAACCCAATTTTTTCAATCTTCCCTCATAGGTTATGTTTTCTAGACCTTTAATAATTTTTGTTGCTCTTCTCTGGACTTTCTCCAATTTGTCCACATCTTTCCTGAAATGTGGCATCCAGAACTGGACACAGTACTCCACTTGAGGCCTAATCAACGCGGAGTAGAGCGGAAGAATTACTTCTCGTGTCTTGCTTACAATACTCCTGCTAAATACATCCCAGAATGATGTTTGCTTTTTTTGCAACAGTGTTACACTGTTGACTCATATTTAGCTTGTGATCCACTATGACCCCCAGATCCCTTTCCGCAGTACTCCTTCCTAGGAAGTCATTTCCCATTTTGTATGTGTGCATCTGATTGTTCCTTCCTAAGTGGAGGACTTTGCATTTGTCCTTATTGAATTTCATCCTATTTACTTCAGACCATGTCTCCAGTTTGTCCAGATCATTTTGAATTTTAATCCTATCCTCCAAAGGACTTGCAACCCCTCCCAGCTTGATATCATCTGCAAACTTATCATAATTCATACTTACAAGGGGCAAATTAAGCTGCACAGGGAAACATAATTCTGGCATTTCCTAACTTTGGAGGGCTTGACTTTGCAACCTTAAAAGCGTTCTTTTAATGTAGGGTGGGTTTTTTTTTAGTGTAATATTTATAGTATAGAGACCCCCCCACCCCCTTACAAGTGTGTCATCCCGGTCTTTTGCTTTTGAAAAGGGATACCTTTCCTTAACATTCAGATGCAGTTTACAACTTATGACTTAATCATCAGTGGTTATCAACTTTAGATAACCTTGCTCTGGTATATTTTTTTAGTGTGTAATATGTGAGTTAACTTCTTAGTAATTTATCCATTCACACCTTTTTTACCTGAATATCAATTTTATAGTGGAAGGATATGCACCATCTTAACACTGAATTACTTTATACATCAGGCATACACTGGTAAATAAGTCATGAGTATAAAACGTAGGTAAAAATGTTGAAAGTCCTTTCATTTCCCCACTGAAACAAGTAAATACTACTATTGTTCCTGGATATCAAAATATATATAGTAATCCATAAATCAGGAGAATATTTACATTTACATTTACACGGATAAGCACTCACGTCGTTACCTAACTCTGCACTTTATGCTTATTCATTACAATATATTTACAAGATTACCTCCTATTTCATAAATACACTGCAATATAGAATATTTCTACATTGAATAAAGATATCATCTTGTAACTATTTTCAATTTTTATACTTTATCTTAATTTCAGTGCTACAACAGTCCAATATGTCTTTATTGACATAGAATAAAATTTTCCAAAGCACCTACGTGCTTTTCTTTTCTCCTAAGTTATTTAGGAGCCAATGTCCCACTGAAAATCATTGGATTTTGCTTCTTAAATAACTTAGGCATTTTTTAAAATTCCACTCAGACTTTATTCTGTAATAAGTTCTTTTCTCCCTAAGGTATATATTTTAATGATTTTTGTCTTCCCCTGTGTATTCTACATTTTCTTTTCAACCACCAGTGCAGTCTTCTTTTGGTGCAATTCAGAGCATGAGCAAGTTGATGGCAAAGCTAAAATATCTGTTACTGTTGATGATCTGTATATGCTAGCAAATATTAACTGTTTCCCTATTTTATAATTAATATATTGCTGTTTGTATAAGAACCATATCCAGTGTAATTAATATATTGTTACAAGATGCTATACATGTGTGCCTAATATGAATAATTGTACACTGAAACTTTATACAGTTTTAAATATATTCAAATATATTACATTTTAAAGTATATTAACAGCACATCATAATGTCTACACACCAGCGAGAAAAGGTTAAGAGTTTTTATTTTTTAAGACAAAAAGCATTTTTTAAAGGAGCTTTGCACTTCCAGGTCTTTCAACAAAGTGGCAATAATGTGGAATGATTTGACTAGACAACATTGTTTCACACACCTTAGAAAGCCCACAGAAAGGAATCCTGCTCTGTGACTCAGGAGCTACGCAGCTGAGGAAGGTGGAAAGCACCTTTCCCAGATGCATAACTCCTAAGGTCCATCAGAGTGGTCCTCTTTCCAGCAAATCTTACAAAGTGCACAGCAGCTAATCCTAGCCCCTTCAAACTTTCAATAAACTCTTTGGGGAAGGAACCCTCTTTTTGTTATGTTTGTACAATGCCTAGCAGTGTGGGGCAGGGACCTCTAAGTGCTACCACAATACATATGATAAATAATTAGCTGTTAGCCATGTATGTAAACACAGCACAAACTTTCACTCATCCTTAGCTATATGCAGTACAGACAAAAAATCTGGTACACAATGTGCTGTGCACTTTCACAAGATCATAACTTGGTAAAATCAAAATTACCTAAAACATTAAAAAGCACATCTTCTCAAAGATGGAGGGAAGGAAGGGGTTTTTTTTTTTCATTCTACTTGAACTCAAAATTTGCTGAATAATTTCTTCTCAAGTTTTCCAAAAATTTCAGCTCTGGGCAGAGATTGAGCCTCAGAAATTTCTATGTGAAAATTAAAAATTTCAGAAAAAGTTCTCAACAACTGACATCAGGACCTTAGTTTGGAACAGAAATGTAACCATGATTGTAATGGTCACTGTTATTCCTTCTATAATGTAATTTTAGTGTCTATTCTCCTGAGATTTCCTAAAGAAAGGTGGTTCAGAGAGGGGTGACAAGGAAGACTAAGTACAAAGACAAACTCTCATAAGAAGAGACTTTAAAATTTTTTTAACTGTTTACTTTAAAAAGGAGGCAAAAAGAGAGGGGACATGATAATATATATGTAGAAGATAATGAATGGTATTGAGAAGGCAGGTATGGAGTTATGATGTTCTTATCATACAACAGAAGAACAAGGGGATACTCAATAAAACTGAAAGGTAGCAAATTCAAAACTGATAAAAGGAAATACTTTTTCAATCGAGGTATAATTAGACTGTGGAACTCATTGCTACATGATGTAATGAGGTCAAGAATTTACTAGGATTCAAAGAGCGATTGGATCATTCTATCAGAGTTATAATAGTTTATGCAAAAAGGACTTTGGAAGCAAAAAAATGTCATGCTTCAGCACTTAAACCAGTCTCTAACCAGTGAAGATTAGAATAAGACCTTCATGCAGAGCAAATTAACCCACAGCTGTCTGCTATAGGGTTTTTTGCATCTTTCTCTGAAGCATCTGGTGCTGGTCATTGTCAGAGACAAGATTCTGGACTGGATGGACCACGGGTCTGATCCATTATGGCAATTCCTATGTTTCTACATTATAGAACACCATATTTTTGTTGTAGGTTGGCACAATGGTGATAAAGATAAGGGAACAGTTACAATCTAATTATATTTGCTTTGTAAGTTTTTCAGAATGGTAACGTGTGTTAATGTGTTTTGGTGTGTTTCCTTTATTTTTAGTGGCTGTATTGTTTACACTAACACTGACTTTCATATAAAATGTGTAATACTCAGTAACAAAATCTCATATTGATATGTCACCAACTGTACAAGATTTAGCAAACTTACCATAAACACAAGTGAATCACAACAGAATGATATTCTTACAACTTGAACAGTTGCAAATACTGGTATTGTCAGAGGGCTTTTATGGGGATTTTTACTTTACTTATCTAAAGCCTTTTGGAGTAGATGTAAACCATTCTCTGAATTATGTCTCTTAAAGGCCTTTAATAAATCTGATGTTACTAAGCAACTACAAGTGTTGTATGTTAGTGTCACAGTAATAGGGCTAACTACATCTCTGTCCCCTTCCTGGTTTCTCTGAGCACACATCCTCATGTGTTTGGCCTCATGCTTTTACATCTCTTTTGGCAGAATTTTGCAAATCTCCCACTCTTAGATTGGGCCCTGGATTGCAGTACCCTGTATATCCACCAACTTTACCCTGCAGGTCTGTCTGCATTCAAGCACCTGCCGTTCTTTCTTTTGAGACCTATGCTCCGTGGTACATAATTGACCAAACAACCTCCTTAAAAACCAAAGCATTGCTTATTTTGTTGTAAGAACAAAGCTTTTAGAGAAAAAGGATTTTGAAGCAACAAACAGTCTAAACAATTGTCTATATTAGCTAGAGCCCTGCCATCCTGTGATGGAGACATGAGCAGGCCTAGCTTCTCCTGAGCTTGTGGGCCTTGATTCTTCAGGTCAAAATCAGTCCTCAGCAGGAGACAGAGGCAAACTCATCAAAGCTAATAGTTCTAGCATTGTCCCTTAACCACTGTTAAGTGTTTACTAAGGTGGCTGTCTTAAGCTATTCTTTTTCTTCCTGCCTGTATTCCCATACAGCTCTCTAATAAATTACACAATAGAGTCATACAGCAAACATCCCAATAATCAGGCCAACGTACAACATTCATAAATTATCACAAAGCAGCTTCACATTTGTCACAGTTAGGTACTGTTCAAGTACATTGGCTAGCTCTGTAGCTTATTAAATTGCAAAAATATCTTTGACTTGAAGTTAACTGGAGCTGCAGGTGTTCAGCACTTCCGAAAATCCGACCAATTTTATTTAGGAATGTAATTATGGATGTAGGACCCCAGCTTCAGTAACTCTGGTTTGAAAATGTTGGCCATAATTCTTACAAAAATGACCAAGTCAGACATGAACACATTTTCAAAAACGGTATCTGATTCTGAGCCTGCAGTTTTGTAGCTCCAAGCAGGTGCAAACAATATAGTTTATAGGCTTCATATAAAATCAGGTGCCTATGTTTGATCATACTTCCATGATTAATTGGATACAGAGTTGCTTGAAAGTGAAAAGTTAGAGGCAGTGCTCAGGGTCTTTGATCCTAAACACTAAGATCTTGATAGTGATATTCCCCTGTGCAAGAGTTGGACATAATTGTAGTCCTAGCACTACTAGGTTGATTTAGGTTGAATTTTTTTTAAAATTCTCCCTTTGTTATTCTAGCACTGGAATAACTCCACCAGTGATAGCAGCTGTGGAAGACAAGTCACTGTATTTTTGGCTCTGTGTATATCCCTGTTCCGAGCAGATCTAGATTATGTGGTAGTAAAAACGCCAGCAGCCAGACCACGCTAGCATTCCCACTGTTAACACCAGCGGGGCCAGATATGGTGAGAAATTTTACAGCAAATCTTGAGTGTAGACAGCTTTCTATAGAGTAGGGCCTCAGATGGGGGGAGTCCATAGCCCTGTGCAAATGGGAGTGAATGTGGTGTTGCAAGAGGCCCCAACGGGAAGTCGTAATTCTGCATTGTCCACACTGCAGTGTGTGGTTTACTATCACAACCAAATCCCTAAACAGTGTCCATGTGTGTTTAAAACAAATGTATAAACTATCTTGCATCATAAACATTCACTGTTACTTTCAGATAGCATTACCATCATCTTTACATTTATTTCTCAATATTAACTATCATGTGTGAATAAATCTAAAGAACCTGATATTTAAATGATTGGGCTCTTTTTTGTTTTTTCACCCCTACTCAATTTCCTCTTCTTTCTGTGTCACTATTTTTTTCCCACCTGAGTATTTTTTTTCTTTCCGCAGAAGTTGAAAATATGCAGAATTATTTTCATATCAATTTGACAAGAATGAGTAGGGCTGAGTCATACCACAGCCATTTAACTTTCAAGCTTTATTTACATGGTCTCATTTATTATGTGAAGTCAGCCAAGAAAGTTGAAGTGCACCCTGCTAGATTTTAACTTAACTTTTTAACTCAATTTTTTTCAGGCCTGACTGAACTCACTGACAGTCCAGTTTCCCTGGAGCTAGAGCGTTGCAAGTCTCCCACTTCAGGTAAAGGTGATTGGTATCTCTTCCTGCTATCTGTATGAGCCATTCATGTCATGCATTTCTGTGTTTCATTAATCCCTTGGAAGTGAAGTACATAGTCATTTACATTTGTAAACAGAAGATTTTGTTTAGAGCGGAGAGCTTGCTACATATCAAGGCATGATGCTAAGACAGTACATTTAAATTAAAGAAAAGGTAAATTGAGGATGGTGTGTGGTGGGGGAAAGAGGGATGAAATCATTTGAACTGACAGTTTCTTGAAGGACAATATTCCTGTATTTCACATTGACTCTCTCAATTTTTTTGTTAGAGAATAATTCTTCAGATCATTAGAGAGGGCTTTCTAACTGGCCTTTTTAAGTGATGTTTTCAAAATAGGGTGACTCTGTGGGTTTTTTTATTATATAATAATTTGAAATGTTGTGATGTGGCGATGGTAAATTTTAACTCTTGGAAGTCGCTGATGTCTAAAGAGCTTCTAGAATTTTGTTATAGAAACATATCAAAGAAAACTCAATCACACCAGCCTCCATCTCTGAAAACCACGGGTTGTCTACCATCACTAATAGAAATTAGTGGCAAAATTGGCCTGGAAGTAGGAGTGTCACAGTTCAGAGCAATTTCCCCTCGGTGGTTCAGCAAGGGCACTCACTTTCAGCTTCGTGCTCCCCAGCCATTGCCTTTCTGTGTGGAGTCCTGCATCTCTCTTCCTTTTGACTGAGGTATTGCTAGGCTGCTCCATTCCCTGCTTTCCATGTGTCTTTCCCAGCATAGACATGTTGCCCAATAACACCTGCTTACTTGCTTTCAGAAACAATTAGCAGGTGCAACTGGTTCAGTTCTAAATACCACACAGTTCTTTCTATACAAGGCTATTTTAGTCTTAAGGTAAAAGCGTTACAGAGAAAATGGTAAAAACAAGAAAAGGACCTACGCACATGCTAATAAGTTTACCAGAGTTAACCCCAATCCTAATGGATTCTAGCAGGCTCAGTCCTTCCGACTGGCCCTGAGCCAGTTTAAAACCAGGCTATTTATCCAAAACCTCTTTCTATATCTGAGAGTCCCTGGAGAATCCAGTTTGAACTAGTATATACGTACCTTTCCAAGGGGGTGGCTTCTCTGAAGATGTTACAACCTGAGTGAATTTGCCTAATCACCTCCTGCTTTTCTCCTGTTTACCCTTCCCATGGAAATATGAACAATTCCACAGTAACACATACATAATTGCATTTTTAAATCAGTGAACTCCAAAGACATTGAAACTAATTCAATAAGGTTTAACTTAATTCAGTAAAATTCATTCAGGATATTGCTTTTAATTGTAAGTCTGTCAAGCAAGTTCAGCTCTTTCCCTAGGAACTTCTTTTGTAATTGTCTAGTCAGTGTTGATCTGTCCCAGCATGGGCTCACTGTCTTAAAGGAGCATTGCCTAGCACTGTCTTCTAATAGCTGGTCCTTTAAATTTGGTGGAGAGAAGCAGCTACAGCCCTAAGGTGGCCATTTTGCCTCTGGGGCTGCAAACAGCAATTCCTTTCCATCCATCTGGTAAGTATTTTTAGCTACTATCCTATTTTCTCTTTCTCTTATTCATGAGGAGGTAAACATCCACAAACATGCTCTTCAAATCTTCAGCCTTTGGCTCCCATATTTTATTAAACTTTAAAGGGACGTGGTCACTCCAAATCTGGCCCAGCAATTAGTATGTTACAAAACCTAAGACCAATATAAAAGTTTAAATGGCATTTTTAAAACTGCAACAGAATTAGTTATTTTAAAAAAAGAAACAGTCTCTGTAGTATTTTTAACTTAAACTTTGCAGATCTGAAAACATGAAAGTGAAACTGGATAGAACAGTATTGTCAGCCCCCAGAAATTAAAATCACGAGTTAGGCCCCCCCAAACTAGAGAAATTGGCTTAAAAATAACAAATTTGGGACTCTTTTTATTTACCTTCTGTTTTTTGAGCCAGTGGGGTTTGCATTTTCAAACTTTTCTCTTCAGCCATTGAGGCTAGAAATTTACTTTCTCTTTTCAATATTAAATGAGATTCTCACGTAGGCCTCAACCTTGCAAATACTTACGCATGTGCTTAACTCTTGTAGGGATGAGGTGCCATTGGGACTACTTATGGTAGTAAAGTTAAGTGCATTTTTTTCTAATGCTGTCCAAAACTATCTGCTTTAGATCAGTTGATTTGCAGTTATTTTGCACTGGAGCTTACATTTGTTCCACTGTTTGTCTTTTTGGAAAGCAGTAGTCAGGGCAAACCATGACTTTTTTTATGCATGTTACCTATCTTAGTTCTTCTAAGCACACCAATATTTATTGTATTTATGTCTTTGAAATGTAAAACTTAGTCACCAGCTGAAATTTTATTGGCAGTGGCTGTCATTCAAAAATACCTCTGGTTTAAAGTAAAATGTTTTTTTCATATGAGCCTATTTAATATGTCAGAAAGGGTAGTGGATTTGCAAAATGCAAAGATGGTTCAATTTCAGTATATCAGCTGCAGAAGTGGGCAAGTCTGGGGCCCCTCACACTTGGAGTAACTAAACTATGAAAATGGGATTTCCAGGGAATTTATGAGTGGAAATCTGCAAGAACCGCTGAGAAGCTTAATGTAGTCTCAGGGCTTCAATAACCCTTGTAATTATTGGTCCTTGCTTTTCTTGAGGAGATGATTGGTAAATCTGCGTTGTTATGGATTCACTAACCACAATCCCGCTAGTCCCCCTTTGATCCCCACAGCATTCATTTGACGTGGCACACAAGGAGCCCATGGAACTAGGCTCCATAGCAGTCTCTGCACAGTCCTCTCCACAGAAGAGGCAGTAGGACTTGGTCCGCCACAAATACATCAGAATCAGAAAGTAGATTCAGAGGGCCAGAGTCACTTTCACTGATGCAAGAGGGTGCAAATTTCTCTTCTTGGGCATAGTGAACGACTCCCAGTTTCACCTCCAGAACAAAACATGTGGCTGGATTCTGTCAAGAATCCAGGGTCCTTTCAGTTGCAGCCAGGCCTCCATAAGAACTCTCCTGATGGGGGCTGCTTGGATAAATCACATATCCTGCCATGCCCGACTCCTGGTTTGATCCTATCCAGTGCTTTGGCTGCAATGGCAAACTCCAGGTTCCCCTGAAAAATGGTACTTGCAGCATCAAACCTGCTCCTTGTGGATTTTGTACTTCTGCCCCTTGGTACTAATAGTGTAACATCAGGACTATTAAATATAGTTTAACCCAGGAACACTCAAGAATTCCATACAATTATTTGTTTAAACTCCTATTTTTCCACCATTTGTCATTTGTCACCGATGACTCTACTTGTAGAGCCTGTGCTGTGAATATGAGAACCCTGAGTTAACGATGCAGCTCTGACAGAATACTCCTTATTTTATACATGATGACAGGTTTCAGAGTAACAGCCGTGTTAGTCTGTATTCGCAAAAAGAAAAGAAGTACTTGTGGCACCTTAGAGACTAACCAATTTATTTGAGCATGAGCTTTCGTGAGCTACAGCTCACTTCATCGGATGCATACCGTGGAAACTGCAGAAGACGTTATATACACAGAGACCATGAAACAATACCTCCTCCCACCCCACTCTCCTGCTGGTAATAGCTTATCTAAAGTGATCATCAAGTTGGGCCATTTCCAGCACAAATCCAGGTTTTCTCACCCTCTGCCCCCCCCCCCCCCCCCCCACAAACTCACTCTCCTGCTGGTAATAGCTCATCCAAAGTGACCACTCTCCCTACAATGTGCATGATAATCAAGGTGGGCCATTTCCAGCACAAATCCAGGTTTTCTCACCCCCCGCCCCCCACACACACACACAAACTCACTCTCCTGCTGGCAATAGCTCATCCAAACTGACCACTCTCCTTACAATGTGCATGATAATCAAGGTGGGCCATTTCCAGCATAAATCCAAGTTTAACCAGAATGTCGGGGGGGGGGTAGAAAAAAACAAGGGGAAATAGGCTACCTTGCATAATGACTTAGCCACTCCCAGTCTCTATTTAAGCCTAAATTAATAGTTGCAGCTCTGACAGAATTTGCAAATGAATTCCAATTCAGCAGTTTCTCACTGGAGTCTGGATTTGAAGTTTTTTTGTTTTAAGATAGCGACCTTCATGTCTGTGATTGCGTGACCAGAGAGATTGAAGTGTTCTCCGACTGGTTTATGAATGTTATAATTCTTGACATCTGATTTGTGTCCATTTATTCTTTTATGTAGAGATTGTCCAGTTTGACCAATGTACATGGCAGAGGGGCATTGCTGGCACATGATGGCATATATCACATTGGTGGATGTGCAGGTGAACGAGCCTCTGATAGTGTGGCTGATGTTATTAGGCCCTTTGATGGTGTCCCCTGAATAGATATGTGGGCACAGTTGGCAACGGGCTTTGTTGCAAGGATAGGTTCCTGGGTTAGCGGTTCTGTTGTGTGGTATGTGGTTGTTGGTGAGTATTTGCTTCAGGTTGCGGGGCTGTCTGTAGGCAAGGACTGGCCTGTCTCCCAAGGTTTGTGAGAGTGTTGGGTCATCCTTCAGGATAGGTTGTAGATCCTTAATAATGCGTTGGAGGGGTTTTAGTTGGGGGCTGAAGGTGACGGCTAGAGGCGTTCTGTTATTTTCTTTGTTAGGCCTGTCCTGTAGTAGGTGACTTCTGGGAACTCTTCTGGCTCTATCAATCTGTTTCTTCACTTCCGCAGGTGGGTATTGTAGTTGTAAGAATGCTTGATAGAGATCTTGTAGGTGTTTGTCTCTGTCTGAGGGGTTGGAGCAAATGCGGTTGTATCGCAGAGCTTGGCTGTAGACGATGGATCGTGTGGTGTGGTCAGAGTGAAAGCTGGAGGCATGTAGGTAGGAATAGCGGTCAGTAGGTTTCCAGTATAGGGTGGTGTTTATGTGACCATTGTTTATTAGCACTGTAGTGTCCAAGAAGTGGATCTCTTGTGTGGACTGGACCAGGCTGAGGTTCATGGTGGGATGGAAATTGTTGAAATCATGGTGGAATTCCTCAAGGGCTTCTTTTCCATGGGTCCAGATGATGAAGATGTCATCAATATAGCGCAAGTAGAGTAGGGGCGTTAGGGGATGAGAGCTGAGGAAGCGTTGTTCTAAGTCAGCCATAAAAATGTTGGCATACTGTGGGGCCATGCGGGTACTCATAGCAGTGCCGCTGATCTGAAGGTATACATTGTCCCCAAATGTGAAATAGTTATGGGTAAGGACAAAGTCACAAAGTTCAGCCACAAGTTAGCCATGACATTATCGGGGATAGTGTTCCTGACGGCTTGTAGTCCATCTTTGTGTGGAATGTTGATGTAGAGGGCTTCTACATCCATAGTGGCCAAGATGGTGTTATCAGGAAGATCACCGATGGATTGTAGTTTCCTCAGGAAGTCAGTGGTGTCTCGAAGGTAGCTGGGAGTGCTGGTAGCGTAGGGCCTGAGGAGGGAGTCTACATAGCCAGACAATCGTGCTGTCAGGGTGCCAATGCCTGAGATGATGGGGCGTCCAGGATTTCCAGGTTTATGGATCTTGGGTAGTAGATAGAATATCCCAGGTTGGGGTTCCAGGGGTGTGTCTGTGCGGATTTGATCTTGTGCTTTTTCAGGAAGTTTCTTGAGCAAATGCTGTAGTTGCTTTTGGTAACTCTCAGTGGGATCATAGGGTAATGGCTTGTAGAAAGTGGTGTTGGAGAGCTGCCGAGCAGCCTCTTGTTCATACTCCGACCTATTCATGATGACAACAGCACCTCCTTTGTCAGCCTTTTTGATTATGATGTCAGAGTTGTTTCTGAGGCTGTGGATGGCATTGTGTTCTGCACGGCTGAGGTTATGGGGCAAGTGATGCTGCTTTTCCACAATTTCAGCCCGTGCACGTCGGCGGAAGCAGTCTATGTAGAAGTCCAGTCTGCTGTTTCGACCTTCAGGAGGAGTCCACCTAGAATCCTTCTTTTTGTAATGTTGGTAGGGAGGCCTCTGTGGATTAGAATGTTGTTCAGAGGTATTTTGGAAATATTCCTTGAGTCGTAGATGTTGAAAATAGGATTCTAGGTCACCACAGAACTGTATCATGTTCGTGGGGGTGGAGGGGCAGAAGGAGAGGCCCCGAGATAAGACAGCTGCTTCTGCTGGGCTGAGAGTATAGTTGGATAGGTTAACAATATTGCTGGGTGGGTTGAGGGAACCATTGCTGTGGCCCCTTTTAGCATGTAGTAGTTTAGAAAGTTTAGTGTCCTTTTTCTTTTGTAGAGAAGCAAAGTATGCGTTGTAAATGGCTTCTCTAGTTTTAGTAAAATCCAGCCAAGAGGAAGTTTGTGTGGAAGGTTGGTTTTTTATGAGAGTATCCATTTTTGAGAGCTCATTCTTAATCTTTCCCTGTTTGCTGTAGAGGATGTTGATCAGGTGATTCCGCAGTTTCTTTGAGAGCGTGTGGCACAAGCTGTCAGCATAGTCTGTGTGGTATGTAGATTGTAATGGATTTGTAATGGATTTGTGTGTGTATGGGGGTGGGGGGGGGTGAGAAAACCTGTATTTGTGCTGGAAATGGCCCACCTTGATTATCATGCACGTTGTAGGGAGAGTGGTCGCTTTGGATGAGCTATTACCAGCAGGAGAGTGAGTTTGTGTGTGTGGTTTTTGGAGGGGAGTGGGAGGGTGAGAAAACCTGGATTTGTGCTGGAAATGGCCCACCTTGATTATCATACACATTTTAAAGAGAGCGGTCACTTTGGATGGGCTATTACCAGCAGGAGAGTGAGTTTGTGTGTGTGGGGGGGGGGGGGCAGAGGGTGAGAAAACCTGGATTTGTGCTGGAAATGGCCCAACTTGATGATCACTTTAGATAAGCTATTACCAGCAGGAGAGTGGGGTGGGAGGAGGTATTGTTTCATGGTCTCTGTGTATATAACGTCTTCTGCAGTTTCCACAGTATGCATCCGATGAAGTGAGCTGTAGCTCACGAAAGCTCATGCTCAAATAAATTGGTTAGTCTCTAAGGTGCCACAAGTACTCCTTTTCTTTATACATGATGACAGTGTCCTAGTTACAGTACAAATCCAACCTGTTCCAGTAGGCAATAATTTAAACCTCTTACATGAGATTATCTTTTGACTTAGCCCTGTTGTATGATTTTAGAGGCCACAGAGATGCAGTGAATAAAACTGGAAAATCAAAAGGCCATCCTGAATACCCTTTGGACTAGAACATAGAATTACATGGCTTGAGGGAAGGATTTCTCAACCTCAGTGTACCACATACTGTCTTTTGAGTAATGGAAAAAAATTCAGGCCCACATTTCGATGGGGTTTGGCAGGAGAGATGGAGAACAGTCTTTTTGCTGGTATGCCCGTGGAATTTGATTAGCATTTAAATGCTAGTGTTGGATTCATGATACTGTAGATAGATGGGAAATGAACTTTATCAAAAAAATTTGGAAAATTCTGTTTGTATGTGGATACCTGGGTTGTGGCAGATTGCACAAAAAGTCTTCTTTTAATGGAAACATGAATTAGTAAAAATTGCAGAATGTAAACAGTTCTCTTTTTAAATGTCTCTCTCACGATGACAGTATGGTTTACCATACAGTGACATTTGATTGATTTATTGCCTGTTTAAAAATCTCAGACAGTGGAAAGAAATATGTTGATTGATGTTTTGAGCTCGCTCTTTGTGGGTGTTATTATGTTGCCTTATTTTAACTCAGGAGTGCAAGATTCATTCTTAGAATGAAGAAAGCCAAATTACATTTTTATTTATCGTCTGTGATTTGGAGTTCAAAAGTTAAGTCTGTATACTACCTTCACTCTGCCGTTGGAACTGTTAGTGCTCAGTATTGCTCTGAAAAACCAGGCTATAAACTCTGAGGCTTCAGATGAAACTTTTATGCCATGAATAAAGTAAACAGGGCTCTGCATGAACCCATACATAACAGATTTTAGGATCAGTGCCTTATTTAGTAAACTTACTATTTTTCACCATACCTCATTAAGGAAAATTGATTCAGGAACTTTTAGGAACAGATATTTCTGTCCCTTGTTTATTTGGCTATATGTACACTAAGTTATAACAGTTAGACATGCAACTGAGAGCACATATACACACACACACACACACACACACACACAGATAATTCAGTAGATAATTGAAATTTACAGATAGGCAAAGTAAAGAAAAATGCTGCTTGGGAACTTAGAGTTCGATTTAAGGATATTTATTTTGTATATTTTGACATGTGATGTTGACAATTTTTGTTTCAGTGGTTATAAAGTTTTAACTTTTTGAATCTCAGTATCTACGATAAATAATTATTGTCTGACCCTCCATATTCTGAATTCCATAATTTTCCACCAGTGTAAACATTTAAATCAATAAAAATCAAATAAAATGCTTAAAAGTAAACATCAATATTAGCCATCAAACTTATAAAAAATTAAAAATCAAATTCTGCCAGGCCTATTTAAGTGTCATCATTAGGTGTGTGAAGGAGCAGAGAAACTGCTACCGTGCATAGCAGGGGTTAAAGAAAACCTGTGGGTTCAGCTAGCCCCACCCTGCTATACCTGCAGCCAATGCCAGGCCTGGGATTTGGCTCAAATTAAAAATAAAACTCATGTGTCAGAGACCAAGCAAAGAAGCTGTCAGAGCAAAAAATAAATATTTTAAAACATTTGAGCACATGAGAACATGAGATTAGAATATAAAATATTTTGTAATTTGATTACAGTTGGCAGCACTAGGCATAACCATTTTTATAGTGTTAGAAGGAACCCCTTGCTAGGTTTAATGGTTATGTTAATCATTCTGAAGTTCGGAATCTTATCCGAGCCTACTTCAATTATCAATATCTGAGTCTGCAAAATTTGACTGGAAATCTAATGACAACAGGCTTTCTTATGAGATTCCAAGTAACAGAAGAGCAGCAGTAGTGATTGCATAGTTGCGGTTATAACTAGCTTTCCAATAAAACTGGTTTTTCAAACCTTTCCACCATACAACCTCAAAAATTTCTTCTGGAAGGAACTTATTTTATGTAAGGGCTTCTCCTGTTGTCTATTTTTTCTTTTCTTTTTTCTTTATTTTTTTAGGAAAGTCTGAGCTTAATTTGACAAGATATTTAAGAACTATGAGTGTTTTGTCACTCCCTGAAACGTCTCTTATATTTTTAACCTGCCAAAATAGCTAGGAGTAGAAAATTCACACATATTTCCCTTTCCAGTCTCACAGGGCATTGTGATAGTTTCTAAACTGGTTTGAGATCAGATGAAATGTGCTATAGATGCACAAGCCAAGATTTTCAAACACAGGTGCCTCATATTTTAGGTTCATCAGTTTATAGTAAGGCAACTAAATAAGTTGCCTGATTTTAAGGTCTGCACAGCCATAAGCTGCAGTTGAGAAAATCAGCAATAAGAATTCAGCTTATTTTGAAAGCTGTTAAATTCTTAGTCTTAGTTATGTCCTTTGGCAGTGAGTTTCACCTGCTAATATTGCATTGAGTAAAAACAATTCCTTTTATCAGTTTTAAATGTTCTGACTTTCAATATCAACAGTTTGGGACAGGGAATGAAGAATGCCATATGCAGTTGAATCTGCAAGGAGAATTTAGCCAATAGGGTTAGACCCCCTAATTTAAGAAACATTCTATAGGAATTTTAATAACTACAGATGATCGAGAACTCTGTTTTACATTTCACTCAAAATATAGCACCTCCAGCAGACTAGAGTTTCACCCCCACCCCACTGTGCTAGGGAATTCATTCAGCACTGAGAGCTTGTCTATGCTACCAGCTGGATCAACGGGCAGTGATCAATCCAGCAAGGGTCGATTTATTGTGTCTAGTATAGATGCGATAAATCGACCGCCGATCATCCTAGTGTCGACTCCAGTACTCCACCTCAACAAGAAGCACAAGGGAAATGGACGGGAGAGCATCTCCCATCGACACACCTCAGTGAAGACACTATGGTAAGTAGATCTAAGTACGTTGACTTCCGTTATGTTATTCACGTAGCTGAAGTTGCATAATTTAGATCGATCCTTCCCTCCGCGCCCCGTAGTGTAGACCAGCTCTGAGTAAGACGGGAGAGTACTACCTAATGAATCACCAATGCCAATTCCATCCAGGTAGAGATAGTCTTTGACCGTGTTTCTGTTGTGAAATCTGACAGAATAACAACACAAAATGTCATGGCTGCAAGCACATCTTTGTCTGCTGAAACCTATAATTTTAAAAGAATAGTTGTATTACTCAGAGTTTATACTAATTCCTTCAAAGCTTAAACCCAATCAGTTTTCTTGCCCTTGTTTCCCCTCTGTACTTTGGTTTCTTGTTGTAGATCTACTCATGAGTGGAGTGTGCTATGGTTAAGTCTCCAGTGTAATCTTCGCACCACAGGAATAGTACCTATAATACTGAAATCGGATATGTTAAAACTATACAGCTGGTATATCAAAACCTAGCTGATGCCAGTAGAGCTGTGCAAATAATTGATTTTTTTGGTTCAGTGGCCAAACTGAATTTTTTTTTTAAAGTTGCTTCAGGTGAAAAGAAAGAAAAGGAAAAAATGTGAATTTTTCAGCAAACCAAAAAAGTAGAGACCTCACATGTCACCCTTTGGCAAATTAATATGCATATACCTGATGCAGGGGTTCCCTGTAAAATCCTATGCACCCACTGTTTCCTCAACCACATACCTGTGCAAGCTCTGACCCAGCCAGCACACTACAATTAAGAGCAGGCACAGCAACATGAGTGGCTAGCTGCCCCAAGTATGTGCCTTACATATCAGATGGGTATATACTTGAGGCAGCTACTCCCTTGTGCCACCACAGTTACACTTCATTTTTAACACACTGGCTCAATAAGAGCTAGCATGGGAATGTCTCCATGAGCTGGGAATTACACTTCCAACTTGAAGTGTACACATACCCAAAGTCTGGTCGTCTTCTCTTTCCTCAGGACCAAAGCAGGCCATGCCAGTGCTGGTGCTTATCGCTGTTCCTACACAAGAGAGGGCTATGCATTCTCTCTCTCTTCCCTTGGGATCTGTAGGAAAGAGTATATGGTGGCAGCCCAAAAACAGGAAGGGTTTTTGAAAGGGAGATATACGTAAACACACTTATAAGCACTCCATATGGTCTCTCTGCAAGCAAAGATTGTTGAGGACCAACTAGTTAAGCACTGGGTATGCTGCTGAACAAATCAACAGAATCTACTCCCAGTGTGTTTCTGAGTCAATACATAAGTAGCAGTGTTCAGATTATTTATCCAAATGTGAATATTACTAATATTTTTGATATTCATAATACTTGATTCTGTTCGCTTCCCCACAGCCCTGTTCTGCTTGTCCTGCATTTGACTGTTGCAGTGTTTAAAATTAAACCACCAAATAAATTGATTTAAGAAATCCTTTGAATTGATGCAGCATGACTTTGAGACTTTAGCATAGAATATAAGACCATCCAAACTATGAAAATAACTACTGTTGGGTAGTGAGTGATACTATTTGGGTCAGCCATATTTTACTGCACTTTTCCCAAATATTTAAATCACCCTTTACCTTGTCTCAGACAATAGCTGTGAAGGAAAACATTTCTCTTTTGAAAAGTGTGAAGCAAACCTATACTGGAGAATGAGACCGATATCAAAGAATTGAACCATATCACATGATGTAGGGGAGTCATTGCTTTATTAGAATGACTGAATATGTTTTAATATAACGCAGATGAACACAGATTCTTAAAGCTTTTTGTTGACAGTCTAGGACTTGACAATTCTAAAAGCAAAAGGGCGATGCTTGGTGTGCACCTTTCATTGTAAGTCAGTGCCACAGCTATTTCATGACAAGGCTGGTGTCTAAACTCTGTGGACAAACAGGAGAGTTGAGATTGTGTGTGGGTGAGGTGAGTTCTTTATTGTTGAGAATCCTGGCAGATTTCTCCACTTTCAGCATAAGAGAAAGGTGAATTAATTACTTCTGATAGTTATTTTCTGAGGGTTTAGTTCCTTGCTTAAATCCACAATTACCCTGTCACTTCACCTTGAGACCTGAAAACTGCCTTGACCTGGTTTCTTCTAGCCCAGGTCATTTGGAACCATTAGTCAGGAAGAAACTGAGAATTAAAGAATGTGCCAAAATATGTATGCCTGTCCCTCTTTCTGTCATGACAAGATTTTTACAGCACTCCTCAACAATGTGGCCCAAGAACGTGAATTGGTATAACAAGATACTAGGCCAAACTTTGCTCTTAGTTACCCTGTGCAACCTCCGATAAAAACAGAGGGAAATGGCACATGAGAGCAGGGAAGCTAAAATGCAGTGGTCAGAGAGGAAAACAACATAGGAGAGAGGAGGAACACAGATGCAGATATTTGATCAGTCTGCCAGTTTTTATAGAATTACATCTTAAAAATTATTCCACGTGTTTCCCCCCCAACTGAAGGGTATGCAGGGTGAAAACATTCTGGTTGTGACTTCCTGCCTATTAGCTAGAGTCAGGGTGTGTGAGTCAATGTACTCCCATTTGCCAGAGGAGCGCAAGTGAATTGAATAACAAGAGGCTGACTTGGCATCTGGAAGTAGGCAATGGTGTGGTGGGTAAGTGAATGTGGCCAGCCAACTTGATTAGTGCCACCAAGAGCTACCAGGTACGTGAATTCTTCACCCTGAATCAGAATCTAACTTGAGTGACCAGATGACCAGAAAATAGCTGAACCTGCGAATGTCACAACCTCCTTTGTGATTTGTTCTTACAGAAACTAATTGAGATGGGTTCAGTTTAACTGTTTGAGGGATTTTCGTTCATTTTTTTTATTAGGCCAAACTCTTCAAACTTGGGTGCATAGACTTAAGTGCCTAAATCCGTAATTAGTCACCTGAATATAAGTAGCCTCATTTTCAAAGTTGCTGAGCACCTGCAACTCTGCAGCTCCTACTAAATTCAGTGAGGTTTGTGGATTATCAGCTTTTCTGAAAACCAGGCCACTTTTGTTCAGGTTCCCAGCTATGTATTTAGGGGACTAACTCTGGGCTAAAGTGGTGCGATAATGGATTTTTTGATTCAATGGCAATTCCAAAAAGTGAAGAAAAAAAATGTTCCATGTCAAATTCATAACAGATTTTTTACAAAATTTTGGTGAATCAGAAAGTCCAAAAAAATTAATTTGGGTCAAATTAAAAGTGTCATTCAACCTGAAATGAAACATTTGTTTTGATTTCAAGCTTTTTTTTTTTTTTTTTTACATTTTTGATATTTTAAAATAAAGTTATAAGAAATTTTTAAGCAAAAAGTTATTTCAAACAAACGTTGAAACATTTAATTTCAAAAATGTTAAAACAAAATGTGTAGACTTTTTTTAGGAAGGTTTGACACAAATAATTCTGTGAAACCTTCGCAAATTTGCAAAATGTTTAAGTGTCACTGAATTTGCATTTTTCTCTGAAAAAAAGATTAACCAAAATTTTTCACCCAGCTCTATTTGAAGATTTTAGAACTAGTGTTTAAAAAGTCACATAAGTGAATTTGGGTGAAGTGTCAGATTGGCTAAGGGACGTAACCACGTACTTACCAGCTCAGCCTCTTTAATCAAAACTTACATGGACTTGAAAGGCAACTGCAGGATGGGGCTCTAAATAATGTAATAAAATAAGATCTCAAAATTTGCTGATTAATATTTAATTGTTCATTTTTATTACCAGGAATATAGGTCTGATTTGAATATAGAAAAGAGTGGCATGCATTTCTGAAAACAAAAATGAATTATGAAATTAAAATAAAAGTTCTGCATTGGAAAAACAATCTTCTAAGTACCCAATAAATGAATTCCTAAGGCATTTTATCCAAATCCAGAATCCCTTTGACTGCTATAAGGCATGCTACATTTGAATTCCTCAGTGGTGCTCATGGCTTAAAATGTTGTTTGTGTTGAAGTGATATTGAAGGGAAAGTTTCTGAACAAAAGCAAAACGAGAGATTCTTAATTTCAACATTTTCCAGGTAATCTCATTAAAGTACACATAATTAAGTTTTCAGCAAATGAAATAAACTGAATATAGTGTTTTGATTTCTAGAAAATATTAAATTTTATCTTAAAGCTGTTGTATTTCATTTCTATGCAACCTGTCCCCTCATCTATAATATGTACAGTAATGTGTGCTGCCTCCATCATATACGCAATAAGCCCTCTCCTTTACGGTTGCTGTCTTAAGGTATGATGTCATCAGAACCCATTGACTCAGTAGCACCCTCTTATTAAATTGATTTCCAGTTATTAAAATACTTGTATGCAGTGCTACATCACCAGCATTTGTAATATTTGCCTTAATCTCATTTGCTTTTTTGGTATGCCAGTCATAGTAAGGTAAGATATTGCAATACACAGCAAAGACTTTGTAAAGGACCATTCACTTCTTTGCAGCTGGAACACTGGCTTCTCCAGTGCTTCTGTCTTCAGATTAAATGAATTTATTTTGCTGAATGATGCTAGGCAAACACCATTTCTGAACACATTTGAACACCATTTCAGCCTTTCTACGCTGATACAAAATGTGCAACATGATTTTAACCAGAAGATGGCATGTTGTTCTCCCTCGTTCCTTTTTCTTTCTTAATTATTAACAACTGCCTTTCTCCTTTTTCTGTTGTTTCAGTTAAAGGATCAAGAAAGTTAAGTCTGCCAACAGATCTTAAGACTGATCTTGGTACGGTAGGCGAAAGCCGACAGTTTTAAGTTTCCTTACATTCATTTGGCAAAACATTTTTACCAACTGATCCATAAGGTAGCACGATAACCTTTGAAGGCTTTGTTTGAAAAGGCTTTCTTAAAAACCACCTATTAACCCATACAGTTCTGTTGGCAGCATTCAGCATTTTGCTTGTTTAACACTCATTTTTCATGTAATTACATTTTGCAAATCATTGCACACTTGAGTGTGTAACTTTTTATAATGAAATGACTTCAGACTTTTGGACAAATTTGAACCATTCTGACTGGTTGTCAGCGATGTTTATCTGTGTCTGTAACAGTGCATGCATGAGTGTATTTTCTAATTGTATATATAAATTCCATTTCATAAGAGTGATGAGACACTTAGGCTTATGTATTTTATAGTGTCTGTTGCACTTCTCAGGTGTCAGGTCAGGTTTCAGCCATTTGTGTCTCAGAATACCATTTGAAACATAGTATAATAAGCTCTTAAATGCACTCCTTGGTGTGTCTTATTCTTCAATTATCTTCTTTAATTATTTTAGTGAAGTGGAACAGTAAATGAGGGGAAAACTTGATCCCAGGGAGCCTAAACCAACATTTAAAAGAGGGCAGATAAACTGAAAATAGTTGGGTCAGATCATGCCATTTTAGACACATACATAGGGCCCTACCAAATTCACGGCCATGAAAAATGTGTCACGGACCATGAAATCTCGTCTCCCCCCATGAAATCTGGTCATTTGTGTGCTTTTACCCTATACTACACAGATTTCATGGGGGAGACCGGCTTTTCTCAAATTGGGGTTCCTGCCCAAAAGGGAGTTGAAGGGGGAGGTGTCACACGGTTATTTTAGGGGGGTTGCAGTGTTGCCACCATTACTTCTGCACTGCCTTCAGAGCTGGGCGGCCAGAGAGTGGCGGCTGTTGGCCAGGCACCCAGCTCTGAAGGGAATGCCCCGCGAACAGCAGCACAGAAGTCAGGGTGGCAATATCATACTATGCCATCCTTACGTCTATGCTCCTGCTGGCAGTGGCTCTCTGCCTTCAGAGCTGGGCTCCCGGCCAGCAGCCGCCGCTCTCCAGCTGCCTAGTTCTGAAGGCAGGGCTGCCACCAGCAGCAGCACAGAAATAAGGGCAGCAGTACCGCAACCCCCCACCCACAATAACCTTGCAAACCTCCCCCCTCCCCCGTCCGCCAACTCCTTTTTGGGTCAGGACCCCTACAATTACAGCACCGTGACATTTCCGATTTAAATAGCTGAAATCATGAAATTTATGATTTTTAAAATCCTATGACTGTGAAATTGACCAAAATGGACAGTGAATTTGGTAGGGCCCTACGCATACATGAAGGGAGCCTTCAGGCATAGATGTCCCTCTTCATGCTTAGGGTGGGCTTAGCATGGCACCATCCCCTTGCCTCTCTCCCTCTTCTGGGGTCTGGTCTGGGGAATGGGAGGAGTCAGGGTGAGCCAAGTTTATTTGGGGTTGACAAGGCTAGCACTTTGGCTCTCAAACTGTAGTAGTGATATATATATATTTATTTTTTTAAAAAAAGTAAAGAAGAGTGACCCTAGCACTTGCTTTCCTGTGACACTAACTTCTGTCCCTAGTAAAATAATGTTGATGTCACTTGATAGTGACTCCTGAAATCTGAATTGAAAAATTAATTTCAATTTTCTTGAATAAAAACACTATTGTATGGATTGAAAACTGGATGACAGAGCATAAACAAACGGTAATGTATGTGATAATGTCTGGCATTGGGAAGATGTGTCTGTTGGGTAGAATAGTAATCAGTGCTAAAACTGTCTTATTAAATATCTGTATCAGTGATCTAGGAAAGAGAATAAAAACAATATTGATGAAATATGCCATTGATACCAAATTGTGCGCAGCTGCAAACACCAGCGAAACCAGAGAAATCACACAAACTGATCTAAAGAGGTAGAAAATAATAGGGTAGAAATAATAATAAAATGTGATTCATTTTAGAAAATGGACCTAATATATCTAGAGAAAATTAATCCAATAATTCAGATTTTAGGGGTCACTATTAAATGTATTACTAAAGTTCAAAAAAACATCTAAAAGCCTAAAAGGATGTATACAGAAAATGGACGGAGGGGTGTGCCACCAAGGAAGTATACATGGGAATAAGCGCGAGCATGTAGGAACAAAATCAGGAAAGCCAAGGCAAATAACGAGTTACAGCTGGCAAGAAATGTTAGAAACAGCAGGAACCGTTCTTCAAATATATCAGACCAAAAAAAGAAAAGAAAAAACAAGGATGGAGTGGGTCCGCTGCTCAATGGAGAAGGTGAGCTGGTAAAAGAAGATGATAGGAAGGCAGAGCTACTCAATGCCTACTTTGTTTCAGCATGTGGCCAGTCAACTAGCGAAGTTACCATTATTCTGCCTGTTGTTCCAGTATTGTCTAGATGTGTGCTCAGTTCTTCTTACATTATTTTATTAGGTATGAAAGTTAGTTTTACAAGACAGTAATTGCCAGGATCACTCTTCTTTCCTTTGTTTGAATATCAGTAATACAGTTTCTTAACTTCCAACTTTTCTAGTGTCTCCCCAGATATGATTTTTTTCAAACATAATTGTCAGGATTTCAGTAAATTTATTAGCTGATTCTCTTCATATCTTAGGATGCGTGTAATCTTTATTAATAGCTATAGTTTCTGTGTATTCCTTACCTACTCTTTATTAATAATTATTAATAGCTTTCCAAGTTCCTCAACCTTTTATAATGACGGGACTCTATTTTTTTCTCACCTCCCCTTGAGGAACAATGCATCTGTTTACCGGTGCATGTCTCCTGGTGAGAGAAATTTGAGTGGACAAAGTGATACAGTGCCAAAAAAGGCCAATGTAGTTTTGGACTTCAAGCACAGATGCCTCAAGTCATAGATCAGAGAGCTAATAACTCCCTTCCCTACAGCTGTCTTGCAACCACATGTAGAATATTAATTCTATTGTTGGCTTTACCAGGAAAATGTTAACAAATTGGAAGAAACTTAGTGAATAACAACATAAAAGATTAGGGGGTGGGAAAAACTGATTGGCAAGATTGAAAGAGCTAAATAAATTCAGCTTGGCTCAGTGACCACAAAGGGTGTGGGAGGCATGATAATGATCTAAAAATATACAATATGATGTGATGGTCTGGAACCTCTCTTGCTTGGAACATTTAAAACTACGCTGTATTTAAAGCTAGATCCACAAAGGGATTCATTCTGTGCCTAACTGTCATTCTAGGCCCCTAAATCCAAAATATGGCAATCAATACAGTAACTCCTCACTTAAAGTCGTCCCGGTTAATGTCGTTTCATTATTACGTTGTTGATCAATTAGAGAACATGCTCGTTTAAAGTTGCACAGTGCTCCCTTATAACGTTGTTTGGCAGCCGCCTGCTTTGTCCGCTGCTTGCAGGAAGAGCAGCCCGTTGCAGCGAGCTGGTGGGGGCTTGGAACCAGGGTGGACCGGCAGCCCCCCATCAGCCCTCTGCTCCACTAAATTCCCTGTGCAGCAGCCGCCCAGCAAGCTATGAATTGCCGGCAGTTCAGCTGTCCCTCCCCCCACTGCCATGTGCTGCTCCTGCCCTCTGCCTTGGAGCTGCTCCCGGGAGCCTCCTGCTTGCTGTGCAAGTGTGGGGGAGGGAAAGAGGGATGCTAATGTCAGGGTGCCCCGCTCCTGCCCCCACATCTCCAGAGAGCAGGAGGGGGATGGCACGACAGGGCTCAGGACTGCTGTCTCAACTTGCTGATCTACTTAAAAAGGCAATGTACTTAGAATGGGGTTAGCGTACTTAAAGGAGCAATGCGCGTCCTTCTCTCTCTGCCATGCTGTCTCCCCTCCCTCCATTGGTGCTACCTTGTAGAGTGTGAGGCTACATTAACAACAATGTATTAACCCTTGAGGGCTCAGCCAAGTGCTAGTTCATCATTTAGCATTAAGGCAGCCCCTGGGAAATATTCCACCCTCTGACTTCACCACCTCAGCCAAGCTTCACAATCATCATTGCTGTGTACAGTATTCAATTGTTTGTTTAAAACTTATACTGTGTATATGTGTGTGTCTGTGTCTGTGTATGTATGTATGTGTGTATATATATATATATATAAAATATTAGTCCTTTGTCTGGCGAAAAAAAATTCCCTGGAACCTAACCCCCCTATTTACATTAATTCTTATGGGGAAATTGGATTTGCTTAACAATGTTTCACTTAAAGTAGCATTTTTCAGGAACATAACTACAAGGTTAAGCGAGGAGTTGCTGTATCATGTTTTCTAAATGCTCTCCCCTTATATGCCATCTATACAGATGGCCTTGGTGTATAGATAACTTGTTACAAATAAAGTTCAGGTACACTGAAGTCAGTGTTTGAGTGATAGTCATTCCATGCTAAGATTGATCAGTTGCAGCATGGAGAATTTTTTAAAATCCTGTGCTATGGCTGTGGCAGAGGGGAAGAAAGTTTTCTTCCCTTTCACCTTAGCATCCATGAAACTGTACTGGGTTGTGGGTAGCTTGGTAAATCTAGTCTACCACTCTTTGGAAGAAAGCATAAGATTTTCTCACTGTGAGGAGTTAAGTTTAGAAAATAAGATCTCACAGGTCAAATGCCACATCATCTGAATTTCAGCCACTTTTGCTCCCAGAGGTTCTGGCTGTGCTGGCCTAGCTTAGTTTACTATCTACTATCTGGTTGTTACCCATGCCCCTAATAGCTAGTAAATTCCAGCAGAGAGGTACTGAGTACATTGTTGACTGTGATCATTAATGCCTTTCTTAGGGTGGACAGAGAGGCAGTATGTACGAGACGAGGAGTTGTAAGGCCCTTGCTCAAGAAACCATCTCTTGAAGTTGATGGTCTCACTAACTATTATCTTGTCTCTATCCTAGCTTTTTGGGACAAGGTTATTGAGACATTGTGGTAAGGCATCCCCATCATCACCTGGGGGCTTCTGATCTCTCTGATCCCCAATAATACAGTTGTTGGAATGGCCTAGGGAACTTTTACTGTGAAAATTTAGGTGCTGACTGACTTTATGTGCTGACAGGGTTAGGTGGCAACCACATGGGCGTTTCATGGACTGCAGTCGGGCCTAAAAGTGGGATTTGGGCACCTAAATCTGAGGTAAAGTGCCTAAGTCCCTTTGTGGATCTGGGCTTAAATACAGAAATTGAATGTCTTAGATAACAACACACCAGTTATGCTGTTAGGAGTATCTCTTTTCTCCCCATGGATTAGCAGTGCTTAATTTGTAATGAAAGAGCTGCCTGGGCTCAAGCAATTTTTATACATTCATAACTGATGCAGCAAGCTCAGAGGTGCCAGGGCTATGAAATGCCAAGCTTAGAGGTGCCGGGGCTCAGCCCTGGCAAGCTCTGGCACAAATTAAGCACTGCTGATCAGTTGCTAGAGCCTAAGTCCACAGTATCTGAGGTGCATCTGTAACCCACACATCATCCTCGGTGTGGTGTTCTGTCCCCTCTAGTGGCACTGAGACCACTTAGAGGTTAATGAGTCTGCTCTACAGCCTTAGCTAAGAGCCATATGGCTTTTAGCTCATGCAGTAGAGGCTCAGGCCCTGAGTTCCCAGTTTTGATCCTGCCCACCGATAACTGGGATCTGTTGGCGTTACCTATATGAAATTGTAGCTGTTGTTCATTTGCATAACAGCCTTTATGCTTCTTTGTGATTTTTCTTAAGATTGCAACTAAATTAATTAGTATCTCTGGACGATTTGTTACACCATGGAACTTTGAGTTGGCTTTCAGATTTTATGGAATTTTTAAGGAAGTACTAGACCAAGTCATTAAAGTAGCAGGAAATAAATGCTTTTCTCTTAAAAAAACATATCAAATACTTCTCTTTTTTGGTTATGTAAAAGAACAAAAAGGGACAACTAAGATCTCACATATGGTCCAAACTAGGACATAAATTTCTTGCTCAGCATACTTTTTAATCCTCACATAACAGTGACAAGTTTTCCCAGTTAAAGTGAAACAATTTAGAGAACGTCCATCTTACGCCCAACTCTTACCTCATTCAACAAGAGAGAAAACTGTTACTTCCCTGAAAATGGCTTCTGATCATGAGACAGGTTCTTCTTGTAACCTACAGTGGATAAATGGACAGAATGTGCCTTACCTCCCAGAATAATAGTCTTTGCCTCTATATAAGGAAAAATAGACCAATTCCATTCTTTCACATTTATATTCAATGAGAGCCTTTCAACTGGACCTTGCCAAAAGTGTCAAGATCCCCAAGAAATGAAATATGAGGGAACAAGAACAATTTTATCTCTCAAAGGGTGAAACTAGTTTACAAATAGTATATAAAAATGACCTGATTCTACCCAGCCTTGCCCCTTGTCAATTAACTACTCATCTTGCTCTTATCTTATGCTGCCCCCATCTGTTGGTTGTATCAAGATGATGTCTGTCCTCATCTACTTATATTGTAAGCTCGTTTGGGGAGGGAACATCTTTTTCTCGTGTATTTGTGTACAGTTCCTAACACAATGGGGGCCTCAATCCTGATTGGAGTTTCTAGGTGCTACTGTAATATATAAATAATTCATCGTAATGATTGGGATATCATTTAGACCTTTCAAAGTAGGGTGGTGTAGAATGCCACCAAATTAGAATTCTTAGCTCACATTGATGATAGTATTTATATTTAGTTCACACTCACTGTGCACAGTTATGAATAACTACATTAAGTGCTAAGTAGTTGAAAATCAGGCTCAAAGTGTTCAAGAATCAATCTGTGAAGACAATTCTCCTGATGTGGAGCCCAGAGAATCATCCATTACTTTACTTTGAAAGTTGGGTCATCAAAGAACTATCACAGGAGTTACTTTATATACCCCTCTTTTTGAAAATGTAGTGTCTGTGAAATCTGTCTTTAATAAAACAGCTCTTTTTGTATACCCATAATTTGTTCAAGGGTTGGAAAGAAATAACAAGTCTTCCTTCTAACCAGCCATATTTAATTTTTCATAAACATAGGATGATATTAAAAACATCCACAGACTTTTTTCCAAAGTTTTATTCATACAATAGTTTCACCCTAACAAACCATGCTGATTGCCCTTTAAGTTCACATGAATAATAGAAATGTGGGGCTGGCAGGGACTCAAGAGGTCATCAAGTCTAGCCCCCTGTGTTGAGGCAAGACCACGTAAATCTAAACCATTCCTGACGTGTTTGTCCAACCTGTTCCCTCCAATGAAGGGGATTCCACAACCTCTCTTGGAAGCCTGTTCCAGTGCTTAACTACTGATGTAATTAGAAAGCTTTTCCTAATAGCTAATGTAAATCTCCCTTGTTGCAGAATAACACATTACTTCTTGTCCTACCTTCAGTGGACATGGAGAACAATTGATCACTGTCCTCTGTCTAACAAGCTTCACATATTTGAAGACTGTTATTAGGTTCCCCCTTAGTCTGCTTTCCTCCCCCTGCTGCAGGACACTCTGAGACTGGGCAGCAACCCCAGAGGTTCCTGCAGCTTGAGGAGGCTTGTGGAGTTGTGTCTGATCTTCCCTGTGCTGCTGGAACTGCCCCAGCAAAGGGGGCACTTAGCTCTGGTTGGGCGGGGGAGGGACAGTCCAGCTTTAAAGGCAGTACAGAAGTGAGGGTGGCAATCCCATGACCCCCCTACAACAGGTTTGTGACCCCCACAGAATCCTCTTTTGAGTTGGGACCCCCACGTTTACAACACTGTGAAATTTCAGATTTAAACATCTGAAAACATGAAATTTACCAGTTTTCAAATCCTATGGCCGTGAAATTGACCATAATGGACTGTGAATTTGGTACGGCCCTAAGTATAAGCATACTCTCAACTCCATTATCCAAGTCATTAATGAAAATATTTAATAGTAACAGACCCAAGTCTGACCCCTGTGAGATCCCACTAGGTAAGCCCTGCAATTTGACAATGAGCCATAAATAATTACTCTTTGAGCTTGGTCTTTCAACCAGTTGTGCACCCATCTTATAGTAATTTTATCTAGACCACATTTCCCTAGTTTGCTTATGCAAATGTCATGTGAGACTGCATCCGAAGCATGACTAAAATCAAGATCTATCACATCTTCCCAGCTATTCACTAGGCCAGTAACCTTGTCAAAGAAGGAAATTAGTATCTTTTCAGGTATAGAAGTTAGGCTGACTGATCTATAAGTCCCAAGGTCATCTTTATTCCCCCTTTTAAAGGTAGGTACTGTGTTTGCCCTTCTCCAGATCTCTGGGACTTCACCCGTCCTCTATGACTTCTTGTAGTCCTGTTCAGGAAAAACGGTTGATTTCAACTGGAGTGTACCTCATGACTTTTCAGACCATAGGAAAAGCTCCCCAAAATTTGAGGCCACTTTTGAAAATTTGGGTTTACATGTCTAGGCCATGGTTTTCCAGAATGGCAGTGGCATTGTTAAGAATAGAAACCCAGGATCCTGATGTTCAGTTCTCTCTCCATTTGCTTGGCAGCTTTTCCTTTCCCAGAAAACTGGCCATAAAATTTTTGGCCTATTCATTCAGACATGCACAGATATATATTATGCACAGTCCACAGTAATGTCCCTTCCTCCAGAATGGCAAGCTAGCCACTATTCACATCTCAGAATGAGGACCTCTCCATGAGAGAAATAAGAGAAACATTTTCAGTGCCTTCTAGTCTGGTACCAGTCACAAATATGATAGCACCAATTTTCTTCCAAATGAGAATAAAGAAGGTTGATATATACCTGTCAGACAATTTAGAAAGAGGTTTTATGCTTTAGCAGAAATTTGTGAGCATCCTGTCAGTGAGTAAATGGCACACAAAAAATAGGCTAAGACTGTGAGATGTAAATTAGACCTGTAGATCATCATAGCACAAAATAAGTTATGTGCCGTATGATCTTTTTTAATGACAGGAATTATGCCAGCAAAGAGCAATATTCTGACCTGAAAAGCTTCACTATAAATGTACATATTTGATGCTTTATTATTTTTGAAACATATGGATGATCTATGTAAACAAGAAGAATTTAGTTAAAGGAAAAGAGAAGCTGAGTTGAAATGTCTGTGACAGGAATACAGTGTTTTGTACAATTGCTACGTTTATTTGTTCATTCTCCTAGGCACCAAAATCCTATTTTTCTCATGAAATGAAAATGATTTCCCAGTTTATAATTTTGATATCATCATAGAATCATAGAATCATAGAATATCAGGGTTGGAAGGGACCCCTGAAGGTCATCTAGTCCAACCCCCTGCTCGAAGCAGGACCAATTCCCAGTTAAATCATCCCAGCCAGGGCTTTGTCAAGCCTGACCTTAAAAACTTCCAAGGAAGGAGATTCCACCACCTCCCTAGGCAACGCATTCCAGTGTTTCACCACCCTCTTAGTGAAAAAGTTTTTCCTAATATCCAATCTAAACCTCCCCCACTGCAACTTGAGACCATTACTCCTTGTTCTGTCATCTGCTACCATTGAGAACAGTCTAGAGCCATCCTCTTTGGAACCCCCTTTCAGGTAGTTGAAAGCAGCTATCAAATCCCCCCTCATTCTTCTCTTCTGCAGGCTAAACAATCCCAGCTCCCTCAGCCTCTCCTCATAAGTCACGTGTTCTAGACCCCTTATCATTTTTGTTGCCCTTCGCTGGACTCTCTCCAATTTATCCACATCCTTCTTGTAGTGTGGGGCCCAAAACTGGACACAGTACTCCAGATGAGGCCTCACCAATGTCGAATAGAGGGGGACGATCACGTCCCTCGATCTGCTCGCTATGCCCCTACTTATACATCCCAAAATGCCATTGGCCTTCTTGGCAACAAGGGCACACTGCTGACTCATATCCAGCTTCTCGTCCACTGTCACCCCTAGGTCCTTTTCCGCAGAACTGCTGCCTAGCCATTCGGTCCCTAGTCTGTAGCGGTGCATTGGATTCTTCCGTCCTAAGTGCAGGACCCTGCACTTATCCTTATTGAACCTCATCAGATCTTCTTTGACTGTGGTCTCTGTAGCATTATTTCTTTGTAAGTTGGACAACAGGGCTCAGCTGTAAATGTTAGTCATAATATAATTATGAGTGGGCAGCAATAAAATCTCACTGGGTTAGTAGAATCTCAGTATCAAACTAAACTCTCCCTTCTCCTACACCTTTTGTTGGAGACTAATAAAAGCTCATCAGTGAGTGCTGTCAGAGGTCAGATGCTTTCTTTTCTTCTCCCTCTTCCTCCTTGCCTTCCTCTTCAAAACATAAAAACACATATACAGCACCTTGCATTTTAGCATCTCAAAGCACTTCCCAACATTAACATTCTTGACATTCTCAGTGTTTAAGTTAGTGTCATAAATATAAAGGGAAGGGTAAACCCCTTTGAAATCCCTCCTGGCCAGGGGAAAGCTCCTCTCACCTGTAAAGGGTTAAGAAGCTAAAGGTAACCTCGCTGGCACCTGACCAAAATGACCAATGAGGGGACAAGATACTTTCAAAAGCTGGGAGGAGGGAGAGAAACAAAGGGTCTGGGTCTGTCTGTATGCTGCTTTTGCCAGGGACAGAACAGGAATGGAGTCTTAGAACTTTTAGTAAGTAATCTAGCTAGGTATGTGTTAGATTATGATTTCTTTAAATGGCTGAGAAAAGAATTGTGCTGAATAGAATAACTATTTCTGTCTGTGTATCTTTTTTGTAACTTAAGGTTTTGCCTAGAGGGGTTCTCTATGTTTTTGAATCTAATTACCCTGTAAGATATCTACCATCCTGATTTTACAGGGGGGATTTCTTTATTTCTATTTACTTCTATTTTCTATTAAAAGTCTTCTTATAAAAAACTGAATGCTTTTTCATTGTTCTCAGATCCAAGGGTTTGGGTCTGTGGTCACCTATGCAAATTGGTGAGGCTTTTTACCAAACCTTGTCCAGGAAGTGGGGTGCAGGGTTTTGGGAAGTATTTTGGGGGGAAAGACGCGTCCAAACAGCTCTTCCCCAGTAACCAGTATTAGTTTGGTGGTGGTAGCGGCCATTCCAAGGACCACGGGTGGAATACTTTGTACCTTGGGGAAGTTTTGACCTAAGCTGGTAAAGATAAGCTTAGGAGGTTTTTCATGCAGGTCCCCACATCTGTACCCTAGAGTTCAGAGTGGGGGAGGAACCTTGACAGTTAGATCCTAGTAAACTTGAGACCACCCATTCTTGTCACTCTTGCAGTCACCAGGCTTTACTTTGTGCCCCACAACGGACTGCAGCAGCTGTTCTGGCTGCACTTCTTGAGAATAGGCCACTTCTTGTCTTGAACCTCTGGCTGAATGCTAGAGGCCAGGTACCTTTTTTACCCCGTTCTGCCTCTTAGGATGTGTCTTGACTAGGAAAAAAGGTGTGTTTTTACCTTGTGTTAGTTAACATGTGGGATTTAACAGGAGGTAAAATCCTAGGGAAGACAAAGCAGTTTGTAGTTTTCACACATGTTGGCAGTTAAAGTAAAGACTCTGATGGAGCATAGAGTTTATCTTTACCTGCTAACTTGTTTTAAAATTACAATTGCCTTGTCTTCATGAGGTCAGAATACACTTTTTTTTTACAGTGAAGGCCTTAAAGGCCAGAAGATTTTCTTTATCTCCAGGAACAGCCCACTGTGGGTAACCCAAAAATTTCTTAAAGAAAATGGTATTTATTAAAAAATCATACTTTTATTCAGAATCGTATCAGAGCTAATCTAGGTTCTGGGAAACAGGCTTCCTAGATGGAGTATCATCATGAAGTTTCTGTTAATTTAAACAAGGAATGTCTGATATTCATAATCTGTCTGATCTCGCTCTCTTTTTTCTTTTCCTCTCTCAGCATCTATGATGGGGTATACAAAGCCCACACTGGGCAGCATGGGGTTAATGAGTTAATGTGGGTTCAGGTGACTCTGCCCAGTCACACCTGTGGTAGATGTCAGGATTGGAGGGAGGTGTTTAAGAGGGAAATCCTGTCTTACTTGATGGCAGACCAGGGAGGAGAGCAGATCTTCAGCCCTCAGTCCCTAGAGAGAGGGCTGACTGAAGGCAGGAGCTCCCCAGATGCCTGATGGCTCCTCCCTGAAGGAAAGGAGGGCTAGATGTTGACTCCCTTTGAGAGGGGATATTCATTTCTATTATTTCTTAATTCAGTTTAAGGCCACAGCCCAATGAGCTCCCTCTGAAGGAAGAGAGCCTCAACCCAGCTTTGAGACGATTCATTTGTATAATTTCCCCATGTTTCTGTTAGTTGACAACCCCAGAAGGGGAAAGACTTTAAAGTGACCTGGTCGGAGGGCCAAGTCCTAGGAAGAGGCAGACCACTGCAGTGCTGGAGCAACCCTTGGCAGATGGTACCAGGCAGGGCTACGCCTCTCCTGACTCCTTCACAGCATCTCAAAGTCAGTCTGACACTGTTCTCTGACAGAGAAGCTCTCCTTCCCTTGTGTCTCTTTCTTGCCTCATCCTCCTGAGAGTCTTTGAATTAAAGCTCCATTCTCTTCATCACCATTCCAGACAAGAGGTCATTCTTTATGTTAGGTCACAGAAATATTAGTTCTCCATTTCCACACTTTTGAGTATGTTTAGTTAGCTTGGTTCCTGTCTGGCACAGTGTACCCAGTATCCCATGAAAGCAAACATTTCTAGATGGACAGTCTCTTTTATTTCCAATTTATTCTCATGTAACCCATAGTACTTCAAAGGAACATTCTGAATCTGGCTAAGTGTTAGGTGAAAAGAGACAACACTTGTGCATATAGTATGTTTAGAATAAACTGGATTTACATGTTGCTATGTTTTCACCCCCAGGGCTGGCTTGACAAGTTAGACACTAGACTCTTTTAGTCATAATTTTACAATTACAGTGTTACTTGAATAGCTCCAGTTACTTGTGGTTGGTACTCAGTCCTCCATAGTAAATAAGTAGTAATATCTTCGTATTATCCTCATATTGCAGATGGGGAAAATGAAACAGTAAGAGGTGAAATGACTTACCCTAGGTCACATAGTTAAGTCACTTGGCCCTGGTCTACACTGGGGGGGGCGGGTGTCGACCTAAGATACGCAACTTCAGCTACGCGAATAGCGTATTTTAGGTCGACTTACCTGGCCGTGAGGATGGCGGCAAGTCAATCGCTGCAGCTCCCCTGTCGACTCCGCTTCCGCCTCTCGCAAGCTGGAGTTCTGGAGTCGACGGGGAGCGCATTTGGGAATCGATTTATCGCATCTAGATGAGACGTGATAAATCGATCCCTGATAGATTTAGGACAGGACCTGCCCTAAGGGTATGTCTACACTGCAATTTAAGGCTGTGCTTGGCCCTGGGCTCAAGACTAATCCCCTTTCCATCTACCCTGCAATTGGGCTAACCCAGAGCCTGGACCCAGGGTCTCAGAACCCTGCAGGGCTGGAGGGTCTAAGCTCGAGGGACCCGGGGTCCAAGCCCTATTGCTTTGCAATACAGACTCAGCCTCGCTTGACTCAGGTCCTGGGAGTCAGCCAGAAGTATCCCACAATTCCATGGGGCAACTTCCTTAGTCCTCTCTATCTCAACAACCTGCAATCGACTGTAATTAAAACAGAAATCACTCCCCTTTGCGAATGGCAGCAGCACAGGTCAGCGTTAACCCATTCTCCTCTGGTTGCTGATCTACAAGCACACAGAGAGCCTCCTGGGTTTGCAATGGAGAGCGAACCAATCAAGACTTTTGTAAAGCTACCTGTTTGCTGGTGACATGCAGGGCAGGCAGTAAAGTTTTCCCACAGTGCACCACAGTACTAGGACTAGAGGGAGCGGGGCAGTAGGGACTCTGAGATAGGGTTACTTTGATTTGGGTCTGTGGATGACAGAGCCCTAGGCATGAACATAAAAACATAAGAATGGCCATACTGGATCAGACCAAAGGTCCATCTAGCTCAGTATCCTGTCTGCTGACAGTGGCCAATGCCAGGTGCCCCAAAGAAAATGAACAGAACAGGTAATCATCAAGTGATCCATCCTTGATCATCATCAGCATCGGGGCAGCAGGTTTGTATAATTTTTGGTGGTGCTCAGAATGGGTCCAAGTCCAGCTCCCCCCAACCCCCAGGCTCTGGGATGGAGTTTGGGTGCAGGAGGGGTGCGGGCTGGGGCAAGGGTTGGGGTGCAGGAGGGAGTGCGGGGTTTGGGGCTGGGCCAGAGATGAGGATTTTGGGGTGCAGCAGACAGGCTGCCCCAGGGCCGGGGTGGGGGGCCAGAGAGGAGGACTCCTCCCAGCCCTCTCCCCGCCGGCAGCAGCGAGCTCCAGGGGAGGTGAGGGCAGCCCTCTCCCAGGCCCCTCCGGCATGACACTCACCCAAGCCCCCCAGGCTGCTTGCTCAGGAGATCCAGCCAGGATAAGCCCCCCAGAGTCAACTCTGCGTCGCCTGCCCGGGGCAGGGGGCTGCTGTGTGCCTCCTCCCCTCCGCAGGCACAGCAGCTGTCTCAGCCTGCCCCTGGCGCCGCTCCCTTGTAGCTGGTTGCAGCAGCGGCTAGTGAGGGAGTGCAGCAGGGAGCTGCAGGGGGCAGTCGCCCTCTGCCCAGGGCAGGCAGGGACGCTCAGGGGGAGGCATGCAGGGACAGCAGGCGGGGCCGGGGGACACTCCGGGAGAGGCGTACAGGAGCAGCAGGCGGGGCCTGGGGAGAGTCCCGGCCCCAAACATTGGTGGAGCCAGGCCCCCTGGGCGCTGAATTTACTGGAGCCTGGACACCACAGGCCCATACAACTCGCCGCCCCTGTCAGCATGGGTCAGAAAAGTCTTGACATAAGGTTAATATACAATGTACGATGCTCAAGGCCAGGGTTCCCTAACGTGGGTCAGCTGACTCGAGTCCCACTAATCTTGAGTTTACATTGCAATGTAGACATACCCCTAATAGAACCAGGCTAGAATTAGAACCAAGGCATGCCAATTCCCAAAATTCAGTCACTAGTCAACATTCCTCCATCCCACCCCCAAGCAAATGGCTTAACAAATGATCTCTGTGTACAGTGAGACAGCAGCCAACAATTATTAATTCCCCAGGCTTAGGCATTTTGGCAGTAAATAAACTGATGACAAATGGTGGATAAACAAAGAGCTCAAGATTAGCAGTTCCCCTGCATAAAATCTATTCCTGCTGCTGCATCCTAGTTATTCCCTTCTTGGTAATTAATTCTTTAATACAATCACCTGGCAGAAATTAAATTCTGTATGGCATGTAGAGGATTAATGTTAGACAGTTTTATAAAAGAGGGATGCTGTAAGAATTGGCCAACTACTGCAGAAACAGAGTTTGCAAACATATGTTCATATTTTGAATGGCTGTTTCATGTGACCACATTTATGCCCCTTTTTATTCACTATTTGCAAATGGGATCTTTGCCTGTGAGTATCTGTGGAATGGCTATTGTTCATGCGAATAACTATATTGGCATGCTAATCAGGGCATTTTGCAAACAAGAATATTTACTCTTTGTTATTCTCCTGTTTTAAAAGTTATCCATACACAGAACAGAAGCAATACCATGGAACCAAATTGTTGCACCCAAACTCTTTGGCAAATACCTATGAATAATAAATACATAATTTACCTGTAGTATTGTTAAATAATTCACTAATAGCTTCAGTTCTTTTCCCAGAGAATGGATCAGAAATAGCTTGTGTTTAGCTTAGGCAGAGAGATGGCAACCTGAAAACAGATCAGTGAAAAATTCTGAAGATGAATATTGCCCTATGGAGGACAGTATTTCCAGGATTTTCAGTAGTTCAAGGATGAAATATGCCTACAAGTCTCCAGAGGTCTGTAGGGCATTCACCTATGGATGAGCAAGGCTACAATCTTCAGTCTTCCATTGTTACATGTTTCAGTCACAATGTATCCCCAGGAATATATCAGGATAACAGCAAAAAGTGGCACTACAATCTACTATCACTGTGCACAGATGAGGATCTGGAAGTGATCTGGGAAAAAATGAGTTTAACAAAGATATCGACCTATAAACTATTTCACACATTCTGTTCACAAAAGCAGGTAGGCACTAATAAGTCCTTTTATTACTAAACTTTTTTTTCATTTCTTAAAATTATTTCCTAAAATCCTAAAAATGATTTTTTAAAAAATGGACACATCTATAGTAGAGCTGTTTTGGACCGGAAGTGCTGACATTTAAATTCAATAAAAACTCTGTCCGTTTTCTGCACTCCAAATACGTCCCACCAAAATACATACATTTTTGTAGGTCTTGCAGAGATTTGCACAGACTTCCATGGTAAAGTTGATGGCAAGATGGCCAAATTCCCCTGTGATGATGAATGGAGGAACAGTCCATTGTGTCTGCCTGGCCTCTGTCTTGCATGGAGTGGGGATTCACCTGAGGGCAAGTGCTGTTTTCATTACCTGTGATTACCGCAATGATGCATTAAATTAGGGCATTCCTCAACCATCCTGTCTTGGGCCTGTGCAGGTCACCTGTGAGCTCATTAGGCAGAAGGCAGGTTGTTAGCATTTTACACCTCTGTAACCCTGAGTTGGTGAACTTGCTGCACTGGACCCTTTGATCTCAGCCAAGGTTTCCACTGGAAGAAACTGGTCCAGACCCTTGTATCTGGCCCAGTATGTTTATTGACTATTCAGAGCCCCAGGGCTGTTCTAGATAGACTGGCTCATAATCACACCCTAGGAGCAAGTACACTGGTTGAAAATCACAAGAGTGCAGTGTGCTACAACCATGCCCCTTTCTACTGCCAGAGGCCAGGGAGGTAGTGCTGTTCAGCCAGTCACACCGTCCTATGCCAGCCCAGAGTTCCTCCATCCCAAGGGAATTCTCATCTGCCCGTTTAGGGGAGCTTTACAGCTCCTTTGCACTCCCAGAACAAAACAGGCCATAGGATGAGCCAGAATCTGGCCCATGGCATAAAGGGTGTGCACATGAGAACTGTTTATATAAAACTAAAAGCCCTCATTGTATAAACTAACAAGGCTTGGTGCACTTTTTACTACCAGGCCTGTAAGCTATTCATTTTCCTCTCTGGATCCCCATGCTGGCAAAGCTTGGGATTCCTCTACAGGCAGCCCATTACTTCCATCCAGGAAAATACATTGTATTGCTCAACAGTATCCCCTCCAGCTGCACAAAGGATGCTGCTGATGAGTTCTGAAGTGTCCTGTTCAATCACACAGGACTGGTAAAGGAGTAGTTGTAGTGTAGGTCCTTACATGTAGGGAGGTGTAAAGTGATGGGTAATAGGGGGGATTTTCTGTGCTCCATTAACAACATTGAGGATCATTTCCAATAAAAAGGAAAATATACCTTTGCTAGCTCAGAGAACAGCTTTTCAGTATTGCAAGTTTTTCCAATAAACCTTGCCCTCCAAAAAGAAAATGCCCCACCTTGAGGTCTTGAATCCTGAGACCAGTGGTGGAAGTAATGTTCCTGTGGCTTCTTGAACTTCAGTGGAGTTACCGCAGGGTTGATTATGACTCTGTCTCAAATATTTGCTGATAAAAATTGACAGAGTTTGTGCAAACATTACAGGACATTACTTGTATTCCATGTTCCATAAACAAAGCTACGTAAATGGGTAGATGAAACTGAGCAACAAAGACCTTACCTGTAGCACAAACCTGAGCTGGTTTGGAAAATAAATGCTGGCTTTGTTTCTTTTCTTGAGGCACATGCTTCTTCTTAGTCACTTAAGTATCTAAATCTATCAAGTTCTTTGTCAGGTTTCAGAGTAACAGCCGTGTTAGTCTGTATTCGCAAAAAGAAAAGGAGTACTTGTGGCACCTTAGAGAATAACCAATTTATTTGAGCATGAGCTTTCGTGAGCTACAGCTCACTTCATCGGATGCATACCGTGGAAACTGCAGCAGACGTTATATATACACAGAGAATATGAAACAATACCTCCTCCCACCCCACTGTCCTGCTGGTAATAGCTTATCTAAAGTGATCATCAGGTTAGGCCATTTCCAGCACAAATCCAGGTTTTCTCACCCTCCACCCCCCCACACAAATTCACTCTCCTGCTGATGATAGCCCATCCAAAGTGACAACTCTTTACACAATGTGCATGATAATCAAGTTAGGCCATTTCCTGCACAAATCCAGGTTCTCTCACTCCCTCACCCCCCTCCAAAAACCCACCCCCATACACACACAAACTCACTCTCCTGCTGGTAATAGCTCATCCAAACTGACCACTCTCCAAGTTTAAATCCAAGTTAAACCAGAACATCTGGGGGGGGGGGGTAGGAAAAAACAAGAGGAAATAGGCTACCTTGCATAATGACTTAGCCACTCCCAGTCTCTATTTAAGCCTAAATTAATAGTATCCAATTTGCAAATGAATTCCAATTCAGCAGTTTCTCGCTGGAGTCTGGATTTGAAGTTTTTTTGTTTTAAGATAGCGACCTTCATGTCTGTGATTGCGTGACCAGAGAGATTGAAGTGTTCTCCGACTGGTTTATGAATGTTATAATTCTTGACATCTGATTTGTGTCCATTTATTCTTTTACGTAGAGACTGTCCAGTTTGACCAATGTACATGGCAGAGGGGCATTGCTGGCACATGATGGCATATATCACATTGGTGGATGTGCAGGTGAACGAGCCTCTGATAGCGTGGCTGATGTTATTAGGCCCTGTGATGGTGTCCCCTGAATAGATATGTGGGCACAATTGGCAACGGGCTTTGTTGCAAGGATAAGTTCCTGGGTTAGTGGTTCTGTTGTGTGGTATGTGGTTGTTGGTGAGTATTTGCTTCAGGTTGCGGGGCTGTCTGTAGGCAAGGACTGGCCTGTCTCCCAAGATTTGTGAGAGTGTTGGGTCATCCTTTAGGATAGGTTGTAGATCCTTAATAATGCGTTGGAGGGGTTTTAGTTGGGGGCTGAAGGTGACGGCTAGTGGCGTTCTGTTATTTTCTTTGTTAGGCCTGTCCTGTAGTAGGTAACTTCTGGGAACTCTTCTGGCTCTATCAATCTGTTTCTTTACTTCTGCAGGTGGGTATTGTAGTTGTAAGAAAGCTTGACAGAGATCTTGTAGGTGTTTGTCTCTGTCTGAGGGGTTGGAGCAAATGCGGTTGTATCGCAGAGCTTGGCTGTAGACGATGGATCGTGTGGTGTGGTCAGGGTGAAAGCTGGAGGCATGCAGGTAGGAATAGCGGTCAGTAGGTTTCCGGTATAGGGTGGTGTTTATGTGACCATTGTTTATTAGCACTGTAGTGTCCAGGAAGTGGATCTCTTGTGTGGACTGGACCAGGCTGAGGTTCATGGTGGGATGGAAATTGTTGAAATCATGGTGGAATTCCTCAAGGGCTTCTTTTCCATGGGTCCAGATGATGAAGATGTCATCAATATAGCTCAAGTAGATTAGGGGCTTTAGGGGACGAGAGCTGAGGAAGCGTTGTTCTAAATCAGCCATAAAAATGTTGGCATACTGTGGGGCCATGCGGGTACCCATAGCAGTGCCGCTGATCTGAAGGTATACATTGTCCCCAAATGTGAAATAGTTATGGGTAAGGACAAAGTCACAAAGTTCAGCCACCAGGTTAGCCGTGACATTATCGGGGATAGTGTTCCTGACGGCTTGTAGTCCATCTTTGTGTGGAATGTTGGTGTAGAGGGCTTCTACATCCATAGTGGCCAGGATGGTGTTATCAGGAAGATCACCGATGGATTGAAGTTTCCTCAGGAAGTCAGTGGTGTCTCGAAGGTAGCTGGGAGTGCTGGTAGCGTAGGGCCTGAGGAGGGAGTCTACATAGCCAGACAATCCTGCTGTCAGGGTGCCAATGCCTGAAATGATGGGGCGCCCAGGATTTCCAGGTTTATGGATCTTGGGTAGTAGATAGAATATCCCAGGTCGGGGTTCCAGGGGTGTGTCTGTGCGGATTTGATCTTGTGCTTTTTCAGGAAGTTTCTTGAGCAAATGCTGTAGTTGCTTTTGGTAACTCTCAGTGGGATCATAGGGTAATGGCTTGTAGAAACTCGTGTTGGAGAGCTGCCGAGCAGCCTCTTGTTCATATTCCAACCTATTCATGATGACAACAGCACCTCCTTTGTCAGCCTTTTTGATTATGTCAGAGTTGTGACTCCTTAAGCACCTCACCATCTCAGATTTGAACCTTTGAGATGCCTGATATTTCATCTGACACTCTTATCCTCCCATCCAGTGAAACTCTTCTTTTTGCAGATCAAGGGCCAAATCCTATTCTTAGGCACCTATCTCTCCCCATTCATTGTATAGGAACCATGGGTGCCTAACTCAGGCTTTGTGGATCCCATTGTCGTTCCAGTGATTTTCTGCATGCCTAGAAGTTAGGCATTGCAAAGTTCAGCATCAGAATGCCTACGTCTTTTTATGGTTCTGGGCCCAACTGCCAAAAAAAAAATTAAATTGTGGAAAAACAAGCTGTTTTTATCTGGGACATACTATATTGCACTCTGATGTCACATCAGATAGCACCTATACTATAGAACAGCTACCTGAAAGATATAGTGAAATTGTACATTATGACCTATACGTTTTTTTGAACCCACAGAGGAGAAATTAGTGATGTCCAATTTATTTCCTTCTTCACAGGCAATCCCTTTTGAGATGATTCTGTGGCACATTAATTCCTACCATTAACATTATTTCCAATAGACCTAATTTACTACTAGGTCATTCATTACTGAAATCAGGGCAGTTAAATCAGCATAAAACTAGAGTAACAGTGTTGAATCTGGCCACCTAACTGCATCACTCTTTGAGATCATATTATATCAAGTTAATTTTCAAACTGTACTATAGAAAACTCCCTTTAAACTGTAATATTGCTTTCCCTTTTAGCATATAATTCATACTCTTTCATATAATGCAGTGAAATAGCGCCCTTCAAACTGTAATTTAAATTTCCTTCCGAAGAATTTTCTAACATTCACCTTGTACCATAATAAAATACAAGGAATTCCTTTTCAAATACAAGTATGTAATTTTGTCTTCCATCTAAACATGCTCAGTTATGTCCTGCTGATTCCCCACAGTCTTTCAGTAACAATGCAGCATAATGCCATATCTCTGAAGCTCTATCAGCATATGTGTGGGGTCATTGAAATCAGGTTTAACTTAAAATTGTGTTGGTTTAGAAGACTAGAACAGTGTAAAATATAGAGGTATGGAATTCTTTTAACCATCACTCAATTCCCCATCACACTCTAATGTGGCTCATCTACATTTCATCAAGTTCAATTCTTGAAGGGATTTCTGTGAGCAGTAATGGGTCAGATTTCAAAATTGTAATCATTGGATTTCCTAAAATCTTGATTTATGCTGTGAGAAAGAACCAGCCTTGCTTATACCAGATGGGATTTTCAGAGACCTATTGGAGTTCGGCACACAACTTCCATGGATTTTTAGTGGAATGTGGGCACTTTAGGCCCTGAATACAAATTGAGTCTAACAAGCATATTATGAGAGAGGGGAAAGTCTATTAAAGTTTGATGTATTAAGTAAAATCACAAGCCTAGAGAAATTTTATCCATTCTATAGAACACACAGGGAAAACGTCTTAGAAATACTATTGACACTTCTGTAGAACTTGACTCCATTTTACTCTGATGTATTCCTCACCGTTTCCTAAGATCCCCTTGGAGATCATGAGCTATTGTGCCAAAACTTCTTTACACAAACTAAAGTTTGAAGACAGAAAGCAGCCACATGAGGGTGTATCTGTGGTTGAGGTTGAACAATCAGTCTGTGCCCTTGAAAGTCTGTGATCCCAATGGATTTTCTGCTAAAATCTAGATATATTTCAAGCATCTTCCCTAACTATCATGTTGAATGAATCATCCAATGGGTAGTGATCAATGGCTTCACGTCTAGTTGGCAGCCAGTGTCAGGTGGAGTGCCCCAGGGGTAGGTCCTGGGGCCGGTTTTGTTCAATATCTTCATAAATGATCTGGAGGATGGTGTGGATTGCACTCTCAGCAAATTTGCGGATGATACTAAACTGGGAGGAGTGGTAGATACGCTGGAGGGCAGGGATAGGATACAGAGGGACCTGGACAAATGGGAGGATTGGGCCAAAAGAAATCTGATGAGGTTCAATAAGGATAAGTGCAGGGTCCTGCACTTAGGACGGAAGAACCCAATGCACAGCTACAGACTAGGGACCGAATGGCTAGGCAGCAGTTCTGCGGAAAAGGACCTGGGGTGACAGTGGACGAGAAGCTGGATATGAGTCAGCAGTGTGCCCTTGTTGCCAAGAAGGCCAATGGCATTTTGGGATGTATAAGTAGGGGCATAGCGAGCAGATCGAGGGATGTGATCATCCCCCTCTATTCGACATTGGTGAGGCCTCATCTGGAGTACTGTGTCCAGTTTTGGGCCCCACACTACAAGAAGGATGTGGATAGATTGGAGAGAGTCTAGCGAAGGGCAACAAAAATGATTAGGGGTCTGGAACACATGACTTATGAGGAGAGGCTGAGGGAACTGGGATTGTTTAGTCTGCGGAAGAGAAGAATGAGGGGGGATTTGATAGCTGCTTTCAACTACCTGAGAGGTGGTTCCAGAGAGGATGGTTCTAGACTATTCTCAGTGGTGGAAGAGGACAGGACAAGGAGTAACGGTCTCAAGTTGCAGTGGGGGAGGTTTAGGTTGGATATTAGGAAAAACTTTTTCACTAGGAGGGTGGTGAAACACTGGAATGCGTTGCCTAGGGAGGTGGTGGAATCTCCTTCCTTAGAAGGTTTAAGGTCAGGCTTGACAAAGCCCTGGCTGGGATGATTTAATTGGGGATGGGTCCTGCTTTTGAGTGGGGGGTTGGACTAGATGACCTCCTGAGGTCCCTTCCAACCCTGATATTCTATGATTCTATGATCCCAGTCAGGCCAATGTTCTCAGGTTTTATATCTGCTGTTAGCTCAGTGATACCTGTGCATTCAAAAATAAGATAAGGATCATGAAAACTGTGCCTTGTACAGTGCCGTTTTCTTATGCAGTACAGATATTAAAGTGCAGATAATTACATTGTTTTCTAAAATACAGGTAGACTGAAAAATTCTTTCCAGTTTTGTTCATTGTGATCAACTTGGTTTCATGTGAAACAGGCAAGGCTCACAGCATTACCAGATCACATAGAATCATAGAATATCAGAGTTGGAAGGGGCCTCAGGAGATCATCTAGTCCAACCCCCTACTCAAAGCAGGACCAATCTCCAATTTTTTTTTTTGCCCCAGATCCCTAACTGGCCCCCTCAAGGATTGAACTCACAACCCTGGGTTTAGCAGGCCAATGCTCAAACCACTGAGCTATCCCTCCCCCCTAATGTTATGCATACTGCTTTATCTAACATCGCATTTATGATAGTTTTAACTTCAGGTAATATAAGAAGCCTTTGATTGTGTGGTATGGTGCTATCATTTTCCTGCTAATCACAGTATGGGCTTTGGTCATAAATGCCTGACCTGGATGAAAATGAAGTACTCAGTCCCAACAGCTGGAATTTGTATCTGTAAATTAGATTAAGGGTTTTAGTTTAAACAGAGGTATCAGATGGGGCTTCCTCTTATTCCACTTATCCCTACTCTAGGAGTGGAACCCTTACTGCAGAGAATTCCATCTATAATAAGGAAATTAATTGTATTAAAATGGTTGATCTCTAATATTTTGCTGCACTTCGCACTGATGATGATCCAAGAAGTTTTTGGAAAGGGTAAGGGACAATTTCCTGGTGCAAGTGCTGGAGGAACCAACTAGGGGCAGAGCTCTTCTTGACCTGCTGCTCACAAACCGGGAAGAATTAGTAGGGAAAACTAAAGTGGATGGGAACCTGAGAGGCAGTGACCATGAGATGGTTGAGTTCAGGATCCTGACACAGGGAAGAAAGGAGAGCAGCAGAATACGGACCCTGGACTTCAGAAAAGCAGACTTTGACTCCCTCAGGGAACTGATGGGCAGGATCCCCTGGGAGAATAACATGAGGGGGAAAGGAGTCCAGGAGAGCTGGCTGTATTTTAAAGAATCTTTATTGAGGTTACAGGGACAAACCATCCCGATGTGTAAATGGATCTAGACTGTTCTCAGTGGTAGCTGATGACAGAACAAGGAGTAATGGTCTCAGGTTGCACTGGGGAAGGTTTAGGTTGGATATTAGGAAATCTTTTTCACTAGGAGGGTAGTGAAACACTGGAATGCATTACCTAGGGAGGTGGTGGAATCTCCTTCCTTAGATATTTTTAAGGTCAGGCTTGACAAAGCCCTGGCTGGGATGATTTAGTTGGGGATTGGTCCTACTTTGAGCAGGGGGTTGGACTAGATGACCTCCTGAGGTCCCTTCCAACCCTGATATTCTATGATTCTATGATTCAATATTTATAAGCAACCTTGGTACATCAATACGATACCTTGAAGGAATGCCAATATTTTGCTAGTTTCTCTGTTTCTTCCAAAATAAATTATAGTAAAAAAGTACCTTTCCCCATAGATGTGTTCCTCTGGAATCTACAACTGTAAGGTATGATGCATAGATGGATCTTGCCCTTTCCACTTGGGGTGGTCAGTTACTGCTGATGCACTTTCCACAGGAGCCTCAGAAAACCTTTCCAGGTTCCATGAGGAAGGGTTAGAGGATGTGCATCATCCTCGCGCATGTGGGGAATCCATCAAAAAGTTAACAGTGGTAGAGGCTGCATTAACTTCCACACTCTGCACTATAGAAGTTCCAACCCGTTACCTACACCATCCCCGAAGGGAGGTTTCTAGTGGCAGCTGTGTGTTACAATGCAGCTGTGTTAGGAGCTCAGGACAGATTGCAATCTTCTAAGATCTGTGGATTCTGGGGGCTGAATGCCATGATTTTTTTTGTGGCAGAGAACTTCATACCCCCTTGTTTCCCCACCTCCAACTTCAGCAGAATCATTTGAAGAAAACTTGGGGCTTACCACATTGTAGTCAACTTTCAACTAAACAGGTCAAATTATATTCCATACAGTAGAACGTCTTATTAACTAATTAGATAATTATAGGTGGAGCTGGTAGCACTGCCTGCTATTAAGGTTGTCCAACACTTCTCATGATAAGACCTTGCTTTCAATTGCTTTTAACTTTGCTAAACTTTAACTGTTTGGGCTGAAATTTTCCATTCTGGATGAGTGCCTCAGGCTGGATTTCAGGGGAAATTTCAGCCAAAACAGTCCAGCTGTTTCCAAGAATGAAGCTAGAGAAAAAAATATTGTCTTGCCCATGTTCAAAAATTATTGAGACCTTTTATTTGGGAAACTCTAAAGCCCCCATGCTTTGGAGTAGAATTTTCGCAGGGATGTGGCCTTTGTGTCTTTTCCCAGCCCTGTGAAAATCTGCCCAAATTTGGCCAAGTTATAATTCTTTGAAAAATTGCAGTTTGCACATACTCAGACTTGCAAGAGTTTAACAGCTAAATTCATAAAAGATTCTTTCCTCACTGAGCGTGCTCCATCCTGTCACAGCTCCTGTGTGTGACTGGACTGCTCATGCACCATCCTCACAAAACAGCTGAGCATGCTCCAGCCCAGGGCTGCAGGGGTTAAGCTGGACTTTCCTTGCAATGGCTGCTCTGGGATGGGATGGGGCTGGGCACTGGAACTGAGAGAAAGGAAACTGTCTCTCCTGTGTTCTCAATGACCCTCTGGCTGACTCCCGGACAGTGAGAAGGAGGAGGAAGCCGTCTGATTTGAACGCAAGACCAAGGGGAAGGAAAGGAATAGACTGGGACAAGGAGCCTCATAAGAAGACTTGGACTGGAAGTTGGGGGAGAGTAATTGTGACTGGGAGTTGGAGGGGGGAAACTGGGATTGGTTGGGCAATGAGACTGAGACCTGTGGGAGACTGGGCTTGGCTGGGCAAGAAGACTGGGGTAGAGAACCGGGGGAGGGGAGGCTGGGATTAGTTGGACAGGAAGGCTGAGACTGGGAGCTGTAGAGAGGAAAAGACTGGGAGTAGGAGCCAATGAGGAAATGGGGGGACACTGAGATTGGCCAACGAGGTAGGGGAGAGCCTGGGGCTGGCTGAACAAGGAAAGTGGGACTAGGAAGCAGTGCGGGGTGGAGTACGGGGACGAATGGGAGGAGAGACAAATCTGACAGGTGGTGTGTGACGCAGAACTAGGGCTGACTGGGCCAAGATACTGAGATGAGGAGTCCAGGGATGGAGGTGAGTGAGTGAGATTGGATCAGGAGCAGCAGGAGGGAGATTGGGACTGGGAACTAGTGCTTCGGGAGAGGGGAGATACAGACTGGGCCAGCAGCTGGGAGCTAGGAGCTGAGCCTGGCTGAGCAAGGAGACTGGGACTGGGATGAGAAGCCTGAGGAGTGGAGAGTGGGACTGGGATAAGGAGCCAGATGTGGGGAAGAAGCAGGACTCGGACAGGGATAGGCTGGAGGGGACAGGGTAGAAGTGGTCAAGTTTGGGGGAAATGGACGGAAGAGAAAATGCTTTTTTGGTGAATTTACTATTTGCTGACAAAATTTCACCCAGCTCCACTCACTTCTGCAGCTGAAGTCGGGGGAGTTATGCTTCAATATATAAAGTTCTGTATAATTCTACTCTGAAAAAGCAAAGTCCACCCAAAATTATTGAATACTTTTGACCATAACCTCTCTGTGCTTCCCCATCTGTAAAATGGGGATAGTACTACCCCCTTGTCTCACAGGGGTATTGTGACAATAAATTAATTAATATTTGTGCTGCACACCGATTCTATAATGTTGAGCACACAGAAAAGCCTGTGAGGATATTAATAATTCTGTCTTCAGATCAGGGTTTGAATAGTATGCAGTAAATAAGGCCTGGGGCCACACATTGAACAATGAGGCGAAAATAACATATTGGATGGCTTGCTTACTAAGTGAACATGGTACATCTTGTGCACTGAGTGAGGCAGGAGTCCTCTGGGAAAAATTGTATGCAGCAATTAACATATGTTAATTAAAGACTGTATGTTAGGGGGCTGAATTGAGGTGGCACAGACCATCTTAATTCTGTCACTTCCTAACTTTTGAGTGCTTGACTTTGCAACCTTTATAGTGTTCTTTTAAATTTGTATGTTTCTATAATATTGAAATAACCTTATCTTGGTATTTTAAAATTTATCATTTTCTTAGATATAGTGAAACTTTGGTACTGAGAGAAGTAATGGATGTGAGGTTTTTGTACAAAATGTAGAGATAAGAATGGCCATACTGGGTCAGATCAAGGGTCCATATAGCCCAGTATCCTGTCTTCTGACAGTAGCCAATGCCAGGTGCTTCAGAGGGAATGAACAGAACAGGTAATCATCAACTGATCTGTCCTCTGCAGCCCATTCCCAGCATCTGGCAAACACAGGCTAGGGATACTTGAGAGCATGGTTTTGCATGATCTGATTATATATAAATAATCTAAGCTCTAAATAAAGGCAGATGGTCCAACTCTGTTGTTACATATATGGGAGACAAGGTGGGTGAGGTAATATCTTTTATTGAACCAACTTCTCTTGGTGAAAGAAACAAGCTTCTCAGTTTATACAGAGCTCTTCTTAAGGTCTGGGAAAGCTACTTATATGGGTATGATACATATTGGTATTGTTGTGAATTACAAATATCATGCATGTTTGCATAGTTCTAAATTTTTGTTGCTTATTGTTTACATAAATTACAGTGCAAATTGTAAACAGTGTATCTGATAGTAAATCTGAATGATCTGCAGACCAAGAATCATTCACACACACAAAAAATCAAGACTGGTTTTAAATAACATGTCCATGTTAAAATGTTGCAATTTGCTTATTCACAAATAGGGAACAAAGGTGGGATTTCACAAGTCAGTTATTCGTTGTGAATTATGTATTCAGCTCTTGTGCTCCACTGTAAAATTCAGCTACCGGAATTGCCAGTTCTGTTTTTATTTTTAAATGGTCCGTGTTCTTTTGCACTTAAGCACCTCCATCACAATACTTTCAAGATTGTGTATTTGAATACAGATCCTTACATCGCAGGAGAAAAATTGCATTCAGCAGTTGATCTCCTATACTTATTACATAGACTGTCATGTGTAAGTTAGGGAAAGAGTATGTTACCTTAAGATGATATACACTGTAGTCCACCAGTAAAATAAATACATGTAGTATAAATAGAATGGAGATACTATGGCCTGTTTCTTAATGTCCCCAAAGAATGACAGTTAGGCATATGCTGCGCTGCATCTGCATATCTGGCAGTTAGATGTCTATCTGCAATAATTTGCTGTTATAGTAAACTCCACCCATAATTAGTTACACTTATTTTTATGGGAAGAAAAAAGAAAGGATGATTTTCAAAATCATGCTGTATATGTTTATAAGATGCAATACAAAAGCTGACCTTAAGCATTACCGCCCATAACTTAAGTGTCCATATATGTAGGTCAAGAGAAGACCTAGGGACTCAGGGTCTCCAATATGTATAACTAGCATGTACAGTAACATCCGATCTAGAAACAGTGGGTCAGATTTTCCTCTTGCCTATCAGTGAAGTCAGTGGAGTTACACCATTGTAAACATGATGTGAGGGAAGACTCAGCCCAGAAGGTTTCAGTTGTACACACCTCTTTATATTTATAAAATATTTACACTGCTCAGGAAATGGTGAGTTGTTCCCACAAATCTATACTGTACTTGCAGAACAAATGTACAGTTCTTTGGGAAGTTTCATCTTAAATTATTCTCAAGTATCACCATTTACACCTCCCTTGCATTCTGAATATTGGAAGCTGCCTCTTTACCTTGGACCTTGTCGTTCTTTTTGCAGATCATGTAAACGGGCACTGTACAAGCCCAACCTCCCAGACTTGCAGCTCTGGAAAACGGCTCCCTAACGCAGATGTTACAAAATCAAATCGCCGAGGGCCTGGGAGGCCCCCATTTAGGAAAGCACAGTCTGCGGCTTGCATGGAGATTTCCCTTCCAGTCACAACAGAAGGTGAGTGCCAATGAGCATTTTCATTAGGTATGTGTTAGTTTCACTTTTCCACAAGATGTGAAAGCAAACTAGTTGCACGCTATTTAGCATGATCCCTGTCTTAGTCACTTCTCTAAACTGCTGTCTTCATTTAATTGTTTAGAATTAGAATGATCCCTGTGTTTTAGTGTTGTTACTAACCAGCCAGCCTGCTGCTGACTTTTGTGCTACCTAGAGATGCAGTATACCAAACTTCCTGAAACTCTCACAGTCCTCCCATTCTCTTTATGAGCCTGGAAGCTTTGCTCCAGAAAAGTGATTGTTCATCAGAATTTATGTACAGTAATTCTGACAGCCAGTGACATCAAAAGCTTAAAATATTCTGATCCCTGTTTATTCATGAGTCATAGTCTGAAAAATGAGAAATATATTTATAAGACTAAGAGTTTAACCTTTGCTCACATGATGTATTATTCTTTGGTATTAAATATTATTAAGGGCTGTAAATTCTGCAATACCCTCTCTATGGGATTTACCCATTGCTGGAGAATTGTGGTCCAGAATCAAAACTTTCTTTAAAACAATTTGTTTTGAGCACTTACGTTTGTGAATTCAACCTCCAAATTTTGAACTAAGTATAAACCATGCAGTGTTGTCTACCTGAGTGTGCAGACACATTCAAACCACAGTTCTGAGGAGTGTAAACTGTTCCATTCATGTCAATGGGTTAAGTGCGAAACTTAAAATATGCCCATTTAAATGTCAGCATTGCTAACTATTTCAGTGCCCATCATTTTAACAGAAGCATCCAGCTAATGTGCTTTTCCCATAACCTCAAAACACCTCCTGTGCCTTGTGAGATGCTGTCGCTCCCAATTATCCCTCACCTACCAAGCCTGCAACTTCCCCCACACCCTCCACAGCTTCTACAGCGCAACAATGTGTAGTCCGTACAAAATGGTTTGGCAGTCAGCAACTGAAAAAAATGTACTATCAAAATAAACAGTACAGGGGCTCTTCTACTTTAGTCTTATTAATTTTCTTATTTAACTTATTAAAAATGCTATTTTTAACTTAAATGAGGCTGCCACAGAATTTCCAATCTGCCAAAGTAACGACACTTCCCAGGGCTACCCTCTGGGCCATAGCACTCCCTGGAGTTTCTGCAGTGCGGCAGTCCCACCCACGACATGCGCCTTTTGCCCCCAGCATCACCTCCAGTATGCCCTCCACACCGTGGCTTGCAAGGAGATCACTGGAAGATGGCCTTTTGCCTGTGTTCAGCAATACCTGCACCAGGGTAATTCTCCCAGAGTCAGAATGAGAGCTTTTAGAGCCCCTTTACACAGCCTCAGCGCTTTTACCCATTGTAAGGGGGACAGTGCGAGAGTGATGATCTCACCCATAGAGCCTGTTGATGCACCTTTTAAATACAAACTGTAGAAAATACCTTTGTTCCCAGATGTCAAAAAGATCCCTCTACATACAGGAAATGGAAAGAGCATCAGAGCCCCCTTTGTTAGTATTTCTGATAGCTAGATCTTCAGAGTTTATTCATTAGGATGTGATAAAATAGAGGAATCACTGTTGATCCTTTTCTCCCCAGGGATGGGGAGGGATAACTCAGTGGTTTGAGCATTGGCCTGCTAAACCCAGGGTTGTGAGCGCAATCCTTAAGGGGGCCATTTAGAGATCTGGGGCAAAAAAATTTGGGGATTGGTGCTGCTTTGAGCAGAGGGTTGGACTAGATGACCTCCTGAGGTCCCTTCCAATCCTGATATTCTATGATACTCCATGACCATTTAAGATCACATCACAGCAAGAGAGAAGAGCTCACTCTAGGATCTACTGAACCTGACAGTATGGAAATGAACTCATGAAGCATGTATTATCCCAAAATGGTGACCTAGTAGGGATTTGAGTGCAAATCCCAAACTCATGGACTGGCGGGAGGCAGGTTGATGGACGCAGCACACTGTGCAGAGAAAGCAAGCTGCATTCTTCGCAAGGAACTCCATCCAGCTGATTTAAGGGGCAACACTGATCACTTCCAAAGGAACTACATTTAGAGAAAAATTTCATATGATGTGGAATCGCTGAAGGAGGAACCCAGAAATCCTTATCTCTAAAACAAAACAAAACAAAAAAAACAAAAAAACAACCAAACCAAATGAAATCACACTACAGTCTCTCCACAGTACATAGAAAAAGTGTGATCATCTAGTCCCCTGTCAAAGAAAATAACTCTGTTCAAAGAATATGCCCTTTATAAGCTCAAATGTAAATACAGACTAATAGATAGTTTGGGAGTGAGTACAGTACCAAGATAGACTTAGAGAGCTCTAATGAAGTCATTGTAAACTGCTTATGAATAACAGCAGACTTCATTCATGAATTAACCTGGGTGTTCTGTTCAAGTTACTTATTGCTTATAATTATTAATATTATAATATAATATTACAATAATTAATATGGAGCTCATAGGTAGCACTTTTCATCTGTAGATCTCAAAGCACTTTACAGAGATGGTAAAAGTTTTAAAACTTTCAACACGTAATGATTTAGCTTTCTCTTGTCACTGAAAGAGTACTCTAGCTTTCCTGGATGTCAACAAAAGAATACTTAAAGGTATCAGTGATGTCAGTGAAATGGTACTGTGGCTCTCGCTAATGTCACTGAATTGACTTTAACAGCCTATTCTCTGTCACAGTTAACAGCAGAATAGTTGATCAGGGTATATTATATTAATATGTAATACGATATGTTTATACACACATGCATACAAGTTGTTTAGAGTATATATACACTAAAAAAGAACAGCCTTCTTGTACTTTATAGTCTCATATTAATAATGGGATGGAATCTTTTTATAAGAATCCTTATTTTGAAATAAATCTAGGATGTTATTTCCATTCAACTAGGTTAAACATTTAATAGATTGCTACTGTGTTAGCTCTTTTGAGTTTTGGTTTAGTAATTGATCTGCATCAAATGACTGGTATGTAAGAATTCTTCCACAGACATTGTTTTGGCATATATTTATTCATCTCAGTAGTGTTCTGTATTAAATACTGCCAAAAGTGATGTGAGGCCTGCGAGGGTTGTAGCTTTAAAAAAAAAAAAAAAAAGGACTTTGCAAAGAAAATGCTGAGAATACATTTTGTGCCCAGACGAGCTCATTACATTTCAGACATTGATCAAAATAGAGGCTCCCTTTGGCCAAGCCGTTAAGAAGCTTTGCTAAGCTTTCCACAACTGGATGTCAATCTTTCACCCACTATTTAGGAATTTATGCTGCAATAAACAGCACATGTAATTTGGAGGAATTGACTGCCTGTGCTCTGAAGTGGTGAGCACACATGAATAAAATATAGATTTTATTCACTTGATACTTCACAAAAAGAGAAATAGGCTAGATTCACAAAGGAACCTTGGCGCTCCGACACTGAGCATTATCATACCAAACTTTTAGGTGCCTAGAAAATCACTGGGATTTACAAAGCCTGAGTTAGGCACTTAGGTTCCCCATACAATGAGTAGGGAGAGATGGGCACATTAGAATGGGATTCACAAAAGCCAGTATGGTAGGCAACTCCTTCCCTAAGATAGCCAGTAGGATGTGCTAAGCTGAGGGGTCTGTGCTAAGCCCTGCCCCTCCTGGAGAACTAACTCCAGGCTGCTGCCTGTAGGGACCCTATCCCGTAGGTAAAGTCTGAGCATACCTACCAGATCAGGCCCTGTAGATGGGTTACCCTGGGGAGCACCTATCTTTCCTCAGTGTGTGAATCCCACTGGTGCTTACGCAGCCAACCTCCAGGTATGGGGGCTACAGTCCACATGCTCAGAGGCAGAAATTTAGGGAACTTCTACTTCAAAAATGTAGGTGCCAAGCGAGTTTAGGTACCTACATGGCTCGGCGGAAACTGAGTGGGGATTTTGTGAATCCCAGTGGGACCTGATTCTGGAATTTAGGTGCCTAAAGTGGCAGTTAGGCACCTACATCCTTTTGTGAAACTAGCCCGTGATATTTCCAAATCAGAATGGAGACATTTGGTAGTATTTTATTTATTATTAGCTTTAGTAGAACATCAATGGGTCCTTACAGATCACTATCTAAATAACTTAAAGCAATTTTCAGAAGTAATAAATATACTGCCATGGTAAAATTGGGTGGTTTTTACTTTTGTGTAATTTGGTGCCTTTAAGGAAAGCCCTATTGCATTAATAGTATCTGATGTTTTAATTTCTCCTTCTAGTTCCTGCTGTTTCTCCCATACGATCATTGATTTGATGAAAAAGATAATTAAGTTCTGTGACTAACCACATGAAATATGTTAAAACAATAATTCAACGAGTACTTCCCACACTGCATTACAATAATAACCATGACCTTTCAACACAATGAAAAAATAGTCTGTATGTTTCCAGCAGTTTCTTTGATGTTTTTCATGTGAACTTATGTAGGAGGGTATTTTTCCCCCCAGCTATCACCTTGAAAATATCTTGCTAACACTTGCCACTTTATTTAACAGGAACTGACATGGGGTAAGGGATTCCTTATCTAGAAAAACATTTTTGATGAACCTCTCTGTTAAGTAGACTGGCATGTGAGAGAGGGAAGAGAATTGTTCTTTCTTATTCCTCTTTAGCTGTTTCAAACTCTTCAGCTTCATAAAGAATTGCAGGGTTTTACAGATTCTTTAAAAAAACACAACTCAAAATTAAAATATCTTGTAGTGGCAGAGCAGTGGTGACTATGACTTGATCTTTATGGTTATTCCATTAAAATCTCTTTCCCTTGCCTTCTTGTCTTACTAAAAAGAGCTGGTTTGAAAGCTTTAAAATAAAACTCCCTTCAAACATAAGCAGAGTTTTTTTAAAGCCTTTTTTGGCTCAGAATAGAGTCAAAAGAGGATGCCTTTTCAAATATTGCTTATGGTTAGTATTTCAGCTTCAGAGCCTGTTTTTCCAAAAGAATAATGTATAGCTCTGATAGTTTTGACATGATGATAGTCCTTGTCAGTATCTGTTACTGGACATCTGTATTTCTGATACACCCTTCATGACATTAAAATTTCTCAGTTAAAATTTGACAAGTTTTTCCAATGTGCCTTTTGGCTTATCAGTTTTCAGAAATGTGATATTTTCATAGCTGCAATAATAAACTTGCTAGTTGAACCTTTGATACCTGGTTCTAACAAGACAAGTATGAGAAGAATCTTGCAGGCTGTTAATAGCCTATTATTAATTCTGAATAATCATGCTCTCACACACTTTTGATAAACCTGTTTCCTGCTTGTGTTAATTAAACTATTACTTATTTGCACTATATCAGAAACTATTGGTATTACAAAGCCAAATTCCATTGCTGCACTTAATTTTCTAATTCAATCTTTTTAACCGTTACTGAGACTCTTTGAATTTAAAAATCATGTGTCTTAAATAAAACCAAACTTCCTTTCTCATATTATACATGACACCTAGGATTATTGAAAAGTGCAGAATTTTTAAAACCTAATGCACATTCCACAACTTATATTGTTGATGTCATTTCACCGTTTATGGGTGTAGACACTTTTTTCATTTCTGGGATTGAACGTTGTCTGGGATGAAAACACTAAAAGAGAACATTTGTTGTTTTTTAAACATTGTTTTTGAAGTTACAAAAACATCAGAAAATGTTGCTATTGATCTAATTTTAGTAAAAGCTTATTTTGATAAAATCTAAATTTGGGTCCAAATTTGACCTAGCAGTGTGCCTTTAAGTACCAACAGTTATAAAAAATCCAAGGGCACAGATTCTCCCTTCCCCTCATGAAAAGCAGCAAGATGGGACACTTTGTAAATAAATTTTTTCATATTGTCTCGTTGCATAAAGCAAAATGTGGTTTGCCGCCAACTTGGTAGATCTTCTGGCAGGCCAGAGCCACCTGCCCAGAATGTCTCTAGCCCTGCTCCACCTCTGAGTTCCAGCCATCTCCATGCTTTGATTGCAGCAACTCCTGGGAACTCTGTAGTGCTCACACAAAAAAGTCAGTACAGGTTGGGGTTGTATTCACTTTTTCACATATCTTCTGTGGAGATGACGTGCATTCCCACCTGGCCTACCTTGAGTCCTTCCCCTGCACAGATCCCAGAGGGTACAGAGAATCCTTCACAGAGTCTGAGAGACAGTACTGCAGAGCTATCCCAGTCCCAAGTCCATTTGGAGCAGGGGAGATCTGAACCTGAATATTGGTCTCTGTGTGGATGAACTGGCTCAAGTGTGTGTGCTGTTTCTGTATCAGAGAGACAACATGCACTTTCAGTCTCAAAATGTTTTTTACTTTAGATTAAGGAGAAAACTGACATTAAAGAACAAAAGTACGGTTGCCATGGGAGAGCACTCTGTGTGTAAAAAGAAAAGGAGGACTTGTGGCACCTTAGAGACTAACCAATTTATTTGAGCATAAGCTTTCGTGAGCTACAGCTCACTTCATCGGATGCATGCAGTGGAAAATACACTGTGTGTGTCTCTGTGTCTCCTCTGTAATAGGCTAAAAGCAACTCTAAGAAATGCCTTTGGAGATTTGTCAGTAACTACTGTCTTTGAACCTTCGTGATTTTCTGATCACAGAGCCACTTCTTGTTCTCTGAAAGGTTCTGTCTAGAGAGGCCTGTTAGCTAATGGGGTGGAGCTGCCACCTAGAACCTGCATTTGCTGCTCCTGGTGTTTTCCATTGTCTGACTGCCGGGCTGTTAACTCTATCAGCATAGAAGTACTGTCAGTAGCATTTTGGATATCTTCAGAAAATGACCTGCCTCCTTGGTTTTGGGTAGCTGTCTTCTGTACCTCCTAACCTTCATGTGGTTATGAAAAGACCATGGGGGCAGATGGTATCCTGTAACTTTGGCAGGTGCTAGCCACTTTGCATTTGAAATCTTACATTTTCTCCCACTTGCAGTGGAATAACTGGCATTTTTGTTGTAGTATTTCTTCTGTTCTAGTTTTCTGTTGTGTGGTGGGTTTTTTTTAACTACTTCAGGGTTACTTGTCTTTGTCCTTCTACCTGTAACTCTCTGAACAGATGATTGTAATAAGGTGAGGTGTGTTTACTTCCCTAACAGTGCTAAATAGAGATTGCTTTAATCTGCCTCTGCTTCTGTGCTGTTTGTGATAATCCTTTTAATTCTACATTTTAAGGGCTTGACATGGTACACTTGAATTGACACATCAGTGAGAGTTATGAGAGTTACACAATTCATAAATGGTTCATTTTGGAAACCACAGGCAGGTACAATGAATTTACATTTCTAGAGGCCCAATAAAATGTTTTTAAGCATAAAACTAATTTTGGCCATCAATCTAGAATTACTCAAGTTTTTGTAAATTTGAGCTGCTTTGTGTTTCTTGTCTGAGCTTATCAGATTTTCTTTTGGAATTAGCTAGTATTTGAATCAGATATGCTCCAAACTCCTTCTGCATCTCCTCCTTTCATTATTTATAGGCACTCATGATAGCATGACCACTAAAAGAAGCTCCGTACATACCCTGTATTTTACATTTAACAAATATTTTGAAATTCCATGATAATTTTCTGCAGTTGCTTTGGGTCACAGTGTCTGTTATATGACTCCAAAAGTTTAGGCCCTGTCTCCATCTTGACCAATTTCTGCCCATAAACATATTTGTGAAACCACTCACAACTGCAAGAAATGCTGGTGTTTCTTTTTCAATCTGAGGTTAATTCTGTTGTGTTTTAGTTAGCACTTTGGAAGCATGTGACACTGGGCAATCTTCTTGAAACTGGAGTCTCCAATTTGTGGGAGTCTGCATCAACTGAGATATTAGACTCCCTGTTAATGTACAAATATTTCACTACCAGTCCTTCTGCCAGATTTTGAATGGCATGTGATCCAGTAGGCAGCCTCTGAGAACACCGACCAGATTGGGACCCATGGGTGAGAAAGGCAGTCCTCTGCCTGTCTTCCACCAGTCTGTAGACTGCTCTGGGGATTAGGTGAGAGGTGGGCATCTCTCAACACCTAGAGAGAGGCAGCAGTGCATGTGCTCAGAGGCAAAAACGTAGGTGTTGAGTGAGTTTGGGCGTCTACTGAGCTAGGCAGCAGCTGAGCGGGAGTTTTGTTGATGACATTGGTACCTAAAACTGGAATTTAGGTACCTAAGTCTGGGGTTTAGGCACCTAAGTACCTCTGTAGGTCTCAATCCCAATCTCTGACTCCTGCTAGCTCATTCCTGTCAGAAGTGACTTAGCCCTGGGTGTCAGATAAATACGTCTGAAGAGCGAAATTTTGTACCTTTTGGAACAAAGCACTTATCACCAAAAAAGTCAAAAACTGTCCCACGCAGGCTATTCCAGCACCTCCAACCAGGCCTTCATCTCCCTGTGCTTGATTTCAATCTACCCACCTTGAGCACCGTGCTATATACCCCATATGTTGTTCAAAAATGGGAATACAGTATAAACATTTCCAACAACGTGCAGTTTGCCCCGACAGTATTGCATCCTTCCTTGGTTATGGATATGATGAGACCGTGTTTTTACTTTAAATGGGAAAACAAACAAATTCTTCCCATTCCCTCCTGCCTCCTCTATGAAAGTACATGAATGGGTACCCCTTGGGTGCCTTGGGATTATTCACAGGCAAAGGGGAAGCCCCTGATTCAAATATTGACAGCATACTACTAAATTGGCTTTAAGTAAACAACAGCAGAGGAGGGTTGGGGGACAGCGGTTTTGTTGTTCTGGGAATAGTTTCTCAGTGTGGTGGTTCTAGTTAGATTTTTAAATTATCTTGTTAGCTGTGTAGAAAGCTCATGTACATATAACATTTTCCTTACTTTTAAAGTGAACAAAAATAAAAGGAAATTTATTATCCTACAGTTATTTGATGTCTGCTTAATTTTAATACAAATTACTGTCTATTTCATTCCCAAAATCAGATGATTGCATGAAACACTCTAGACCCAGCTGAATACTGAGATTGTTGTTTTGCACTGTGCATTGAGGGTTTTATTTTGCATTTGTTTCACTACTAGCAATTAATTATACAAGGCAGAAATTGTTTCCCAATATCTTAAGTAATTTGTGAAGCATACAGTTAGAGGATCCCCAGTGTCTCTATAGCTCCGGTTAGCCTGGCTTGTGGAACAATATGTAGAGCCCTGCAAATCTGCAGCTATCTGCTGTATATCTGCAGCTATCCGCATCCATGGATGCGGATATCCGCAGACCATGTGTGCAGATCGCTGATAGACTGTGGATACAAATTTTGTATCTGCACAGTGCTCTAGCAATATGTAGTACGCACACAGCTCACACAGGGGAGAATCTATTTAGACGTGCTTGTATTTTTTATGATAATGTTATGCAAGTATAGCCATTCCAAATGTTTTTCAAATGCAAAACATTTCAAAGTTACTGTACCTAAAATAGTTACTGTGAACAAATATGCAGGTAGGGAACCCATCAGAGCCAAAATTGAATTTTAAAATGCTCTAGGCTGCATGCTTCAAGAAACAAAATGAGATATTTTGATTCCCCTATAAATGAACAGGTAAATTTGTTTTCTGAAGCACTCTTTATACTCTCCGTGCCCTGAAGCAGTTTTACATGGAAAACTTACCACAAATCATTCCTGAAATATAAATTGCATCGTGCATAAATAGACAGTGCTTCAGAACAAGGGGATATTTTAGGACTCTGATAAGCAGTTTAAGCCTCTTATATAAACTCTAAAGAGTTTGATATCTTTGAATTAAAGATGGGCCCAGATCTCAGCAGCCCACACACTGGGCGTGTTTGAAATCCAAATTCAGCTCAAAGTCATAGTAATTTGAATGTGAAAACACTTCAATTGTGTAAGTAGAGGCAAGTGATTCACACAGTAGAACGTGGGAATCTTTGCAGATTAAATACGTGAGGATTTCTGATGGAGAACATAGCTCATGCAGTGAAAATGTTTAGCTCTGTCTGTCTTCATATCAAGTGGGATTTTTGCTTTCCCAGTTCCTGGTTATTTTTAAAATAGACTGACCTAAAACCCAGGCCTGAACCTACCCACACACAGGTGATATCACGCTAAGGATCCAAATGTTCTGCCTTCAGTCTGTATCTTCTGAGAGGGCCTGATTCTCCATCAGTTCACACCAGTTTTATCTCCATAAACTCTAATGATTTCACTAGAGTTACACAAGCATTCAATTTGTGTAACCTGGTGGTGAATAAGGTGCAGAATCTCTGTAGTAACTACTGAACAGCTAGTCTGTGAGGGCCTGGTGACCACCTCACAAGATTTGGCCCTACATTAGTAGACAAAATTGCTCTGATTTAGGAGATACTGCACCAGTAATTGTTCACATACTTACCAATACAATTGAAAGTCTGAAGTAAGGACACTGTCCGAGTCTATTCATAGAAGGGCACTCACTATAAATTCCCAGTTAATTTTCCAGTGGTACTTATTTGTGCTTAAAACAACTCTTGCTGCTTTCTAGTGAATTGCTTTAACATGCAATGTAGCTTTAGCGTGGCACCAGTAAAATGTGTTTAGAGATGTTTCTTTATCCAGATCTGTGTGCAGCATTCTTAAGTGTTTTAATACCCTGTGGTGTCAGTTCCTATCCTTTTGCCCCTCTGTGTTGCTGAAGCATTGCCATGAATGATTTGATTCAGTCTCTGTCTGTGTGATGATACCATATGTGAAGTAATGTTTAAAGATTAATTTTAGGACTGTTTGTTTATATTGACCATCAGAGACTTATGTTACTACAAACGAACTAGTAATACTCAGGAAAAACATTTGAATATTTGCATTGGCTGCCATGAAATCAGATGTTTGGTGCTTGGAATTTACAGAAGTGCCTACATGAGGAGCCTAAAAACATACTCAGTTGTGTAACTTTGCTTCCAAAATGCCCTGATTTTTATACCGAACATTGGCTTTATTCTTTGACAGACTTTATAAGCAGATCAATAGTATACACTTGATTCACTAATTTAAAACTGCACACTACAAACATCTATAAATGAACGCAAAGTGTGTTGATTGTAAGGCTCTCTGATGGTGAATGTATACGTTACAGTGCAAAGGTTCATCTTAGTCACTGGTATTTTTCTCTCATTCTTCATCTCAAGTAATACTTTTGCTTTCACAATTCCTGACTATAAAAATGAAGGATTTTATGCTTTAGTGTTTATTCCATTATTTTGACATAATCACGACACCTCCATGGAAGAGATGATTTATAGAGGTATATTCCTCTTTCAAAGCCCTTGCAGAAGTTAATGAGAACAGAAAGGAGATTATTTCCCTTTAGGTGCGTAAGTCAGCAGCATACACATTTTCATTAGCATTCTTGTGTTTTTTAAGACTGCATGGGGAAGTGAGGAAACTGTGGTGTTATTTTCACTAAGCCAAAGAGAATAGAAACCATTATTCATTTTAACACTGCTCCATAAAGGTTGCAAGTTTGGGTTTTATTTCTATAAATTAAAGCATGGGAAATGTTTCATTGGAATTGCCTTTTGAATATCCTGAAAAATATAAATCAAACTTTCTTTTAAAGTCACCAGCTCACTGCAGCGGGACTCTGTGTCAGGCAAGAAACCTGCTCTAGGACTGTAACTGCTCAGGGCTGCTTTCATATAAATGTCATGATGATGGTTGGCTCAATTGTTCTTGTCCTTTTGCAATGCATGCATTTTTGTGGCAGTAGGTTACATTTCCAGACGGGCAATGCTTCAGCAATTACATGGAGTCAGTACATTCTCACACGACGAGCGTCACTATGCCGCTTACGCATGGATGGACAAAGGTAAGGCTTGACAACACCGCCTTCATTTTTACCCTAACATGTTAGTTGAAGTATCCTGTATTTTGCTGTCGCAGTGAGGCGGGCAACAGGTAGAGGTTCCACGTTCAGGTGAAGTCAGATACAAGACGCTGATTTTATTTGTCAGAAATGTTTCTCCACAAACTAACTATTGCTAAAAATTAGAAGAGTAGAACTAATGTTATAAAACAGCAATTGATTCATGTAGGTCAAGCCATGTCTGAATAACCCAATCCATATACAGGGCAGAACGCTGAGGAGAAAGGACTGATATTTTTAGGTGGGGAGAGGTAGCCTGATTGGCTTTCTACTTCCTTCACTGAAACTCAGAATTTATGACTAGTCATTTAGATGGCACATTCAGTGTACACAGTACAGTGCTGCTATGCAGTAGGTAAGCTTCAAATGAGAGAGCCCCTGCTAACAGTTGCTTGCAATCTAATGGATAAACAGGTACCATACAGCATACCATACCAAACTGTGGTTCATTAAGCACATGCTAAGTGGTCTGTGGAGATTTGGCTTTTCGTAGGTGATGGTTGCTTCTCCCAGGCTTCCAGCTGCTTCTACAGATATCAAGGAAGAGCCTGGAGATGTATAAAATCAGCTGGAAGCAAGGAGGAAGAGCAAGCATTGCTCCATCTACTAGGAGGAGAAGAGGAAACAGGAACCACCACCAGGGTCTGGAGCTGCCAGGCATCAGCAAGAGGAGACTGCTCAGGGGAGAAGACAATGAGGCATCAGGGGTTTATGTCCGTTGGAGAACTGGCTGGAGGGGACCTGATTGTCAGGCCGTGAGTGCAGGACACAAGGAAATTTAGTGGCAGAAAAGCATGTTTGGGGGAGAGAGGACCACACAACAGGGTACTGTGTGCAGGAAGAGAACAGGATGAGGGGACGGAGTAGCAGAGTAATATTGGCCTGAAAAGAGGAACAGAACAGATTGGAGGAAAAGTGAAATTAAGAGTAAAATAGAGACAGAAAAACAAAATTAAACTCATTAAAAAGAACTGTGAATACATCCATTTCTTAAGGGTACTGTCCCAGGTAATCAGTTCTTTTAGTTGCTCTTCTGTGTTCACAGATGGGAGGGGCAGTGCTCCTCATGATCTGTGGGAGGAGAGGAGTCCACGGAACAATCTCTATGAAGAAGTGGTCCATACAATGAAGATATTTGAGAACCTGGTGTACAGAGCAATATAATACAGAATACACACAGCATGGCCTGTCATCTTTGTTGCTGAGCTGTATTTTACATTAATAGCAACTACATCCATAGAAAGAATTGGGAAGGTGGAAGATAACATTAACTGTATGGAGGATTGTAGAACAGGCTGGCACTGTTTGACTGAAACATTCCCACCTGGTGGCAGATACTGAGGCTGCTGGGAAACGTCAAGTGAGTTCTTCTAACTAGGTGGTGCAGGTAGCTTGTTAACCGTCCTCTGTGTATGGGAGATAGGAGTGCTCTCTACATAGAGAAGTGAAGGTGTGGGCAGAGCAGTCTGGAAGGAGGAGCCCTAGGGGCAGCCACGCCTGTGGAGATGGTTGGAGCTGAAGGTTTTGTTGTTTTTTGTCAAACCCAAGGGGGGTGGTGAGTGTGACTCTACTCAGCGTGTGGACTTTGTTTTAGAGCCAGCTGCTCACGCAGGGGAGATTTTTTTGATGTATTCTGCACAAGGGGCATGGGGGCGGGGAGAGAAGCAAACTTGAACTGAAGAACATGAGGGCAGAAGTGGCAACAGGCCCAGGCTGCCCTCGAACAACAGCTGCTGCAGGCCTTGTGGCAATTTGTGAAGGAGTCCAACAAGAACGGTAGCAACAACTCTGGGAGCTGATGTTCCACAGAATGATTAACCCATGGCCACTGTCTGGCTGCCGGTGAGCGTCAGCCCTTCTCTGTCTATCATGAAACCGGATGGTGACCCTGAGACCTGCTGGTCACCTTTGAGCTGATGGCTCCTGCTCAGCGTGAGTCTTGGGACATCTTTTTAGCTCCTTTTTCACAGTAGAGGTACAAGGGGTAAATATATATATATATATATATATATATATATATATGCCTACATGTGAGAAAGGCCACGCTGCCCCAGTTTCAGCTCAGTTCCATAGTACAGTTTATAGAGTACTCTTGGGGAGAAAATTGAAAGACTCAGGGACTCAGTGGTGGACAATGAATACAGAAGGTTGGCCAGAGGGGGCTGATGGGGGGACTTATGTGTTTTGCTTATTAGGAAAAGGCGCATGTAAGAAAATTGTGTTATATTGCACTGTAATTTTGGGAAGACATATGGACTTTCTGAACCCACAGACAAAAAAAGGACAATCACCAAGAATTTAGGAGGAAGCCTCCAGCCCCAAGAATCATGTAAGGAACAGCGATATATACAAAAACATTGTTCGTCATGGATGTACTGACGATAGAGAGATGAGGTCTGGTAGAGGCCAGGGGTCTGGCTCTCCCAGTGGGTAATATATGGACCCATAGAAATGGAAGGGCAAATTGTTAGAGCCCTGCAAATCTGCAGATACCCGCTTTATAGGTGTAGACCATGTTTGAGGGATGCGGATACAAATTTTGTATCCATGCAGGGCTCTAGGAATGGTGGCCTGCCAGGTTGACTCATGGTACACCCAGACTTAGATGTAAGAGGGCTTGATATGACTCGAGTGCCTGAAAGAATTAGATTCCATACAGGTCCCCTATGACTACAAGGACTCCAGGGCCTACCCAGAGGCTATAATTCTCCTATGACAGGGGGCAACTTGCTTGTTTTATCCTGCCCCATTGAGAAATGCGGGGAACCTGGGTAAACTTTCAGTCTATCCTGGTTTCCAGGGTGTACACAGGGGTTCATGACCATGCAGAATGAGATGTTGCAGGGGGCATGTCCTCTCTTCACCGCAGGGGCTTTGAGAGTTAGATTGTCCGGGAGAGAGAAAACCAGGGTGCATGCATAAGCATTGGCTCTAAGGGGCTGTAAGAGGTTGGCAGTGTTTACACAGAAATCATAGAAATGTAGGACTGGAAGGGACCTTGACAGGTCATCTAGTCCAGTCCCCTGCACTCAGGGCAGGACTAAATATTATCTAGACCATCCCTGACAGGTGTTTGTCCAACCTGCTCTTAAAAACCTACAGTGACGGAGATTCCTCAGCCTTTCTAGGTGACATGTCCCAGTGCTCACCCAACCTGACAGGAAGTTTTTTCTAATGTTCAACCTAAATCTTGATTGCTACAGTTTAAGCTCATTGCTTCTTGACCTGGCATTGGTGGTTAAGGAGATCACTTTATCAGCCTCCTCTTTATAACAACCTTTTAGATTGTTATCATGTTCCCGCATCAGTCTTCTCTTCTCCAGACTAAACAAACCCAATTTTTTCAGTCTTCCCTCATAGGTCCTATTTTTCTAGACCTTTAATCATTTTTGTTGCTCTTCTCTGGACTTTTTCCAATTTGTTCACATGTTTCCTGAAGTAAGGTGCCCAGAACTGGACACAAGACTCCCTTTTAGGCCTTATCAGTGCTGAGTAAATTGGAAGAATTACTGCTCATGTCTTGCTTACAACACTCCTGTTAATGCATGAAATACATCTCCCTGTTAGCAGTCATTGATCCTGCTGGGAAAGGCTTAGCCTGAGCCAGGTGCTTTTATACCTCACTTAGATAAAAGGGGATGGCTCGCTGAAGAGAGAGTGAGCGGTTCTACAGTGTGAGAGACCCCTGAGGGAGCAGCAGGTCTGAAGAGAAACCTAAACTGAACGTTATCAGTTAATAAAGCTAAATTCCAGGAAGGGGTGGGGTTTAGACTTTGTTTTAGAGCAGGCTGGGAAGGTCACAGACGTGCCTCTGATCATTCCTAAGTTACGTGTTTCTGTTCAGAAATCTTTCATGACTCCAAAGTTTGAGAGATGTGTCATGCTGAGCTTTTGAAATTCAATCTGAATATTGTATTTAAGGGAAAACAGCACGACATGTTCCCAAAGGTGTCCCAAAAATTATACCTGTTAATGTCAGTTCTGCTAAAAGGCATTAGTTAATTGTACTGCACAAGAGCAAGGAACATTTATTCTTATTTAAAGGAAGGAAAAAGTCCTGTGACACATGCAAATGGCACATCACATATTTTAAACACTCTGCATGTCGCCTACACAGACTGAGCAGACATATTGGTCCCTTCAGCACCTTTCACAGCTTGAACACCACTCCGTTTGCTTTTTCCATGCTCTTGTCATTAATACCAACTACTAAAGGGAAAAATACATACAGCCTGCGCACCATGTCGGGAAAATGGGGTTTGGGGTCACGGGCTGCCCTGTGTTGCGGGGTCTGGGACACCTGCAAAGCCCCTTCACTAGCCCTCTTTGGTCAGCAACTGGTGCAGTGCTGATGAACCGCCTCCAACGCTCCACGGCTAGAGTGCTGCAAGGTCTGTGAGGGGATGGGGCACATTCATTCATAAGGTATTAGGTCCATATAGCCTCACAGCTCAGCCCCCCAGCCCCCGCTTTTATGCAGGTCGCTGCAGTAGTGTTGAGCCAGGGCCAGGCAGCCGCACTAACACCCGCACGGAGAGTTGAACGTGAGCTCCCTGGCTGGGGAGCATGTGGAACTTGGAAACTGAACCGGGCATGAATTTCTCTTCAGCGTGAGAGAGACTAAAATCCTGCAGTGCTGTGGAGCTCACGTTTGGCAAGGCAACCGCCTCACTCAGCGTAGAGGCTCTGCAAACTGCAGCTCCAACTTAAATATAAACTGATCCTCTCAGCGCCAAATGTTGATCCGAATAGCAATACTTTGATGTGCATCTGCCCAGTAATTCCCAGGTGGGTGCTGGCAACTGGCTAATTTCTGCCACTTGTGCAGAGTCACAGGGAAGGGAGTTTAATGTCACAACAGATGTTCCCGGTGGGACTAGAATCCATAAACTATCGCTTTCTCAGGAGAGCAGGAACTGTAAATGTGGTGTGAAGCTTAACTCAGGTTTTAGTTCTGGGAGACTGAATGATGGGGAAGGTTCTTATCCAGGTTCAAGTCTTCTCCAACACCAGGAAGCATTCTACTCCCTAATCGTTTCTGCTGGCTCCTGAACTTTCTCCTTTGAGGAGACATCACCCTCTTCTGGGGATGAAGAAGGATTTAACCTTCTTCTCAACAAGGGCTTGGGAGGAGGCCATTGGACTGTAGATGCCACAGTGATGGCCCCCATTCTATGCAGAGATAGACCTGATGAAGGCATCCATAGTTGCCCAGTTATCTCAGCAACTAGACTCAAGTGAGTATCTGAACGTACTCTGAGGCGCTTAGTGAAGTCTCAGGCCCACTAGCTCCAAATGTTGGTCTTCCAAAGTCTCTCAGCTTCTAGCCTTCTGTGTTGCAGAAAAGCACCTGTAACTTTCAGTGTTGCGTTGTAGCCTGGCTCCAGCTCTGCCTGACTCGGTGTAGATGGAGTGCAGAGCTTGCCCAAGCCTATCTTGCAAAGACTAGCCTGGGTTCCTGATTTCTTCTTGCCCAGGAAGCACAGGGAAGGCATCAGAGATGAAAGGAATCAGCAGCAGTGATGCTCAAAGCAGACTATGCTGTCGGGGAGACTAAGCTGCCTACGTTGTGTGCCAGGAAATGAAAAAGGGCCAAAAATGAACCCACCCCTTCCTCCTGCTGCAGCCACCCCCTGCTCCCGTGTGTCCTAATGCCACTCCCGGATCCTTCATTGTCCAGTCCCTTCTCAGCCCCAGCTCCCTCCCTTCTGCTCCCACCCTGTGAACCCATAGCAAGTCTGTGTTGAGCAGCTTATTCTGCCTGGTTTGATGATAGACAAGGCTGAGTGAGCATAACCCGAATCAGAGCCTTCAACACCCAACCAAGCTCGATGCCATTCCTCTCCTGGAAGGGTTGGGAAGAGGCCCCTCCCCCTGGGAGACTCCCAGTGAGTTTGGTGAGGGGAGAGTGTATGTGTCTGTTTCTAACTGCTGGTCACAGTTCCCCGCGAAACCACACACAAAAAATGTTTATGGTCCAACCCCATGGTGTGGAGTCGGTTGAGGGGCAGAGCAACTTTCTCACTCCCTTGTATGGGATGTTGGGGGTGAGAAGGTTTAAATGATGTTCCTTGCCCCTGCACATTGTCTGTAACAGGGGCCAGTTCAAGGGTCAGTGTCTCCTCTCAGACAGACAGCTGCCAAGAACATCACAGACTAAGGAGGGTTACTCTGAACATAGCCATAGCAGTGTTTGGTGCAAGGCAAAGGGCATGTGCAACAGGACGTGATGCTGGCACTGAGCGCTCACTTCATGTCCTGTAATAAGGTGGATGATTTAGTTTTAAATATATTGGTAATGTATGAGTTGAGGAGAGATCCCTTGAGCCCCCACTGGAGCAAATTCTGGTTAGTCTATGCAGCTCTCTGTAATAAGCAGCTATTTCTAACAGCCTGATTTGTCTGGAGAGGTCTGACAGCATTCTCACTGTTGTTTATGCACCGGCAGGAAGTTAAGACTATGCAAGTATCAAAATGTTCAACTAGTCTGTAACGAGTCTGTGATGTCCACGTACAACAGTGCATTGGCATTTGGTTTTCAGATACGTTTGGGTCCGTGCTCTAGCGTGCCGGCTCATGTCTGCTCGATTGTATTTACCTTATTTATACAGAAAACCGGGAAAACACCTTCAGCCGTTCCCGAAGCTCCAGTGTCTCCAGCATCGACAAGGAGTCCAAGGAAGCAATTACAGCTTTGTACTTTATGGAGACCTTTTCACGGAAGAATGACTCTACTGTCTCCCCCTGTCTGTGGGCTGGAACAGGCCTTGGTATGGTCTTAATCATCTCCCTTAATCTGCCTGCTACTGAGGAGTTAAGGCAGACAGAACCAGTCATGGTGTCTCCAAGTGGTAAGAGTTTCTGTCTGCTTTCCTGTTCTTTGTCTGTCTCAGTAGCAGGAGAGGGTTTACATATCTGCTTTTATCTGGTTTCTCTGACCAAAATCTCTCACGTAGTGAATATTAACCCCTACATTCATTACATTACATTCAGTAGTTCATTACACTGAGTTCACAGTGAGATACAAAGAGGGGATCATAGCAGTGATAGCTGTAATTTAGAGACGTAGGACAGTCTGTTTTATTAATCACGAAGATTAGATCTTACATCGAGCTGCACACATTCCTTGTAAGGACCTGGAAACAGGAGACCTTTTTTGCAGACTGGAAAAATAGATAATTTCCTCATGGGAAAGTGTATTTGGGATTTGTTTGAACGTGTCAAGAATTTGATGGATCATGTGGCAACAGAAATGTCACTAAATTGCAGTAGAAGGTATCTTCAGCACAAACAGCTACTTTCATATCTAAAGGTCTTCAAAAACCTTAACTGATTATTCCTTCCCTGTGACATAGGGAGCTGCTCCCACTTCTGCAGACGAGGCAACAGGCACAGACAATAAGCGACTTGGTCAGTGCTAAGAGGGACACAATGATAAAGCCAGGATTAGATCTCCGGAGTTCCTGCCTTCTAGTCCTGTGCACTGACGCCCTCAGACAGATCTCACTCATAGGAGAGGTCTAGCTTTCAGGACAAAAACTCAGCTTTGTGCAAAAGTAGTTGCAGAATGAACTAGGCCCTTGTTTCACACCTAGTTACAATGATGGTTACAATTACAAGGTCACCGACACAGAGGATGGTCAATTGAGTGCAGTTATGGACACTGATGAGGACATGCCATGAGAGTAGAAACAAGGGCAGAGAACAAAAAACGAGGTTCTGTTTTGGAAAATACAAGTTAATACATGTGAGGAAAAATAATTGCAAGTACATAATGAGAGGGGGGAAAACGTAGAAAGCAGGGAGACCTAGAACTAGCAGTAGGCAGCAAATTAGTCGTGAGTTTGTGGATATGGCTGGGAAACAAGGCCAGTATAATTTTGAACTGCTTAGACAAAAGCATTTTGTCACTGAGCAGAGAGGTGACAGTCCTCCTACATATAGCTCTGATCCAGCCCCTGCTGGAATGTTGTGATCAGGTTGGAGGTGTCATTACCAGAGAAACCAGAGGGAGTGTAGAGGAGAATGACAAAATGATTGGGGGGTGAAGGGGGTAATTTCCAGGGAAAGATTGAAAGATCCCAAGCACATCTTGGCTAAGTGACAGGCACAGGTTACAGGGGATACTGGATGGGGGTAAACACTAAAGAGGGACAGGATTTATTTAGCAGTTTTAAAGGAGCTAACTAGGAATAATGGGAGGAAATTTAGGAGTAAGGAACTGTAGTCTGTATTAGACAAGGAAAGGATAGGAGGCATCTCAGCTGCTTCCTTAAAACCTGACTGGAAAGACACTAGAAATTGTACTGTAAAGAACAATCCTACTGGTAAGAGAAGTGGATACATGCCATAATTGGCTATTTCTATCTCTAAATTCTACTGTTTTCTATTTAATTTTTTTTGTTAGGTTGCCTGAAACATTTTCAGTAACTGCAGCCTGCTCGTTCACCATCTCTGTGTGGCTGCAAAAATATTTTGTTTGAAGCAAAAGGTTACTTTGTACCATTAGCTATGCAGCTCATTAGCTTAGGGCTAAGATGTGCTATTGTAGCCCTAAAGGGAAAACCTGGATGCAAAATAGACCATGATGTGACCACTGGAGTTTTTGACCAGCATATACCAAAGCTAGAGCATTATATTTTACAGGTACAGTTCTGACGCTGAAGGGAGCAGTGCTGACTTTTTCATGCCTGGACTGCATGGGAACATTGATACATCCACCCTATGAAGTATGGAGGGACCCAAATAGCATGGATGACAGTGAAAAAATGAGAAAAAGGAAACTTGTCATGTATTCTCCTTCCTCCTCCGGGGATATGGGAGATCATCAGTTTGCTGTCATCTGCTCAGAAAAACAAGCCAAAGTTTTCTCACTGCCTTCCCAGACATGCCTCTATGTTCACAACATCACAGAAACGTCCTTTCTACTGCGAGCAGATGTGGTGACCCTGTGTAACAGCATCTGCCTGGCTTGCTTTTGTGCCAACGGGCATATCATGGCGATGAGGTACTTACCTACCTAATCATTTGGCAAAATGGTAAAAGGCAACGGAATTAGGGCTGTAAAGGGGAGCAGGATGTACACTGTCCACCTGCAATCTGCTGTTTATATTATGCACACGTAAAGGAAAGCTGTACCCATTCTGCTCTGGTATATAATTTCTCTTGGTTAGTAATCCTTCTCACCATCTAGTATAAGGATTATCTCTGACAGCAACAGCATGGCAGAAGCAGCAGTGCTCACTGTGGCTAAAGTTGCAGAATAATTTCCATGCAGTCTCTCTTTGGTCACTTATAACTGTCAGCTTCTGGGCTAAAGACTTCCAAGCCTAGTCTCACCCACATACGTTCAATGACTGTGGAAATCAAAATACCATTCCCTACATTATAAAAAAAAAATAGGGCTGTGAAGTGATTAAAAAAATTAATTGCACAATTAATTGTGCTGTTAATAATAGAATACTATTTAAATATTTTTGGATGTTTTCTACATTTTCAAATATTGATTTCAGTTACAACACAGAATACAAAGTGTACTTGCTCACTTTATATTGGTCTTTGATTACAAATATTTGCACTGTAAAAAACAAAAATAGTATTTTTCAGTTCACCTAATACAAGTACTGTAGTACAATCTCTTTATCATGAAAGTTGAACTTACAGTGTAGAATTATGTACAAAAAAAGGCATTCAAAAATAAAACAGTGTAAAACTTTAAGGCCTACAAGTCCACTCAGTTCTACTACTACTTCAGCCAATCGCTCAGACAAACAAGTTTTTTTACATTTGCTGGAGATAATGCTGCCTGCTTCTTGTTTACAGTGTCACCTGAAAGTGAGAACAAGCATTTGCATAGCATTGTTGTAGCTGTCATCTCAAGGTATTTACATGCCAGATGCACTAAAGATTCATATGTTCCTTCATGCTTCAACCACCATTCCAGAGGACATGCATCCATGCTGATGATGGATGCTGCTCAATAACACTCCAAAGCAGTGCAGACGGACGCATGTTCATTTTCATCATCTGAGACAGATGCCACCAGCAGGTTGATTTTCTTTTTTGGTGGTTCGGGTTCTGTAGTTTCTGCATCAGAGTGTTGCTCTTTTAAGACTTCTAAAAGCGTGCTTCACACCTCGTCCCTCTCAGATTTTGGAAGGCACTTCAGATTCTTAAACCTTGGGTCGAGCATTTTCACTGTAGCTATCTCTAGAAATCTGATATTGGAACCTTCTTTGTGTTTTTTGAAATCTGCAGTGAAAGTGTTCTTAAATCAAACAACATGTGCTTGGTCATCATCCGAGACTATCATAACACAAAATATATGGCAGAATGCAGGTAAAACCATGGAGCAGTAGAAATACAATTCTCCTCCAAGGAATTCAGTCACAAATTTAATTAACACTTTTTTTTTTTTTACAAGCATCATCAGCATGGATGCATATCTTCTGGATTGGTGGTCAAAGCATGAAGAGGCATATGAATGTTTAGAATATCTGGAACGTAAATACCTTGCAATGCTGGCTACAAAAGTGCCATGCAAACACCTGTTCTCACTTTCAGGTGACATTGTGAATAAGAAGCGGGCAGCATTATCTCCTGTAAATGTAAACAAACTTGTTTGTATTAGCGATTGGCTGAACAAGCAGTAGGACTGAGTGGACTTGTAGGCTCTAAAGTTTTAGATTGTTTTGTTATGGAGCGCAGGTATGTAACAACAACAATAAATCTATATTTGTAAATTGCACTTTCACAATGAAGAGATTGCACTTCAGTACTTGTCTGAGGTGAATTGAAAAATACTGTTTCTTGTGTTTGTCATTTTTACAGTGCAAATATTTGTAATCAAAAGTAATATAAAGTGAGCACTATACACTTTGCATTCTGTGTTGTATCGGAAATCAATATATTTGAAAATGTAGAAAAACATCCAAAAATATTTAATAAATGTCAATTGGTATTCTATTGTTTAACAGTGCGATTAATTTTTTTTAGTTAATCATGTGAGTTAACTGCGATTAATCGACATCCCTAAAAAATATAATTCTTAAAAATTCTTTTTTGGATAGCTCCTCAATCAAAATTGCTAAGGTAGAAAGTTGAAAAGTGGCGTTAAAGCAGTCCTCATTCAGCAGCAGCACCTTTGAGAGTTCTACCCAACATTGGGTTGGATTTAACCGAAGGCTAACCTTTCAAAACCACAAGATACACATTCTGTGGAGGTTTTTTTTGCCACAAGGACTTTAGGCTACTACAGGGTTAGGTGGCAGCTGAGCAGGGTTTTGAGACTCTCGATGGAGGACTTAGACACCAAGCAAGCTGCATGTAAGACACCTAAGTCCTTTTGTGGAGCTAGCCCTAAAGACCTATTTTGGTCACTGAAATTTGCTTTGAGACCAATACACGGAGGGAACAGATCTGTGAAATGGAAAGGTGCCATTTTTATATTAGCACATTTAAGAGTAGGACTGCATTTTAAATACCACAGCATTCTAGGCTAGATATGAAAAATACTAAATAAGTTACCTGTGGGTCTGAATCACGTGATAGAATAAAAGCATTTTCTGTAAATCCCAACATAACACAGGCATATGCTTCTCTTCAGCTTGCCCAGCCTTCGCCCAATGCTGGATGTCAACTATTTGCCAGTAACAGACATGAGGATAGCACGGACATTTTGTTTCACCAATGAAGGGCAAGCTTTGTATCTCAGCTCCCCCACAGAGATCCAGCGACTGACATACAGCCAGGAGATGTGTGACAATCTACAGGTAGGGCTTGTAACCATCAAAAGCATCCATGCCACATGGCTTTCTTATTTCTTATCTAATCTTTGAAGCAGTAACGGTGTCCCATTGTGAGATCTGTGCTTCACCATGTTTTCAGCACTTCTGAGCCAGCCAGAGGCATCTCAACAGAGCCCTCCCACCACTGCCTTGATCACAGTGGCTTACACCATTCTCAGACTTTCGACTGTTAACACCATGTCCTCTGGTTTAAAATCTAGTGAAACCTGTTCCTTTTTCAGATAATTTTCATTCAATCCAGTGCATTCTTATTTTTAATTTGGAACCTGAAACTCCATATAACAGCGCAAAGATTGCCCAGGATGTTCTGTAACATCTGCAGTGTCATGCCTGGAACATATGTCAATTTGCATCAACATTTTCTCAAGAGAAAACCTCCTACATTTGGAAAGAGTAAAATGGCAAAAGAAATACTTAGTGGTATGGTGTCATTGTCTAATGCTCTGGTCCCTTAATATGCATGTTCCTTGTGTTAAATCTCTGAAAGAATGCAAAACACTAACTCAAAATTTTATCAGCTAAAGATGGGGGAAACAAGATGCTTCTAAAACAACATTTGTTCCCAAATGATCAATGTATCTGAAACAGTATGTTTTACTTGTAGGTTTCTCAAGGTAATGACACTTTTTCCTCTCCTAAGTTTAATTAAATTTAAATTTAATTAAAAGTTAAAGTTTTAAATGGTTAGAAATGGTGAGAAGTTGGATTGTAACATTATTGCCAGCAGATATGCCAGGCATTAGATTTAATGTAAGATATGATCTATTGTGAAACCACAATTGCTTGCTTTTAAAGTGAAATCAGTGCTAGCTTGACAAACCTATAGATGGAAGTTCCCTATTTATTTATAGCACAGGACAGCACGGGCAGCTGCAGCAGCAGGCCAAGCTTCCTACGTGCACACCACACACCCCAAGTAAACCTTATGCTTGCCCTGCAGGAACCACCTCATTGGGACAAAGGGGAGGTCAACAGTACTTTTGGTCCGTGGCCTCTATGGAGTAGCTCCTGTCCCCTAGAGACTGGACTAAGTCCACAAACTGGCATTAACTGTAACAACTTCTGGTTCCTACTAAGTTGATCCAGATTTGAAGCAGGTTGGCACTCGCCATAACAAAGTATAGCAAAGTCCTAATGTGCTGCTCTGGTTGAAAGAGGAATGGTTTCAAAATGTTATAAGGGACTGCTTAAAAATGTCTGGCACTCGATACCAGCATGGGTCTAACTGAAGGGAAAGTGCATCAGCACAACTTCTGTTCCTTCCCTAACTTTAGTATTGCTTATTTTATTCTAAAAGTAAATGCAGGCCCCACTCCCCACATTAATACAGTTTCTTCAGCAATCACTCAGTAGGGTAGAAGGGCAGGGGTTCGGAGTTGGATTATAAACCATTAAAAATCTCCAAAAAAAAATCTATTAGTGATTAGGACATACTTTTGAATTATGTACAGTATTTTCCACTACAGTAACCGATACAGTCCTTATTTGCAGGTGGGAAAAGGTTCTCAGATTGTACTACACATTAAAATACAGCAGCTGTGGCGATGGTGTAAGGAAAGTAAAAAGCTAGTTCATTGTTAGATTTTTTTTACATGCTAAATGTCATTTATTGAAGGAAGTGAATTGTGTGGGGTTATTGGGGAAGGAGCATTAGCAGTGAAAAAAGGAAATAAGCTTGAGGTTGTATAATGAGCAGAGAGCCAGGATGCCCAACAAAAGACGTGGTACTGCCGGCTCTTGTTAGACCATGGGGATGTGTTGAGCAGCAGAAGTCATCACAGAGTGCTGGCATTTTCAACACTGAAGAATTGGTAAGAGGAGTGAGTGTTGCAGCCAGGCTTGGGCTCACTGGAGAGGAGGAGGAGTGGAAGCAACTGTTTACAAATTACTGGAGGGACTCTAACTACATCACTGAAGAAGGGTTTAAAACTAGGGGATGGGCTAGATTTGCGTTAGCCCAAGTAAGGGAAAAAGGCTCTTACCTCCCAGCACTGCCACACTCCAGCTGCTCACATCACGGCTGCTGCACCGAGGGGAAGAGCAAGGACTTTATACACCCAGTATCCCCTCTTCCCCCAAGAGCAAGTGGGAGGAGCATTGGCAGAGAGCCATGGTTTCACCCACCCTGACCTACCAGCTGGCAGAGCAGTAGTAGTAATGTACTGAAGCCATCTCCCCACAAATGGTTGCTACATAAGTAGTTACCCTAGCAGATTGCAAATAACTTTGATAGCTAGATTTGTTTCTAAAGAACCATTGGTTTGAAGGATACAAGTATAAGCTCTCTGGAGGCAGAGACCATGCCTTCAGCTGTGTCTGTAAATGTCTTGTGCACGACTGGTGCTGTGTAAATAGTAAAATTAAGTGGGAGGTAGGCACAGCTAGCATCCAGTGATGGGCTCTCGGAGGGAAGCCAATGGCCTTTTGTAAAATTGCTTCCTTTCAGCAAGCACTAAATTCATCTTTATTGTTTTCTCTTTGCGAAGTATTGATGGTCTGGTTGCCTGGACAATCACTAGTGCAAAGCACATAATTCACAAAGTCATTTCTTCAACAACTTTCGTCTCTTCTGCGGCTCACCAGCTGATCGTGATTTCTTCATTTTACTCAATATTTTTATGTTGTGGCTTCGTTGCAAAAATTGCTCTCCACAAATCATAAAATGTGAACCCACCAGGGGAATGAACACAAACTAATTTTTTTTTAAATGTGAGTGGCTCTGGTTGGACATTTTATCTGCACTAGTGACCCAGCTCTCGTAGTAACCGGACATCAAATGCTTAATGCTGTGCTTTATGTAGTATGAGAATTTTTTTTTTTTTTAAAAGAATTGATGTTGCAGACAAACTGAAAATCAAATGTTGTCCTTGCTAGCCCTGGTTTTGCAATACAACATGCTACATAGATCAGAGTTTATATTTTATTTGCCAAACATCTGATGTCAGTGACTCTGTTAATCTAGACATGTAAAGTAAATGACAATCTTCATCCCTCTAGTTCCCTCATGTTTTCTTCTGTCTGATTTTGGCCAGGACATGCTTGGGGATTTGTTTACCCCAGTGGAAACACCAGAAGCCCAGAACAGAGGATTTCTCAAGGGGTTGTTTGGAGGAAGTGGGCAGACTTTTGACAGAGAAGAGCTGTGTAAGTGATTATTGCTGAAACTAACGGAAGACACAGAACAGTTAAACCAATACAAGGACAGGACACAATCTAGGAAAGAAGGGATGTTAAAAATGTTAAAGGTAACACTATGAAGGAGGGAAGAGAATTTGTCCCCACAAGTTACTAGAAGGAGCAAGAGCTTGACGTTTCAGAGCCTTGTTTCTATCTATCCAAAATGTTTCCTTTCTTCCCAGTAAGAGCAAGTGAACAATAAAAAGTCCCCATCACTGCAATTACTGAAGAACAGGTTTGAGAGTGCACTATTATCAAACCTGCCTGGGTAGCTTGAGGCAGTCTCTGTGTGCCACAGTACACCCCAAACAACAGCAAGGGAGTGAGGAACTAGCAATGAACTCTCTCGTTATCGATGGGGGAACGAGCTAACTCCACTTTCCCTGTGTAGTTGGTGAGGCTTCAGCAGGAAAAGCCTCTCGGAGCCTGGCTCAGCACATCCCTGGCTCGGGTGGAATCGAGGGTATGAAAGGAGCTGCAGGAGGGGTAATCGGAGACTTGGCTCGTGCGCGCCTCGCCCTTGACGAGAGAGGACAGAGACTGGGAGAACTGGATGAAAAGACTGCAAGCATGATGGCTAGTGCAGAGGCATTTTCCAAACATGCACATGAGGTATGGGTTCCTCACACATACATGTGGAGAGAGTTTTCCTTACCCAGGGTTACCCAAAGTTAAGAAAGCTGAACCTCCTTCAGGAAAATTAAACCCAGCACTGTCCCCCAAGCGTTGATACCTTAATTTATACAGCACCCTTCCCCATACATTTGGGGAACACTGGTGTAGATTGTCATTATATGACACTTTCTCTCCTTTTCTACATGCTTTGATAAGCAGTGAAGTATCGTCATTCACATCTGCACCCACTGAAATAAATGGGGTAGTTTCCCACCTCAGAGCTGTTGTTTCAGGCTCTCTGCAAACTGAGACAGCCATCTACTTTGGTTACACTTACTCCATATTTTCATAGTGTTTAAAGCCAAAAGGGATGATCAGATCATCTAGTCTACCCTCCTGTGTATCACAGTCCATTACATTTCACCTGAGTATCCCTATATTAAGTCCAAAGACTTCAATTAGACCAAAAAGTTCAGTCCTCAGGAAACTAAACTGTGCGCCATGGACAGAGAACAGGGTGCCACCAATGCCCAAGTCTCCTGCAATGTTTTCTTCATAAATGTCTGTCTTTCAAAACTGCTGCCATCTCCCGTTGTTCTCAGTGGGAGGGAGAGTAGTAAGCGCCCTCAGTTAATATGACCATTATGTCCATTCATTGACGCAGCAGTGTTGCTCCTGAAATCAGAGGACAACGTAGGGGCCTCAGTCCTTTTGGGAACAATGGGAACAATATTCATTAATTGCTCTGAAGATTTTGTGTGCCTATCCCTCCTGTCAAATGTTCAGATATGAACAATAACAGGAGAAATATTATCATTAATCCTGTTTCTTTTAAAAACCTGCTAGTTGCACAAGATGTGCTGAACAGGGAGGGGGGAAACTAGGGTGGGTCACAGGTGTGCATCTGGATGCAAGGGAACAAGTGGGGCATAGGAAACTGGGGGCATGGCCATAGTGTGTTATGCTAAACTGGTCTGCTCTAAATAGGCTGCTTAGCATGAAGACATTTGCTCTGTAATGATGTCACCCTATGGCATGAGGTATTCTTGCCAGCAAGTTAAAAAAAGTATGGATTGGATGAAAGGACTATAAGGTGGCTAGAAAGCTGGCTAGATTGTCAGCCTCAACGGGTAGTGATCAACAGTTCAATGTCTAGCTGGCAGCCGGTATCAAGCGGAGTGCCCCAGGAGTCAGTCCTGGGGCCGGTTTTGTTCAACATCTTTATTGCTGAGGATGCAATTAATCCCATCATCCAGCTCATTAAGTTCGCAGATGACACTAAACTGGGGGGAGGGATAAGGGTCGAGAGTGACCTCGACAAATTGGAGGATTGGGCGAAAAGAAATCTGATGAGGTTCAACAAGGACAAGTACAGAGTCCTATCCTTAGGACGGAAGAATCCCATGCATCGCTACAGGCTGGGGACCGACTGGCTAAGCAGCAGTTCTGCAGAAAAGGACCTGGGGATTACAATGGACGAGAACTGGATATGAGTCAGCACTGTGCCCTCATTGCCAAGAAGGTCAACAGCATATGAGGCTGTATTAGTAGGAGCATGGCCAGCAGATCAAGGGAAGTGATTATTCCCCTCTATTCGGCACTGGTGAGGCCTCATCTGAAGTATTGCATCCAGTTCTGGTCCCCCCACTACAAAAGACAAATTGGAGAGAGTCCAGCGGAGAGAAATGAAAATGATTAGGGGGCTGGGGCACATGACTTACAAGGAGAGGCTGAGGGAACTGGGGTTATTTAGTCTGCAGAAGAGAAGAGTGAGGAGGGATTTGATAGCAGCCTTCAACTACCTGATGGGGGGGTTCCAAAGAGGATGGATCTAGATGGATCTCAGTGGTGGCAGATGACAGAACAAGGAGCAATGGTCTCAAGTTGCAGAGCGGGAGGTCTAGGTTGGATATTAGGAAACACGATCTCACTAGGAGGGTGGTGAAGCCCTGGAATGGGTTACCTAGGGAGGTGGTAGAATCTCCTTCCTTAGAGGATTTTATGGCCCTGGCTGGGATGATTTAGTTGGTGTTTGGTCCTGTTTTGAGCAGGGGATTGGACTAGATGACCTCCTGAGGTTTCTTCCAACTCTAATATTCTATGATTCTATAGTCCTAAGAGTAGGAATCAACTGAAAAGAAGTACATTAAGGAATATTTAACTGTAATTCCAGTTTTCCAGATATCTGTACAGCTGGATTACCATGTACCTAGTGCTCCAGGGAGAATGTTTGTTTTTGGTTTTCTTATGGACTGTTATAAGTGTGAGGCAAAAAATACCCTCAAAGAGATGTGTACTGACAGATGGTATTCTGGAGGCGAGGCACCTAGCGTACCCTAATCTATAGCAGTTCCTACTTCACCTTATGCAAAAAGCAGAGTGTGAAAGTAGGAATTCCCTGAGAAGTGTCTCTTCAGTAAATAAGAGCTATGGGTAGATAATGTTCTTTGTGGACGTTTAACACTTAATTATGAAGTTCCAGAAAGAAAAAAGTTATTTTACGGCAGCAGAGGTAAATGACATGTTTGGCAAAGCTCAACCTGCTACTATTTGTTTGCTCCAATTTTTCTACTTGATTATGAAGTCCATGACAATTAATGGACCTACTTCATTTGTGATACCACTAAGCCAGTGGAGTTCTACCACATACTAACTTAGCACAAGTCTTTACCATTAGCAAAACATTACCATTAGATTTTTGTATCTAATTTTCATTTTGCTTATTTCCCATCTCTGTAGTTGATGCTGAAATATAAGGACAAGAAATGGTACCAGTTTTAGACTTTTAAAGAAGCTTCTTGGCTTTGATGAGAACACTATTCAGGGAAGCGGAACCTATTCTCAACACTACCAGTCACTGGCCAGAAGCAAAACTTTCTCCTAGGAAATGTTTTCCTGTTATTTGTTTGGATTCACCACAAGCGGGAAGTCAAGGAGAAGTTTTATAACCCACAAAATAGAGCCTAGACTTGTATTGGTCTTTTAGTCAAAATACCTGGCTCACGGTGTAGTAAATCTTTTTCCAAAAGCAACTGGACAGTCACGTTGGCATGTAGCTTTTTTCAGAAGCTCTAGGAATGAACTGTGGAGTGTGTCTCTGGTTAAAAATATTCTGTACAAACCTAGAATGTTAATGCACTTATTAAAAAATGAATACAATTTTGCATGACCAATTGACATCTTAAAAAGAAAGCATGTTGTGACCGAAGAAAAAGGGATTTATTTCTATGCTGAGCAAAAAATATTTAAAGACAGCAAAAATCTTTATTTTTAAAAACTACACTACAACCAGCCAGTACATTTCAAGCATGGCTGCTACTACTCTGGACAGAAGAACTGCATTTTCTTATTTGCTGCTAATTCTTTTCCTTAGCTTGAAATCATCAGCGCTATTTAATTCCTATCCAAAGAATAAACAAACATCCAAATCCAATCCAAATGCTTTATTTAGTGTTTGTGAAGTCACTTAAGTGAGAGTAGAGGATGTCTTTACAATCCAAAGAGTGCAGGAAACTGATTCCATAAACACTAATTTTCTGAAAGAAAGATGTATACAGCTTGCTAGATTCATCTCAAGCATCCTTTGAGGGGGCTATGATACCATGTGTCACCCTAGGAGTGGCTGAATCACTTGGTTGCCTTGTTTTTTCAATATTAGAAGTTGAGTCATTAATTTATTGAATTCAGCTGAAAAAAGTAGAGGGCCCAGTGGGTCAAGTTGGTAAATCCTCTCAAGTCAGTGACTTCAGCGGCTTGCAGGAAAGAGTTCTCCCTCACAATGCACTGAAGTGATGCTAAGCAAATTGTACAGTAACCCAATTTAAAGCTGGCTGATCACACCAGCAACAGGTTTAAACTCCAAAGCCCTGCAGATTTAATTTTATATAGACCGGTTTCACCACTGTCTTGCCTGGTGTATCACCACTTACAACCTGTGCAAAGCTGGTGTAAAACACTGCCATAGAGATGAGTGAGTGGAGAACTCAGGAGCACATTATATCTACTTTGCACAAGTGTAAAGGCCTACATGAGGTGCAAGGTACTGGTGAAATAGGCCGTGCATCTCAGCAAAGCTGCTGCCAGACCTCAACTGCTGCCCCGGGGCTTTATGTGGTTCCCATCATGGGCTTTTACTTTTCTTCATTTCGCAGATACTGTCCGATTCTTTTCCAGAGTAGTTTATCATGATGCATTTGCCTGAACAGAATTCCTATTAGATAAAAGTCAGTTGCCTTCCCCAGCTCAGTTTTACTCCTCTGCATGAGCATAATTTCTAAAGTAACCAACTGTGAAGTCAGATGGATTCTAAAATTGGCTTGGGAACAAAGTGCCAACGTCATGTTTGCCAGCAAGTATGCACAAGTACAAACTAGGGAGAGAGAGACACTTTGCATCAGGAGAATTCACTTTGAAGGAAAATGGTCTGAGAAAGCAGCTACAGCTAGTGATCTCCCAAATAGCCATGGCCATCAGATTTGCTTTAACTTCCTACATGTTTGTATCATGACAGTTTAATGCACACTCCTGATCACAAGACACTGCTCTGGATTCTGCATTCCCATGGAAAGCACTGCTAACTCTCACAGCTATTCCTTTCTCATAGCTTTAGTGGTGGGGTGGGTGCTCACTGGTGAAAACACCTCTTTGATATTTAATTCAGATCAATTTTAGATATAGGTTTTGGATTCAGAAGTCTGGCATCACAAGCTGTGTGAATTAAGGCTATGGCACAAGTTTGAGGCATCATTAAGGTTTACACTGTTATGGCTCAATATGAATTTTTTGCTATACAGAATTTTTAAATTTTGCTGTGGGCAAGGTTAAAATGACAGCTTTGACCGTTATAATCCAGTTATAGGCCTTATGGCTAATCCAGCCCCTATGTGAATTGCATGTTTACTCTACATGTACTCTGGCCTATAGTTAGTCTGAATCACTAATCTTGTGGGCACTTTAGCATTACAAACACCTTAGAGAGGATATGTTCCCTAATTTATCTGCAAGACTTGAGAAGGTATTTAAACTGTCACTGGGTTAGGATCAGAACAAGAGGGAAATCATTCTACCAGGGACATGAGTTTGTTCTGTAACTTACTGCACCTGTTTCTATACTAATATATCTGTTATGAAAAAGATATTCAAGGGTGGTGCCATGTACACTTCTTCTACTGGCTACACTGGGAGTTTCCATTGCAATTCAATGACATATTGCAGTATCCATAAATGCATCACACATGCCTGTGTGTGAGTGATTAGGATGGTACTAGGTCTGTAATATATAGAAATTCTTAGCTTGCTATTCTGCTTTTAGGCAAAGGTGTTACTTAACATCAGTTCAGGAACCTATGATCCTAAATGCAATGGGAGCCTCCTTATACAGATGCTAGAGCTCACTCCCTCATGAAGCAGTTGCACAAGTCAGTTTAAACAGCTACAGCCTGTGCAAGGGGAAATGTGCCTCCAGCAGGTCATTTCCATCACACTTGCTCTATCAACAGTCTCTAACTTACCACCACGCTGTATCAGTGGGAAAGTCAGCCAGTACCTTTCAGTTTGCCTCTTGACTTCACAAAAGAAGAATTTAGATTCCCCAAACATACAATTTTGAATGTTTAAATCCATCATCTTTTTCTCTAGAAAAACTCCCCAGGAGGTCACACTATATCTTCCTTGGCATATTGTACATCTTTCCAGAAAGTTACAAATTCCTGTTTCTGTAATGTTCAGCTCTTGTGACTATAATTATTAATTTTCTTGTAGTCTGTAGAGATCTAAAAAATTGTATATGTTTGTATATAGAACGTTCTATATATATAAATATATATATGTAATGTATATGTTGTATAAGTTTGTTAGTGCACACTGTTAAAATGCTTTCTATTGAGATTTGTCATGGATGTGGGAAAAGCCTTCACCTCAAAATTTAAGGAGGGTGGGGGAAGCCGGCCAGTTAGTTTCTTGTGACATGAGGAGGAGTGTGGGATTTTTAAAAGGCCTACCCTAAACATTTTTTGTTAATAACGAGAGTAATAAAGCTGCAGCCTTCAAGCTGATAATCATAGCAATGATTTTACTTGCTGAGAGGAAAATTAGGACACTAGTCTTTCTAAGAAAATTGTTGAAATCAAACGTGCTTTCACCTTTTCTACCAAGCCAGTACCAGCTCATGCAAAATCCATAACTTTTAGGCTCTTTCAACATCTAAACTCTTAGTTAAAAAGTACAAACTCCAGATAGGTTACATTAGATTTAAAGTATAAAAGACTATCTCTAGCAACACTTTTGGCATAATATTGCTCAATTAAATTTTTTTATGTTAGAAAATACATTTTTCACTCCCCCCAAAAATATGCACTATCCCAAACAATCAGATATACAAGATACACACACAGCTAGGGGTGCAACAGGCAGATAAAATAAATTAGATTCATTATGTGGCTTCTCATTAGATGAGTCCTTACTAGTAAGAACTATTTTATATGCAGCCAACTCCTAGACCTAGACCACTTTAAACTTCAATTCTGAATTAAAATTTTAAAAAAATCTAATGAAATTCTGTAACAGCACCAGGATTTGTTCCCTATAATCATATAAGATTTTCTAAATCATATTTTTTTAAATTCCTATGTCCCAACTATTTATACTTCTGAGTAGATGTGGTCTGACTGCATTCCTGAATCCAAATTAGACATCTTTTCTCTGTATTAAACAGAATATAGGTTTTGCATAAATATTTAAATATAAACAGATATTCGATCATTAGACGTGTGTGAAGTTATCACAAAAATTCTCTATACAACTTTTTACATATTCCTTTTTCAGAAACCATCACACCCAATTCCTTGTGTGTATTATAATAAATAAATAGTATACCGAAAAAATAATTCTGTATGTATCTAATGTGGAAAAACATCACAGCTAATGTAAATGCTGTATTCAACCTCAGGATTATTCTGTTTATAAATTGTGTCTATTATATCACAGGCAAATTGCAGACTGCATTTAATTGCACCCTTTAAGTATTCTACTCTGGGTATCCCACATCACTTTTCATGACCTAAAGGTGAATGCAAACACAATATATTTCAGTCTTGATTAATTCTGCCTTGGTAAGGTCTCAGTAAGAACACACTCGCTCTCATTAATGAGTTGCATGTTTCCATTTGTTGACAACGCTTCATCTAGGTGTAATTCATGTAAAAAAGAGTTTCCATTCGTGTGTTTTCTCTTATGTGATTATTGACTAAAATCAAAAATTGTATTTTTTTTTAAACTAGTGTCCAATATTCTGGCTCTGTCAAGGACCTGTGGACAAATTATATGTGTTTTTTATTAATGAGGCACCACCTATATTTCAAAACAAAGGTTAAATCCAGGAGTGAAGTGCACACTCCTCCTGCTCCACTAGCCATTTACTGTTTTGACAGATACCTTAAAATTGGCATCACAAAGGTAAATTAAGGCACCTTTGATTGAAGCTATTCTGAGTTCCCGGTGAAAGAACTGATGGAAAGAAAATAAAGGAAAGAACTGACATTTTGTGTAATTCTCTTTTTTCAGGCACTTCACACTAGTTTCAGGGGTATGTAGTTAGGTAAAGGGCTTATAATGCATATTCCATGTGGTTAAGCATCCCTACTACAGTAGGCATTTCTACACATAGCTTTTTTTGGTTTACAACTTCCATACAAGGTCAGGCCCCACTAGTGCCATCTTGTAAGTTAGTCTCTTGAGCTGTTATTTCTGTATTTTCATTTTGTCTGGGACTCCCACACTATGCTGGCAGAGCAGGGAGGTGGAAGGGGGAGCTATTGGGGTTATCAGTGCTGTACTGCCTTAGCTCATGAGTTCCTGCCTAAGATTCCAGGGTCAAAATGCATCCGTACTGTCACTGGGAGCTGTGTTCCTAAATAACTGAAGCACTTTTTAACACCCCCTCCCTCTCGCAAGCTTTGAGTAAGTTACAGCTGCACCATGTGCTTAGACAGGTCACTTGTATTATGCAAAGAAATTTAGAGAACATAAAGTGGCACAGGAACCACAAAAAAACAACACATTTTCTACACACATAAGCCCAATAAGCCCACACATAAGCCCAATTCTACACATGTTCTACACACATAAACCCAATAAGCCCAATTCCCCCAGTCTTAGGAAACAGCAATGTTGTTTGTTGGTCTTCTAGCATACGGACAGGGCCCCTCACCCCACCTCCATATCAGAGGCGCACTGTGATTTTTACAGAGTACCTGACCCAGCTGCAAACACCGTCACCCTGGTACACCACATCCAAGCGCCAGATGGCCGTGGAGTGTTTCTGCACGAGTGGCTGCTGTGAAAACCCCTACTCCTTGGCTGGGAGGTGAACAGGAGCATGTGGGGTAATTACTCACAATATGATTCTGTTGCTTCACCTGCAAGGAGACAAAAATCTCAGTCAAAGCTAATGAACAAGCACCAATCTTTCCACCTCCCTTCCAGCTAGAGACTGGCCAAGCAAACGAAGGCCAGAGAGAAACGTCAAGTTATTCTGCCTGGGGACGGGAGAAGAAGGGATGGAGTAGGATATACAGAATTACTAGTGAGCAATCATCCCCCAGCATACGTCTTTCTTCTTCCATCCTACCCAACAACAGCAATTACAGACACCGTATGCTGCAAGCAATGACCCAAAAGAGCCCTATACAGTGTACAGTAGTGCTTGGAACAGGTACCGGCCTGAAGCAATGTCAGCAGACAAGGTCGGAGCAAACTGCGACTGTGAGGTGGAGGTCAGGGAAATGAGCCTTCAACATCAGTGGGAAATGCTTCTGCTTTCTGAGCCTAGGAAAGGTGCTACACCTCTTACAGCATGGGATTTAACACTTACGACCATACACTTTGGACCCAGTCATGGCTTTGGGGGGGAGGGGGGGATAAAGGGGGCGGCAGCTCAAGCTACAATTCACTGAGCTGTTATTGTGGATTCTGTCCCTCATTTCAGCCTTCACAAAAAAAGTGTTACTACTCTTCTGAGTGGGAGATACTTAAAACTTCAGAGCCTGCCTGACAGCGAGGGAGAGCCGGGTCCTCTGGTGCAACAAACTTTGGTAGATGCAAGTTGTATCAGCCTAAAGTCATTGCAGTTAGTATATCACACGTGTGAGTGCATACTTGACTCCTTCCACCAGTGCTGCATGTATTCACTACGAGTGCGTGTCAGTGCACAGTGCAGCACATCATGGGTAGCTATCCCAGTGTGCCACTCACCATCATCCAGTGCACTGTCTTTTGGAAAATTTTGGCAATGCATGATGGAGCAGAAATAAGTCATGCAGGGGTGACTGGGAGCAAGTGGGGGGGTCAAGTCCCCATCATGCCACTTTCTCCATCCCATAAAGCTATACATACCCCATAATTTTCATGCCTTTTTTAAATAGATCCCACTTCTTGTTGTTCACCATCTCTAAGAGCTCTATTGTCATTCATGAGCATTGCAAACCCAGAACAAACAATTCTCTCGTATTTGCAGTGCCACAGGAAGAACTGTACCAATGGAGGATATGATGGTTGTTTGAGGACAGTTTGTTGTGGGACATAGTGAAAACAATTGAAGGTTGTTGGTGACAATCAAGGAGCAGCTGCCTATTTGGCCTCTATTTCCATGGGTACAAGTACAGTGCAATGGCACTGAATAGTGCCACTATTTTCCACAGGTGGTGGTGATTTTAGCTGATATCTCATTCCTGAGGGCAACAAAAGAACGGTTGCTGCTGGTGTCCCAAAACTGTCTGGGCCCATATGCCACTAGCCTGTATACTGCTATGGTGCCTGCTGAAGTCATTGTTGAATGGCATGGGAAAGGATCCTATCATGGAGGATGAAATGAGGCAGCCCACCCCAGAAGCCTTCAAGAAACGGTTGCTGAGAGCCTCCATAAAAGTTTCATCAAGATCTCTCAGGAGGATACAAGGAACAATCCTATGGACATAAAGAAGCTGCTCTGCATGCCCTCCCACCCAACCCTACAGTGGAATGAAAAACAAATACCTCTACCTCTGTTTGTCGTACCATTACCACCTCTCGGAGAAGTAAACCAATGAAAAGTCAATGCCTGACTCCTGCTAAGTTGGGGTTGGGCTGGGCATCATCTCTATAATTAAACATTGTAAAGAAAAATGCATGCACGCTTACCTGAGGTTCCTTCCCCTTCATCGGGCTTGTCTGCATTCGGCTTATGGGACTGGCTAGAATGGTGGAGTCTCAAAAAGATCCTGGCTCATGGCATAGCTGGATGCCCCTGCTGCTGTGTCCCTCCTCTTCCCCCTTGCTGTTCACAGGAGGGGTCTGTGTCTCGGGCTCCTTGGACGTATCTAGAGTGCTTTGAGGGTGCTGGTGGGGTCTCCACAAAATGTGGTATGCCGCTCATTGTAAAAGTGGTGGGCCTGTGGCTCAGCCGCAGATTGACTGTTGGCCTTTTTGGCCTTGTGGTATGCCTATTGCAGTTCCTTTGCTTTCACATGGCATTGCTGCTGGTCCCTATCATACCCCTTGGCCTGCAATCCTTGTGCAATCTTTTCTCAGATGTCCACATGTCGATGACTGGTCCGTAACTGTGTTTGCACGGCCTCTTCTCCCCATTGGCCAGGAAATCCAATACCTCCTGTCTACTCCAGGCAGGAGAGAGCCTAGTGTGTGGAGCTGTCATGGTTGATTGGGCAGTTGCTCACAACAAGGAAGAGACGGTAGGTGTGCTCAGCAAAGCGGACAATAAGGAAAAGGCATTTCAGAAACTCATGAGGGTTTTAAACTGGGCAGTGGAGTTCACTATCGTGACCAGAGCAGTCACTGCAACAAAGGTGAAATGAAAGATTCATTAACCTGAAACTCCGAATGAGTCTCCAGAATAAACTCCAGGGGGATGCAAAAACTTGAGTTCTCATGCAAGTTAAAATGAGTTTAATTCCCCTACTTTGCAGCTATCACGAATGCAATTAAGAATGGCACCTTAAGACGAAGTAGTTTCTATCCCTCTGAGGTGTTTTGCTCCCAAAAGGGACGCAGGAGCACGCACCTGGAAGAGGGAGGGCAGGTTCCACTGAAGAACCAAGTGCTGGTGCTTAACTCTCTGCAGTAGAATGGAACAAAAGAAGCTTTTAGCCCCAGGGATGAGCAATTTCTCTATCCTTTGATGGCACTGTGAATAGCAATGAGCTGACACACACAGACCCGGAGAGAGTTAACCAAGATACATCTATGCTGCAATAAAAGACCTGTGGCATAGCTGTGGCTGGACTGGGTCAACTGACTCAGGCTCACAGGGCTTGGGCTGCAAGGCTAAAAGTTGCAGTGCAGTCATTCAAATTTGGGCAGAAGCCCAAGCTCTGAGACCCAGCCCCTCCCAAGGTTTCAGAGTTCATGCACCTGCCTGAGCATCTTTTTTAGCCCTGCAGCCTGAGTCAATTGACCCGGGCCCTGAGACTTGGTGCCAAGGATTTTTTATTGCAGTGTAGACATACCCTTAGGGGAAATTGAAGACTTCAGTCAGCCTTGCAAGAGCAGAACAGAACATGAACCAGAATAAGCTAGAATGGCAAGTTTTGTGGACATTGTTCTCCCTGTCTCATAACACACCAGGGAACAGTCAATGAAATTAAACGGCAGCAAATTGGAGACCAGACATTTATATGGACAACAAGAATTCCAAAGTTATAATAGTTAATGCTCACATGATATTTTGTAAAGGAGATGATAACCTCATGCTTCAAAGGTTTAAACCAAATGTCTAACATTTAGGGATTAGGACCTAATGTGGGGTTCTAACCCCTTCCTCTGAAGCAGCTGGTTCTGGTATCTACCAGAGACAGGAGACTGTCCAAGATGGACCTCAGGACTGCTCCAGTATCACAATTCCTATGTTCCTAGAAAAAATATTCTACCTGTTTATCATAGAATCATAGACATTAGGTCAGAAGGGACCATTATGATCTAGTCTGACCTCCTGCACAATGCGGGCCATGGAATCTCACCCACCAACTTCTGTAATAAACCCCTAACTTATATCTGAGCTATTAAAGTCTTCAAATCGTGGTTTAAAGACTTCAAGGTGCAGAGAATCCTCCAGCAAGTGACCCGGGCCCCACGCTGCAGAGGAAGGCGAAAAACCCCTAGGGCCTCTGCCAATCTGCCCTGGGGGAAAATTCCTTCCCTAACCCAAATATGGCAATCTGCTAAACTCTGAGCATGTGGGCAAGACTCACCAGCCAGACACCTAGGAAAGAATTCTCTGTAATAACTCAGATCCCACCCCACCTAAACATCCTAAGTGAAATGAAGATGTTATCACAGACGTGAAAGGTGAAATCTAGACAATCTCCAGTCCAGGTTGATCAGTAGTAATTATACTAAAGTAGGGGAAAGATTGGTATCTAAGGCTGAGTCATTTACAGCAAGAAGTCAGCTACTGTTTAAATGACTCATCAACATGACAGACCCCAAAATGCACGTACTGGGAAACTTGCTTCTTCTGGTCACCCGGCTCCAGATTTTCCCCAGGTAAGGTTTTTATTTTTTTGCTTTTTTTTTTTTTTTTTTAAATTGAGCACTGCAGATTAGGACTTTTCAAGGATGTTTTCTCTTTATTCAAAAACAACATCACCCTCCGAGGGTCAATTCTAAGATGAACGGCATGGGGGCAACAGGGATACAACAAACCTATGACTTCCTTAAAATATTAAGGCCCTAGCAGCCTAACAGTGTTCCTTCTAGCGAAGAGAATTCTCTGCTCTGCCTTACGCACACCATGAGGCAATATTCTACTCATAAAACACAGCCTGTTTGTAAAATCATTTCCACACTTTAATACCATCTCCAAAAATGTTGCCATCACATGAGGACAACAGAAGGGCTCAAAGCGTTGAACATGCACAAAATTTGTCATTAAATACAAATACAGTGACATCCTATTTCTTCTCCTATACACAGCTCTGCAGGAACACTTCCTGAGTGACTTATGTTTTATTGTATTAAAAAGTCCATTTAATTTTAGATGCAGTAAATTCATTAGGTTTGGGTTTTTTAAAATCTATAGCCTTAATTTACATATTTTAACAGGAATTCATTTAAATATTAGCATTTAGAAATTAATAACTGTAAACTGTAAACATTCCTTGCTTGCCATCCGACCTCACAGAGAAGTCTGCCTGGGGGAATTCATACAACACTTCCAAAACACATTTAAGAAGCCAGTCTGTAACATGCTTAGTAAAAAGAAAGGCACCAATTAGCTACCAACTTGCTGGATTTATAATAAGTATGCTGGATAATAAGTGTGCAGTTAATAATGTCTCCACCTGTGCGTAAGTTGGCACCTGCCTTGTAGAGTCCATGGAGCATGAAGCCTCATCATCTGAGAGGGTCTTGTTTCATGCTCACAACTCCAGCTCCTGCAGGTCTCCCCAGCTAGGCCCAATTTTCACTTTAACATTCAGCTTCACTGAGAGTTTTGTGGCATTTTCCATCTCGTATTTGACAATCTGAGCTACCTGAAAGGAAACAAACAAGGTTAGAAGTTTCAATGCACTGTTGAGGGACCTAGAGCCACACACTTCAGATGCTCCTTTTCATCATCATTAGTTTGGCAGGTCAGGGGCTTGGAGCTTTCCACTGTGTTTGTGTGTTTGGATAGGTTCTCCATTGACAGGAGTCTGACTGAATGTTTCAAGTATGATTAAGATACATGAAAGGAGAGACTCAGGAAAGTATTAATACATTTTCTTAAGGAGCTGCATACACTGGAGACCTATCTTCCTGCTTCAGCCAGAAACAGATTCTACCAAACACTCTTCCCAAAACATGCAAATGAGAGAGGTTAAAGCAAATCATTTGAGGAGCTACATAAACGGAGAAACACAAAGCAAGGATCCCCAGGAATAAAGAGCTCATTGTGTCAGTACAAGAGGTACTCTACAAGAGACAGTTACAAGCAACTGGGAAAACAATTTTACCAAAATTATCCCAATGGAATGTCATAATATCCATGATCACAATAAAAACAATCACACAGATATGTAACATACTGAAAGAGGAATTACAACACGTACTATACTGTACGAATGTCAACTTTCTTCTAAAAATCTAAGCCAGCCACAATTCTTCCTAAATTAACCCAGAACTTCAGTATTATCTCCCCACTTGCCTGACTGATCTCCCCAATGTAAGCTTTTAAAATTTTCAGACTTTTCAGGCTCAAATGGACCTGTGTCCCACAAAAATTTCTATTCTCCATTCAGTGTATGCTATTGATATCAGAAACGTGAATCATGACATTGAGGGTACAGAAAATACATAGTGAAGAAATAAACCCCATGTTATAGCAAGCTGCTTTAATATATCTAGCTTGACAAAGCAAGGGGTAAGACGTGTGCTGAACATAGAAGTCTGCACTGTAGATGTTTGAAGATCTGTATGATGGTAATCTTAGTGAGGGAAAGGAATTGTTTAGTGCAATACATAGGGATGTAACTAGGAGCACTGGCATGATATTAAGAAATAAAATAGGAAAAATACTCAATATCAGGGAAAGTGCCCCGAGAGACATACTGGACTGTTAGGACTGTCTCTCCAGGGAAGTAGTGAAAGCCATTCCCTTGGAACTTTTAAAGGGTTTGATGAAACAGAAGAGTGTCCTGTGAGGAGCAATCCTGCATTGACCCTAGGAAGAACCACCAGATTTGATCTGATCAGCAAATTCTAAAACCTTGACAACTCCTAGTGCCTCTGGAGGGGAAGTGGAGCACCCCCAGCCCTGCTTACTTGTAACCTGCTTACACATCAACACTGACATTACAAGTAAGGAATCTGCTTCAGTTTAGGGGTGAGTGTGACAACAGATTCTCATTCCTGGAGAACCAAATCTTCCAAGGATGTGTCTCTAGCCCAGCAGATCATCATCTCATGGACACCTTCCCTCCCATTCGCCATCATTCAACATACAGTGATTGCTTTCATGGAATAGCATCATTAGGAAAATATTCATTTATACATGTAATTATTAGCCATAGATGCCCAGATGACATTTATGCTATCAGCATACTCTGAACCCTGCCTTTTCTGAATGGTGAGGGAGAGTAGAGAATATTTGGAACTCCCATCTAGCAGATAGTCAGCACCTCCTTTGATACAGGGAACCTGCCACACAAATTGAAGCACGCAATAATCCAGCGAGGGACAAACTTTTCACTCCGCACTTTCAATCTCCCTTTTCTAAGCAAGCTAACTGAGAAGCTAGTTAAACACAGTATTCAGTGTCACCTGTAGGGATCCATACCCTGGCCCAGGATCCTTCTCAGTCAGGCTTCAGGGCAGGACACCACTGGTGGCTCTGGTGAGAATTCTCTCTTCTTGTCCATACTCACCAGATGGGCCTCTCAGCATTTGACTCTTTTGGTCACCAAATATTTCTGTTCTGCCTCCAAGAGGCTGCAGGAGAGAAGGGCAAACACCCTGAAATGTCTCAGGCCCTTCCTCTCAGACAGAACCCACAGAGTTGATATGGACAACTACTTTCCACTTCCAAAGACCTGAGCTGTGGAGTCCTGCAAGGCTCAGTCTTCTCCCCATATTATTCAAAGTGAGCTCGTCTTCACTACAGTGTTAACTCAGGATCTTATTTGGATGTTGCCCCACCCCAGCTCCCATCTACACACAAAAACCTTTCGCCTGACCATGGTGGTGCTTTCAACCAGGGCTAGATGGCCTGTCCTGGGCAACAGGTTAACATTTGAGCGAGGCTTGCACTCGGGCTGGTAATCTGTCCACTTTGGAGAGTAGATACAGGTTAAACTACTCGAGTGCTGATAGTCCTCCAGAGCCTTCCCACAATTCTCTCTGTGTGCCCATAAGAATAGACAAGTTCTCCCACAATTCATTGGGAAGGAATCTTAGCTTATGGAAGTGCTAAGATGATGAGGTTATTCACCTTGTACAGTAACTGCGGTTCTTTGAGGTGTGTCCCCTTCTGGGTGTTCCACTTAAGGAGTCCTTGACTGGAGCTTTTCCGTTAGCAGTGTCTGTTCGGCCTGCGCATGCTCCCTGTGTCTCCTCAGGCCAGATAGCGAAGCTATATAGGGGGTGTGCAGGCGAACTGCCCTGAATTCCAACAGATTCATTTGGAGATTGGTTTCCTAGTTGTCCATCTGCCTTGAGTCAAGAGGGCATTGAGGTGGGCTTCCCCTCCCAACAGCGATGTGTCTGTTGTTAAAGTTACCGATGAAGCTGGGTGACAGAAAGGAATACCTGCAAAGACGTTGAGTTGATCTTTCTACCAGTCTAGGCAGTTCCTCACTTGTAGATGAACCATCACCTATCTCTCCAAGGTGTGTCTGACTGGAAAATAGGTCGTTTTGAATCAACACTGGAAGCAGCGGAGGTCCATCTTTGAGTAATCGATCACAAAGGTGCAAGCTACCATGTGCCCCAGGTGGTGGAGACCGTTCCTTATTGTGGTCTGAGGGCTCCTCTGAATTGCCTGTAACAGACTTGACAAAGTTACGAATCCCAGGGAAAGTAGGCCTTGGATGTCAACAAGTCTAAAGATGCCTCTATAAACTCTCTTTTGTACAGGGGTTAACATGGATTTTTTTACATTCAGCTGAAGACCCAACTCCTGGAAAAGAGCAAGGGCTGTCTGGGTGGAAGATAGCACTGCTTTGTAGGAACGGCCTTTGAGTGGCCAGTTGTCGAGGTATGGGAAGACTAGGATTGTTTGTCAGGGATAAGCAGCCACTGGGGGCTGATGAAAAGCTGAAGGAAGCACTTGGTATTGGAAATGATTCTGATCTATAGTGAAGCGCACATATTTCCAGAGCGATGGAAGTATTGTTTTATGGAAACAGGCATCTTGTAAGTCGAGGACAGAAAACTAATCCCCTTTCTCCAGTGAAGGAATGATAACTGCCAGAGTCATCATGCTGGACTTTTGAGACTTTACGAACTTATTTAGAAGCCTTAGATCCAAGTGCAGTCTCCACCCTCCATCCTTCTTTGGCACAAGGATATACTTTGAGTAAAACCCTTTTCCCTTGTGATGAGAAGGGACTGGCTCTATTGCTCCTAACTGAGGGAGAGAGTTCAACTTCTTGTCTCAGTAAAAACTGAGGGATCCCTGAAAAGGGATGGGAAAGAGGGTGGAAGGGAGGGGAGGACGTAAAATGGATGATACGGTCCAACATTATGACCTCAGTGACCCATTCGTCTGTAGCGATCTGCCTCCAAGCATCCTGGAAATGAGAAAGGTGGTCTGAAAAGGGAATGGGGTGGGCAAATGGATGCAGCTGTAAAACCAGAAACATGGAAGGATTTGAACCCTTGATTGACCTGTCAAAACTATTGCTTTGAAGATGACTGGGTGGTCTTGGAGGGTGCGTGAGCAGCCCTCTTTCTCTGAAATGTACGTCTTTTCCTGGGGGGTTCAGTAGAATCCAGAAATGGAGCAGGATGCAATCTCTGGGCAGTGTATGACCTACTAACCCTTCTTTATTTGTAGATGTATATATACATCCAGGGATTGTTCAATAACCCTAGAGTCCTTCAGTACGTTCAAGGACTTAAGATTTTCTCAAAGACCACAGATAAGACCATCAAAGTGGAGGTTCTCAGCAGTGTTCTGGAATTCTCTTGAACACCCCAAGAGCTGGAGCCGTGACCCCCTGCACATAACTGCCACTGTGGAGGTGGACCTGGCAGCAGTGCTTGAAGAGCAGTTCTGGACAATAATTTGCCCTCTGAAATGATGAATTGGAATTGCTCCATATGTTCCTGCGACAGATGTTCAATAAAGGCAGTAAACCTATTACAATTAGAAAAATTATATTTGGCCTTGACCACCCGACAGTTTGTGATCCTGAACTGTAGGATTGCTAACTAGTGGAACTTCCATCCAAAGAGATCTAGTTTCTTTTGGTCTTTGTCACATGGGATACACTTGGAAAAGTGTTGCTTACCCCACTCATTTACCACATCCACCACCAGGGAGTTAGGTGGAGGGTTGGGGAACAAAAAATGTGACTCTGTAGGGGAAACATAATACTTCTTATCTGCCTGCTTACCTGTCGGCAGAACAGTAGCAGGCATCTGCTACCCTGTCTTATATGGATCCAGGAGCACCTCATTAATGGGTAACACAACTCTGGAGCATGTTGCTGACTGCAGAATATCCAGCAGTTTGTGCTATGAGTTCTTGAGCTCTTCAAGTGGAATCTGAAGAGCATCAGCTACCCTTTTCATGAGGTCTTGAAATTGCTGAAAATTGTGGGCCATGGAAAGTGGCAGAGGCATAATCAACTCATTTGGAAACAAGGATGAAATAAGTTTTTGAGGGCTGATCTTTATCGGCCCTGATCTCCTGCTCCTCCTACATCTCCTCTTGTGTGAGAGCTGGCTGGGGAGGAGAGGATTGTAATACTCTAGCCTCCCTATGAGACAGTGCTAGTGATCTGGCAAATTGCTGCTGACAAGCAGTCCAGGGGACCCAGGATGGCCACTGGGGGAGCCCATATAGGAGTAGGGGTGGGATTCAGGGTTGGTTCCACCACCTTGATGATGAGCATGATCTTCCCTGTGACTGTTAAAAAATAGATTTCTGAAAGGACATGTCGGAGAACGCTGAACAAAAATGGAAGAGACCAACTGGAAGTCTCCTTCACCCTCCTCAATATCGCCCAATGGGTACCAAAGAACAGTGGAGATCTGGAAATTGGAATCTTGGTACCAATAGATGCTCAGTATCCATGAAGAGTGGGTACTCTGATTTGTCCATTACAAACAGGTCCTTTGCGTATCTGAACCCGTATGGCCATTATTAACAGATGGAGCCTCTCCGCAGTAAAGGCAGCATTTAAAATCTGGTAAGCCAAGCAATCCCTGACAGGAAAATAAGGCTCCCTGAGGAGGTAGACCGAGAGGAACAAAACAATTCTCTCACTAATAATCTCTACTTAACTCACTGTAATTATCACTCACAACTAACCCACCCTAAAAAACAACTATAGGAAAGCAGAAACAGGATAGCTCAGGCATGCTCAAGGTGTACACGCTAGGCCTCTGTCTCAGGCCAAGGCAGTTGAGCAAGAGCTGAGGGCAGTTCACCCGTGCACCCCTACCGAGCCTCAATGTCCAGCACAAGGAGACACAGGGAGCGTACGCAGGCCAAATGGATAATATTAAGGGAAAATCTCTGATCAAGGACTCAAGAGGCGCGCACACACATGAAGTAGAGGCCCGATAGGAACACTACTCAAAGAACCACCATGGGATGTAGCTGCAGAAATCCTAGCTCCTCACATGAACGAGGGGAGCACCAGTGTGGATACAGTCAAGTATGGCTTTGCTGTACGGCCGCTAGTACCTGGGTGCCGATCACCTGAATTAACTCTGCATGGAAGACATACCCTGAATGAAGTTGTTGGGATAGCTGGTGAAGCAACATGGGCAATGCACTAGGAGCACAGACACCACCAAGCTCTCAGTTGCCTTTATGTCAATCAAACAGCACCACTCCCTAACTTTCCCAATGACTAGCCAAAATCCTCCCCTGGATAAAGACTAGCTGGCTAAAGCTTGAGGTGATTCCATTAGGAAAAGGGAAGTAGCTTGAAGAACTTGTCTCCTCTTTAACATCCCCAACTGTCAATGGCATCTGCCCTCTGAGGATTAAACTAGCCCCCACAGTTTCATGGTCCTTTTGGACTCCTCACTGTTAGTGGATGCCCAAAGAGCTATGTCAACAAAAACCATCCACATCTATCTGTGACTTTGCACACCCTCTTATCAGACACAGACTTGGCCACAGTGAAGCACACGTTCCTAACTTCCTGGTCTGGTAATTGTAATTTATATTTATATTTAGGAATAAGCCATATACCCTGAAAAACCTTTCTGGTATAAATTGCTGCAGCCTTTCAGTTTAGCAACACAACTCACCATGAACAAACCACCCTAGTGCTTTGACCTCAGTGTGATGGCTGTGGAGCTGCCATATAATAACGTAAGAATACTGAGATGAAACACTGTATATGACCTGCTCAGTAATGGGAATTTACTGTACATTGGGTTATAAGACTTTCCTGCAGGAATGCATTGACCTAGCCTAACAGGGGACTATAGGAAAAATGAGCAGGAAAGCAACAAAATGGATCCAGATAAGGAACCTCCACACAAAACACTTGGGGGACAATTACAAGAAAATGCGGGAACTGTTAGCCTTGAGGAGCCTGTATCCTGTCTCCAACAAAGATATAAGACTTGTTTTGCCAGGCAGGGAGCTCAGAGATCAAAGGACACTAAACAAGAGAGGAAGGGTGGGGGTCAATTATCAAGGGCTGTCCAAGGGGACAGGCTGACAGAGAGAGAGACTGACTCTGTGAATAGAGCCTGAAGAAATTGGGCCTTCCTCACATCCAGGGAATAGTAAGCCTTAGGGAGAAACAGGTACACGTAGATACAGGATTACTGTTGTAAGATCTGTTTTTCCGAAATGCTTTTGTTCTAAATAAATAATAATTTGCTTTAAGAATGCTGTTTGGTCATTGGGTATCACTGTCAGAACTCCAGGAGAGAAATTAACTGCAAGTACTGAACCCAAGTCAGGTCTGCTGAGGTAATCACAAGTGACTGCAGCCCAGGACCTGGTTAGTGAATGGGAGAATGGCTTGATTCCACACCAAGTCAGGTGATGACTAGAGGTCAGAAGGGGTGCATCTGAAGAGACAAGGAGGGTGGTCACAGGTGCAGTAAGTCTGGTAACTGTGACACACTGCACGGGCTCCACACTCACTACAGAGTCCAATTCATGGTCTCTGTCCTGATATTCAAAGCCCTCCCCAGTTTTGGCCCTAGATACCTGAGAAATTGCCTCTCCCTCTGACCATGACCTCCAATGACTGCTATGTTCCAGCAGAATGATGAAGGTGTTCGTCCTTCTCCCTCTCACATGCACAAACGACAACCCGATAAATGAATCGCATGTTTGCCCTACAGACTGGGAAGGGGAATAGAGAAAGCAAGAGATTATCATTGCTTCTTATCTGAAATACTTGGAAGGTTCTCAGATACGATGGTGACTAGGGACATATAAATACATAGACAGGTTAGACGGATATTTTTAGTTGTTTTTGAATGCACTTTAGCAGCTGGAAATAAATTAGAGCTAGCATTATGCATGTAACCGGGCTAATTTTCCACAGACCAGAACTGTGGTAGCAGCCAAAAAACAATATGTTTTACATAATGCTAAAACCTCTACACGAGGCACCAGTAGAGAAGAGAAACTTTTCTCTGATCCAATTTGGAGACTATAATGTTCCATGTTTTTCTAAAAGATATGTTCTAGTTCAACAAGTCGTCCCAGGGCCTGTGGGCAGTCAACCATCTCACTCGCCCCAAAAAACAATCCAAAACATAGAAACATGCCTTCAAAATGAATATAAAGGGAAGAGGGAAAAGGTGATCACTCAGCTGGAAACAGATTCTGTAACATTAGTTAGCTAAATCTGGAGTAGAAATGCAAGACTGATTGCAGGCAATGATACCGTGTGCAAATACGTAGAGGATTCCAAGCGTCTGCACAGAAAATCTATAGGATGGAAACAGTTCTGAGGCAGGCTACAGAAGCTGATATTACTTCTATCTTAAGGTGACCATGAAGTTGCAGGCCTGTTAAATAACAATAAAGGATGCATCAGAAAACACATTTGGCCATAATTCTTTTGGAGACAGCATGACATATTGATCCAGTGTCAAAGCACAGAAGACTGGATAGTCTAAAGGAACTTTAGTCCACTTCAGATTGAAACATTGGAACCTTTTCATATCAGTCTTAAGGAGAAAAGCTGCTCTGGAATGGACATGTAAATGTGGAGAAAACTACTGACAGGATAAAGAAGGTGGAATTCTGACACCTATGGAAGGAATTTGGGAATTTTTTTTTTAAATACCAGCCTATCTTTAAAAACTTAGTTTTAAAAAATGGTTGGACATGTCAACTACCATCTGAAACTGTCTCAGTCGGGGAGTTGATGTCTACCACCAGAAAAACGGCCTCCTTTTAGGAACGTGAACCCACAGAATTAACAAAGTTGAAGAAGAGGTCCCATAAGCTGGTCTACCTTCAATGCATTCGTGGAAAGTCAAATAGAAGAGGTGAATTCTAAGGGACGATGGCTCATACAAGTGAAGAACAAAACCAAACAGCTTTCATGTGGGGTGCAGGAAGGGATCCACATCAGACTTTTTCACAGCAGGTCACCTTGCAATCTGAACTGGTATCCCATTCTGTCAAACTCCTTCCAGGCAGCTAAAAAGGCTGCACTTGCTTAAAAACACCATATTCTTGATTTGGAGTCACAGCTTATATGGAAAGGGATCTCAGAGCAGGATGTCAAGAGGTGTCCCTGTTCAGTGTGATGTGATGTAGTGAGACACTCTGGGAATAGCCACTGGTAGTCCTAAGTGGTGTTGAGAACCTTATTTGCCAGTGGTGGACCATTAAGATAATGGAATGTTTCTGCTTTGAGCAGGGGGTTGGACTAGATGACCTCCTGAGGTCCCTTCCAACCCTGATATTCTAGGATTCTATGAATCTTTATTTATATCTCCTCAACTTAATCAGAACAAGTAGTAATAGGATAGGAAAGATGCATGTAAACTTCTTCCAACCAGTAGTGAATGGAGATGTCATCTTCCAACACAGCGTTCACTTGACATTTTGTGCAGAAGAGCATTTGGTGCTCACTGGAGAGAAGAGGAGAACAGATCTCTCTCTCGGGCATGCCCCACTTTAGAAAGATCTCATCTGCTTCTCCTTGATCCAGAAACCACACCTGAGAGCCTAATACCAATTGGCTTAGCCTGCTTGCCAAACGGTATGCAACGTACATAGCCTTTCATCATACTCGAGGGGAGACAAAACCGTAAGAGCTGAGTCACTAGAGGTTTTGAAGTATCCCATCGAGGAGTCAAAGATAGAGGAGTATCAGCAAAGATGTCAAATATGATCTTCTTGTCTCATGCCTCATTGAGTGTCTGGAGCATCACATTCTTGAAATCGATGCCAACCACCTGCACAGCACTCTCCCTCTATCCTGAGAGAGTCAGTCAGACACACTGAAGGTGTGGAAACACAGCTTGGGGACTCTTCCCTCTAGATCTGCACTGATGTGCTAAGTGCCAGACGGGGTTATTTCATTCCAGCATATCATAATATTTGTTATTGGAAGTCTTCTGTGCTAACTTCACTTTGGATTTATCAGTGATCATAAATGAAGCAAAGAGTGCCTCTAGACACACACTCTCGGCATGAGACTTCTGGCACCGGTGGAACAGCACAGCCAGCCATGTTCCTTTTCCAGGCAATAAAAACAGTGAGTAAGTTTGCCTGTGACAAATATTTTGTGATTGCACCTGGGACACTTTTCGAAGCTATTCCTTCGGTGAAATCCGGGAAGACAAAAAACTGAGGAAGGGAAAGAGACAAGCACCAAAAGCACAGCATCCTCCTTCCCACACAAACAGATTTTAAACTACAATAATAAATAATAATACATTTAGTGACCCAATGCATGGAGCCAAGTTCGCCCCATCAGGCAGAAAACAAACTCAAAGACTCCCCAAAGTAGGAGAAAAAACTGCACACCAACACTGAGTTGCCGGTGGAGTACACACATTCTGTGCAGCTGCACAGAGGAGCTACTTCACCATCCTGAGTCAGTAAGGAAGTTGCAGGTACTAGAGGTTACCAGCATGCTAAGCCGGGCTGGCACTGCTTTGGGCTAGCAGATAAAAACTTTAGGTAGGGGACTTCCTGTCTTACTCAAAGAGCTTGGACCCAATACTGTTACTCCTTCTACACCCATCTGGCCTTATGAGAAACATTATTTTAATAAACTTATAGGCATGAGTCTGCAGACGACTCAAGAAACAGAAGGCAGACCTCTAGAAAGGAAACTTTAACAGGTTTGTTATAGAAAGTACATGGGCTGGAAAAGCAAATACACTCCTACCTGAATTACACTATCTTCTGCAACCTCATAGAGGAGCTCATCATGGAGCTGGAGAATGAAGAAACCTCCACTTTGTAATATCCCTCTGTTTCTTCTCCTCTCTAACCTTCCTACACAGGGAAAAGATATACATAGATAACCAGCATTACTCATAATCATCTCTGTTTTAGCCCAAAAGACCTATATACATTCATAATGCTACAAACAAGAATTGTATGGCAGAGCTCCAAGATGAAAAAATCCATGCACACAAGGATACATATATTAAATATAATTATTATGCTATTATATCAATATTCATACAACTGTCTGGAAATAAAGAATGTTAATGCAAAGCTTTTCAAATACAAACATTCTAGCCTTAAATTATAAAGATGTAAATTAGGAAAAAAAACAAAGACAACCACTTCTCCCAGACCATCTGTTCTACAAGCAAATTTTAAACACAATCACATCGGGTTTAATGAGAACTCTGTGTATAATGTTCTCTCAGGCAGTGAATTAGAATTCGGCTCTGCTTCCAAAACTGTTTTAATGGCTAATTCTAAAGAGCCAGTGAGGCTTTACCCAGCCAACTCCATTGATCTGGAGTTGCAGCTACTGCTACTGAAAAACATAAGCAGCCCTTGTCCAAAGCATGAAACAACAGATGTGTACATGGGATCTTAGCAGGCCACACCTGCCAAAAACAGAATCCCTTCTGCATGCTCCATGTTAAGAGCTAAAAAAGTGGATCCAGAAGTTGGCAGGTGGGAGTGCAAATGGAGAGATTCCAGTTCAGACAAAATACTGGCTATCAATGGCTTCATTAAATCCTCAGTACAGTCTAACACCTTGTCATAAATATAAAGGGAAGGGTAAACCCCTTTTAAATCGCTCCTGGCCAGGGGAAAGCTCCTCTCACCTGTAAAGGGTTAAAAAGCTAAAGGTAACCTCGCTGGCACCTGACCAAAATGACCAATGAGGAGACAAGATACTTTCAAAAGCTGGGAGGAGGGAGAGAAAAAAAGGGTGTGTGGGTCTGTCTATATTCTGTCTTTGCCGGGGATAGACCAGGAATGGAGTCTTAGAACTTTTAGTAAGTAATCTAGCTAGGTACGTGTTAGATTATGATTTCTTTAAATGGCTGAGAAAAGAACTGTGCTGAATAGAATAACTATTTCTGTCTGTGTATCTTTTTTGTAACTTAAGGTTTTGCCTAGCGGGGTTCTTTATGTTTTGAATCTAATTACCCTGTAAGGTATCTACCATCCTGATTTTACAGGGGGGATTTCTTTATTTCTATTTACTTCTACTTTTATTAAAAGTCTTCTTGTAAGAAAACTGAATGCTTTTTCATTGTTCTCAGATCCAAGGGTTTGGGTCTGTGGTCACCTATGCAAATTGGTGAGGCTTTTTATCCAACATTTCCCAGGAAAGGGGGGGTGCAAGTGTTGGGAGGATTGTTCATTGTTCTTAAAATCCAAGGGTCTGGGTCTGTAGTCACCTAGGCAAATTGGTGAGGCTTTTTACCAAACCTTGTCCAGGAAGTGGGGTGCAAGGTTTTGGGAAGTATTTTGGGGGGAAAGACGCGTCCAAACAGCTCTTCCCCAGTAACCAGTATTAGTTTGGTGGTGGTAGCGGCCAATCCAAGGACAAAGGGTGGAATATTTTGACCTAAGCTGGTAAAGATAAGCTTAGGAGTTTCTCATGCAGGTCCCCACATCTGTACCCTAGAGTTCAGAGTGGGGGAGGAACCTTGACACACCTAAAATTGATGCTGACAAAAGCTTTGTACCATATCTTTATATCTTAAATAAAAACAAACTCCAGACTTAAATCTAATGGAAACTATATTCTTTGACCAACCTGTTGTTACAATTGGTGTTTTCTCACTGCCTTTGAAGACGGCGCATCTGCACTTCCCCCCGCCCCCTCTTTTTAAAGAGATCAATAGTAACATCATGCAATTTAGCACAACTGAACTCCTGTTTTCCTAGTCCAATTATCCAAATTTCTGATATGCCCCCTGAACAATTCAGGTAATTAGGGTTTTCAGATCCAAGTATTCTGTTCTCATTCACAAGCTGAGCAGACATTCTTACTTAGGACTTGCCCACCCACCCACCCAACGCAACAAGACAGACCAGTCCAGTATGAGAAAATAAACATTTATTCCCCACCACTTGCCCAAATTGCCCAGCTATAGCGGGCTTTTATTTTAAGCTATATTTATCACCTTTGGGTTTTTGACATCAAATATAAAGGAGAATGAAAGCGTACCTGCCCTGTTGCTCTGGAATAAGCTCTCCAGATGTCCATGGGACTTCACTGCTGAGGAGAATGCTTCAAGCCGCCTCTGAATGTTCACAGTGGCTATTTTGACGATGTCAGCAGCAGAACCCTGAACTGCTGTGTTCACAGCTTGGCGCTCTGCCTGAGGAGTACAAAGATATCACCCCATGGTATAAACCCTATATGTTACACACTTTGTAACAAATCTATGGTGACATACAAATAGACACCACAAATATACACACAACTTCATAAAACTGGCATGGGGAAGAGAAGTCAGAATTTCTTACACAAACCACAGGCCTCTAGCCACTAGAGAAGAATTTTCATATACTTGAAATTATTAGCACTAAGGCTGATAACCTTTATCAGCCATCAGGGGGAGACCATCACACTTATGGAGATCTGATTTCGTCCAGCAGAGGACAATCACACAACTAGCTGGATGCATTACGGGGTGCTTGTGCCTTCTTGAAAAGTATCAAGTACAGGATACCACCAGAAGCAAGATGCTTGACTTTATTGATCAGAGGTCTGATCTATTGTGGCAAATCTTGCCTGCCAGAACATTACAACCTGTTCAAAAACCAAAACAAGCTACATTACTACAGTTTAGGGGCAGGTTTTTCACATAAAAGAGAGCTCTCTCTACTAATGCTCTCCTCAAATAAGAAAATTCTCTTCACAGGTTCTTCCTTTTTCCCCTCCTAATTGAAATTCATGGAGGAAAATTTAAAGGAAGCTGAAATTAAAATAAAATATCAATCTTATAAGGGTCTTAAATATAATTTTTAAAAAGTAAAAATTAAACAGAAGTTGCATCTCTTCACAGTCTAATCAAGTAGCACCTATAAGATTTAACAACTTTTAAATTCACCCAACTAGCCTTTTTGATAAATAAACAAACAAACAAACCCACCCAACTTCTTGTATCAATTTTGAAAGTCGGCTGTTTCTCCATGCATTTATTTGGTATCTGGATTTCCACTGAGTCCTAATGCTATATTATAACTGAGCCTTCTACTGAGAAGTATAATGCTATGTCAGGAAAATGGCTGCTTCCCCACCGAGTCAACTCACTATTAGGGAAATAGCAAAACAGTGACAGATATTTCTAATATTCACCTTGCAAAACATTTTCTATACGTAGTCTCATATTTTGTAAACATTCAGCTGTTTAGTCACTGCAGTTTTCCTTTAAAAGTTCCCTTTTTTAACCAGCAAAAGTATAGAATTTGAAATATCTTTTTGATGAAATCCAGACAATATGCAATTCATGAAGACTGTTGGGTGGGACTTGTTTATTCCAAAGAGTTAAACATTGCTCTACTTTTTTAAATTGTGCCCATTTACATCAATAAATTACTCACTGCAACTCCTAGGTGAGGGTCATGAAGTGAAGTTATAACCATGACAATTTCTGCACACCAAGCTGCAGCAGACTTACTTCAGAGTATGAGCAAAAAGCTCTAAAAAGATAATTAAGAAAACACTGAACTAATGGAATGTTCGAGTAACGTGCATGCCCTGAATGAACTTGGTAAAGCCACATTGATGGTGGGATGAAAAAAGACATTTTTTAAGTGTTCAAAAATATTGGATTGATAAATCTTTTTAGATGACATGTTCTTTGGGGGCAGAGACGGTGCATTTCTCCATATTTGGAAAGCACCAAGCACTGTATAGGCACTATTATAAATAATTATATTATTATATAAACTACTATTATAAATAATAATAATAATCTTGGAGAAGGGTCTCTCCTGGAGTTCAGCCATCAGGCCAAATGCTCCCAGCTGAACCCCCAAGGAACGTTAGCATACCTATCTAAATGCCCATTTGTTTTTGTCATGTTACAGAGAAGCAGCAAGTCAATACCCAACTAACCATCCTTCACACTGATGACCACTTCAGAGTGAGGATATAACTGTGGTCCAGTACAGCTGGAATTTCTACTGTTCAGAAAGAACAGTCCTCAACATACGTGAGCTTTGCTGTAAGGATTTGGATCTTTGATAGCTGGCAGGTATCTGCACCTCCCCAGAATGGTCTGCACAAAACCATCCCTGCTGCATTTCTTCACCGTCTCCCTCAAGAATTTTTGAATCCCTGGGAAAGGAAACAAAAGAAAGAATGTCCCATCATTCCACACTACTGCCAGAGTGCCATCACTCCCTCACTATATTATGCTTTTTATGCTAGTGCATCTGGTATTTCATGTTTACTCCATACTCTGTTTTTGCGCTAAGGCACTGACTGAATCCCAAATATCACATCACTAATATGTGGAGAAGAGGAAGTCCTTACATTTCTCACTCCCCCTGTGAGACAGGGGAAGCGAGTGACCTTTCTTTTAGGTGTGTATTCAGCTCTCCTGGGTTAGTTTATTATGATTGGGAGGAGAATGAGGTTGTAGCTAGCTGTGCACAACTGTATTCCAAGTGGTACGATGTCAATGTTACACCACTGCTATTTATTCTTTATTCTGGGAAATCAGGACTTGTGGTGGCACTGAAGGGATATAAATTGAAAGAAAGAATCAGAGCCCTTGATGCCCAGTACAGTGTGACTTCAGATCTTCAGAACAAAAAGAACTCATCGAACTGCAAGGAAAGGATAGAATGTGTCTTGAGCAGTAAAAAGAAACTCCAAGTAAGGATGTGCTGTCCATTGGGGAACCATCAAGCTCAGATCAGAGTTGTACTGAAGTGGACGAAGATTTACATTTTTTAAAACTCCTCCAGTTTTAGGATTTTAGAAAGATTCTTTTAAAGGATTTGAAAAAAATTGAAAATGTTAAAAACAACATGATATACTAAAGGAGAAAAGTACTCAAAATAGAGACAGCATTACTTGATATATTATATGTGTAATTTAGTATGATGAATTGGTATTACATGTAAGTGTTCTGTATTATGAAGTGTTACGAGATATTGTTTCCTTCACTTCATTATTTTTCAGCTCAGCTCCAAGCTCTCCTATTAAAGCTTGCTGTAACTATCCCACTTGACCTCTGCTCATTTTCTGTTTTTCCAAGGAAATTTGAGATGCTCCTTAAAAGTATGATGTCTTTATATAAAGTGTTTGGGAGCTACTCTGAGCAGCCAAATAAAAATGGCATGGCTAGAAGCAAAGCTGCTTATGATGTGATGAAAGCTGAAGGCAACGTGGAAAAGATCATTCAACATGGAAGATGATTAGTTGTGTTTTCAAATGACAAATCGAGTCCTTAGGTCCAGAAATATTACATATCTTAAACCTGCATGTTCTAATAAGGAACTTATTCTAAGTTGGGAGCTTTAAAAAAATCAACCTTCCAGGATGGACTTATTGACAGTCAAAACAACAAAATCATTGAAGTAATGCAGCATTTAATTTACAGGACATAGTTTAACAAAGCAGGGGCACAGAGTATATATGGAAGCAGAGACTGCGTTACTTTGTGTACACATACAACCTTGAGAAGCTTTTTCTTTAAGCATAGAAAGAGTTATGAGTTGAAACAGTCCGGGAGGGAATTTGGGGGAAGAAAATAAGGGCCACAAACGTGTGCCTTACCTGGATATCTGGATTTGAAGGATTCGATGTAGCAGGCAGCATCATTTTCCTCAATACCCATCTGTTCTCCTAAAGATTTAGCTCCCATTCCATAGATGATTCCATAGCAAATCTGTCAGAGAAAAGACAGCAGAATCACAAGTACATGGTTAGTGATTCAGAGAGCAGAAATAACACAAAAGTTAAACTGTGGAAAAGAGTAAATGATTTTAGGATTTCAGTCTGGATCCTGTTGCTTTAGGGATATCATAACTCTGCATTCGTGGAGAAATGACATTTATCACACACTTCAAGGACACCATTTTGAACGTGAATCTTCTGAGGAACATAAGATTTACTGCGACAGATCAGACCACTAGTCCATCCAGTCCAGTATCCTACCTTTAGAAGGGGCAAGTAACCGATGCACCATAAAAATGCAACTTCCCTTCACCCATTTTCCAAGTAATCCACTTAAGAGTAATGGGGGTGGGAGAAAAGACTAGAAAATCTTCAGAATTTGCAGCTATTAGCTTAAGCTCTGATGTGTTCATGCCAACAGTATATAATACTGGGTCTCAAATCCCAATATATTTTGATAACTGCAGAAAATTATGAACCCCCCTCTTCCTCTTCCCATCTTCCTGGAGATAGTTTTCTTTGACAGATCCATCAAAACCTCCTGAAAGAGTGCTTAAAAATATTCTGGGTAGAGGCCACTTGGCAACTATTGTATCTCCTGGAGGGGGTGGAGAAACTATTACATTCCCTCATTTTATAATCTAATAGCCAAAGGAAACAGGTTTTTGAAGAGGCAGAGAGCTCCTTTACTTCAATAATAACCTTTGATCAAGTCCTTTCTACCCATTAAGTTGCTATGTCTGATGGAGTTTAGAAATTTTACCAAAGACTACCTGCTTGGCTTGTTGCCTTATCTCATCTCCAACAGCTTCAGCATCAATCATCTTCCACTCAGCTGCAATGCTCTTGAAGACATCAGCTCCACTGTTCAAGACCTCAATGAGCCGGCGGTCACGAGACAAGTGAGCAAGGATCCTCAGCTCGAGTTGGGAGTAATCAGCAGCCAAGATTAAACCTCCTGCAGCCAACAGACCGAATGAATCCAAACAATAACCTTTCATAAATTAACACTCAGCTATCATGTCCAAGTCCATCACCTAAGAAATTACAAACCAGATCCTCATCTACCTTGCCCTTGGGTCATCCTTTACACAGGAGCAAAGAAAATGCAACACACTGCCAAATCAGATTTCTCCACTCACTCACACTGGTATCTTTAGATAAGTGTAAATACAGGGCTGCCCAAGGAGAAAGGCAGTGGAAACTCATTTGCTTATGCAGACTACTGCATAGAAAACTACACTTACTGCCCCAGTTCTGAACAGCTGTTCACCAATATGATGCTCTAGTAGCTTCTCTCTCTCTCATGCCTCTGCCTCCCATTACAGATACTTTTAGCTGATATGAGGCTGGGTGAGAACTCATTTGCGCTATCCTGTCCCAACCTGTCAGTGAATAGCTTCAGGGCTTGCCTCTGCTGCTGCTGCTCAGAGTTTTGCCAATCAGCCTGCCCAAAAAGATGTACATATCCGCATTTCCTCCCTTCACTGCTAGATCTAGATTTTCGTTAGCTATATGTTTAACTCAATGAAAAGATACAAGACAGTGCAATACCAAATCATTACCTGGAAAAGGAACAAAAGCATGCCTCATGCTAACAGAAAATGGCATCCCCCTTTCTTTGGGTCCTTCATCAGCCAGAACCTTGAGGCCACAAGGCAAGGTACTGCACAGCTTTTTACCTCTGTGGAGACAAAACATTGTTTACTCAACTGATTGTTACAGTGCCTATTGTTGCATCAACTGTGGTTACAATGACTTTTAAAATCAGACTAACCATTTGCAAAAAACAACGAACAGTCAAAATAACTTTGTATTGTTCCTTCAAAGTCGGACTCTGGCAGTCTAAGTGCTAACTCATGCCAAAGCCACTAAACACTGACAAATGCATAGCTGGAAACAAGTCTGGATTGTCTGTGTGTTAGTATTGTTAAAATAGATATTAGAGTTATAAGAATGTGTTTAGACATTATGGAATGCTTGTAGGATGCTGCATGTATTAAGCCAATTTGTAATATCTGTATCCCATGCTAGAAAGTAATGTTTAAATGTTTGCTCTTTAACTATAAAAATGTTTGCTAAGACTGTAAACCTCCACAGTTGGGCAACGCATTACCAAGTGTGAAATAGTAGTTTACTATAAGAGGTGTTATCTCCTCCCCAGCAAAGGAAGGTCTACAAGCATCAGACAAGGCATTCTGGTACATCTGTGAGCAAGAGACTTCATGGATTGCTCCCCACACACCCATGAAGAGGAGATGTGCACAAACGCTCATCCCACCAGTTTGAATGCTGGGGAAAGGGAATAAAAATCCCTGTTAAGGAGAAATTGTATCCCTATGCTGCTTGAACTCTGAGGGGTGAATATTTCTAAGCATGTGCAAGCGATCCCCAGCTGTTTAGCTTGGGTTAGCCCTATCGAACATATAAAGCTTGCATATTATAGTAGCCACTATCATCTTTTTGAACCTAAGACTGTATCTCATCTGTGTGTTTTTGTTTATCTGCTTTAACTTTGTAAACAACTTTCATTTCTTTTTCCTAGTTAATAAACCTTTAGTTAGTTTATTATAGGATTGGCTACAACAATAATCTTTGGTGAGACATCTATGGTGCACTTGATCTGGAGTAAGTGACTGATCTCTTGGAACTGGGACCAACCTGAATATTTTGTGATTGTTGGTGTATAGCAACAAATCTATCACTAAGTCCAACTTGCCTGGGTGGCAAGATGGACTAGAATGCCAATGGGGACTATCTGTTGATTCCATAATAAGACTCCTATAGTGCTTTAGGAGTTCACATTGTTACTGACTTGATGAAATCTAATTAAAGAATATATAACCAGCTTGGGGTCTCTGCCCTGCTTCTTGACAGGCTGCCCTGAGGTTGGAACGCATGGTCATGAGCCACTCCAGACAGTGTGACAACTAGATTATTATTTTTTTGTGATTTCTGTCAAGATCTGGATGGATGGAAATTAAAATTTAATTCAATAAGCACAAAAAGAGCATTTAAAAATATTTAATAAGAAACTTAAAACAACCTTAATATGTGCTGGATGCACCAATTCTCAAAGAGTTTATTAAAACATGTTTTGCATTTAAAACTAATTTATTAAACAAATGAGGTATTATCTGTAACTAGTGAATTGAACTGATTGTTTCTGGTCACGATGTGCTTCACGATTTACATTTAGTAGATCTCATCCTTGTTTTTATTTACAGCTTGCAGAAGGTAAACAGGCTTTCCTGCTTTTTCTCCTCCCAATCCATTTCTAATTTTGAATGAAGTGTAATCCCGAAGAGATTACCTAGGTTCCAGGGACTCTGTCTGCTAGTAGCTCAGGGAGAGGCACATTGACCTTGGTAGAGAGGTGGAGCCAAGGCAGACTCAGTCTGCTCGGCAACCAATCGGGAGTAAGGTCCTCCCAGGGAGCTCAGGAGAGGGAAGAAGCCATTTTGGAGCAGTCTGGAGCCAGCCAGGGAATGTGCAGGATTGGTTGTGGGGAGCTGGTGAGTCCCACACCTGCATGCAGGGTTTTCCCTGAGAACTGGCCTCTGGGGACCTGAAAGCAAGATCTCTCAGCTTGGCCCTTTCCCTCTCCAAGGCAACTCCCAGTTTGTAGAGCTTTGTTGGGAGAACTTCCCCCAGCCAGGCTGAGTTAGCTCTCCAACTCTGTAGGTGAGATCAGTCACCATATGGCCAGCTCTGCTCTGGCTGTTAGTCCAAGGCTACTGCCTGCTGTGAGTGAGTCTGAGTGCTGGGGTGAGAGACTAAAGTTTGGATTTTAGTATAGTTTTGTAATATGCACTTTGAGCCCTGCACCCCTTTGTGGTGAGGGGAAATCCTGGAAGCAGCCCGACTCCTGCATGAAGAGGACGCCTGCCAGCAGCGATCATCATCCCCTCTGCAGTGACTGAGGAGTCCAGAGCCATCTCTGAATCCGAAATGTGCACACACACACTTGCATGCAGTGTTGTAGCCATGTTGGCCACAAGATATTAGAGACACAAGGTGGACCAATTTCTCCACAAAAAGATATTACCTCACACCTTGTTACATACGCTTGTTATTGGGGCTGCAGAAGCAGAAGGGACCATATGCAGGAAACACTATGTGTTTCCTTTGTAACACTGAACAAAAATATCCCCAAAGCAGCCTGTATTCTCTAGAGAAGCCAAAAGTCCCATGGTGGCAGCCTCTGGGGGCTGGAGCTGCTCTGTTCCACCTGAAGCCCACCAGTGGCAGAAGGTGGCACTAGATCCAGCTGTGTATCACCACACTACACAGTAGTGACCTGTTAGAACCTAGTGATTCATGCAAGGCTCACCTAAGAATGTAAAGAATTTGTTCACCCAGGCTATCTGATCTAAGAAGTTCTGTGATACACAAAAGAGCTGCATTTAAAAATAAGTTTCTCCTACATCTGCCAGTTCTCTCCTGTTTTCTGAAAGGCACCGCTGAATTGCCCTAAAAGCCAGAATCAACCAACTCCTGAGTTCTAATCCCAGTTCTGCTAATCTATGCCTCAATTCGCCCATGCATAAAACAGGGATAACATGAACCTATCTCACACTGCAGTTGAGAAGATTAATTAATGTTTGTATAGTGTTTTCCAAAGAGAAAGTGCTAAGTAAGAGCTAAGTACTATTAGTATTATCAGGTATTTCATTGCACCATTATTTTCAGACATTTATCCTCTCTAAATTCTGAGCAAAACACTGAACAAGTCAATCATCAGACATGAAAGCAGCCTATATCAATCTCTGTAAAATACAGAAAAAAGAAAACTGACAAGGCAATCAAGTTAACAGAAATAGCACAAGTGGAATCGGTGCTGGCCACATTCCTACCTGCCCCCAGGAAAAGTAGAGCCACACCCTAGTGCTTGGGACAGTGGGCTCTCTCCAACCACGGTTGGCATTTCAATCTCAAAGTCTTTCGGCACATTCTGGATATTAGGTTCTATGAAGCTTATGCGACCTAAAATGGAACAAGAGCAAGAAGAAAATAAGGACCAAGAAGGAAACAGTTAAATGTAAGCATAGCATACATCTGAACATACAGCCTGAACACACACACACTAAAATATTTCTGTGCAGAGCAGAGAACAAAGAAAATCCATCTGTCAAAATCACTGCTTTCTGAACTATAAACATCTTGGGGGAAATGAGACTAAACTTAAAATTATTACTTGTCAAACACCTTAAAAAGAACCAATTTTACCTCTGTTAAAATTACTTCAGTCTTAATAGGAATGCTTACCAGCAGAGGCGGATTAAGGTTTTGTGAGGCCCTGGGCCAGAACAAGTGGGGGCCTCTCCCCACCGCTGCAGTCCCACCCCCATTCCGCCCCTTCCCTGTCCATGGTCCCACCCTGTTCTGCCCCTTTCCTGCACTGCCCTGCCCCACACATGATCAGCCCCATTCTGCCCCCCACCGTGGCTCATCAACCTTGCTCCTTTCTTCCCCCTCACCCCCACTGCAACCCCTAGGCCAGAGTAGCTCGTCTCCCCACACACGTCCCCATGGCCCTGGGCCCCAGCGGGGGGTGAGAGTTTCCCCAGCCCTGAGGCTGCAGCAGGGACCTAGAGCTCCTCGAGTCCCAGGGCCATAGGTGTAGTTTAATGGCTATATTTGGGGAGGCAAAGCTCGCACATGCACACACATGTGAGCACTGAAGCCAGTTCCCTGCCTACAGTAGTACCTGGGCTGCCGGTGCTTGGGGGCGGAGTGGGGGGGCGGAAAACAGGACAGTATAGCGGTTGGGTCCCAGCTGCTGCTGGCAACCACTCCACCACTGGCTGCTACAGCAATGTCACTGCTCTGGTGTTACTGCGATTGCCTCCTTGCTGGGGCTGCTGCTGCCCAGGGAACGCCACATGTTGGGCCCCTGCTTCCACCTTCCCATTCCCATATCCCCATCCCCACCCACTTCCTCACCAGTGGGCACTCTCAGTTGTAGCAGAAACTGGCAGGCACTAGGACCTAGGAGGTGGTGTCCAATGCTGAGACAGGACCCGGAGCACAGGGCCTGCTCCCCAGGAGCAAAAACATGCTGGAAGGATGGGGCGACCGGCATTGCATGGGAATGACAGAGCCTGCTTCTCCCTTGGCAGGGTGAGCAGAGCAAGTCCTGCAGGGCAGCTCAGCATTCACGGAAATGGGGAATGGCGTGTGACATCTCTCCCCATACCGCGCCTCTGTTTGAGGGGGAAATGCCCCCTGCTCCAAACTATGCCTAAGCTTGGAGGCCGCAGCCAGGGTCTGGATGCTGGGCTCCCCCAGGGAGCAGGGTTGGGGCCATGTAGGAATGAAATTAGGAGGGCCAAATCGCACCTGGAACTGCAGCTAGCGAGAGATGTTAAGAGTAACAAGAAGGGTTTCTTCAGGTATGTTGGCAACAAGAAGAAAGCCAAGGAAAGTGTGGGCCCCTTAATGAATGAGGGAGGCAACCTAGTGACGGAGGATGTGGAAAAAGCTAATGTACTCAATGCTTTTTTTGCCTCTGTCTTCACAAACAAGGTCAGATCCCAGACTGCTGTGCTGGGCATCACAACATGGGGAATAGATGGCCAGCCCTCTGTGGAGAAAGAGGTGGTTAGGGACTATTTAGAAAAACTGGACGTGCACAAGTCCATGGGGCCGGACGAGTTGCATCCGAGAGTGCTAAAGGAACTGGCGGCTGTGATTGCAGAGCCATTGGCCATTATCTTTGAAAACTCGTGGCGAACGGGGGAAGTCCCGGATGACTGGAAAAAGGCTAATGTAGTGCCAATCTTTAAAAAAGGGAAGAAGGAGGATCCTGGGAACTACAGGCCAGTAAGCCTCACTTCAGTCCCCGGAAAAATCATGGAGCAGGTCCTCAAAGAATCAATCCTGAAGCACTTACATGAGAGGAAAGTGATCAGGAACAGTCAGCATGGATTCACCAAGGAAAGGTCATGCCTGACTAATCTAATCGCCTTCTATGATGAGATTACTGGTTCTGTGGATGAAGGGAAAGCAGTGGATGTATTGTATCTTGACTTTAGCAAAGCTTTTGACACGGTCTCCCACAGTATTCTTGTCAGCAAGTTAAGGAAGTATGGGCTGGATGAATGCACTATAAGGTGGGTAGAAAGTTGGCTAGATTGTCGGGCTCAACGGGTAATGATCAATGGCTCCATGTCTAGTTGACAGCTGGTGTCAAGTGGAGTGCCCCAGGGGTCGGTCCTGGGGCCGGTTTTGTTCAATATCTTCATAAATGATCTGGAGGATGGTGTGGATTGCACTCTCAGCAAATTTGCGGATGATACTAAACTGGGAGGAGTGGTAGATACGCTGGAGGGCAGGGATAGGATACAGAGGGACCAAATTGGAGGATTGGGCCAAAAGAAATCTGATGAGGTTCAATAAGGATAAGTGCAGGGTCCAATGCACAGCTACAGACTAGGGACCGAATGGCTAGGCAGCAGTTCTGCGGAAAAGGACCTAGGGGTGACAGTGGACGAGAAGCTGGATATGAGCCAGCAGTGTGCCCTTGTTGCCAAGAAGGCCAATGGCATTTTGGGATGTATAAGTAGGGGAATAGCGAGCAGATCGAGGGACGTGATCGTCCCCCTCTATTCGACATTGGTGAGGCCTCATCTGGAGTACTGTGTCCAGTTTTGGGCTCCACACTACAAGAAGGATGTGGATAAATTGGAGAGAGAGTCCAGCGAAGGGCAACAAAAATGATTAGGGGTCTGGAACACATGAGTTATGAGGAGAGGCTGAGGGAATTGGGATTGTTTAGTCTGCAGAAGAGAAGAATGAGGGGGGATTTGATAGCTGCTTTCAACTACCTGAGAGGTAGTTCCAGAGAGGATGGTTCTAGACTATTCTCAGTGGTGGAAGAGGACAGGACAAGGAGTAATGGTCTCAAGTTGCAGTGGGGGAGGTTTAGGTTGGATATTAGGAAAAACTTTTTCACTAGGAGGGTGGTGAAACACTGGAATGCGTTGCCTAGGGAGGTGGTGGAATCTCCTTCCTTAGAAGGTTTTAAGGTCAGGCTTGACAAAGCCCTGGCTGGGATGATTTAATTGGGTATGGGTCCTGCTTTTGAGCAGGGGTTGGACTAGATGACCTCCTGAGGTCCCTTCCAACCCTGATATTCTATGATTCTATGATTCATGGGGGCTCGCCCCACCCGCCTGCCTGGCGCTGCTGCCGGGGAGCAGGGTCAGGGCATGGGGGTTTGGCCCACCCCCCCGCCTGCATGGCACTCCTGCCGGGGAACAGGGTCGGGGTGTGGGACACCCATTTTTCCGGGGGCACAGGCTCTGTCGGCCCAGTGGCTAATCCACCACTGCTTACCAGAGTCTATTATGTTTCAAAACTTTACTGTTTTTGTACATTCCAAGTAGAATCATTGAGAATACAGATGTGCAAGCCATCTTGATGGCTTCTCCATTAAAAATGAAGAGCCAGGAGTGGTCTGTGCACTAGAGAAATTCTGTTTACCAAAAGTAAGAGGATAAAATTGGTAAGAAAAAAAAAAACGGTTACCTACCCTTTGTAATTGTTGTTCTTCAAGATGTGTTGCTCATGTCCATTCCATTCTAGGTGTACGCGCACCCATGTGCACGGTCGTAAGAGACTTTTGCCTTAGTAGTATCCGTAGGGCCGACTGTGGTGCCGTGGTACATCAGGCACCGCCGGCCCTATGCCCTCTCAGCTCCTTCTTGCCGACATCTCCAGGTAATGGAATGGACATGAGCAACACATCTCTAAGAACAACAGTTACAAAAGGTAGGTAACCATTTTTTCTTCTTCGAGTGCTTTCTCATGTCAATTCCATTCTGGGTGACTCATAAGCAGAATCCTCGGAGGTGGGCTTGGAGTTCACAGACTTGCAGATTGGAGCACTACTCTGCCAAAACCAGCATCATCTCTAGCCTGGTGGGTCAGCGCATAGTGCAAAGTGAATGTGTGAATGGATGACCAAGTCTCAGCCTGACAAATTTCTTGGATCCACACCTGAGCAAGGAAGGCTGCCGAGGACGCCTGCACCCTAGTCAAGTGAGCTGTCGCTATCACCTGTGGGGGCACCTTTGCCAGCTCATAACAGTAGCAGATGCAGACTGTGATCCATGACTATATTCTTTGGGGAGACACTGGGCAACCCTTCATCCTATCTGTGACAGCAACAAACAACTGCATTGACTTACGGAACTGCTTTGTTCTATCTATGTAGACGGTCAGGGCCCGTCTGATGTCCCGGGTATGCAACCTGCATTCCTCATCCATCGCGTGAGACTTTGGACAAAGGACCGGCAGGTATATGTCTTGACCAGCATGGAACTAGGAGACAACCTTGGACAGAAAGGCTGGGTGCAGACGCAGCTGGATCGTGTAAAGTGGTTCCGATGTGAGCGTCCTGATATTGGACACCCCACAGGCCGAAGTTATAGCGACTAAGTAGAGACCTTTCCAGGAGAGAAGCAGGAGGGAGCAGGAAGCCAGGGGCTTGAAGTGGGAGACCCATGAGTCTTGACAGCACAAAATTCAGGTCCTAAGGGGAACCAAGTTCTGGACATACGGGAAAAGGTACCCCAGACCTTTCAGGAATTGCACTCTCATGGGGTGGGCAAAGACCGACCTGCGTTGAATGCCAAAATGGCTGCCAGGTGCACCTTGACCGAACACAGCGACTTTTGAGGATTTAAAAGAGGTCACAAACACATATAAAGATGTACTTGACAGCGTCCTTGTGGGGTGACAGCCCATGGTTACCTGATCTGGTATATTTCAATAGTTCAGCCCAAACTCTGCATAACAAATGCACTGATCAGAGACCCCTGCAACGCAGAGGCAAAATCAGCCAAGCTAAGGATGTAGTGTAAAAGGCAGATCTTCAAAGTTCTTGAACATCATTGAACTGGGAGAGAGGTGGTCCTGACTGGACAGCCTTTCAGCCATTACAGACTGTTGCAAATATACGGTGAGTCAAAACCTTTTTGTTTTTAAATTACTTAGCTTATGAAGTTAGAGGCTGGAAGTTGTGAAGTTAACAAGAAGGACCTACTCAGGAGATCCACCAGAGAATTCCGGGCTCCCGGGAGGTGCGACGCCTTGAGATGAATGGCATGCTGCACACCGAAGTCCCACAACCGGAGACCCTCTTGACACAGGGCATACAAGCGGTCTCTGCCTTGCTTGTTGATACAGAACAGGGGTGGGCAAACTTTTCAGCCTGAGGGCCACATCGGCGTTGCAAAACTGTATGGAGGGCCGGGTAGGGAGCGCTGTGCCTCCCCAAACAGCTTAGCCCCTGCCCCCTATCCATCCCCTCCCACTTCCCACCCCCCCTCAGAACCCCCGACCCATCCAACATTCCTTGTCTCCTGACTGCTCCCTCCCGGGACCCCAGTCCCTAACCGCCCCCAGGACCCCTTGCCCCATATCCAACCGCCCCCTGACTGCCCCCCAGGACCCTTTGCCCCATATCCAACACCCCCTACCATGCTGCTCAGAGCAGCAAAGCCCCGCCACCCGGCCGGAGCCAGCCACGCCATTGCTGCACTGTCCGGCAGGAGCGGCGGGCTAGAGCACTGGCGGCGCGTCGTACTGAGGCTGCAGGGAAGGGGCCGGGAGCTAGCCTCCCCAGCTAGGAACTCAGAGGCTGGGCAGGACGGTCCCGTGGGCTGGATGTGGCCCGCAGGCCGTAGTTTGCCCACCTCTGATGTAGAACATCACGGCAGTATCGTCCATCAAGATCTGCACCAGTCTGTCCTTTAGTAGGTTAAGAACACCTGGCAGGCCAAGTGTATCGCCCTGACCTCCGTTATGTTTATATGGAGAGAGCGATCCTCCTGGGACCAGAGGCCCTCCGTACTGAGGTTACCAAGGTGGGCTCCCCACCCCAGATCCAAGGCATCAGAGACCAATGTCACTGATGGGAGCGGGGCCACAGAGGAATTCCTGCCAACACCCATCACAGTTCTGGCCACCAAGTCAGGGAGGAGAGCACATTCAATGGAAATCCAAACGGTGTCCACCAGGGGCGTAGACCAATGCCATCCACATCTGCAGGGGTCTGGGACGCAGTCATGCATGCCGGACTACATGAGTACATGTTGCCATGTAACCTAGTAGCCTGAGACATACCCAGGGAATCATGAGCGGATGGGCTCTGATGCATGCGATGAGCTCTGACATAGCTTGGATAAGTGACATCCCTGCTTCATGCCTCAATTTCCATACCTATAAAGTTGGGATAATACTCTAGGGAAGGAGGTTGGCTAATTTAATTAGCGTTTTTGAAGTAGCTTGAGATCCCCATATGGAAGGTGCCCCAGAAATGTTTTAAACACTGAACACCCAACCAAATGCTGTAACTATCTGTGGGGATACACCAGAAACTTATATGTTCACACACTCACAACATTCTAGTAATATTGCTGGAAGAGTGCAAAGCTACACAGAATTTTAAAGGCTCTAATCGTAATACAAATTAGCACTCTTCTGTATTTAAAACAGTTGTCATTAGTTTGGTTGGAAAGTTAGATATTGAACGTACTGAACTCTTCCTCTTCACCCACAGAGGTTGCCACAGTTGGTGATCAGAAAAGATTTCATATATATCTTATTACCTGTAGCAGTGTGAGTCTGAGATATAGGATAGATCCTCTCCATCCCCAGTGCAGGATTCAAACGTTTCTCCCTCTGCAGTGGAAACACCACTTTGGTCATTGCATTGGTGATCCTCCTCCATTCTAGAATCAGGCCTGGTAATGGGTGTAAGGCCTTTAATTTTTCCAAAACATCCTACAAAGGTAACAGCAGAACAGATATATTATTAGCTATCTTACAAGTTCTACAAAAAGAGTTTCTTCAGTTCTGCAGAAAAGATAAATCCTAACCTACAGGGAGCGATATACTTACAGTAGTCTTTAATTTTTCTAGTCACATCTCAATATTATGTGAACATTAGCTCTGCTTACATTTGTTGTATGGGCAGCAAGAATGCCATGACATGTAGCTGCTGTAATAACATGTAGCCAGAGAAACAATTATTAGAATTAACTTGTGTCTTGAGTCCTAAATAAAATTTGTAGAGTCTGCTTCATCAAATAAGTCACATGAAATTATCGCGTGCACCATCCCTGGATTGTCTCCTCTCTCACATCATGAACTCTCCTCCTTCCTGTTCTTACACCATTGTTCCTTTTCTATCTATACATTAGGAGTGCCCAAACAAGGACTTTGACCACACTCGTCCCGGGACAAAGTGGACCGCTAGCAATTAAAACCTTGCAGTTGAAGTCAAACAGCAATTTCTACTTATGGATCAAGGAAGGTACAACCAAAAGCAAAAAAGGTGGCATATAATAATGCATATTCATATACAATCTGAATACAGCCCGAGCTCCTAATAGTTCAGTAAAGCACTCAGCACCATAAAAGTTAGTCAACCCCTGTTGTGTATTCTCACCTAATTTCTGCCCTTCACCCCTTTGTGTTGCCTCTGCTGTGCCACACCTGTGCTGAACATCAAGCAAAATCTACTAACATCCTCATCTCCTCACTGCTGGAAGGTTTCCCGGGATCAGTATTTGCTTGTCAACACACTTATCACATTGGAGCAAAGGGATATTGGGAGAACAACACAAGTTAATGAGTCTTGAAAATAATGAACACATAAATCTGCTAATATGTTTTGTCCAACAAAAGCAGTAATTAGCTCCAGGCAATCAGGATGAGCACTGTGTTCCACAACAGTTAACAACTGACAGTCCTGTTGTTGGTCTTAGATCTTATACATGCTACCAAGATATTCAATTTCAAGACCGCAACAAGTTTGTGCTTCTGAAAGCAAATTCTGTGAAGCACAGAACACAGGAATGGTCACAGGGAAAATTCATCAGCCATGTTCTGCCACACAGGAACTAGTATATGACCCCCAAAGCAAATCTCCTCCATTTACACTTAAAAAATATTTTTTATGTATCTACATTGGTATGTATACTGTATTTATTACCATTGTATCTGAGCACCTTTCAATAAGGCAAACAACTGACTCATTGATGGGAGGTTCTCCAACTATTAGCCCTATACATTTAACCTGGGATCTAAAACTCAATCTGTGCAATTTCTGACTTGCAGTAAATGCTGCACACCATATTCAGCTCTGACTTAAATGCATCCAAATCCACTGTTTTAGAGTTATGTCCTTGCTTACACCTCAGTCTCTTCCCAAGGCACAGTTGTAACTGAGGGAAGAAGAGTGGCACTTGGTTAAAATTCTGTTGATGTAGAAGGCAGAACAGAATCCAGCCCACACCCCAAAGGCTGAATAGGTTCTCCAGTGCTAACAGAAGCAGAAGGTAGGAATAATTTATTTTTGTCAGAGTCAGCACATCTGACTCTCATACATACAGGGAGCAGATATGTGAAGTAACAAGGAATTCTTTTGATAGTCACTTTTCAGATGAGAACTATGCTTCAACTGTACCTTGGTCGTACTGAACTGCTTGCCCAACCTGACCCTGTTTCCATTAGTAGTAGCTCTTCTGGTGTAACCCAGAGTTTTCTTGTTCCCTTGTATTTTCACGTCTCCATTTGGTGGCAACTTCAGCTCCAAAAACAAGACCTAAAAGAGGCCAGCATTTCAGTAAGAATCTATATTTTCATCGCAGAAGAAAACATTAAATGACTCCGAGCATTAAAATAGCCTATATTCTAACCAAAGCACAGCACTAATGCTCCAGATAATTAAAAAGCTGATTAAAGAACTGTGTTACCCTCAGCTGTTCCTCCTTATTTTAATTAACTACAAAATGTAGTCTAAAATCTCATTTTCTAATCCTAAAAGTTTGGGAACTGTGTTTCTAGATAAGGTAATTGACTGCTATAAAGTAATGTTACATGTATCCTTGCTTCTTAATGGCCAGCTGTAATGAAAATAAAAGTGAAGATGTCAAATGAGATGGAAAGGCCTCATGGGAGTGGGAGGGAGGGAGAGAGGAAGGGGAAAAGAAAAAATGTTAGCAAGGAAGAGACCGCAGAACAAAATGCACTGAAGGAAATGGTGGCAACTACCATCACAGAATAGCTTCAAATAGTTTGGATATTGGAGTTTTTCTACCAATTTCCATCAGTTAAAAAACTAGCCATGATGAAGTATTTATTTTTCATTAAATACACGGGCACTATGATAACAGAATAATAAATAGTAATCCTAATACTACACAATTCTTTATTTCTTGTCCTAAATTGTTGTGTAATATTTTGCACTATTTAACAGCTGCTGTGTTTCATTCTGGAGCTGGCAGGCATCTCAGTGGTTTGAGCATTGGCCTGCTAAACCCAGGGTTGTGAGTTCAATCCTTGAGGGGGCCATTTAGGGAACTGGGGCAAAAATTGGGGGATTGGTCCTGCTTTGAGCAGGGGGTTGGACTAGATGATCTCCTGAGGTCCCTTCCAACCCTGATATTCTATGATTCTATGAAGTAATTTTCACACACATTTGTATAACATAAAGGTTTTACTGGCATGAAATTAGAATGATCGTATTCTGGGCTTAGTTTTTATTTGTTTGTGTCTCCTTCTGAAGCATCAGAGATGGCCATGTTTGGGGATGGGACACCGGCGGGGGATGGGCCAGGCCAGTGATCTGATGTGGTACAGAGAATTTTCTCTCAGATCTTTGGCTGGGTGGTTCTTGCTCACGTGCTCAGGCTCTACCTGATTGCCATATGTTGGTCAGGAAGGAATTTTCCCCCTGGGTCAATCTGGCAATGACCTTGGGAGATTTCCCCTTTCTTCTGTAGAGTGTGGGTGTGGGTCATTTGCCAGGATCGCCTTGCTATCTCTCAACCAATTCCCTACTTGCAGGGACCTCAGATATTGGTGCACATCAGTTCCTCCTGTTCTCTGCCTGTGACACAAGATAGCTGAGTCTCCTGAGGGCTGTAATATTTTTGTCTAATTCCACTTTTTGGGTTTAGTGTACAGGTTGATGGGTGGTGATGGTGGCCTGTGAAATACATGAGGGTCAGACCAGAAGATATGATGATACCTTCTAGCCTTAAACTATGACTCATGAGTGATGAAGCCACAACAGAATTATATGGATCACCTCAAATGAGTGCTAAAGCTTTACATCAAATCATTATAATTCTGTACATGCTACATTTCTCAGAAACATAATTTTAGAGAGGTTTAATTTTATTTCTTAGCCCTGATTGGTCACAAAACATTGGACCTTATGTTAATCCCTAGTTCAGGACTGGCTTCAGACCAGTATTATTTTGTGGGTACATTCCGTATTTGCAGGAAAGAAAGAAAGATTTTTGTTGCATTTTTTTAAATGGCAGCTGTTTGAAACTTCTTGAAGGTTTGTAATGTTAAAAATAGTCCTGGTGGAAAGGAAATGGCAAGGTAATTGCAATTTATTGCTGTAATCAGCACACACAGAATGTGTAGAAAGCATCCATTTGGATCAAAAGTATTATATATATGCAAATGTATCAATAACTGATTTTCTTGAGTCTTTTTGGAAGGATTCGGTTGTATGAATGAGTTCACAGGTTCTGACAAGCTTAACGCACCTGTTTCAAAACTTTTAAAATAAGATTTCCATTTGTTTGTGCCTGAAATGTCGAGGGCAGGAGTAACTGGTCAACACAAATCAGTTCATATACCAGTCAGACCATGCGATGTCACAGCTCATGTATACAAACATCAATGTCTCTTTAAATAAGGCAATATTAATGTAGTAATGAAGTAGCTCTAGGGCTTGTCTACATGGGGAAGCTACTGCAAAATAAGGTATACTTTAAAGTGCAATAGCTATTCCACACTAGCTCCCTGCATGGACAGCCTTATTCTCCATTAAGAGTGCCTCTGTGCAGTTTACCTTAAACCAAATGGATTAATTTAAACTGCGCAAAGGCAATTTTAGTGTGGAATAAGTACCCACACAAGAAGCCAGAATGTAGACAAGCCACTAGTCTCACAGTATTAGCCCAAAACACTCTAGCAGCAATTTGGCAGGTGGCACATCCCATACATCATGGGCTGCAGACAGCATCTTTACAAATTAAAGATCTGATTCTGCAAAGTGCTGCCAACCCTCACCTTCCACTGAAGTCACTGGGAGGTGAGTACCATGCAGGAAGTGCTCAGCACCTTGCAGGACTGGGGCTTATGATGGCTGAAAAGGAAAACCAATCAGATCAGAATTAAACTTGGTTTCTGTCTTTCCTTAAAGTGCAATTCCCTCATCATCATACACACACTCGCCCACCAAGGTTTTTACCCAAATATAAGAGAAGTTAATCTGACAGAGCCCTCAGATGCAATCACCCTACCCAACTCCTTGAAATACCTCTGCAATGTCATCAGGGCTGGTCAAAGAGAAGCTGTGGCCAGCCATCTGATAAGCCTGGGCCTCAATCTCATTCAGTTTAGCTTGCATGACATGTTTTTGGGTCTCGCACTCTGTTGTGCTAAAACCTATTCCATTCAGTTCCAGCAGGGCCAAGCAGTATTGGGTGGGCATCTCCACTTTATGGAAAACATCTGAAATAAGTAGAAAAACCAAGAAATGAGTTTATAACATCAATGGCAGGTCTATTACAGCTGAATTTGGCAAATACCAACTCAGCTAGATTTATAAACCCAGAAAACAATGGCTGCTCATTCTCATTGTAAATTTCTAATCCCAGGATGACAACAATATTTATGTATGCAATGTTGTTGTAGCTGCGTTGGCCCCAGGATATTAGAAAGCTAAGGTGGGTGAGATAATATATTCTACTGGACCAACTTCTGTTGGTGAGCAAGACAAACTTTGAGTGCACATAGAGCTCTTCTTCAGGTCTGGCTGAAGAAGGTCTACCTAAAAAGAGCTTTGTGTAAGCTCAAAAGCTTGTCTCTCTCACCAACAAAATTTGATCCAATAAAAGATAAAGCAACTCAACCACCTTGTCTCAACAATATTTATGACCATTCTTGAGAACCAAATATGCAGCATATTAGAAGAAGATGTTTGTGATGGAGTGCAATGAAATTGGAAGATGGAGAGCCTTATATCAGGGAATGTTATAGAGCCTTGTATTAAGGAACACTACACTTTCCAGAAAAATAAAATGAAATAAAATAAAACCCAAACATAGAACTTCCTATGCTCCTTGACATAAAACATGTTTATTTCTCAGAACAAAGATTTCAAACCCCAATTATTTTCCTTATATTAGATACAGTAAAAGCTGTGTTATCTGGCACTTTACCAGTTGGAGAGCTCTATAAACCGGCATTTCTGATATTCATCGAAAGTCCAGTTGGTACAGGGCCGGCAGGCTCTCTACCTGGCACCGTGTGGCTTCCCAGAAGCGGTAATATGTCCCCACGGTTCTTAGGTGGAGAAATAGCCATGGGGGCACTGTGCGCTGCCCTCACCCCACCCAAAGGGCTGGCTCCGCAGCTCCCATTGGCCAGGAACCAAGGCCAATGGGAGCTGCAGGGGCGGCGCCTGCGGCAGAGGCAGAGCGCAGAGCCGCCTGGCCGCGCCTCCACCTAGGAGCAGCAGGGACCTGTCGCCTCTTGCGAGGAGCCACCCAAGGTGAGCACTGCCCAGATCTGCCACCTCAAAACCCCTCCCGCACCTCAACTCCATGCCCTGATCCCCCTCCCTCACCCTCTTAGTTAACCGGAATTTTTGACTTACCAGCACCCTCCATTCCCCCAACATGCCGGATAACAATGCTTTTACTGTACTATGGTGATGGGTATTATAGAAATACTAAGACCATTCACATGTACAACGTGCCACAATTAAAAGGAAACTGGCTACAGGGCTCAGTAACAACAAGATCTATTTACGATATATATACACATATGCCCTTCTTTTACTTTAACCGGAGAATTATTAACATTGTGTTGCCAAGTTAGACAACTCCCCAAAGCAAATTTTAGTGCAAAGCCAATGAGCCTGCAGGCCCATATACTAGGGACTCAAAATAGTTTCATGCACCCATATGTATACATACTGAAAAGGTCTCAACAAACCAGTTTGTTCATGGGATTACCTCCAGGTCCTTTTTACCTGTTAGATTTTCCTTCTGCAACAGGGCATTGAGTTGGTTCATGGTGTTGAAGATGAGCACAGATTCTACGGCTGCTCGGTACCGGCCAGAGTAATCAGCATTAGCACTAAGTCCCAGGCTCTGAACTCCTTGGCCAGTTCCCACCCCTTCAAGTAAGGGCAGTTCGTGAGGGAGAAAGTTGGTTACCATGTTGTGAAGGGTACGCTCCTTAGAGCCAGGGTCCAGCAGCCAGCATGCTACCTAAAATAGAGACAAATCTATCCTGAAAATCTTTTTATTGATTATAATACTTCAACAAAAATATTAATTGGGAATTAGACCAAAAATTCTTAACATTAGTATTAACTTCAAACATCTGCAAAGTATCAGCTTTCTTGATTAAGTAGGTGAGTTAAAATAATTCCTGGAAGAAATTAAATGATTTAGAGAGAAATTTTCAAAAGTACCTGAATGATATAGCAGCCTAAGTCTCACCGAAAGTCACTTAGGCACTTCTGAAAATTTTATCCAGAGTCAATTAAATGCACACAAAAATGTTGCCCTCAGTCAGTAGTCCTTTCTATAAAACTCACAAAACTAAGTGATTGGGCAACAAAATGGCAAATGAAATTTCATGTGGATAAATGTAAAGTAATGCACATTGCAAAAGATAACCCCAACTATACATACAATATAATGGGGGCTAATTTAGCTATAACTAATCAGGAGAAAGATCTCAGAGTCATCGTGGATAGTTCTCTGAAGACATCCACACAGTGTGCAGCAGCAGACAGAAATGCAAACAGGATGTTAAGAATCATTAAAAAAGGGATAGAGAACAAGACGGAGAATGTCTTATTGCCCTTATATAAATCCATGGTATGCCTACATCTTGAATACTGCATACAGATGTGGTCCCCTCATCTCAAAAAAGATATATTAGCATTAGAAAAGATTCAGAAAAGGGCAACTAAAATTATTAGGGGTTTGGAACAGGTCCCATATGAGGAGAGATTAAAGAGGCTAGGACTTTTCAGCTTGGAAAAGAGGAGACTAAGGGGGGATATGATAAGAGGTATATAAAATCATGAGTGGTGTGGAGAAAGTGAATAAGGAAAAGTTATTTACTTGTTCCCATAGTATAAGAACTAGGGGCCACCAAATGAAATTAATGGACAGCAGGTTTAAAACAAGTAAAAGGAAGTTCTTCACTCAGCACACAGTCAACCTGTGGAACTCCTTGCCTGAGGATGCTGTGAAGGCTAGGATGCTGTGGGTTTAAAAGAGAAATGGATAAATTCATGGAGGTTAAGTCCATTAATGGCTATTAGCCAGGATGGGTAAGGAATGGTGTCCCTAGCCTCTGTTTGTCAGAGGGTGGAGATGGATGGTAGGAGAGAGATCACTTGATCATTACCTGTTAGGTTCACTCCCTCTGGGGCACCTGGCATTGGCCACTGTCAGTAGACAGGATACTGGACTGGATGGACCTTTGGTCTGACCCAGTATGGCCATTCTTATGTTCTAATACACATCCATTAAAAACTAAGATGGAGTAAATGTGAAAACTATAGTTAGAACGTGACTACTCTGAAAACTGACTTTGTAAAAAGTGGTATTATTGGTTTTACCATCAACTTGGGATCTGAGAAGCTGAGCTCTTTTCCTGTTTGCATATCGGCTCTAGTAATAAGGATTCAGCAAGCCAAATTCTATTTTCAGTAACCCCTGTGCAAGCCCACTGTCTTTAATGAAATCAAAATTTCACCCTGAAACTGAAAGATAGCTAACAGCTCTGTTGATGGTGCATGAGCTGTAAGAGAATCCAGCTCACTCTTCCATAGTGGTGCTGCAGTGCAAAACGGAGTAAAAAAAAAAGAGACACAAAAATACATGTTTAGTAAAGTAAACAGATCTGGTTACACACAGGGAACAGAGCAAGCTTTTTTTTTTTTTTTTTTCAAACAAAGTCTGTTATTTTATTTTTTACATTAAATCTACACCTTCATACTAAAAGCTAAGTACTCTCGTGCTGCACATCTTAGATACAGTTTGCTTATCTACATATTTTGATAGTGACATCATGCAATTCCACCTGAAGGCTGGTCTGCTTTATATAAGCAATAATGGTAATATCTCCTAGTGACTAAATCCATCAGAGGTGATTTACAAATTTTAATTAAAGTCATAAGTAAAAAGTCAGAAAATGTCAGACTTTAGTGATTTGCCAGGTGGTAAAAGACAGAAAAAAAATGTATTGATTGCCCATGTGCTCTGTAATTAGTTACAAACTAAATGGTCTATAATCTATCAGGTTTACTGATAAGAAAAAACAAATGAAGACATTGACAATTATATGCCTTCACTCTAAAGCCCTAGGGGACCAACTTTTTCTTAAGTGTTCACTGATATATAAACAATACTATGGCAAAGTATGAAATGAAGGTTACTTACCTGTAATCAAGGTTCTTCGAGATGAGCCAGTGCATATTCGCACTTGTGAGATCAAGTTACCTGTGCTACAAGCTTCTGAAACCTTCAGGAAAGCAGTGTCCATTGAGGCTACTCGTCCCTCCTATCCTGAAGGAGTCCAAGGGCATGAAAGAGGGAGTGGCCCCAACCACCCCTCAGTTCCTTCTGCTAATTCAGGAATTCCTAATCTGGACTCCAAAGAAGTGGAAAGGTGAGTGGGGAGTGTGAATATGCAGAGGCTCATCTCAAAGAACTGTGGTTCCACTGAATAACCTCATTTCTTCTTCAAATGGCCTCTGCATAATCCTATTTGCAGGAGTTTCGCAAGCAGTACAATCCCCAGGAAGGTCAGGTGAAGAATTCTAGGTGAACATAGAGAGCAGAACTGCCAAACAAGTATCAGCTCTGGATGCCAACAGCGAATAGAAGCAACCGATCTAGCTCTTCCAAAACAAGTCTTAATGTGGGACATTTTTGCTAAAAACACATATAGCTGCAGCATTAGTCATCTTCATTAAAACAATCTAAACCAACAGCTAAGGAAGACCTTATCAGATCCACCTCCTCAGGAGGTGCCCAGATGGAAAGATATCTTTCAAGATATAGAGTAGGTTTGACTGGTCAAACTTCTGTTTTTCATTGGAGTCTTTTAGACCTCAGCATAACACTCAATCAACAGTCCAAGTAATCTGGAGTCTAGATGTCAACCAGAGAAACTTGGAACCCAAGTAGATTTCCACCTTATCTCACACACAAGAGACAAAGTAGTTTGGAAAGCAGGACTTTATGGATATTAATATCATACCCATGATATTGATGACAGAATTGCCAATCTCTAACCTTGACTAATGACAGCAACTTGGTACCAAATGGACTAACACTTAAAAAAAACCTCTTAATTCAATAGACTCAAGGGCAAGAGAGAGCAAGGAATATATATTGATGTTAGGACTTGCTTGTCTTTGGATCAGAGCCATACAGAAGCACGGTATCAGTGTTGAGAAGGGACTTAACTGGCATTTACCTCACTTGTAAAACAAGGTATTATCAGATGGAGCCCTTGCTAGAACACTTGTATTGTTGAATGGATAACTCTTCTCAAAGAGCCTGCCGATACAACATCTTTCCCTGATAGATGAACTATCTGACCACCCCATGAGGATATCGAACTTTATGAACAGGAACCCCTCTTTAGTGGTCTGTGTAATTCCCATAATGCTGTCAGAATTCAGACAGATTTCAACTTTACGAAGGGGAGAAAAGTCTTACAAGTCAGAGAAATAGCTCTCAGCTCCAGTAACTTTACATGGAACTACACCTCCCACTGCGATCACAAACCTTGGGGTGGCTGGAAATCAAGGTGAAGAATCCCTTACACCCTCTAACACTATTATTGCAGATGGCAGGAAGGTGACAAAGGACCTCCCTGAAGGGCATGTTGTTCTCCTCTTTTAAAAAAAAAGGCTTTTAAAGCACTGAGGTGTTGTGGCTCAGGTTTTCCTTGTATAAAGAAAAGGTGGCAGAATCACAAAGAGCCCTGCGGAAGCCTCAGATATAGGCTGGTATTAAAGTTACCTGTAACTGCCCCAATAAGGACCCTGTCCACTGCAGGAAAGACTGCAGGTCTGGAATATATCAAGGCTTCAATGGGTACGAAAGTATGCTTCTTTGCGTAAACTATTAGGGAAGAACCATTTAGGCACTTTGCTGAAGTTCAAGTCGATACACAGACAGACACCCAGCCATTCAGGGAGAACAGTCATGATAGCCAGGCATTTAATGGAACACTGGCTGCCACAGAAAGGCCAAGGGGTAAGATACAGTTTTACTGACAGAGGTCTTCTTTGATTCCAGTCAGAAGTATGTGTAAATAAGCTGCCATGTGACAATGGCACAGAAGGGGGAGTACCTCCTGGAATATTTCTGGAAATTAGAAAGAATTCTGTCCCTGGAACCCAGAGATGAATACAACAAACTTCAGGGTGTTAATATAGCCAGACAGCATTTTGCCACTGCCGCACAGTCTTACTGTCCACATTATATGACAGGTGGCAAACCATATTCAGTTTGTGATGAAACAAACCCTAGGCACCATTAAGTATAGATGATGATGTCTCATCCCTTAGGTGCAACTGTTCTTTCCAAGATGGAAGGAATCAAAGCTATGTTTACTGAGACCTTCTGAAATACTGGGCTGACTGCTCCATTGGACTTGTGTGCCCTATTGGTCCCTAGAAAGGCTTGGTAAAGTAAGGATGGGTGCCCCTGCATGTTTCCTGTACCCATAGAGGGGGCTACCAAAGACACTACCCAATCCTAGACACTGTACTCTATAGTGGAGCCAGAAGCAGACCTGAACATTCTCCTGCCTGGTTTAGAACCAGGAACTAGTTATAACTGAAGGAAGGTAGCCCAAACAGAGTAGAGTGCAGGACATCGTTGTTGAAAGTAGGTACAGTAAAATGCAATGGACCGGGCACACAGCTCACTGACAATTGATGGACGGCAGCTGTTGCCAGCGGTAGCCACAGGAACTGAAACGACAACTCTGCCAACCTCCAAAGAGATGAGAAAATTTTATTGTGAAAAGGCATGGAGACGGAAGGCCAGGGTAAGAGAAGAATGGAAGACATTTTGTGATCGACACAATCTATATGAGGGCTGAAGGACCGATTGATCAAGGTGATTGAGGTGAAGTAGCCTAGAGCTCAATAATGTTCTAACAACATTGCCTCCTAAGAGAAATAAGACATATGGCCCCATCAGCATATTTATGATGTCAGATTCTAGGAATATCAGAGTGGTTCTCAGCCCCTCACATAAAGCTCTAAAGCCAAAACAGGAAACAGTACCTACAGCACTGACTTCTCTGCAGAACTTTGGTAATGCACTTATTAACTCCCAGAAGAAGGTCTCTCTCTTTTGCCTTTGCCTTCAAGGGTTATAAAGAGACTCTGAAGACAACAGCCAATCCTTTCTGGAGCATCAGGATGGATCTTGTGACACCATATGCTGTTTCTCCTACAGAGACTATGTAGCAAAGAACTCTTTGGATCCATGAATCTCAGAATCAATAGAACTTTTGATGGATATAGTACCCTCACTTCCTAAGGCAGCCTCTGAACCTGGCATCAGTTCTTAGCCTATCAAGTTCTTGTAAATCTGGTCCTGGGAAACTGAATTAGCCCTTAGGAATGCGCTGGGATCTCAACAGAACCTCAGCAGTTCCTACCAAGAACAAAGAGAACTGACAGTTCCAGGACCAAATAAATTAACTTTTACAACTTCAAACAGTAGAAGAACCTAAGAATGGATCAGTCCATTTCTTCTCACATTCAGGGTGAGGGTCTGATATATGGAATATTGGAAAAGGAAAGCCTTCTCCCAGACAATCAGGGTGTCAAGTGTGTGTATCTGAAAAATGGCCAAACAGGAAGCACAATGTGAAAACACTACCCTGTAACAGAGATCCACGATTCCACATCTGATCAGAAGCTTGTACTACCCCTTTCTAGTGTGGTGAAGACCTCCATATTGATCTACTTGCTTACACTAGTATGTTGGGCACAGAGTCAGTAAGGAAAGCAGCTCTGCAAAGATCATGCTGTTGGAAATAAAATACCAGACGCCACTGACCTATGTGGATCAGGGGCCTCAGTGATCCAGAGCCACTAGACAAGTGACTCTTAACTGTCAGATGCTCTTACTGGCTGGATCCCAGGCAATTGGATCCTTTTTGGCAACTCTGCTTGGAAGTCCTTCATGTTTGACTGCTGAATCTGAATTCAGGCTCTGATCCTGAATCCAAAGTCATTCCTAACAGCCACAGATTCATACACAGCTTTTTATTTTTTTGGATTCCTGGATCAGTAATATGCTATGGATCTGGGTGTTGCAGCTCCCAGCTCCAAACTGCCGGATCCAGATCCAGATTTTGCAGCCCCAGGTGTACTCTGGGCTGCCAGAGATTGGATTTTTGAGCCCCAGATGCATGCTAGGCTTGAAGATCCAGATCTATATTTTGCAGCACCGGATCCAAACTAGACTAAGGTGGGCAGACTTGCTCCTGGGGCACAGTCTTTGAAGCTGATGCTGAATTTATGCGGTGCCAACTTAGTTATCTGGGCCTGAGGAGCCTCCTGGTTAGTAGGGGAATGCGAGGCAGCCCTTCCACTCCCGCAGGTCTAATCGAAGACCATGCTGGATCAACATCTCCTCCGGTCTTTTAAAAGAAAACTCTGACTAACTATAAACAAAATCTTCCTCAAAAAGGGAAGAAAAAAAGAAGAAAAAATGATGAGGACAGTATAGAGGATGCTGCATGCTGTAAGCTCGCTCCACCTGGGGCAGTTAGAAAGGAACAGAAGGGTGGCCGCGGCCACTTCCCCTTTCATACTTTCACAACCCTCTAAGATGAGGGGGGACAGGTGACCCCAATGGACACTGCTTTCCAGTAGGCATCGGAAGTTTGTGGCTCAGGCGCCTTGATACCACAAATAGGAATATGCAGAGGCCATGTGAAGAAGTTGTAGTTCAGATCTGAATGTCTTGGGTTAGTAGTGAACCATGAAGCCTATACACAAATGCCTTCAGCCACACGATAAGTGTCGGTATTTCTGTAAGTACACCTGTTGCATTTATACTAGATACCTGCATGGGTTGGAAGCCTAAAGCACCAACCACTCTCTTTGTTTTATCCAGTCCATTTTATATGCATCAATACTTTTTTGGTCCAAATGAAACTGCACCTTAAACCATGCTATAGAAATAGGAAGACCTGTGGGTTGTTCTGAAGCATGGTCTCTCACCGGAGAGCTGTGTTCCAGAGATTTCAGTGTCCAAGCGATAGGAGGCTTAGAATTCTCCCCACAGTATTTCCAAGTATTTGAATCAATAGGCTATTCTCCTTCTATTTGTGTCAGGTCTTTGATGAGCATGTTGATCCCTTACATTGTACTCAGTTTATAGAAGTTTAAGAAAAGTTTTCCAATATTTTTAATTTGGTTTAAAATTCTTTTACTCTTTTTTTCCCATTGTGTGTCACACTGTGATGTGAACTTTGAAAGTCATCACCAAGAACCACCCCCACCCCCCACAAAACACACACTTAAAAGTGGCAGTGCTTTTTACTAACCAGTGCCAGGTTGGTTTTTAACTCTTTCAAACACTTTCTTTGATTTCCAACCAGTGGAATCCTCCCCTCCTCTCAAACGTAAGCATGAATGTAGTTCTTCTGGAAATGAGGGACTGGTGGTACTAATGAGAGCCTAGGTACCTCTTCTGCCATTCCATCCCAGGCCTCTTGTGCCAATGGAATAGGAGCTCTGCAATGCTGTCATTGCCATTAAGACCTTTATGAGACCCAAACTCATCTGCCATATCTGACTTAATGAAGATTTTTAGTCAGATCTCCCTGGGGTGAAACACTTACCACTGAGCCCTTTCTGTGTATTTGTTGCAGACACTGAGAAACTTAAAAAAAATCATAGTAAGAAGTAAATGTAAAATATTAGTTAATGTGGACTTCTATCACTTTAGCTGTAAACATTTTTAAAAACTTTGAAAACAAACATTTCTGCCAACACTAAATAAAAAACAAATGACTTGAGCAGAGTATTAAACACTAAAAACTACCCAGACTCACTGGTTTAAATAATGAATGGAAGTTTTACATGAATTAAAAAATTTTAATTTCTGAAACCTTTGGGTCCTCGAAACTTCCTTCCAGGGAGATGCCACAAGCCAGCAGAAGGGTCTTATAGTGCTGGATGAGGTTGTATATCACAAGTGAGTGCGTGCTCTCAGATTCCTTCTGCAAGCAGGACTGTACTTGACTCAATCTCTCAGTCACAGACAGGTTCTGATCCAAAGGAGGTGGTGCCAAGCTGGCACTGATTTCTGAGATAAGGGACACAAATTAGTTTATTTATTCAGTACATGGAGAGAAAGGGGTGAGGAAATGTGGGATTCTCTGAGGCTACCTAAACAGAAAACACTGAGCATATAATTGAAGCTTGAACAAATAATAAATCCATATTGTTTTGATGCAGTAGGGATCCAAGGAACTAACTGAGTACTAGTTTATTTATAAAGAATAGCTCAGATGTAGTATCTGGTTATCACTGAGATCCTGCTTTTACCCCTGTATCACAGGTGAGTTGACTGAGGTACAAGGAAATATAGTCACTTGCTTGGTCACATTCAAGCAGATCAGCCTGCAACTCCATGCTTTCTTGACCTTTTCTGTAACCATCAGACTTCACTGCCTCCTTTAGAAATGGAGGAACAGGAAATATATGTAACAGTGGCAAACATGTCACTCTCAGCCCTGGGTGTTAATGATTAACATGGCTGATTGCTTTTGTCCTGCAACTGAGCTGGGTTACGGACTCTCATAGGGGGCAAACTCTTGGAAGCCATCTCCCAAAAGGGATGCCATCTCCTCACAGTTCTTTCCTGAAACGTGTGGTGTTTTGCAGTTTGGTCTGTCTGGCAATCCTCACTTACCAGTCTGGTCATCTTGTTTCTGCTGCAATGAGACATAGTAGGCATCCTTTCCACCCCAGCATACAGACAATCCAACTACCAAGATGTCTTCACAGCCTTTGATAGGAAATCCATCATCTTTAACCTGGATCCGCTGGGGAGATCTTACTAAATAAACATTTTTTGAAAGTTATAATTCTAAAACAGCATCCATAAATATAGCAGTTTGTTCAGCTGAAAATCTAATAATGAAACAACCCAACGCAGCCTGGAATTCTTAAAATTAAACAAATGCTTTAATTCTCTTATATGTATCAGACTCTCTTCCTCCCCCCTACCCTCAGTTCTTTTTAACTAGCGACTTTAGAATAGCAAGGTGTCCAACACAAAACCACCACTTAGGATTCCTTACAGAGATTTGGCTTTCTGCCTCATAACATACCCAAGAGTTGGGGTATAATGGTATTCCCTCACCCTGCATTGGGGCACATCTCATTTTTAGTCAAAATTACGTATTACATTCTTGTTGCTGAGACTATAACTTTTTTGGTTTGGTTCCTATGTTCAGGCAAATCCTCCAGTGCTTAACTCCCTGGTTTTTTGTTTTTATGTGGGGGGAAGGGGTGTTTATAAGATAGGAATAGAGAGTAAAACTAAAAACACAACAGTACATGTGGGGATTTTTGCCATCAGGCGTAGAGAGCTTCAGAGACAAGCTGCTGCTGATGGTTCCATCTCCTCCGCTGAGACAGATAGAGGGAAGATGCTGCTTGCTCACACTTCTTAAAAGATGGAGGGGGAAAGAGGTTTGGAAAAAGGCAAAAGCAGTTATCCTTCTTCCTCTAAGGAAACTCTGCTTGAATCAGCCTCCCAATTGCTCCTGAATGGCTGCCTTCTTTCCACTGCATCGTCCCCTTAGGAGAGTTGCAGTATATGAATACTACACATGAAAAAGTGCAGGAGTACAGCAATGATCTGAGGGGTTGGGGACTGGATTGAATTTCATAGGTAAACAATTAAATGCACCCAAATTAACTTCTTGTAAATTGGAAAGTATTTGACCTCAGATCAGATCAGCCCACAATATTTGTAAAGAATACTGCCTGGGTAGCAGAGGCCATGAACCAGCTGCTTACGTTTGCTTCTGAACTCAAAAACATTTTTTCTGAATTTGGTGCCAAGATGAAAGCCATTTATGTATCTCCTCCTGTATCACCAGAAGGAGACTACAACACCATTCCATTTTAAAATGTGGGATGTGATAAGTTTTCAGTTCATATTTGCTCTGTGCACTAACTAGTCCAAGTGTGAGTGTTCCTGTGAACAAGATTCTACAAATAAATACAGGAAGCAACTACTTAATGTCCATTGCGGGATGGTAATGCTGGTAGCTTTTTAAATAAGGCTGGGGCTATCCCACACTCCAGCCACCTTTGTCTTCCCAGATCCACCCTTTAAATGATTCACTTAGTGCTATTCATCTTTCCCTCCTGATACCCAACTCCTTCTCCCAGTACTCAATTTATATGGTAGTCTTTATCCTCTTATTTAGGTAAACCCAAAGAAATAAATTTATAGTCATTCCCATTAACTCCCCAGGTTAAACAGAGTACTGTTCACAATTTAATGTGGTAGGAATGTGAAAGAGGAACTCACCTTGTTTGAATCTGCCACCTATAGTTGACTTGGGGGACAAGAGACATTTTGTTCTTTCACAAGCCACTGAGATGGCAAATCTGCTGTTGTTCCTCCATTCTCTGATGAAGGTCTGGAAGAGAGCTTTGTCACTTGCCACGTCAATAATAGTGAAGTTTTCAGCACTGCATGAAATAAGTGGCAAAACATGTTGAGATAATTGCAATGAAAAGCCTTGGTCTGTAAAAGAATGGTCTTTTACAGGGTTAGTGTCAAGCAAAATCTCACATGTGTCTCCATTACCAGGATTAAATGGCAGTGTTTCTGTGTGGTGGTCTGAGCTAGGTTTGCTATTCTGCAGTGGCTGAAAAGGTGGGACTTCATCTATGTGGCTGACATTTTTGTTTTTTCCAAACGTTAGAGAAAATGTGCCAAAACTTTTTGGAACAGGTTCCTTAGGAGGCGTTGGAGGAATAAGTCCTTTGCTGATATCCGGCTGAGGGTCAGATATTCTGTTCCTTCCCTTGAGCAGCAGAGGATTATAAACTAGTTTCTGAACATCCAGGGCTCCCTTATTGCTCTCCTTAACTTCAAAATAGTTCTTTAAACCCTGGCAAGTGGAGAATGACTCTCTTGGACAATAGCTGAATTCAGAAATTGCACCTGGCTCTTGTTTCCTATTTGAGATTATCAACTTTCCTTTTGAGGAGGAGACTCTTGGACTTAAAACAGGTTTATTATCTGAAGGACTAGGCCATCTGTCTAAAATATCTTGCAACCCTGGGCTTAAGACAAATGAATGATCAGACCATACCACTGGATTGGTATTCTTTTCCACAGCTTGTTGGGCATTCTGAGGCCTTTCACCTTGATCCAATCTTGTGTCCTCTGGTCTGGGATCTTCCTCCTCACGCCTTGATTTTCTTAACCCTAGCTCAACAAGAGCTGCAGACAGACTGTCTCCTTGACAAGGAGGTAAGTCTACATTACCTAAAGCTTCAGCTATCTGCAAAGAATCTATATCAGAGAATATAACAGACACATCATTACACTGTGCTGGATGCTGATGCTCATTACAGTTAATACTGACAGTTAAAATATCCTGAATAGGCTCCAAGTTCTGCTGATGCAAAAGGTCAGCAAGAGAGCTGGAAGTGGCTTTAGGCGGAGGAGTCACAACCTTCTGTTCTGCAGATTCTGCCCCTTCAGCCTCATCTGTGTGCATATCTGGAGGGCCATTGACATAACTGAAGCTATCATCAAACAGTAAACTGTCACTCATGTTCAGACTAGTTTCAGGAGGGGGGTGGCACTCAACTTGTACAAGCACAGTGTGAGGGCACTGGCCATTGGAGGGAGAGACTGCCTTCTGAAGACCTTGAGAGGCACTTTCCTTCACTGAATTTTGAGTCTGATAACCTTGTAAAAAGCTACACAGTTGTGAGTCAGTGAAAGAAAAATCATTTCCTTTAAGACAAAATGCAGATTCTGTGCATTTCATTGCAGGCTGTAAATTAGGGCTTCTAGAGCCCAAAGCATTAGTGCAATGTAAATCTGTGGTTTCCTTCGTGGTATTTCTTGTCCCAAGATTTGAACAGACCACTTTTCTAAGTGCTGCAGCTAGCTTTTCATTTGCAACATCTTCATTTTGTAAAGTGCTGGCACAGTGTAGTTTCATGGAGATTTTCTGCACAGGTATCTCTGCCTGCTCTGTATCTTTTGCTCCCTGCTGTCTTGCAATTTCAGCTGCCACCTGCTGTTGTAATATCCTATTAGTCTGTGTATCCAACTGGAAGCTGTCTTCAAATTCTTTGGAAACTGAAAACAGTTGAGGAGAATAACCATTTTTAATATCTTTTGCAACACAAACAGCTCTGGATTTTACTGTGGAGTCTTTCAGAAAATCCTCAGGCTGATTAGCCAATTCACCCATGCCTCCAGTTTGTAACAAAATTCCTTTGGGCTTTTCAGTACATGTTTTGCCGTCATTTTGAATTTGAAAATGAAAGGATTTATTTTCATCAGCGTAAAAATAAACAGTTTTCTGTTTGCTAGTGCTCCCATGCATGTTTGCAGAACTGCTGGCTGCATCATTACAAAGATCTGTGCCTAGAACCATTTGTTGTTTGGCGGGTATCTTTTCAGCACAGTTTTTAACTGGTTGGATTTTGCTCTGTTTAATACCAATGTATTCATTTTTCGCTGACCTGCTAGAAATTCCCAGATCTCGCATAGTATCATCTGCCTCTATATTCATCAGTGGAGCATCCCTCACTACATCCCTAGCTTCCAGACAATTCACTGTGTCTTTAAGATTGGATTTATTAGTAGTGGAAGGCTCCGTAAGTAATTCCTCCATTATCTCTTTGCTCTCTGGTTGCATTTCGTCCACTTGTAAAGATTCTGAGCCTTTGACAGTGAAGCGCTTGTGAGCAGATGATTTGTTTTCTCCAAATTCCTTGTTCTTTCCATCTGAAAAAGACTTAGCTTTAGACTTGCTATGACTGGATACAGAGGGCCCATTTATTTTTGTTGTGTGCATTCTTGACTCATCAAGCAGCAACTGATGTTGTTTTGAAGCAGCGCTTTTGCCCTCAGTTTTACTGAAACTAGTGTCCATAGTCCTCCTGTACCCAGATGCCTTAGAAGTTTTCCGTGAAGTGAAGCTCAAGGTTGGTCTCTTTCCCTTTTCAGTAGGGAATTCTTGAGTTGTTGCCCCAGAGCCTGCCTCATTTTTGGTCAGAAAAGTAACTTCCCTGTTTTCTTTACCTTTGCCCAAATTTGGCCGCTTTCTAGCGCTGTATACAATGACATCACCATTTCTCTCCTTTGTCTGGGTGTGATCTTCCTGTAATTCATTTTGGGGTCTGGGATTTGACATACTAGCACTTAACAGCCTTTTATTTCCCTTTTTAATATTTGATGAATTCCCAGCTTGAAAATTGTTGCCTTTATCAGGTATAATTCTGTACCCTTCATTGTTGAATACTTTTAAAATCCCTAGTGAACATTCTCCATTCAGTTTATATTTTCTGTCCTCCAGCTCTGATTCACTGCTGGTCATGGAAGATGTATCAGACTCAAGAAAAGAATCTGGGTTCCATTGCACTCCCATCATAGCCAAGTCCTGCTGTAGAAGTATTCTGGCTTCCTCCACAATAAGAGATGCTGCTTCACTTTCCGTTAAGCCCTTCATTCCCACCATCCAGATACAGTGGGTATTCCGACGCTCCTCAGCTGCCTCTTCATCTTCATCCACTGCTCTACGAATGCTAATGGAAGGAAAACAACTTGAAATTAGACAGAAAGTTGTTTAGAAACATTCATACGGACAACAACGAACAGTCAAAGCAAGCACCATACTGCTGTGTTCTTATCTTCAATTAGGATAGTAGTTTCAATGAACCATTATGGCAAAACATGTTTCTGGACCACACAGGCTGCACCTTCTAGGAAATGAATATTTGGTGGTGGTGGTTGTTGTTTTGTGTTTTTTTAATGGAAGTGAATGTAGTGCTAGTAGAAGGTATAAGAGTGACCATGCTAAGGCTGCAGTGCAGTGCCCCCATGCAGGTTTTCCCTCACTCCTCCCTCGGTGTGACAAAAACCTGGAGCAACCTATGTAAGAGTAGGTAATTGTGGACTCAAATTCAAACTCAGTACTTAGCTGTTGTTTGTTAGGATATAGATATTCAGGCCTGTCTGTAAAGGCCTATACTCTAAGAACGCAGGTGTATTCTTATCACTTGGCTAGTTATAGAGGTATAAAAGAAACAATCAAAATCACTGTCGGCCGGTGTAAGGGCCTTCTCTTAGCCCTGGTCTACACTAGGACTTTAGGTCGAATTTAGCAGCGTTAAATCGATGTAAACCTGCACCCGTCCACACGATGAAGCTCTTTATTTCGACTAAAAGGGCTCTTAAAATTGATTTCCTTATTCCACCCCTCACAAGTGAATTAGCGCTTAAATCGGCCTAGCCAGGTCGAATTTGGGGTACTGTGGACACAATTCGATGGTATTGGCCTCTGGGAGCTATCCCAGAGTGCTCCATTGTGACTGCTCTGGACAGCACTCTCAACTCAGATGTACTGGCCAGGTAGACAGGAAAAGAAACGCGAACTTTTGAATCTCATTTCCTGTTTGCCACGCTGGCCAAACTGCAGGTGACCATGCAGAGCTCATCAGCAGAGGTGACCATGATGGAGTCCCAGAATCGCAAAAGAGCTCCAGCATGGACCGAACGGGAGGTACGGGATCTGATCGCTGTATGGGGAGAGGAATCCGTGCTATCAGAACTCCGTTCCAGTTTTCGAAATGCCAAAACCTTTGTCAAAATCTCCCAGGGCATGAAGGACAGAGGCCATAACAGGGACCCAAAGCAGTGCTGCGTGAAACTTAAGGAGCTGAGGCAAGCCTACCAGAAAACCAGAGAGGCGAATGGCCGCTCCGGGTCAGAGCCCCAAACATGCCGCTTCTATGATGAGCTGCGTGCCATTTTAGGGGGTTCAGCCACCACTACCCCAGCCGTGTTGTTTGACTCCTTCAATGGAGATGGAGGCAATACGGAAGCAGGTTTTGGGGATGAAGAAGAAGAAGAAGAAGATGATGAGGTTGTAGATAGCTCACAGCAAGCAAGCGGAGAAACCGGTTTTCCCGACGGCCAGGAACTGTTTCTCACCCTGGACCTGGAGCCAGTAGCCCCCGAACCCACCCAAGGCTGCCTCCTGGACCCGGCAGGCGGAGAAGGGACCTCCGGTGAGTGTACCTTTTAAAATACTATACGTGGTTTAAAAGCAAGCATGTGAAAGGATTACTTTGCCCTGGCATTCGCGGCTCTCCTGGATGTACTCCCAAAGCCTTTGCAAAAGGTTTCTGGGGAGGGCAGCCTTATTGCGTCCTCCATGGTAGGACACTTTACCATTCCAGGCCAGTAACACGTACTCGGGCATCATTGTACAACAAAGCATTGCAGTGTATGTTTGCTGGCGTTCAGACAACATCCGTTCTTTATCTCTCTGTGTTATCCTCAGGAGAGTGAGATATCATTCATGGTCACCTGATTGAAATAGGGTGCTTTTCTTCAGGGGACACTCAGAGGAGCCCATTCCTGCTGGGCTGTTTGCCTGTGGCTGAACAGAAATGTTCCCCGCTGTTAGCCACGGGGAGGGGGGAGGGTTGAGGGGGTAGCCACGCGGTGGGGGGAGGCAAAATGCGACCTTGTAACGAAAGCACATGTGCTATGTATGTAATGTTAACAGCAAGGTTTACCCTGAAAGAGTGAAGCCACTGTTTTATAAAATGTGTCTTTTTAAATACCGCTGTCCCTTTTTTTTTTCTCCACCAGCTGCATGTGTTTCAATGATCACAGGATCTTCTCCTTCCCAGAGGCTAGTGAAGATTAGAAAGAAAAAAAAACGCACTCGAGATGAAATGTTCTCTGAGCTCATGCTATCCTCCCACAGAGACAGAGCACAGACGAATGCGTGGAGGCAAATAATGTCAGAGTGCAGGAAAGCACAAAATGACTGGGAGGAGAGGTGGCGGGCTGAAGAGAGGGCTGAAGCTCAAATGTGGTGGCAGCGTGATGAGAGGAGGCAGGATTCAATGCTGAGGCTGCTGGAGGATCAAACCAGTATGCTCCAGTGTATGGTTGAGCTGCAGCGAAGGCAGCTGGAACACAGACTGCCACTACAGCCCCTGCGTAACCAACTGCCCTCCTCCCCAAGTTCCATAGCCTCCTCACCCAGATGCCCAAGAACGCAGTGGGGGGGCCTCCGGACAACCAGCCACTCCACCACAGAGGATTGCCCAAAAAACAGAAGGCTGGCATTCAATAAATTTTAAAGTTGTAAACTTTTAAAGTGCTGTGTGGCATTTTCCTTCCCTCCTCCACCACCCCTCCTGGGCTACCTTGGTAGTCATCCTCCTATTTGTGTGATGAATGAATAAAGAACGCATGAATGTGAAGCAACAATGACTTTATTGCCTCTGCAAGCGGTGATCGAAGGGAGGAGGGGAGGGTGGTTAGCTTACAGGGAAGTAGAGTGAACCAAGCGGCGGGGGGTTTCATCAAGGAGAAACAAACAGAACTTTCAAACCGTAGCCTGGCCAGTCATGAAACTTGTTTTCAAAGCTTCTCTTATACGTACTGCGCCCTCCTGTGCTCTTCTAACCACCCTGGTGCCTGTGTGATTTGCCTCAACCTCCCACCCCGTCATAAATGTCTCCCCCTTACTCTCACAGGTATTGTGGAGCGCACAGCAAGCAGTAATAACAGTGGGAATATTAGTTTCACTGAGGTCTAAGCGAGTCAGTAAACTGCGCCAGCACGCCTTTAAACGTCCAAATGCACATTCTACCACCATTCTGCACTTGCTCAGTCTGTAGTTGAACAGCTTCTGACTACTGTCCAGGCTGCCTGTGTATGGCTTCATGAGCCATGGCATTAAGGGGTAGGCTGGGTCCCCAAGGATAACTATAAGCATTTCAACATCCCCAACAGTTATTTTCTGATCTGGGAATAAAGTCCATTCCTGCAGCTTTTGAAACTGACCAGAGTTCCTGAAGATGTGAGCGTCATCTACCTTTCCCGGCCATCCCACGTTGATATTGGTGAAACGCCCCTTGTGATCCACCAGAGCTTGCAGCACTATTGAAAAGTACCCCTTGCGGTTTATGTACTCGCCGGCTTGGTGCTCCGGTGCCAAGATAGGGATATGGGTTCTGTCTATGGCCCCACCAGAGTTAGGGAATCCCACTGCAGCAAAGCCATCCACTATGACCTGCACATTTCCCAGGGTCACTACCCTTGATATCAGCAGATCTTTGATTGCGTGGGCTACTTGCATCACAGCAGCCCCCACAGTAGATTTGCCCACTCCAAATTGATTCCCAACTGACCGGTAGCTGTCTGGTGTTGCAAGCTTCCACAGGGCTATCGCCACTCGCTTCTCAACTGTGAGGGCTGCTCTCATCTTGGTATTCATGCGCTTCAGGGCAGGGGAAAGCAAGTCACAAAGTTCCATGAAAGTGCACTTACGCATGCAAAAGTTTCGCAGCCACTGGGAATCGTCCCAGACCTGCAACACTATGTGGTCTCACCAGTCTGTGCTTGTTTCCCGAGCCCAGAATCGGCATTCCACAGCATGAACCTACCCCATTAGCACCATGATGCATGCACTGGCAGAGCCCATGCTTTCAGAGAAATCTGTGTCCATGTCCTGATCACTCACGTGACCGCGCTGACGTCGCCTCCTCACCGGTATCGCTCTGCCAGGTTCTGGTGCTGCATATACTGCTGGATAATGCGTGTGGTGTTTAATGTGCTCCTAATTGCCCAAGTGAGCTGAGCGGCCTCCATGCTTGCCTTGGTATGGCGTCCGCACAGAAAAAAGGCGCGGAACGATTGTCTGCCGTTGCTCTGATGGAGGGAGGGGCGACTGACGACACGGCTTACAGGGTTGGCTTCAGGGAGCTAACATCAACAAAGGGGGTGGCTTTACATCAAGGAGTATTTCAGGCAGGACTTCACAGAGGGTTCCAATAAGAAATGGTGCACCTAAGTAATTGTTCTTATTGGAACAAGGAGGTTAGTCTGGCCTCTGATTGATACATGGCTAGATTTACCTCGCTGCACCTTCTCTGTGAGTGACTGCAGTGTGACCTAGAGGAATGAGTCTCCTAGACAGGGGAGGGAGGGGAAGCAAATGAGTACAAAACAAATCTGGTCTATTTCTTGTTTTGATCCACTCCATCTATCTTTTACATCTTTGGCTGGCAGCAGACGGTGCAGAAGGACTGCAAGCCATCCACATCTCATGGCTGCTCGGCAGAAGATGGTGCAGTAGGACTGCTAGCCATCCTCATCTCTTGCCTGCCTGGCAGAAGATGGTACAGTACGACTGCTAGCAATCCGTATCACCTGCGTGCTCACCATAAGATGGTTCAATAGGACTGACTGCAGGACTAAAGAGAATGACCTGGTCAAGTCACTCCAAATTTAGTCCCTGCACCCATGTCTGCCCAAGCGCTCCTGGCCGACATGGCCAGGAGTATCTCGGACATGACGATGATGGCTACCAGTCGTATTGTACCGTCTGCTGCCACGAGGCAATGGGTTGCTGCTACTGTGTAGCAATGCAGTACCGCATCTGCCAGCGCCCAGGAGACATACAGTGACAGTGAGCTGAGCGGGTTCCATGCTTGCCGTGGTATGGCGTCTGCACAGGTAACTCAGGAAGAAAGGCGCGAAACAATTGTCTGCCCTTGCTTTCACAGAGGGAGGGAGGGAGGGAACGGGGGCCTGACGATATGTACCCAGAACCACCCGCGACAATGTTTTAGCCCCATCAGGCATTGGGATCTCAACCCAGAATTCCAATGGGCAGCGGAGACTGCGGGAACTGTGGGATAGCTACCCACAGTGCAACGCTCCGGAAGTCGACGCTTGTCTCAGTACTGTGGAAGCACTCCGCCGAGTTAATGCACTTAATGCACTTAGAGCATTTTCTGTGGGGACACACACATTCGAATATATAAAACCAATTTCTAAAAAACTGACTTCTATAAATTCGACCTAATTTCGTAGTGTAGACATACCCTCCCTGTGACAGTCTGAGGCCCTGTTCCTAGGCTAAGGCCCTTGGCTAAGCAGCGGAGGCAGCCATAAGCTGGGAAGCGAATGGTCACATCCTCACATTCCAAACTTGTCACATTGAAATAAGGTGCTATTGGGCTGTTAGGAATACAATCCTGTCCTGATAATGCCTATTGCCTCCAGAGAAAGGGAAGTGCCTAGAAGATGTAAAAGGAAACTTAGTCTGATAGCATCCTGTCTGGCAAGAACTCACTTATCAATTGCTGGGATGTGAAATCCTCACTTCTGTATTGTTTTGTCATTATAGTTCCCACTTTGCTATTGTTTATTTGCATGGTCTCTGTCTGGTTCTGTGATTGTTTCTGTCTGCTGTATAATTAATTTTACTGGGTGTAAACTAATTAAGGTGGTGGGATATAATTGGTTACATAATCATGTTACAATATGTTAGGATTGGTTAGTTAAATTTCAGGAAAATGATTGGTTAAGTTATAGCTAAGCAGAACTCAAGTTTTACTATATAGTCTGCAGTCAATCAGGAAGTAAGTGGGGGGGAAATGGGAACAGGGAATGGGGGTGGGGAATTGGAATAATGTTTTGCCAAGGGGGGGAAATGGGAACAGGGACACAGGTAAAGCTCTGTGGTGTCAGAGCTGGGAAGGGGGACACTAAGGAAGGAAACTGGAATCATGCTTGCTAGAAGTTCACCCCAATAAACATTGAACTGTTTGCACCTTTGGACTTCAGGTATTGCTCCTCTCTGTTCATGTGAGAAGGACCAGGGAAGGAAGTGGGTGAAGGAATAAGCCCCCTAACATTGTTCTACTATGTCAGCTCACAATTAGCAGAACTCCCACAGCTGGAGGGCTTCCCGACATAGAGGAGAGGATCGGGCTCTACCCTGCCTGCTCTATCCTGCCTCCCAGAGTCCAGACTCAGCTCCACAGCCCAAGCCAGCTGATAGATATTTTAGTGCAGTGTAGACATACAGTACTCTGACAGATAAAGTGACTTTCCCAAGGCTATACAGTGGGTCAAAAGAAAAGTAAGGAACAGAACTCAGGACTCCCAAATTCATCCTATAACCACCACATGCTCTAATTCATTAGAAGTACTCTTGGAACTATATAGTCAAGACTGAATAACTTAACTCCATTTATAGTGGAAAAGAATGCACTCAAACAGGTGTCCAGGTTGACAACTTGTTGATCTCTCTCACCTTTTGAATGGTACAGCATTCTTCAGGGCAGTTTCCACTTCAGCAGTATTTCCTTTAGCAAGATCAGCCACTGTGATGAAGCCAGCATTATAAAGAGCTCTGGCATGCTGCGCATTCAGCAGAGATACTCGAACCAGGTCACACAGCTCCCTCTGGACACCAAAGGTGAGGCGACTCTGGAACTGGGAGAGCAACTGTTCCATGTTGTGCCATCCCAGACGGTTAGAGAAAACTGTTACCATCCCTGGAACATGAAAATTACATTCTGTTAGGCTTAATTTAACTTCAATTCTAAAAAGTTAGATCCATTTTCCTCTGTAATATCAGTTTGAACATGCAAAAATAATATAATTTAAACTAAAAATTATCTCTTTACAAGTCAGGCAGCATTCTTGATTCCCCAGTATAATAATACTCTTATGTTGCTAAATGTCTTGACCTATGCTACAGTCAGAAAAATGCTGTATAACCAGGAAACAAGATATAGCCTCTGTATGAAATATTTGATCAGGAAATTGCCAATACAGAAGTTCTACTCTTTAAGATGACAACATTGCTCCCTTTCTACTCTATTATCTTAACATTAAATTGCAATTAAATAGAGACTGACAGACGTAAGACCTTGGAAGCACAGAAACGTCAAAAGATATGTGCCAAACACTACAGACAGATTATTCATAAATTTTTATATCTATCTATCTATAATTAGTTAGATATCCATCTTTGTGAGCGAATGATGGTATTTTAACTCCACAGAGCAGGGTGGGAGTTCCCAGGACAGGCAAACAACTCCAGAGAAGAACTGCACATACTAGTTCAGATTGGGTTCAAGAGGCCCAGCAGACAAAGAATGGACTTTTGGTATAAAGGGGAAGACTGAACTGTGTCAGTAATCCTCTCTGATCCTCCAACTGACATGAAACTATAACTAAGAAGGCAAAACCTTCTTGGAAGGATTTGAAGGACTTTGGCAACATATCGGGGTCTCCATGTTGCAAACTGATGACACCTGGCAAGCTTAGCATGTTGCATAGATTGTCTATTGGCTTGTGCTGTGTTTCCTCTGTAATGTTTTGTTCTGAAATAAACATACTATGCTCCGTCACTGGCTGGCTAGTCACTGGTATTAGTAACCCTGCCATTATCCCTTGAGGGAGAGTGAACCACAGGTGCTGAACTAAGGTCAGACCCACTAGGGCAGTGCTCTCCAACCTTTTTACACCCAAGATCCCTTTTTGAATTTAAAGGCAACCCAGGATCTACTGCACCCCTTCCCCAAAGCCCTGCCCCACTCACTCCATCCCCACATCCTCACTCACTTTCACTGGGCTGGGGCTCGGGTTCGGAAGTGGGTGCGGGCTCTCGGCTGGGGCCAAGGGGTTCACAGTGTGGGAGGGGGCTCTGGACTGAGCCTGGGGCAGGGGATTGGGGTGCAGAGGGGGTGAGGGGTGCAAGCTCTGGGAGGGAGTTTGGGTGCAGGAGGGGGCTCCGGTCTGGGGCACAGTGTTGGGGTGTAAGAGGGGTGCGGGCTCTAGGAGGGAGTTTGGGTTCAGGAGGGGACTCCAGGCTGCGGCAGCGGGTTCGGGTACAGGAGGTGGTACAGGGTGCTGACTCTGGGATGGGGGTCAGGGTGCAGGAGGGAGTTTGGGGTGCTGGCTCCAGGAGGGGGTCAGGACTGGGGTTCAGGGTGAAGGAGAGAGTTTGGGGTGCTGGCTCCGGGGGAACGTTCAAGGCTGGGGGTTGGGGTGCAGGAGGGGGTATGGGGTGCTGACTCTGGGAGGGGGCTCAGGGCTAGGGGTTGGGGTATGCCCTACCGCTAGGCAGCACTTACCTTTGCCGGCTCCTGGTCTGTGGCGCAGCATGGCTACCGCTAAGGCAGGCTCCCTGCCTACCCCAGCCCCAAGTCACTCCTGTAACAGGCCAACATGCCCCTGCTGCCCCTGGGGGCAGGGGGCATGTGGCTCCATGCACTGCTCCTCTCTGCAAGCACTGCCCCTGCAGCTCCCATTGGCCACAGCTCCCCATTCCTGGCCATTGGGAGCTATGGGGGCAGTGCTTGCAGCCAGGAGCAGGGCACAGAGGGAGATCCCTGGGGCTGCGGGGCCACGCTGGCCACTTCCGGGAGTGGCATGGGCCAGGGCAGGCAGGGAGCCTGCCTTAGTGGCAGCCCTGCTGCACCACTGGAGTTGTGATGAACTGGGAGATCCTCTAGGATCTACTAATTGATCGCGATCGACTGGTTGGTGACCACTGCGCTAGAATAAACACAATGAATTGCAGGGGGACTGCAAACCTAAATCCCCTGTCTCTAGAGAGAGGTGCCACAGGTCCTTGCCCATAAAGAGGTGACAGCTACAGTCCTGAGACCTAAGAGGGAGCCCTTCAGGATATCATGGAGGGGGCAGAAGTGCAGTTTACTCCAAAAACTGTGACCGGGACCATCTAAGCTTACATCCTAGTATAAAGCTATTATTTCATTTGTGGTTCAAATTCTAGCAACCACAGCTATTAAAAGAACAATTCAAGCATCGAAACTCATGAAGTGCCAGAGTTAAGACTGAATGTACATCCTTAATTCTGCCCCTGGTGCAAATATAAATATTACAGGGTTTAATTACCTAAAACACATACTATTTTCTCAATATATTGTATATATTTTTTCTACAATACTACATACATATGTAGGATTTGGCCATTTTTTTTATTCTTGTACTCGGACTATAACACCTGATTTTTCATAGACTATCTTCTCAATAATGTATGCATTTTACTAATTTTATTAGTCCTAATGTACTAATACATTCAGCAGAAAAAATTCTTTGGAGACACCTCTAAGCAATTACCGTGGTAGCACTCTCACAAGCCATTTCTTTAAAGAAACACACTGATTTATATTGTGTATTTCATAAGGTTTGTTTTGTTTTGTTTTTAAATGTCTCATATAGAGAAATATCCGGGTTTTCGTAGGGCCTATCCTCAAACTATCTTAATAAAGTTCAGATATTACCTTTCTCCAAACAGCAGATGTACTTTAAAATAGTGTTAAAATATTTTTTATGAGTGAAAATTTGAGTACAGAATTTGTGTTTGTAAATCACAGATCTGAAAGTTATCAATATGTTCCTAACGAGGCAAGTCCAAGTAAAGTGAAAAATATTTTTTTCCAAAACGTGATTTAATTGGCATTTCTGGGTGCTAAATATTTAACTTTATTTAAAAGCCTACAACTTTAATTTTTTTGAGTTGAAAATTTTCAAAAAATTCTGATTTCTTATAGAGCACCCTTTAAATAGTATGTCCAGATTTTTTTAAAAACCCTTTAAAAATTAAAAGTGATCTTGTTAGCTATTAATTCTAACTATGGTAGTAGGTACATAATTCTCAGACAAATATAACATATTATTGTGATTGCAATTAGATATATTAATGAAGCATCATTGATAGCTATGTAACCATTCAAAAGGAATTGTAACTGAATTCCAAACTCCTATATATGTCAGCACGTTTTCACTACTTTTCTACGTTATACTTCGTCTGCACTATGTTGTAAAGTTGTAAAAGTAACCTTCCACACAAAATTCTACATGGATAGATTTTACAAAAACTAGACAAGCCATTTACAACACAAACTTTGCTTCTCTACAAAGGAAAAAGGACACTAAACTATCTAAACTGCTACATGCCACAAGGAGCCACAACAGTAGTTCCCTTAACCCACCCAACAATATTGTTAATCTTTCCAGCTATACTCTTAGCCCGGCAGAACACTCTGTCCTATTGGGGCCTCTTCTTTTGTCTCGCCAGGCCCACGAACATGACACAGTTCTGTGGTGACCTAGAATCCTACTTTTGTCGTCTCCGACTCAAAGAATATTTCCAACACACCTCTGAGCAATATACTAACCCACAGAATCCTTCCTACCAACACTACAAAAAGAAGGATTCTGCGTGGACTCCTCCTGAAGGTTGAAACCACAGACTGGACTTCTACATAGAGTGCTTCCGCCAACATGCACGGGCTGAAATTGTGGAAAAGCAGCATCACTTGCCCCATAAGCTCAGCCGTGCTGAACACAACGCCATCAACAGCCTCAGGAACAACTCTGACAGCATAATCAAAAAGGCTGACAACGGAAGTGCTGTCGTCATCATGAATAAGTTGGAATATGAACAAGAGGCTGCTAGGCAGCTCTAACACCACATTCTACAGGCCATTAGCCTCTGAGGATTACCAAAAGAAACTACACCATCTGCTCAAGAAACTCCCTGAAAAAGCACAGGAACAGATCTGTGCAGACACATGCCTAGAACCCCGACCAGGGGTATTCTATTTGCTACCCAAAATCCATAAACCTGGAAATCCTGGATGCCCCATCATCTCAGGCATTGGCACCCTAACAGCAGGATTGTCTTGCTATGTGGACTCTCTCCTCAGGCTCTACGCTACCAGCACTCCCAGGTATCTTCGAGACACCACTGACTTCCTGAGGAAACTACAATCCACTGGTAATCTTCCTGAAAAACACCATCCTGGCCACTGCACCCCATATTCATCATAGTGGTATGATTATGATATGATTATGACATAATTATGATGCATCTAGTACACGATGTGTCATGTGAGGGGTCTATGGAAAAGTTATGATTTGTTATTTGTATGCATGTAACATTTTTGTATCTGAAGTTATTGACTATGTATCTGTATTTCAAATGTGGTTACATCTGGGTGATACCCACTAGGCAAGATGCTTCCAGTCTACACAGCTGACTGAAGGGCCTATTCAAGGTAACGGGCCATTTAGGGAACAATAGGCCTTAGGAGAAGCTTATCCCCCACCTGGTGAGCCTTCCTGGGAACACTGCAGATAGCATATGGACAACGGCTGCTGTGACTCATCGGGAGCATGCCATGGCACATGATCAATTCACATGAAACTAAACTCCATTTTGGTACCTGTATTTTCCCAGCCCGGTTTGTGGAAACTTAACTTAGAACAAAGGCGTTCCCGCCATATGGAAAGGCTATAAATAGGGCCCTACCAAATTCACGGCCATGAAAAACACATCACGGACCATGAAATCTGAGCTCCCCCCGTGAAATCTGGTCTTTTTTGTCCTTTTACCCTACACTATACAGATTTCATGGGGGAGACCAGCATTTCTCAGATTGGGAGTCCTGACCCAAAAGGGAATTTCGGGGGGAGGTACAAGGTTATTTTAGAGGGGTCACAGTATTGCCATCATTACTTCTGTGCTGCCTTCAGAGCTGGGCGGCCGGAGAGCGGCAGCTGCTGACTGAGGGCCCAGCTCTGCAGACATCAGTGCAGAAGTCAGGGTGGCAGTATCATACCATGACATCCTTACTTCTGCGCTGCTGCTGGCAGTGGCTCTGCCCTCGGAGCCGGGCTCCTGACCAGCAGCCGCGCTCCTGGCCAGCAGCCGCCACTCTCCAGCTGCCCAGCTCTGAAGGCAGCGCCAGCAGCAGCACAGAAGCAAGGATAGCAGTACAACAACCTCTCCTACAATAACCTTGTGACCCCCCCACTACTCCTTTTTGAGTCAGGACCCCTACAATTACAACACCATGACATTTCAGATTCAAATAGCTGAAATCATGAAATTTACTATTTTAAAAATCCCATGACTGTGAAATTGACCAAAATGACTGTGAATTTGGTAGGGTCCTATGTATAGTATCCTCAAGCCGACCAGCTGGGTTTTTACTGAACAAGAAAATTGTGGCAAAGGAAATGATGCTAAGCTACCATGAACTGATAAAAAAAATCATCTCACCCTCCAGGAAATTCCACACATCCTTTAGGCAAAGGCTACTTTATGGGTTTGGGATAGAACTAGAAGTAAAATAAATTATTTTCCCTCACCAATGATACCCATTGCAAATAATCCAGATCTTAACCCAAATCATGAACTTAAGAGCTTTAAACACTAGGCGAGCCATGGAATACAACTGGTTGGCCAGCTATTCAGTAAAGGTTTCAGAGTAGCAGCCGTGTTAGTCTGTATCCGTAAAAAGAAAAGGAGTACCTGTGGCACCTTAGAGACTAACAAATTTATTAGAGCATAAGCTTCCGTGAGCTACAGCTCACTTCAACTTTTCTAACTTTTAGACATCAAAACTAACTTTAACTAACTTTAATTAGCCCAGTCTCACATGGTTTTTTCAAGTTAGGCATTATGTTTCTCAGCTTTCTAAAAAAGCTAATTTATATAGAAAGCTAACTTTAATAGAAGAAATGAGGTCTGGTCAATTAGGAAACAAAAAAATTATAACTAATTGATATCAACCTTTGTAGACAACTTTCCTAACCAAAATATGTCCATATATGACACACTGGGAAATTATCCTCGAGGAATGGGATTTCCTCTGGAAAAGAGGACCAGCAACCTCAGTCTGTTGCATGATGATAGAAGATACTGGGATGCAATCCATGACCAAATATCACAAATTGTTGGATATTTATTACCAAATGAACAGTTGGTAATCCTCCTGGCGCTTCTTAGTGAAAATAACCACACAAAAGGAAATGAAGAAGTAATGTCTCATCTACTAGAAGCTGCTTCCTCTCACTGGAAAAAGAAAAACAATTCAGCCATAGATAAATGGTTCAAAAAAAAAAAAATGGGAGGTTGCTGTTATGGAAAAACACACCACTTATGAACTGAGCAAAATAGAGAGAACAATACTTCAATATTTGGTCAACATTTTTTCAATACACAAAGTACTTTCATCTGTAACAGAAACCAGCACACCTGTCCAATTTTTTTTTTTTTTAAAACATTTGATAGACCTGCCTGGTCCATTAAATATGTGTTGTGACAGTCAGGCAGGAGGGTCTGGGAAAACAAGTATGTTAGCCCTAGAATGCTAAAGGCCCTTTTTCCTACAAGCTGGGCTGGGTTACTTCAGGTCAATTAGTGACGCCTGAGTCCAATTAAAGGCTGCCTGAAACCTGTTAAAATCTCTCTCCTGGTGACAGAGAGAGGGGGGAGAGACAAACTGCTGCAAGGCTGGAGGCAGCAGGGAGATAGGCTTCTCCAGTGTGAGAGACTGTCCTTCTCCCCATCCGGAGACACCCAAAACCCAGTGCCTGTTTAGGGGAAGGACTGACACCCTGGGGCCAGCGACAGGACAACACCTGCTTCAGGGAGGGGGCCAGGGAATGGTATTCCTTTTTTGTTTTGGTGCCTTATAGACTTGTTTCCCTTTGTTTGGCAAAGGAGCACTCCTCAGGCCTGCTCCAAGGCCTATCTGGAAGGCTCTGAGAAACAAACCCTGAAGAGGGAAGATGGACATGCTCCAGAGTGGGGGCTGATTTACCCCAGGCCCTGTCCCTGCCAGAGGAAGGAGCGCTAAGCCCAGCGAGGCAGAAGGGGTGCCTTGCCACAGTGTATACAGAGATTTCACTCAATTTAATAAAATAGTTAGAAATGACTTCATACATGTTGTACTGATGCTCACTCTGCAATATGTTACATAGAGAGATCTGATGACTATATTAATGAATAATCTCTCTGTTATAATGGATTATTTTTTGGTTTCTGATATTTCCATGTGAAGGATTGTAAATTTGTTAATACTTCCTAAATAAATAAATAATATATATGAATGAAAATTAGCATGTTCTCATATACTTAATAACTATCATAATGGACATGCACTCGGGGAAGAATTAAGGTTGCACGTTCATATTCAGCCTTAGCTTTGGCACAGCCTGACTTCTGAAACCTTAACATTGCATTAACGGAGTTGCCCAGATATTAAATATGGCCCCACAGTATGCCAACATTTTTATGGCTGACTTCGAACAACGCTTCCTCAGCTCTCGTCCCCTAACGCCTCTACTCTCCTTGCGCTATATTGATGACATCTTCATCATCTGGACCCATGGAAAAGAAGCCCTTGAGGAATTCCACCATGATTTCAACAATTTCCATCCCACCATCAACCTCAGCCTTGTCCAGTCCACACAAGAGATCCACTTCCTGGACACTATAGTGCTAATAAACGATGGTCACATAAACACCACCCTATACCGGAAACCTACTGACCGCTATTCCTACCTAAATGCCTCCAGCTTTCACCCTGACCACACCACATGATCCATTCTCTACAGCCAAGCTCTGCGATACAACTGCATTTGCTCCAACCCCTCAGACAAACACCTACAAGATCTCTATCAAGCATTCTTATAACTACAATACCCACCTGTGGAAGTGAAGAAACAGATTGATAGAGCCAGAAGAGTTCCCAGAAGTCACCTACTACAGGACAGGCCTAACAAAGAAAATAACAGAACACCACTAGCCATCACCTTCAGCCCCCAACTAAAACCCCTCCAACGCATTATTAAGGATCTACAACCTATCCTGAAGGATGACCCAACACTCTCACAAATCTTGGGAGACAGGCCAGTCCTTGCCTACAGACAGCCCCCCAACCTGAAGCAAATACTCACCAGCAACCACATACCACACAACAGAACCACTAACCCAGGAACCTATCCTTGCAACAAAGCCCGTTGCCAACTGTGCCCACGTATCTATTCAGGGGACACCACCACAGGGCCTAATAACAGCAGCCACACTATCAGAGGCTCGTTCACCTGCACATCCACCAATGTGATATATGCCATCATGTGCCAGCAATGCCCCTCTGCCATGTACATTGGTCAAACTGAACAGTCTCCACGTAAAAGAATAAATGGACACAAATCAGATGTCAAGAATTATAACATTCATAAACCAGTCGGAGAACACTTCAATCTCTCTGGTCACACGATTACAGACATGAAAGTTGCGATATTACAAGAAAAAAACTTCAAATCCAGACTCCAGCAAGAGACTGTTGAATTGGAATTCATTTGCAAATTGGATACAATTAACTTAGGCTTGAATAGAGACTGGGAGTGGCTAAGTCATTATGCAAGGTAACCTATTTCCCCTTGTTTTTTCCCATCCCCCCCCAGACATTCTTGTTAAACCGTGGATTTGTGCTGGAAATGGCCCAACTTGATTATCATACACATTGTAAGGAGAGTGATCACTTTAGATAAGCTATTACCAGCAGGAGAGTGGGGTGGGGGGAGAGAAAACCTTTTGTAGTGGTAAACACCCATTTTTTCATGCTTTGTGTGTATAAAAAGATCTTCTATACTTTCCACAGTATGCATCCGATGAAGTGAGCTGTAGCTCATGAAAGCTTATGCTCAAATAAATTGGTTAGTCTCTAAGGTGCCTCAAGTACTCCTTTTCTTTTTGCGAATACAGACTAACACGGCTGTTACTCTGAAACCTGTCATTAAATATTCAGCTATTGTTAAAGAGCAGAGGTTCTCAAACTGTGGTCCGTGGACCACAAGTGGTCCATGAGCTCCATTCAGGTGTCCGTGGATAGTTCCCTCTAAGGTGCGCGCCTGGGAGGCTGCACACAAGAAAATGAAGGGCCACCCACTTAATTAGTGGAGCCACACAGGTGTGGCTCCACTAATTAGGTGCCTGGACCCAGGAGAAGACACACATGTAAGGTGAGGTGGTGGCCTTGGGGGGAATAGGGGATAGGTGGGAGGGTGAAGTGGGGTGAGAAGAGGGGGTGGGGGGAATTTGGAATGTGCAGGGCTGCGGCAGCCAGAGAAAGAGGTGACTTTCCCCAGGGCTGTGGCTGCCAGGGAAAGAAGGCCCTCTTTCCCAGCCTCACCTTTGTGGCTGCTGCGGCAGGGGAGAGACCGCCCTCCTTCCCAGCCCCAGCTCAGGGGCTGCTGTAGTGGGGGAGAGAAGGCACATCCATTGCATTAGAAAGGTAATATTATGGATATTAGAATAGGAGTTGTGTGCTTTTATTTGTACAACAAAAAAACATTAATTAAGGGGTTTTTTTTAATATAGCGCTTTTAACCAAAGTGTTTTACAATAGTTAGCTATCAGTACAAACAACATTTATCATTATGAGGTCCGCTGAGACCCTCAGCAATTTTCAAGTGGTATGCGAAAGAAGAAGTTTGAGAACCATTGTTAAAGAGAATTAAAAACTCATGTTTTCCTTAAATGTTGCAACAAAAGCTATGCATTAGACCAAGTTTCTTTTGTTCATGGTGCAAATGAACAAAAGTACCAAAACCTGAAAAAAATATCAAAACTTCAAGTGTCTGTAAGGAAAGAAGCCTGCCCCTCTACAACATAACAATCCAAGAGTTCATTCTGACTCTGTAACCTGCAGCAGAATATATACTGTTCCATCCTCTCCAAATCTCACCTCTCCGTACTATTAGAGAACAACTTTCAAAGAGACCCTAAAATAGAAATTTTTATTATGGACCTTTTTAAAAGAAGTTCTACTCTCTTTTCTTGCCTACAGCAAAGGATGAAGTCTGAGTCAAATCAATGAAGCTGGCTCCTTCTGGATAGCTCCTCTTGATACTGGTTTTCAACCTAAAAATTAGGGCCTCTAGGTGCTACTGCAATACAGATTAAACAGATTTAAAAATTTGATTAAAGCTAATGTTAAAAAAATTATATAATCTGACATTTTGTCTATTATTGTTACAAAACACCTAACGTTACTGTAACTGAGAGAATAGAGACTTTTTTCTTTGTTTACTTTTTGTATTTGTATTTTGTATTTGACTGTATTTTGTCTATAAATTTCACTATTTCCCTGTTGGTCTTGCACACAGTTACAAGGACAGAAAAAATGGTTACTTATAGCAACTGTAGTTCTTCAATATGTTGTAGCCAGTGTGGATCCCACTCTGTGGTGCGCATGCAACCCACATGGACGAGCACTGAATCTTTGCAATAGCAGTGTTGTTTGGGGCTACATCTATGCAGTACGTGTCTTTGAGTCTCCCGTCCAAAGGCATTAAAGGCAGGGCAGCCACAACCATCCCTCAGTTCCCTTGCCGATATGAAGCACTCCAGAAAAGCAGGGATGGAGGAGGACAGGTCATAGGATCCACAGTAAGGACAACATCTTGAACACCACAGTTACTATATACCAAGTAACTGTCCTTTCTTCAAGTATGTGTGCAGGGGAGCTGGAACAGTTTTTAGAGCAGGGGTTCTGAGAACCATTGAACCAAAGTATAAACCTTGTATATAATGGAAACCACTGTCCCTACCCCTAGTTTCAGCACCTATGTACGTGTGTCAGAGTGGATTCCTCACTGGCCAACAAGCAGTGCCCCACCTGGAAGGTGGAATTGAGGAGTCTTGATTGTCTTAAACAGTGATTGTAATACCACTCTTCCAAAGCTGGCATCTGACTCTGCAGCTAGAGAGAGGGCATGGTGTCTAAAAAAAGTAATTGACATACTGCATGTGATTGCCTTACAGATTTCTGATACTGAAATGTTCCTAAAAGTGGAAGATGTAGCTTGTGCTTTAGTACAGTGAGCTTTACATTGGGGGCAGTACATCAGGATCTGGTAGCAGAGCAATATGCAATATATGATCCATATCCTTTGGAAGGAGATTGTTGTTTCTGGGCCTTTGAAGGATCAAACTAAGAGACAGAATGATAGTCTAAAGGGATTTGTTCTGTCAAGATAATACAATAAAGATCTTGAAACACTTAAGGTGTGAAGATGTTTTTCTCCTGGCCCAGAATGAAGTCTGGGGAAGAAGACAGGCAAGTTGATGGAATGATTTAAGTGAAACTTCAAGATCAGTTTAGGTTTAAATTCTGGATGAGGTCTCACCACCACTCTGTCCTCATGAAACGTTGTTTAAGGGATATCAACGGTAAGGGTTTGCAGCTCGCTGACCCTGCTGGCCGAAGTTATGGCAACTAGGAAAACTGATTCAAGGGTACAGTGGTATAAGCAGATTCCGCAAGTGGTTCAAAAGGGAGCTCCATAAGGCTTCCACGGACAATGGTGAGATTCTACATAGGAGAAGGTTCCTTGATGGGAGAGTTAGCATAGAGTAGCCCTTTCAGAAATCTATATATTGTAGGATGTGAAAAGATTCAACAGGATTGGACAGGTGAGAGACCTGATGAAATTGCTGCTAGATTAACTTTGATGGAGCTGAATGAAAGACCCAGTTGTTTTAAATCCTAGAGGTAGTCCAGGATCTTTGGTATGGGAGCCTCCACTGGGTCAAGACTGCGTTAGGTTGCCCATATTGGAATCTTTTCCATTTAGAGGAATAAGTTTTCCTTTTGAGAGGTTTCCTGCTTTGTAGGAGGATTTCTCGCACCTGAAGGGAGCAGTCTGTCAGTATTAACCAGTCAACATCCAAGCTCTCAGATGCAGTGACTTCAGATCCAGATAAAGTATCTGACCTTGGATCTGCAATACTAGCTAAATGATATTCAGAGAAGATCTGTTAGCCAGAACTATCTTGAACGGTATGGAGCTATTAGGACTATTTTGCCTTTGTCCCAGATGATTTTACAGATTCACCTGGAATCAGGGGAATACTTGGAAAAGCGTATGGGGTTCCTAGGATCCACCAAGTGAATAAGACATCTTGCAGCAAGCCTGATCTTATGCCTTCTCCAAAACAAAAAGGCTGGACATTTCTTGTTGTCTATTGAGGCAAACAAGTCTATCCGTTGTTGGAATATTAGGTCTATGATGGACCTCCATAGCAACCACTTGTGGTTAGTGATGGATTGTTTGCTTAGGACGTCTGTCAGATTGTTGCTAACTCCCTGTAGGTGGAGGGCTGATTGCGGTTATTCCATGAAGTTGACACAGGACTGATGAGTAGGCAACTCCTTGTTTGTGTAATATATTGCAGATGTGTTATCCATCAAAATTTGCACTCTGGAATTTTGTAAGAGATCAGAATGCAGAATAGCCTGATCACTCACAGCTTCAATACATTTATGTGAAGAGTCATATCCTTTTGACCCCAGATCCCTTGTATCGAGAGGTTTGGGTGGGTTTCCCAACCTGTGGTTGATGAGTCTATGAGAAGTGTCTTTCTCCGTAAGTGGCGGGGAGAGGATGTTTCTTTTCTGGTCCTCTTTGTGGATTTGGAGTTCTCCTGAACCACAGGCGCTTTTAATGATCCTGACTAGGGTAAGCATAGAAGTGCTAGGATCCCTTCTGTGGCACTTGACATTTTTTCTCCATCCTTTTGGTGGTAGGAGGAATGGTGACCAGTATTTGCCATAATGCCTTTGCAGGGTCAAGTATCCCCTTGTTAATTGGGAGGGCTAATCTGGCCAGTGCCAAGGAATTTGAATGACTGGAGTCTGAATATCCAGGGCCTCTGAGTCTAGCTAGCAGTTCCTAGAATGTCTTAAAATCATCTGGTGCTGGTATTGGAACTATAACCTTCACCTTGTATGGGAACAATGAGGATTCCTGAGGAAACGAAGGAAGATGCTGCTGTTCCACTAATCCCACTTCGTCCAGTGTCTGATGTTCATCGTCTCAGTCCAGTGTGGGCAAGCTGGACAGCAATGCTGATGGGGAATAGGATCTCTTCCACTTCCTTGAGAGATGGGATAGAGATTGACTCCTGAAGGCATGGGAAGGTGGTCCCCAAAAGGCCCAGTAGGACTAGGATGGCACCTTATACTGGTACAGCTGGCTTCACTGGGGTTGGCCAGCCCATTACCATCCATGCCAGGATTGTGACAAGGCTCTAATTGGGAAGCATTCAGTCCATCACACAGGATCTTCTTCCTCAATATTAAAGGGAGATACTTCGATGCTTGATGCTGGCAAAAAGATATGGCCCAGTGATGGGGATGAAAAGCATATCTTGTTAAAGAGCAGTGCCAAAGTGTAAGGTGATCTTGGTGCCAGGATGCTATCATGTGCCAGTAGCAATGATGGTCTCTGTGCCGAGGAAGACTCTGGTAAAGATGTAGATTCCATTGAAGCACTGGAACATATATGGACTCTGCAGCCAATGTTGACATCAGTATTTGCATTGCTGACTGCATCGATGCTGCCATTGAGGTCGGTACTGGGTATGTTTGTTAATGCTGAGCTTGTGACCAAGCCTGTGCTGCTAACCCCTGTGATGTCTGAGGGCTTAGTGAACTTCTCTCTGGCACATCATTTTTTTCAACCTCTCCTTATGAGACAAAACTGACCAGTGTCTAGAGCAATGCTTTTGTCTGTTCTCCAGCCAACCTAGTCCCTCAGTACCGGTATTTGGTGCCAGAACTGTTGGTGCTGGGATCATCCATGCAGAGTCCTTTGACAGTGTTTTTTCTCAGTGACAGGACTTGACATAGTGCAGTGGTTCCCAAACTAACAGCCTGCGAACCTCTTTCACTAAATTGTGAAATCTCGTGACCCCCCCTTCTAAAAATGAATATTTCCAGGGATTTAAGTTTAAATTTCCTCCACACTCCGTGGGGCTCCTGCTGCTGGACCCCGTTGACCGCCCCAACTGCCTGGCCCTGGTCTCCTTGGGGCTTGGGCTGCCAGCCCCACGCAGAGCGCTGGGGTTCGGGCTGCCAGCTCCCCCGCTGATGGGGGCAGGGCTCAGGCTGCCAGCCCCAACTGCCCTGCCCCAATCTCCCTGGGGTGGGTCCTGCAACCAGGTCCCACCTGCTGCCTCCAATGCCCGGGGTCCTCTGGCCGCCATTAGTGACATTTTTCTGGCGAACCCCCTATAACATTCTGCGAACCCCAGTTTGGGAACTACTGGCATAGTGGAACATCTGGTGGGGACACTCAAAGAAGATTTCTTCAGTGCTTGATCAGTCTTAGGAGCACCATCTCCTCAGGGTGAGATGATGACTCACTGACTGCTCCTTAAGCTTGAAACATGTGCCTGTGAGGAGAATGAACAGCAGACAAAGCACTGATCCAATACATAGTTCTCTTCAAGGCAAAACAAGCAGCAGCTATGGCCCTCAATAAGCAGAATGAGGCAGTCACAGTATGGACAGGACTTAAAGTTTTGAGTCTACCATGAGGCACACAGAAGTGCGAAGCTCCTAGTGAAATTGTAGGGGGGGGTTGGTTGTGTGGTTTTGTTTAGTTTTTTTTAAATGGTCCCAAATTGGTAAACTAAGGGGAAACAGGGACATTTTTAAAAGGTAGGTAGATGACTGTTCTATCAAAATATAGCAAACACTAAAGAGTAGCGACCTGGACATTTGTTCTGTCTTGCTGTCATGGGCAGTAAGGGGAAACTGAGGGCAGTTGCAGCCCCCCTGCCTTTATACCCTCAGATGAGAGGTATGAGGACATGTGCTTACATATACAGCTCCAACAGACACTGGTATTCAAAAGATTCCACTCTGGCACACGAGGTGCATGCGCACCCTAGAATGGAATGCTCAAAAAAGAAATGATAGAAAAATATAGTCAAATGACTGATAGATTGACACTACTCTGTAATGTCCTGGACAAGCTTTACTGAATTACATTAAACCTTACTGAAGTAAGTTTAACATTTTTGGAGTTCATTGTATTAAAAACACAAATATTTACATACTATCTTGGGATTATAAGGATCTTCAAAGGACCTTTTGAAACAAAGTGAGCTTTTAACATTAAGCGTTTTTTTCTAGGAGTAGGGGAATATATGCTAATATAATTCCTCCAGTTATCAACACTTTAAAGTCACCCACCTGGAAAGGTGCACATATACTGGTTCAAACTGCTATGCTGTCTTGTGGCCTTCTTTCTGATCCAGCAGATGGACAGGACCCCTGGACCATGGAGGGCCCCAGTCCTTAGAAGTTTGGAAGGACTTGGCCTACTGAAGCCACATAATTCTGAGTATTTCTTCCGAGCTGAAGCTGTGATGAACTTGTGACCACAAAGAAAACTTCTTGGGTGGTGTGTTGAATGACTACTCCTGCCAGGACTGCTCCATCTTAGTATTGGGATGATCTCTGGTCAGCTTATTAGCATACATTTAGGTTCTTTTATTGTTTTTAATGCTTTCTCTGTAGTTCTTTTACCCTAATAAGAAAATATGCTTGCATAAAAGAGCTGTGTGGTACCAATAACCATGGACAGTCACACTGTCAACTGTCTCTGAAGAGAAAGCAAGTAGGTGTGCTCAGCAGGGAACAATACATCAAAGGCAGGGAACTGTGCGGCCTGGAAATGCCCTGGTCAGACAGGAAAGAGACGTAGGTCTCCACGCAAAAAGGCAATGGGTAGGAAGGTGGAACTCTGAGAATGCGTGTCCTCGAGTGAATCACTGAGGAGAAATCCAGGTGCAGCTGCACTGAACTATGAAAATTACAAAAATTGGCTGGGGAAGTCAAGGGCAGATTGCACAGAATATATGGCCTGCACAATATTACTGATGATAATGGGTAAGATGGAGAAAAACAAGCTTGACTCTCACTGGCCAGACTAAGTTTGCAAGGCTAGCAGTGCTAGGAAAAATCAACTCCTTTTTACCTATAAACTGAGCACAGTGGATATGGAAATCATTGGAAGACAGACACAGAATTCCATTTTTATAGCCACTCAGAATACAGCTGCACTCATTCCTCTTAACCATACCTTATTTCAAGAGACATCATTTATTTTAGCCCCAAAATTACCTATGTTCTTGTAACCCTTCACTGATTGCTGAAAATTATTTACCCTGGGAATAGAGGATCATGAAGCTAATATTACAAGATGTTATTAACACTAACAGAATGAAGACAGTTAACATTTTACAGTTAACAAGAACTTTCCTTTCTGAATAACTTGTATGTGCCCTTCATTTTTGGTCTTTGTCACACACTGCATCCCACAATTTGGGCCTTGAAAAGTTGGGAGATGTGACCACTCTTTAAAATTCATGTGTGGAGTTTACAAGGACTTTGGTGATGAAAGAAAAGTTCTCTTACTCATGTTGTGTCCTGTTATCTTTTGATTTGCCAGACCTATTTTGGCAGGCAAATTATCACTCTCTGAACCCTTTTTAAGTGTTTGAGAAGCTATGGTAAGTGCCAAGGAGGATTCTCTTTTTTGGCAACTGTAAAATTACAATTTTTCAGTCAGTTAATTTTGCAACTAAGAAATCTCTAAACTAAGTATCAGCTGCACCCAAACTTTGTCCACATGAGAGCACCAAATTGGTAGCTTGGCAGGAGCACAGAATTAAGCTATACTTAATTTGCATAAAATGGGACAAATTATATTCATGTACCATTAAGATGCAGCCTTTGGAGACTACATTTCCCAACATGTAGTTCTCCATATTTATCCTATCATCCTCCAATGAGTGGTGTAGCCTCTGCAGGATGCTTTTCCATAACAAAAAGCAGATGGCAAGCACAAATTGCACTATAACAGTGCATGAGCTAAATGTATCACTGCCACATTTTAGCCAAAAATGCCGTATATAAAGACGACGGACCATCATTTCCTCCAGTAACAAACTAGAAAGACCAAATATTTAGAACTAGGCAACGCAAGACTCCAGAATTTTTTCTATCCCTATGACTCACCTGCATAGGTAGCAGCAGACTGCTGCAAGGACTGAAGCTGGCCACGACTACAGTTATATTTCTTAGTAATGTCCTTTAAGGGAACCTCACTGATTAAATCCAGTAGCGCAAGGCTGGTGAAAAACCTGTACAAAAAGCATACAGAGAAATTTTAAAAAATAAAGTAATTGATGGCAAGCTAGTAGTAAATGCTCTGTGCTACTTTGGGCCTGAAGTGGCAAACAAAGGAAATAACTTCTCAGACCATTTTTCTTAACACATACCCAAGCTTCTTGTAGCTACAATTCTCTTACCCAGTATCGATAAACTTATTCGGGACCGAGCCAAATTGTATTAACTAACAGCTCAGCCAACAGGAGAGCCAATCCCAGACAATGCTTTCACACAGAACAGAACCTAGCAATTGGATCTCTGTGGATTCTCACACGTTTGTCCTTTAGAACCTCCTCCCCTTAGGCACTTAGGCCCATCTGTTATTACCTTTTATGAATGGCCATTTGTCTGTGCTGTTTCTCTGTTTTAGCTATGATTTTGCCCTTTACAGAACGAGCCAGGAAGCCTTCTTCAATCCCCACCAGCTCAGCCACTCGCTTCATAGATGAAGGCAGCTTCTCCCACAGGCAGAAAAACTGATACCAGTCAATAGTGGTCCACTCCTCGTACACAGGAGTGACCTAAAAGAAAACAAATGAATATCTCATTCTTTAAAGCAAAATCTTTACTTCACAAGAACAGACACAGAACTACACTGCAAGAGGAGAAATAATAATGTAATCCAGGGCATATGGTTACAGTGTCTGTCCTACATACAACTCAGATGCACTGAGTCATAACCACATACCCTGAAGAACGTAAAAGCTCTTCCAAACTAGTTTTTAATGTTTGGACTAATGAGCTCTGACACATGTTGGTATATTCTCATGATTACACAGTTCAGACCCTTTGTCAGATTGTTCCCTAAATCCAAGACATTAAAAATAAGGGCTTTTGAACAATAACTATTTTTATTTCAAATAACTGATTAACATATGCCTGTCTATTAAGATCAGTGTCAGTGAGACATTTTTCCAGTACATTCCACCAAGAAACAGGACATCCAGTTACAGCAGCCTTGCTAGACACTACCATGGTATCTGATCATATAGAGGAGTAGGGTTCTGCAGTCCACTTTTCCTCTTACTTCATGATAAACTCCAGCACAAAAATCTCAGTGCTATTATTTATATGAACAAAAATACCCCAAAAATTCAACCACTAAGGGACCAAAACAAAACAAATAATTCTGGTTAAAATTCAGTCAGCCTGGTTCAATACCAGGAGAGAGAATGTCGTAATATTTACATCAACATATTGAGAGAGACTTTGTTTCAAAATAACTAGTTAACAGTACTTGGGGCACATTTAACAGAATACAAAATGCAAAATGTCTAGGGTGCAGCTACAAATCCTCCATCTCCCTTTTAATGTTGGCAAGGGTAAGAATAGCTGAAGACAGGATCCCATTCCAGAGAGTTAGGCCTTTTTTATCCATTCCTAACCAACAAATATTTATTCTTTTTATCAAATTCCAAAAAAGGTCAGCCATAAATTTGTACAGTCAGAACATTCAAGCCTAAGGGAGTTAAGAACCATTATTAAAGTAGACAGAGAAAAACTAACACGCAGGATACATTTGGAGAGCAACTCCCGGCAAAAACCATCCCCAGTCTTGCTTTGGAAATGAACAGTTTACAAATAATGTTTTAGGCAAGGTTAATGGAAAAGAAACTCAAGAACATTTTGTTCAAGAGCACTATTTCAAATTAAATACACTAGACAAACTGCTGTGCTTGAAAACTCCAGAGAGAAAATACATTACATTAACATCTCCTGCCTTGGAACACACACAGAATTCATTCTTTCATTTTCTACTTTTTAATAGATGTCTGCAGAAAATGCGTACATTGCTGCATACTATACAAAGCAGCTCTGCTTTGCTTACTGAAAGTAGAAACAAAATATAAATCTTCCTGATCTGGGCAGCTTGCAGGCACGTATGGGACACTAGCACACCCTCCAAAATCATTCAGTTTTGGTCAGCAGCTGGTCAATGACAGAACAAGCAGGGGCTTGGAGTTGAGAGAAGGCAAAAGCATGCATTCCTCACTGTTTATGATCCCAACAATCACATCATCCCAGCTTTGTTTTGCATGGGTCACAGAGGTCCTCAGCAGGGATTTCCAAACTGTTGAAATTCTGTTTCAGGGGCTGTGTTTTGTCTTTATAAGGACAGTATGTACCAAGATGCACATTTAATGGGGAGAGAGAACAGTATCAGATTTTGGACACCATTCCTTTAAGGCCCTCTTGCCCATGAATCTTACGAGGCTCATCAGGACACCTAATCACTCTCTTGTTAATCTTTACAGGCTCATGACTCCCTCTCCAGGGATTTTAATTGGCTTTTAGGGGCTTCTTGAATATGCACACACAGATCGTTGTTGTCTTGATGGAGACCACACCCCACAACAGGTTTAGCAGACGCCTCAGGGCTCCCCTCTCATAGTTGTAGTAGGCTCCTCCACCCCAAATGTGCCAAACAGGCTCATCAGGGACCAAAAACTTCTTAAAGATTATAGGGTGGTTGGGATTGGCCCCCAACAAGCTTCCCTAGGCTCAGAAAGGTGATAGGACCCCATTAGTCTGTGATGTCTGAGGTACAGCTTGATGAGCCTAAGCGCCTCAGGGGGATGTAAAATTCAGAAAACCTTTGTCCAATTCACTTCAAATATTTTAGAAAAATTCTACCTCTGTTCCAGAGAAAAAATTCAAATTTTGAGACAGATGAGACTTTTCTATGGGTTTGAGGAAAGCTGATTCCAAATTGGGTTTATAATGTATAAAACCAATTGAGCATCAACTATGGAGTGGCAGCTGCTTCATAATACATGCTGCAGAATCAGAATAGTTTCCCAAATTAATCAGGGTGGATTGATTTAAATCAGCAAGCAGAAAACCTTGATTTAAATAATTGATTTTAATCATGTTTTGTATTTGTAGTTTTTAATTACTTTCTTAAAGAAAGGTTGCGTTTCATTGGTTGAGCCATTAAAACACTGATTTTGCCACTAAATATAACCTTTGCACTAAATTAGGTGCTTCATTTTGCTAACTAGGAGGATATACTATATCTATACACATTTATTTAAGCAATTATATAGCTTAACAAACATTTATTCAGATTTGTAATTTTTACATTTTTATTATGTAACAAAATGATGAATGATGTATTTTTTCACTAAAGGATTATTAATTTTTTTACTTGTAATTTTTGTATCAATCTCTGGATGAATGGAAATTCAATTAAAGATGCACAAACAATTTTTTTATTCAATAAAAACATCTTAAATGTGCTGGATACACAAGATAAAAAAGTTTATCAAAAAGTTTAATCAAAATATATTTTGCATTTACAACTGATTTATTAAACAAAAGTAGTATTATCTGTAGCTAATAAACAAAACTAATTGTTTTGGTCACTATGTCCAAGATTTTAGAAGTAGTAGACTTCATCCTATCCTACCTTGTTTTTATTCATAAATGGGAAGAGGAAAAGAAACTTTCATTCTTTTTCAACTCCCAAATGGTTTCTTAACTTTGAATGAACTAGTTGTAGAACTGAACTAGTTGAATGAACCAAAATGAAGAAAATATTCTCTGCACATGCAGAAGAACATAAGAACGGCCATACTGGGTCAGACCAAAGGTCCATCTAGCCCAGGATCCTTTCCTGTTAGAGAGGCCAATGGCAGGTGTCCCAAAGGGAATGAACAGACAGGTTATCATCAAGTGATCCATGCCGTGTCACCAAATCCCAGCTTCTGGCAAACACAGGCTAGGGACGCCACTGATGAACCTATCTAGCTCCCTTTTGAATCCCATTATAATATTGGCCTTCACAACACCCTCTGGCAAGGAGTTTCACAGGTTGACTGTGCATTTGCGTGAAAAAATACTTTCTTATGTTTGTTTTAAACCTGCTACCTATTAATTTCATTTGGTGGCCCCTTGTTCTTGTATTATGAGAAGGAGTAAACACTTTCTTATTTACTTTCTCTATATCACTCATGATTTTATAGACCTCTATCATATCCCCCTTAGTCACCTCTTTTCCAAGCTGAAAAGTTCCAGTCTTATTAATCTCTCCTCATACGGAAGCCGGTCTATGCCCCTAATAATTTTTGTTGCCCTTTTCTGAACTTTTTCCAATTCCAATATATCTTTATTGACATAGTCAACCACATCTGTACGCAGTATTCAAGATGTGGATGTACCATGGATTCATATAGAGGCAATATGATATTTTCTGTCTTATTATCTTTCCATTTCTTGATGATTCCCAACATTCTGTTCTCTTTTTTGACTGCTGCTGCACATTGAATGGATGATTTCAGAGAACTATCCACAATGACTCCAAGATCTCTTTCTTGAGTGGTAACAGCTAATTTAGACCCCATCATTGTATATGTATAGTTGGGATGATGTTTTTCAATGTGCATTACTCTGCATTTATCAAATTTAAATTTAAATTTCATCTGCCATTTTGTTGCCCCATCACCCAGTTTAATAAGATCCTTTTGTAGCTCTTCGCAGTCTGCCTGGGACTTAACTATCTTGAGTAGTTTTGTAAGTAGTTTGAGTAGAGACTGCTGCTGTCAAAAGCTGGTTTAGCACTTCAACAAACTCTAGTCCAAGGTGGTTTGACTTTCTTTAAAACTTCAGCAGCAAACACGTATTCTTTTAGTAATGTTTTTGTATTTAAATTTAAATGATTTTAAAAGGTTATAATATCTTTAAGCCTTAACATAGGTTGTCAATTTCAAATTTAATTGGTGAGAAAGGAGTTCATAAGAGCAGCTTCAGGTGTGGTATTCCAATTGTCTCAACCATACTGCCAGTAGGCAGCCCAACATATTGCACTAAACACACCAGACAGGGTGGCTCCAACCTGCTTGGAGCAGGTGAAGCCCACCCTAGATTCTTTCATCTTTCTGCAAGACCCAGGCCTACATCAGATGGGATTAGCAATCCCCCACCCAACCCAACGGCTATGAAAGCCACTAATGTGTTTGCTTCGGATCAGCCGTCATGTGTCAGCAATGCCCCTCTGCCATGTACATTAACCAAACTGGACAGTGTCTACGCAAAAGAATAAATGGACACAAATCTGACATCAGGAATCATAACATTCAAAAACCAGTAGGAGAACACTTCAACCTCTCTGGTCATTCAGTAACAGACTTAAAGGTGGCAATTTTGCAACAGAAAAGCTTCAAAAACAGACTCCAGTGAGAAACTGCTGAGCTTGAATTAATATGCAAACTAGATACCATTAACCGGGGGGGGAATAGCTCAGTGGTTTGAGCATTGGCCTACTGAACCCAGGGTTGTGAGTTCAATCCTTGAGGGGGCCATTTAGGGATCTGGGGCAAAAATTGGGGATTGGTCCTGCTTTAAGCAGGGGGTTGGACTAGATGACCTCCTGAGGTCCCTTCCAACCCTGATATTCTATGACTCTATGAATAGAGACTGGGAGTGGCTGGGTCATTACACATATTGACTCTATTTCCCCATGTTAAGTATCCTCACACCTTCTTGTCAACTGTCTAAATGGGCCATCTTGATCATCACTACAAAAGTTTTTTTCCTCCTGCTGATAATAGCTCATCTTAATTAAATAGCCTCTTACAGTAATGTATTCCACCTTTTCACGTTCTCGGTATGGGTGTATATATCCTCTTACTATATGTTCCATTCTATGCATCCGATGAAGTGGGCTGTAGCCCACGAAAGCTTATGCTCAAATAAATGTGTTAGTCTCTAAAGTGCCACAAGTACTCCTGTTCTTTTTGCAGATACAGACTAACACAGCTACTCTGAAACCAGACTAAAAAGTGTAACTTTGAATAATCTAACCTAAAACTCAATAGCATTTGAAAATGCTACACAGTTAACATCTCAAAAAGATCTGAGGACCAGTCAGACTGTACTGATACTAAATCCATTAGGATGGACTTTAAATCCTAGATAATTGATGATGCTATGACTGTCATTGGTCCCAACAATAAAAAAAAAAGCCAAGAAACCCTGGATCTTCCTCAATACCTTACCCGTCACTAAAGAGCATTGCACAGTTCATTTGAGAGGTCATATGGTCATATATCATAAAGCTAAATAGCACTCATAATAAAGCAATACATGCTGATCACAAAGCTTTTATAAAAAGAAAAGGAGTACTTGTGGCACCTTAGAGACTAACCAATTTATTTGAGCATAAGCTTTCGTGAGCTACAGCTCACTTCATCGGATGCATACTGTGGAAACTGCAGAAGACATTATATACACAGAGACCATGAAACAATACCTCCTCCCACCCCACTCTCCTGCTGGTAATAGCTTATCTAAAGTGATAACTCTCCTTACAATGTGTATGATGGCCCAACTTGATTATAATACACATTGTAAGGAGAGTGATCACTTTAGGTAAGCTATTACCAGCAGGAGAGTGGGGTGGGAGGAGGTATTGTTTCATGGTCTCTGTGTATATAATGTCTTCTGCAGTTTCCACAGTATGCATCCGATGAAGTGAGCTGTAGCTCACGAAAGCTTATGCTCAAATAAATTGGTTAGTCTCTAAGGTGCCACAGGTACTCCTTTTCTTTTTGCGAATACAGACTAACACAGCTGTTACTCTGAAAGCTTTTATGGAAGCCAAAGCCACTGTACTTAATAAAACTTCTAATAGGAGGCTGCACCTCCTTGTATAAACACTTCCGTGAGCTCACTGACGAGAAAGGTCATTCAGCCGGTACAGTCTACTCCAGTTCTGGTCAGCTAATCAAGGCAGAAGCAGAGTGTATGGCATGCTGAAGTGAACATTTCATCCACCTCCTAAATGCACCCCCAATTTCTTTGGATCCTGATATTAAGGCCACTGCCAAGATGACCTATTCCACACAAAATGATCCTGGCAAATTAACTATCAACAAAGTCCAAAGTACTCTAATGAAGCTTAAGGAAAATAAGACAGCAGGAATTTGTGGAATTCCTGCAGAACCATTGAAAAGCGTAGGACAAGCTATTCATTTGTGGCTGCAGATGCTGTTCAATATCATCTGAAGAACAGACTCAGTCCCATCCCACTGGCAAAAAGGCATTATTTTATAGCTTTGGAAATCTAAAGACAGCAAACAAGACTGCTGCAACATCATAGCATTACTCATCTACCTGTTCCCGGGAAAGTTTTCCTTCTGTCTTGGTCATCTGAGCCACTGATATCTTAAGGCGCAAGAGAAGACCACGATATGATGGCTTCACTCCCAGCCATTCCACAATGGAGCAATTCTTCATAGTGCGCCAGCTTATTGAGAAGGCATGAGAACTGAAATGCTCCGTTCACATTGCATTGTGGACCATAATGCACAATCAACCACGTTTGATTCTGCTGTCAGCGAATCACTTTGACTGATCTTGAAACTCGCAGGCCTTCCTGACAAACTCTGGAGAACGTTTCATCTTCTATATGCCTCCTCAAGCTAAGTTCTTGTAAATAGGAAAAGAATCATCTTCCAAATTAGATTGGGCATTTGACAAGGATGCGTTGCAACTCCAGAACTCTTCAATACCATCATAGACTATGTGCTTAACCAGACACTAAGTCAATATATATGCCTTGATAAGAACCTCTGTCAAGGTTCCTTCCCCACTTCTGAACTCTAGGGTACAGATGTGGGGACCCGCATGAAAGACCCCCTAAGCTTATTTCTACCAGCTTAGGTTAAAACTTCCCCAAGGCACAAAGTCTTTGCCCTTGGATTAGGTAAAACACTGCCACCACCAAGTGTTTTAGACAAAACATGGAAAGGACCACTTGGAGTTCCTATTTCCCCAAAATATCTCCCCAAGCCCTTATACCCCCTTTCCTGGGGAGGCCTGAGAACAAACAAGATTAGCACAAACCCCTTGGATTTTAAGACCCAAAAAACCCAATCAGATTCTTAAAAATCAGAACTTTATTAGAAGAACAAAAATAGATAAGAGAACAACTCTAAGATCAGAATGGAAGATAATCTTACAGGCAGTCAGATTAAAAACCTAGAGGATCCCTCTAAAAAAGGCACAAAAACAGGAATACACATTTCCTCCAGCACAGTGAATTTACAAGCCAAAAAACAAAGAAAACCTAACACATTTTCTAGCTAGATTACTTACTAACTTTACAGGAGTTGGAGAGCTTGCATCCTTGATCTGTTCCCGGCAAAAGTATCACACAGACAGACAGAGACAAAAAACTTTCCCCCCCCTCCAGATTTGAAAGTATCTTATCTCCTCATTGGTCATTTTGGGTCAGGTGCCAGCAAGGTTACCTTAGCTTCTTAACCCTTTACAGGTGAAAGGATTTTGCCTCTTGCCAGGAGGGATTTTATAGCACTGTATACAGAAAGGTGGTTACCCTTCCCTTTATATTTATGACAACCTTCTTGACATCTATTTTGCTGATGATGTAGCACTAGTTACTGAATCAATAGATGAACCAACTGTGGAAAGCTCAGTGGCAAAAGTCAGCCTGAAAATTGTTTGGAGTGGCAACTGGAAGAATTTTTGTTTTAATTTCAAACATGCTGCAGACTCTAGCCTCTTAGTGGATAACGACCCCGTCAAGACGGTCAGTGATTTCACTTGCCTCACTTCTCTTGTTGATAACAGGGGCATCACTGAGAAAATGTGAAGCCTGCACTGCAAAAGTGCTGTTCATAATGGGGTGCCTCCTTAAGAACATCTTTCATAAACCAAACATCCTGATAAGTAAACCAACAAAGCTGAGGATATAGAATGCTACTGTGGTCAGTATTCTGACCTCTTGGACTGAAACATGACCTCTCACTGCCAAGATTGAAAACCCGGACACCGTTCAGATGAAGCATCACCGAATGATTGAGAACATCAAGTAGTATGAATTCAAGTCAAATGAAGAGATCTGTTTTCTAACTAAACAGGTCTTGCTCTCTCAAAACTGTCACCCAATGTTCTTTAAGGTAGCATGGTCATCTACTCTGAATGCCTACCATATTTCCTGAACGAATCACCTCCAACTTTGACCCAATGAAAGCAGGATGGAAAAGACCCCCAGAAAACCTGAAACATGATGGCTGAACAGCGTCAACAGATACCCGTCCCTCACAGACATCCTACCCTGTGCCAGATTTGGCTCAGGACAGATCATCATAGAGGTGCATAACATGTTCAGTGACCACTACATTGTCCAATCAAAAGCATGAGAATTTAATTTAATTTAAATAAAAAAATCCAATTTAAATTAAAATAATCCGATTTTATTTTTAAGTCATCAATTTTTATTCACCCTGAATTGAACGCTTTTCAAAACATTTCCCCTTGAGGAGTCACCTGAACAAAATAAAAAAGCAAGAGATCCTTGCATCCAAGATGCTGTGTGCTGTGCATTCTCTTCTCCTTCACCTGTACAACTAAAGCTGCTACAGAGACAAACAAGGAACTTACCAAATAGAGAATATGCAGGTCATTCTCCAGGACAAAACCCTTCATAGCTCTCTGGAGGTCAGCAAAGATTCCCAGGGCCTCAGTTGGTGACAGAGAAGAGGAAAGAGTAGCAGTGCCAAGATGTGTTGGACGATAGACTTCTGCTGTAAGAGAAACAGGCATTTAATGTTACACAAAAGCTAATACTTCATTTTCAATTTGGAAAGCGCTTTATAAATATTAATCAACCCTCTTGGGGGAAGAGTATTTCTCCATTTTACAGATGGGAAACTAACGCTGGAAGTCTAAATGCCTCACCCAAGGCTAGTTAGCCTCAGAGCTGGGATCAAAACTCAGGCTCTCAATCCTGTGCTCCAACTGAATGAGAGACAATTATAAATCAAATAAAAAACCTGATGTAAATCCCACTGTGACACTCTATACCTTGGTGGAGCACCATGTAACCCCCATACTCCTTATTTACATATAATTGTGATTTTGTATATAAATCAGGCCATGTGAGGTATCAGGAGAAAGAACAATGACTTTTGGCAGATCGTAACCTATCTAAATATGTATATCATTAGCGCATAAGAAGTTAAAAAAGATTGTGTTGTATGGTTGTCAGTAAAACATGTTGTAAGTTGGGGAATCAGCCAGATATTAGCTCCCCAGAGACAACAGCAAGGAAAGTAACCAATGCCCAGGCATGTGTCAAACAACCATCAACAGCCATTGTTCAACAAGGGAGCTACAATGCAATGACTCATTTGCACAAGGCCACACCAGGAGAATTGCTCAACCTTTCCTGGGGACTCAGCAATGCCCACCAGACATGCCTGGACTCATGTTCTCCAAGCACATGGGACTATGGGTACAAAAAAAGAACACAATGGCCCTATGCTTGGCCTTTTCTCCTTCCCCCACCTATGCTGCAAGCAACAAGGACGCTCAGAAGACTCCAACAGAGGAGACTGACCCAGGTTTCAAGGGTGAAACCTGTGTACTATGCACTGCAATATCCAGTGGGCGAGGAAAACTGCTCAATCTAGATGTTGCCCAGTCTAATAGCACTGAAAGTTTAGACTGCATGCTTATATTTTATTTTATTTTGGTAACTAACTCTGACTCTTTGTCTACCACTTATAATGAAGGCTAAGATTTTGTCACTGTCATTTTTAGTAAAAGTCACAGACAGGTCACGGGAAACAAACAAAAATTCACAGAGCCCATGACCTGTGCATGACTTTTACTAAAATAACCATACAAGCCACATGACACAGGTGAATGGCCCCGGCTGCAGACCCCTGTGGAAGCTGCGGGGCAGGGGCGCACGGCCCCGGTTGCAGCCCCTGGTGGAAGCCGCGGGGCAGGGGCGCACGGCCCCGGTTGCAGCCCTTGGTGGAAGCCGCGGGGCAGGGGCGCACGGCCCCGGTTGCAGCCCCTGGTGGAAGCCGCGGGGCAGGGGCGCACGGCCCCGGTTGCAGCCCCTGGTGGAAGCCGCGGGGCAGGGGCGCACGGCCCCGGTTGCAGCCCCTGGTGGAAGCCGCGGGGCAGGGGCGCACGGCCCCGGTTGCAGCCCCTGGTGGAAGCCGCGGGGCAGGGGCGCACGGCCCCGGTTGCAGCCCCTGGTGGAAGCCGCGGGGCAGGGGCGCACGGCCCCGGTTGCAGCCCCTGGTGGAAGCCGCGGGGCAGGGGCGCACGGCCCCGGTTGCAGCCCCTGGTGGAAGCCGCGGGGCAGGGGCGCACGGCCCCGGTTGCAGCCCCTGGTGGAAGCCACGGGGCAGGAGCGCACGGCCCCGGTTGCAGCCCCTGGTGGAAGCCACGGGGCAGGAGCGCACGGCCCCGGTTGCAGCCCCTGGTGGAAGCCACGGGGCAGGAGCGCACGGCCCCGGTTGCAGCCCCTGGTGGAAGCCACGGGGCAGGAGCGCACGGCCCCGGTTGCAACCCTCAACACGGGGTGGAGGCGCACGGCCCCGGCTGCAGCCACCAGCTGAAGCTGTAGGACAGGGGAGCACAGTCCCGTCTGCAGCCCCCAACGGAAGGGGGAGCATGCCCCCACTTCAGCCCCTGGCAGGGGCCACAGGGCGGGGGCAAACGGCCCAGTTACAACCACCACTGCGGGGCAGGGGCATGCAGTCCCATCTTCCGCTCCTTCCCTCCCCCACAGAAACCCCAGGGCAGGGGCACGCGACCACTGCTTCAGCCCCCGACACAGGGCAGAGGCGCATGGCTCCAGTTGCAGCCCACATCATGGGGCAGGTACGCAGTGTACGGCCCCAGCTGCACATGGCCCAGGTTGCAGCCCCTGATGCGGGGCAGGGGAGCATAGACCTGGCTCCAGCCGCAGCCTCAGCTCCAGCCGCAGCTGTTGACAGCTGAACCCCAAGAAGTCATGGAGGTCCAGTAAAATCACGCAATCCATGACTGCTGTGACCTCTGTGATTAAATCGTAGCCTTACTTATAATCATTTAAAATCCATCTTTTATAGTCGAAAACTTGTTTAAGTGTTTATCTTTACCAATGAGTTTACCTGAAGCGTTTGGTATATCTTTCATGGGGTGAAAGCTTAACATATCAAAATCCGAATGCAAATGTCCCACATGTGCTAGGGATCTGGGCTGGGAATTTTCATTCCACACAAGGCACATCTTTTAAAAGCAGAACGCTTCACTGGAATCACCATGCTGGATCTCAGACACCAACAGGAATGAGATTTCCTATCTTTAACGTAACAAAACATTCAACTTAACTATCCTAAATAGAAAGTGTCCCAAACTAAATGTCTCGTGAAACAGAACAAGAGGAAATGTCAGGACCAATTTTGCTGGCAAAAGAAAAGGAACTAAGATTAAAGAATCCAAAACATAAGGGTCCATGGTCAGTGTTCACATACCCCATAAAGGCCACACTGCTTTGTAGTTCCAGGACTTGTAAGCTAGAACTCATGAGCCTTAGTGGGGACCTGCAGAGGCCACTCCATGAAGAACTGTTTTTTCTTAAACACATACCAAAAATAAATTAATGAAAAAATTGAATTCATGGCATCCTATTCAAATGCCAATATCTGCTAAAGCTTTTTTGGTTAAATTCCAGAAGGCTAATTATAAATTTACACTTAGCTCTTGAAGTTCTGCCCAGCAAAAAATCTCTAGATTACAGACACTTTTACCTTTCACTCGGTTGCCAGAGTCTAAAATCTGGATGAACTCATTCTCTAGCAGCCATCTCACACAAGCCTCAACAGCTCCATTCTGAGCTTTGTCTTCATCTCGCTCACTTTCCTGCTTGCTGTCTTTCAGACTGGCAGCAAGGAGTGTGCAGGAAGCATAGGTCCGCACATCATCTGGAGTGCTGCCCACTCCACCCACTATGATCTGTTAAATAAAATTCCACGATCATCATTGTTGCAAAAGAGTAACATAGAATTTAAGAAATGAAAAATTAATGGATTGATCTATAATGGATCCAAAGAAAAAGTTTGGTGTGACAGGAATGTAGGGTAAAACAGTTGCAAACGCCTACTACCACTGAGGAGAACTGTGAAGATGGTTTCTCTTTATTTTGCAAAGAGGATAAGATGCTTTTGACTCTGCCTACTGTATCAGATTGCTCACTGCAGGAGAAAGTGAATTAGTAACCCCATTTAAAGAACATCCTAACATTTTGGAGGCAGTAATGCACACCGTAGCATTTCAGGGTAAGGAGATTAAAACTAGACTCACTACTTAGACACCACTGAGAGAGTCTAAGAAAAGGGTAAAACATGATTCATTAAGTTTCGGATACAGAACAACCAAACCAGGGAGCAAGATTCTCCCTAGTGCTGTTCATCCTATTGAAGTTTTGCGTTTTGTATGTTTTTTTAAACACATGTAAATATCGTATCCCATTACCGTTTTCCTAGTTTGTAGAGGTTTTTGTATTATGCTTTTATTGTATAGTATATATTATCCTCTTTCTTCATGAGTTACTACCTCAGCGCTGGAGGTAAGGGGAGATTTAGTAACAAAAACATTCTGTAGAGAATTCCATTTGTTTTTAAAAGTAAAAAACTAACTACCAACAAAAGGGGAGAGATTTTGGAGAGCTGCATTTTAAAAAGAAGTTCATTTAATTAGAGATCTCTATACTCTGTACGCCTCTCATAGCTAATAAAAATACAGAATCTGGGGCATATCTGACCAGTCTCCAGATACTAACATAGTTTCTGGAGAAGAGATTATATGTAAAACAGTTAAGAAAGGAACTGGATTACAAAAATGTTTAAAGCCTGAAAATCAGCTTTGTAAAAATGGACAGATCTATTCTCTAGATGTTAGAGTCAGATCAATTCACATAAGTGGCAAAAAATAGTCCTGCAGAACGAGTACAGATAAGAGAGATCGAGCAGGATTCTATTTCTCGTACATTAACAGAATTGTTTACTAAGCTCCAATCAATCACATCTGTAGAAAAGGGGTGCATAACTTAGGGCCTAAATTAGTCTACAGAATCTTTAGTATTAATGATATTGTACAAGAACGACCTAGTTTGACTCTCAAGCTACGTTGACACTACAAGTTAGGGGTGTGATTTCCCTGCTTGGGTACACATACTCGTGCTAGCTCTTATTGAGCTAGCATGAGTATAAATAGCAGAATAGCCATGGTAGCACAGGTAGCAGAAGCAGAGGCACAGCTGAGCTATGCCAAGTATATACCCACTGCATGGATCAGGCATGCCTCTGCAACCCATGCTGCCATGGCTATGCTACTATTTATACCAGTGCTAGCTTGATGAGAGCTAGCGTGAGCATATGTACACAAGCAGGGGAATCACACCCCTAGCTTATAGTGTAGCTGTTGCCTCAGATCTCCATTTAAATATGCAATGCTAGCAGAAATACCTTTATCCACCTATAACCTGGGCACATTTAATATGGAGTCATACTGAGACACAAAGATGGAATCCCAAAATGCAATTTTCAGAGTCACCACCTCTCTGAATTAACAACAATCGCAGCTGCAACTTTATATTGCAGCTGCAAGTATAGACTGAAATGGATCTGTATTACTTTCATGTGAAGCTGTCTGGGTTGAAGTAATGGGGAAGGAGAAGAAGAATAGGTGTGAAGTAGGTTTAGCAGTCTCACATAAGCAGTCATCCTAAACTTATGTGGAGTAACACAGCAAACTAAGTTCTAGTCCCTTTCCATGTGTCCTGTACCTCCAGGATCGCTCGTATCATGCTAGAGGTAACCTCTTCCCCTTCTCCTCTGAGCAAACAGCTGTGGACAGGCTTGAGTGATCCCTGAAGCAGAGCAATGCCTTTCAATCTCTCAGAGGACTTGCACACTAGAATGCTCTCACCTATGAGAAAAATAAAGATGAAGTGATCAAAAAAAGCAAGCTACATTTTCAATTAAGACATAATTTGAAGAGTTTTGAAATGATTTATTTATCAATTCATGCAGGAAACATCATTTAACACCATTACACAGATCATGAGTAAGAAATTTCAATATACTGCAGGTAACATTCCTCCTAGATATCTGGGCCATTTTGCTGTAATATCTACAAAGTTCAGTGAGGACACATTATCAGAGAGTGCCTTGAGAACACTTTGGGTGATATTGGCCAAAAAGCCAAGCAATTTTATATTTGTACAATCCTTAACGCAATGCTGCGGAACGGCTCCACAGGTGCATGACAGTTAACAGATGGCATATGCTGTCCAATTAACAGACACTGCACTCACTAGACCCAATACTAGGGAAGATTCAGGACAGAGAAAGCCTTGGCTTGTTCTGAAGTCAACTAGTTCCACACTAGGCAGAAGAGTCCATTTTTTCTCTTCTCTGTTGTCGGATGAAATGACTGTCACAAACCCAGAGAGAAAACAGAAGTGAAATGTGACAGACTGGGCAGCTCTGATGATAAAACTACACAGCACTTGAATGACACCTATCTCGAATACAGTCTGTCAGCAACGCTTCACAACATACTGAAAATATATTTATTATTAACATCCTGATATCTTTACAGATTCTAAGACAGCAGCCTTAAGAGACTGACTTAGTAACCATTTGTTCTCCAAACTTAAAGTTTCCCCTTTACAGTTGAAACAATATAAAGTACTTAAGTCATTAACATATCAGCTAATATTAATTTAATCTCTGATATTCATATACCTATGAAATTCCAAGGGAGGCAGGGAAAGTCATATAAAGGTCCCAAAGTTGTGAACCAAAACTACTGTCCACTGACATATTTATATAATCATATTATCTATGATGATAAAGTGAACCACAGGGGGAAAAAAGTCATGGAAAAGGACACACATTCCCTCATTGGGAAGTTATTAAACGTTTAGAGCCAACATCTCCGGATAGCTGCTAAACAATTCCAACAAGGAGGTTTAGTCAGATGACAACATATTCCTTTCAAACACAGAACTAACTAATCTGCTAATCATCTGAGATTAGATAGATTCTTCTAGTGCTTTGGCCATTGAGGAACAATCCTGCATTGAAGAGAAGAAAACTGGATGATCCAACAAGTTCTGTCCATCTCTAACCTCTAGTTCAGTATGTAGTTCTGTAACTAATCCATTCACCACCCTGCACACCTCCACCCAGAACCGGAAAAAAGTGAAACATAGCCAATTTCGTAGTTTCTGCTCCTCAGTACTAAACAGTCCTGCTCACTTCTCCCATGTAAAGAGAGAGACAATTTTGACAAATAGAGAAGAATTAGGAATAATCCAATTTAGAAACATTAAGAAGTTTAATTCTACTCAGACCAAATGAAAAAACTCAAGTCCCCAGATACTTCAATATTCCAGTATTTGGAGGTCTTGACAGTAACAATTAGTCTCTGTTCCTGTTTTGTCAACCAAATATCTTTTCTTTCTTTTTATTCTTAAAAATCTTAAATTGTAATTTTTATATTTTTTTACTATTTATTTAGGAAGTTTTAACAAGTTTACATATCCTCGTCATATCGTCATCTGTGATCCCTCGAGGTTGAGGATGATCTCTTTCACAGGTGTTTATTTTTTATCAGTCCTTTGGTGACTGAGGAATCTGATACTTGAGCCACAGGCTCACTAGCAGACATTGCAGGTGGTGTTGGATGTCAGGGTTGGGCCACAATCGCTGCGTCTCAGTTGTCTGTCTTTTCTTTTCTGGTGTTTTTCTGTGACCAGGGCAAGGCAATTTTCCTCAAAAATGGACGTTCCCTCTCTGACAAGCCTTTGCCAGTTATCCCTGTACTAAACTACTGTCTCCCAGTGTGTGGTGTTGATGCCACATCTCTTGATGTTTGTTTATCTTGAGGACTTCTTTAAAACGTTTCTTTTGTCCTCCCGTTTCCTTTCTCCTTTGGTGAGTTGGGCGTACCGCAACTGTTTTGGTAAGTGTACATCAGGCATGCACACACAGTGCCCGCTCCACCTCAGCTGGTGCTGGATAATCAGGGCCTCAACACTGAAGATGTTGGCCTCTGTAAGGACACTGGCATTAGTGTGGCAATCCTCCCACTTTTATGTTGAGGATCTTCCGAACAAAGTTCTGGTGTTGATGTTACAGGTTTTTCAGGTGTTTTCTATAGGTCACCCAAGTCTCACAGCCGTAGAGGAGAGTTGGGATTACCACCGCTTTATAAACTAAAAGTCGAGTGTGTGTTCTGATGTTGTGATTGTTGAACATCTGCAAGACAGTCTGCCAAAGGCAAGGCTGGTGCAGAGAATACCATGCTGAATCTCGACGCCTATGCCTGCCCTCTGTGACAGATGGCTGCCAAGATAGGCAAAGTAGTCTATATTTTCCAGTTCTTCTTTGTCAGTGTAGATCTTCCTTGCTGGGTCTGATGATTGACCGGTAGCTGGCTGGTGGTGAACTTTTGTTTTGCTGGTGTTCAGATTGGCCTTAGGCTTTTGTAAGCTTCAGAGAAACAATTAAGGGCTGTTTGTAGATCCTCCTTTGAGTGTGCAACTACAGCACAATTATGTGCGTACTGGAGTTCAGTTATTGTTGTCGATATTACTTTAGTTCTGGCACGGAAACAAGAAAGATTGAAGAGATTGCCGTCAGTCTGATATTGGATGTCAATGCCCTGTGGCAGACGGTCTTGGGATAACATTTTCATAACTGCTAAGAAAATGGAGAAAAGGGTGAGTGCCAGTACACAACCTTGTTTTATACCAGTTCGAACGACAAAGGGCTGAGAGGTAGAGCCACTGCACAGAATGGAGGCAATTATCTGGTCGTGGAGGAATCTTACAATGGTGATAAATTTGCTTAGGCAGCCAAACTTTGAAATGATTTTCCACAGAGCCTCACAGTTGACAGAGTCAAAGGCTTCGGTCAGATCAATAGAGGCCATATACAGCTCCTGGTGTTGTTAACATTTTTCCTGGATCTGCTTGGTTAAAAAAATCATGTCTGTGGTGCCTCATGATGGTCTGAAACCACACTGGGACTCTGGAAGTACTTCTTCTGCAAGAGGGAGCAGGCAATTCAGTAAGATTCTAGCAAGACTCTTCCCAGCGATGGAAAGAAGGGAAATGCCTCATTAGTTGCCGTAGTTGACCTTGTCTCCCTTTTTGAAAATGGTGACAATGTTAATATTACATAAGTCAGCGGGGATTTCTTTGGTGCGCCAGATTTTGAGGAGCAGCAAATGAAGCTTGTTAGTCAGTGTTTGTCCCCCCACTTTCAGTACTTCAGCTGGTATGCCGTCAGAACCTTGTGCTTTATTGTTCTTTATTGATTTAACTGCTTTGCGGACCTCCTCAGGTGTTGCTGGGTTGGCAAGAGTTTCCCAAATTGGGTGCTGAGGGATGGAGTTGATGATGTCGTCAGTCAGAGTTGATTCTTGATGTAAAAGCTTTTGGTAGTGTTCCTTCCAGCACTCTTTGATGGATTCATTATCTTTAAAGAAGGGTACTACCATCTCTGGATCTCAGCAGCGAGAGGCCACATGAGCTTGGTCCATAAAGAGTCTTTGTCTCACAAAAACAATCTCTGCATATCATGTCTTTCAGCGAATGCTTGGATTTCTTTTGCTTTGTTCTCCCACCATTTGTTTTTGATTTCTCAGATCCTCCTTTGAACTTCAGCTTTGAGTTGATGGAAAGAGCTCTGCTTCTGACTGGATGATGAAAGGTTTTGCCAGTCACAGAAAGCTTTTCTCTTCCGGTCCAGAAGGGCTGTGATCTCTATGTTGTCGTCGTAAAACCAGTCCTGGCAGGTAGCAAGGCTGATAGATTCCTCACAAGCCTCATGGATGGCCTATTTTGGGGCTTCCAAGTCGTCTTCGACACACGCATTGTCATTTCCAGGTGTGCATATGGTCAGTTTTTCACTGAGGAGTGTTTGGAAGTTCTCTTAGTGCACTGAGGACTGAAATCTTGAGATGTTTTATTGCCATCTGTATGATTTGGATTGCTTTCTATGTTTTGGTACAATCCAGATAGACATGACTGATCTCACCAGGCAATTGTCAGCTCCTCTCACGACATGGGTGATTTGGACATCTCTTAGATCCTATTTTCTTATGACAGTCGAGGAGGTGCCATTGTTTTGAACAGGGGGTATTGCCAAGTTATTTTCTACTTGTTGCTGTCTGAAGATTGTGTTTGTGATCACAAGGTCGTGTTCTGCACATTTGCACTGATAATAGTAGCAAATGACTTATTGGCCAATTGGAGGCGCTCATTGATGCCGACAGGGAGCTCACTCAGGTGGTCGACTAGAAGGTTCTTGATTGCAAAGCCAACACCGTGTATTCACCTGTCGCTTGCTGGTTTTCTTTTCCAGAAGAAAGTGTAATTGCTGTCCTCTTCCCTCAAGTGGCCTTCACCTGCGCATCTTGTCTCACTGAGAGCAGCGATGTCGATGTGGTACCTCGAGAGGTCTTGGGCAACTATTGCTGTTCTGTGTTTGGGTCTTTCACTTTTTGATTCGTCTAGTAGAGTACGGACATTCCAGTGACAAGAAACATTTTTGTTTTTCGACCGCATTGGGAGTGATCCCTCTGGACACGGTTATCCTGTCAGGTATGGTGGGAAAGCCTTTGTGTGGGGCACCTTTTCTAGCCCCTTCCCCATACGGGGTAAACAGAGGGGATCCTAAAAAGGCCTACTCAGTCGTGACCGCGGCTGCCAATAATGCCCCCCATCTCAGTCCAGGGTCGCATGCCGACCATCTTGCGGTCAACTGCCTGCATGTGTGTCTGTGACTAGGGACTCCTGGTGATCACTTCACCTGTTCCTGTCACCACTCGTCCATCACCGCAGGACTTTTATGGATGGAGGTAGGGAAAAAGTTCTTCCTGTGAGAGAAGCCTGTGCATGAGTAATTTAATGTGGGAGAGCTGTTTCACATCAGCAGCCATACAAATCTTGTCGGAAGAGGCGCCTGTCTCCGGCAACAAGGAGGTCCAATACAACCGGGGATTTCTCCTCCGTTGCAGCCTTTGTCCACTTTTGCAGGCGTTGAGAAGTGATCTTGATTCATCCGCCTGCTCTGCCATTGAGGTCTTATGCTGGGTTGTGTTGGGCTGCACTTTGTTTGGTACCTCACCTTCAACCTTACCACCATGGGTGACCCTACCAGGAGTACAGGACTCCCAATGGCATCACTCTTAGGGTCTTAAGGATACACAAGCTTCTCCACCACGTCAAGGTGGCAGCCCAAAACCGAAAACTATCATTACAACAGTTAGCATTTGTTTAAAGAGACATTATATGGGAATAAAGTAATCTGATCTTTCTATTTAATAGGGTGTTACCACATTACAGAGTGAGCATCATTACAACATCGATGTCAGTTTTATTAAATTGAGTTAAATCTCAGTATACACATACTTAAACTAGGTATGTCTACCAAATGTTATTAAAAAAAATTGGACAGGTGTGGTGGGTATTATTTATTTTTTTGCTGGTGATGTACTTTCTCTGATGTAAAAGGTAACCAAATATCTAAGTAACTATCTGTCCTCTGTTTATTTTGCTGGGTACATAACTGGTGTGTTAATTCTTCCATAACCACAACCTCCCATATATTTTTGAACCATTCCGCCATTGTTTTGCTATTTATCTTTTTCCAATGAGATGCTAATAGCCAAGCAACTACTAGCAAATGAGAGATTCACTCATTTCCTTTTCAGTGACCATTTCCACTGGAAGCCCCAGAGGATCACCAAAGGATCATTTGATAATAAATATCTATTAATTTTTTTATATTTGGTTATGGACTGCATCCCAATACTCTAAGGACTAGACATGTCCACCATATATATATATATGCATACAATCTCCTCTTTCACCACAATTTCTCCAACATTTATCCCTATTCAACCTCTCTATATATTTTAACTGGTGTGAGGTACCACTGAAACAGTACCTCAAAGATTTGTTTTTTTATTGTGCTACAGGTGAAGGTTGTGGGTCATCTTTCTTAGATCAAACCTTACTTTTTGTTCCTTGTTTGTCAACCAAATTTCTAATCCATACTAGGAAGTTGTTGTTTTTGAAACTGGAATTGCTGTGGTAGAAAGAACAGCAGCTGGTATTTGCCATTATGTTTACACTTTCATCCAAAAGGCTTTATGGAATAGGCGGGGGGAGGTACATTTATAAACTCATAAACATATGTTCAGACTGCATACTGTGCAAGAGTAAACGCAGGTTCATGTCAGACCGGTAAAAAATAAATCACCTCCTCTCATACGGAAGAAAAAGGATCTTCAAAAGCCAAGCAACTTCATTTTATAGCAGGTTTGGTCAAAGTGTAACAAGCAGGCTACAAGAAATTCTACAATAGATCATGATACTTCCCTCTTCAACGTAGCGGTGTGGCCTACAGAAACTCTCAGTTCCAACATGCAATGCTGCCAGATTGCTCAAATCAAGATGGAATGTTACATTTCAAGACACGTAGCGTCTGCAAGCTGCAACCGTGCATTAAATATGAATGTAGCCATAAATCTAATTCAGTGGTTCTCAAACTGTGGGTCAGGACCCCAAAAAGTGGGCCATGACCCCATTTTAATGGGTTAGCCAGGGCTGGCTTAAGACTTGCTGGGCCCCAGGGCCAAAGCCGAAGCCTGAGCCCCGCTGCCTGGGGTCGAAGCCTTAGGGCTTCAGTCCTGGTGGCAGGGCTCAGGTTACATGTTCGGGCTTTGGCCCCAGCCCCACCCCACCCAGGGCGGCAGGGCTCAGGCGGGCTCAAGCTTTGCACCCCTTCCCCTCCTGGGGTCGTGTAGTAATTTTTGTTGTCAGAAGGGGGTCACAGTGCAATGAAGTTTGATAACCCCTGATCTAATCCATTTATGAAGAGAATGCAATGAACTTGCAGCAAGTAGCCAACACCACCCGCAGCAGGGCAGCCCTGTTTTATATTTATGTTGATCTTTACACTCTCCACATTATTTGTGCATTTGCAAAAAACCCAATTCCAGCCATAAAATAAACTTCCATTCTGAATAAAACTGACATTAACAAAGTTATTTGCCTTGCCATGCCGAAGGAGTTCTTGACTGATGCTAGCACAGCTCAAGATACCTTTTTTTCTGTGAACTGCCAGAGGGAAACACTCAATATTTTCCAGATTCACAAAACAAGTAGTTTACCTGGAGACAGGCTTATAAATCCAAGTTACTTGTCCAAGTGGAAGTTATTTGTTTGCCAGATTCTGAGTCTAGAACTTCAACATCACCTCTCAAATTTTAAGTCTGTAAAACTCCTTGCTAAACTAGCCATACCCCACACAATTAAAATAAATGATCAAAGTATTAGAGGTGATATGAAATTCAACAAAGAAAATAGACTGTGCCTCCAGTAACCTGACATGCAGACACCAAAATCAATTCATGTAGTGAAACAGAATCCCCTAGGAATTACAAATTATATCCCTATTAATACCAAACAAATTAATCTTGATTAACTATCATACTGAATACCAAAGGAATTCATCATGATTAATCACTAATTGTAAAGCACTGCCCTGGTTATAATTAGGTTAACACAGTTCTTAGAGAATGTTAATAAAGCCTCCACTTACCCACTGTGTCTACTCCTTTCCTGCCAGCCCTCCCAGCCATCTGTTTGTAAGTTAGGATGTCCAGAAGTCTGCCACCAAACACAGGTGTTCGGATAATTACCCGATGTGCAGGCAGATTCACCCCAGAAGAAAGGGTGGATGTCGCTGCCAGGACTCGAATCAACCCCCGGCGAAAGGCCCCTTCAATGATATCCCGTTCATCAAAAGTAAGACCTGAGGAGACAATGCTTTCAATAAACACACTAACAGATGTTTGTGGTGAAGCATAACCATCAGCAGAGAAAGCCTTGTGAGAACAGCCAATATGTTAATGAACACTTGCCATGTAGCAATTAGAACTATGGAGCCATGTCACACCAGTATCTTGATCACTGCATGGCTGAAATAATCTCAATTCTACAGAAATGTTTTCCTTTAAGTATTCTAACTAATAGTATGATTTTGCAGTCTGCGCCTCCAAAGTGCATGCAAACGCCATAAAAGGTCAGACAAACATAATATTTCTTTGAGAATCTTTATAAAACAGAAGAAAGTTGGATCCAGCAGTTATAATAGGGGATGGGAGTTAACAGTTTTTTTCCCTATTTAATTTCTGTGATTTGCGGTCTTGAACCTGGAGTCCGACTAAGTTATCTAGTTCATTTCCCTGTAAACCATCAAAAATACATTTTCCAGTGTTTTTGTCCAGTCTAGTTTTGTGTCCAAAAGGGCTTCTAACACCTCCTTTGGGAGATTGCTGAACAGCTTAATAGATCTTACTGCCAGGAAGTTTCCTATTTATATGATTTCATCAGTCTGCTTCTAAGACCACAGCCTTGCACCATCCTAAGTTATTCTTTTTCTTCCTTGACATTTATAGGTTTTAAATATTAGTAGACTTTTCTTCCTTCTAACCCAATCTCCCTATATTCAGCTCTTTCATCTTTCTTCGTAAGTCACTCTCCTCAGCTCCCCGATCAGTTTTGCAGCCTTCTCTCAAAGGGCTGTTATGACAAAGCCAACAAGACCAGCTTCCCTACAAGAGATAAACTATCAAGTTTAAGGCTTATAAACTGAGGAGCTGTTAGCCTGGGATTCTGACAAAGGATCTAAAATTACTCAAAGTCACGTCAAGAAGGAACCTGATGCATACTGGGAATCTTGTTTTGAAAAATGAACTTTTGTTGGCATACCTTCAAGGTTGGGTTGTTTTTAAATTCAGAGAAATTGAGCATCAGTGGGGCCATTGGAAGTCTCCAGAAAAGAATGCCATATTAGCCAGAGTAGTTTTCCATTAACTACAGTTAGTGAAATCCAAAGAACTCAAGGGGACAGAAGAGCTTTCTTTTGTTGATTCAGCACATCACTGTCCTTAAATTTCATTTTATTCCAGTCTAACTTAGAGATCAAATGAGTATTTAACCTGTCAGAGTTTCACACCAGGATTTTTCTCAAGGTTAACTACACACCCTCGTTGTCTCTGGATTCTGGTCTCTGCACTGGTTTTTACCATCAGGACAGACTAGGAAACTTCTTCCAACAACTGGACCTTGCTTCCAATCTACCCTTCCAGAAGGACCTATCTGATAAACGAATCACAGACCTGGAGTAAACAGATAGCAGCTACCACTAACAGTGACAGTTTTACTTTCTTTCCATGTTCGCCCTTTGTCAGAGACCCAGAATAACAGCTCCTGTCCATCTTCTCGTCTATCTCAGCATTTGGTTGGGTAAATTGTCTTAACTCACTCACAAAGCTGATAGTTTTGACAACGTCTTGGTTGTAACTCAGTATTTCCAGCATTTAACAAAAGCTGGGTTTGTCAACTACCATTGTCCTCTATGTTGAAATTAACAGAGAGAAAGTTTACCACACAATTACTGAGTTAAGCCTTAGGCCACAAAAAATCATTTCAGGCTTAGCTTTAGCTGTGGGTGGCAATAACATTTGATTTACCTATAAGCGACAAAAGGGACTAAAGACGTCAGAAAATGACTACTAAATATAAGTCCAACTAGATTTTGGTATCCATATAGTATGCTCATGAGAAATGAGTAAACTCAGAACTACCTGCATGATGAAATGCTACTCCCCATGGTAAAGTACGCTGGAGCACAGAGTCCAGACCTGACGATGAGCGCCTTAGCTGGTCCATCACCTCCTCTATTCCTTCCTTGTCCAAGGCAACTGGTGAAAGTGCTGAGGTTTTGGTAAACTCTTTAGTCAGGAGAGAGAAAGAATATTTTTTAAAGCTCTCAGAAGGCTTACTCTGCTATAAAGACATAGTGCAGCTCATAGTCTCCTATTAAGCTACTTTCTCATCCCCTCTTACTCTCAGCCTGCTGCAGAGACCAGTGTTGCAGATTGTAGAACTCCCTGGCTATGATGTCTGCCAGCTTTTCACACCAGTTCTTGGATGGACAGAAGAGTAGGACTGAATGGCCATCGTGAATGGTCTCGTAACACAGGCTCACCACATGGTCTTCATCTCCCTGAATTAAGACAGACAATTCTTTCAACAAGTTCTTGTATCATACAGGGTTTGTAAATGCTGCCATTTTCACCTCTATCCCACTTCAAATCCCCTATCCCAATTCAGAGGGAGAAACAAAGGTAAGAAAGGGAGCAGAGTTTTCTTGACCTTCGAAAGTCTAGGGATTAGTATGGGGCTGATGCGTACATGTCTTGGGCCCAACAACAGATGAATCTGAAGATTTGTGTCAAATTATCCCTAGCTTATTCCCATTGTTACAATCACAATTAAAACCTTTTTAACCATTTATTAACACAAAAAGAACAGTTAAAGCATTTGAAACTTCAGAAGTTAAGTAAAAACTTTAACAATTCCCTTATTCCCTTTAGTTGCATAGAGTTTCTTATACGGAAAACTCCCTTGTCTGACAGTTTCTTTAGGTTGTATTAAAGATGAAGGGCGAGTGGTTATTAAAGTTCAACTGTCTTTTTAAGACAAAACAAGACAAACACTCAAGAGAAGGAAAAGAATAGGAAAGTATAACTTCTTTCTAACTCTGTGTGTGTATATATATATATGTGTGTGCGTGCGCTTAAAACTTGATTTCTTAGAAATTTTAGGCAAAGCACATTACTTTAATAGCCGCACAGACACAAACTCTTACTAGTCAGACTATAACCTTTGTCAATAGCTTGCTTGTTTGATTACAGGTTACTAGCATGTTTCTGACATGGATTTGTTCTAGATAGTTAAACCAGATTATTTTTAAGTGGGCAGCCAAAGGAGGAATAAAGGAGAAAGTAGAAATCAGGTAGGGAAGGAAAAACAATATTACACTACGAAGAAAGCAGTAGCAGAAACTTCAAGTGCACAAGTCTTGTTCAGAATTCTGCCAAACCCAGCAGAGGTGGTGATGTCATCTGGCTCCCTTTTCTTGCCCAGTTTAGTTAGGACATCTTCCAGGTTCATGACAAAGGCCCAAGACCATGATGGTAGATCCCAGGGACCCAGTGAGCTGTGGGCACCTTAAAGTTGAAACTCCTTCCCTCAAGCTGTTGAGTCCACAAATTTGGCTTTCCAGCCCACTTAGCTTAAGCATATTGCCAAGTAACCTCTAGAAAAAGAAGCAGCAACCTCACCCCATCAAAATTATTCAATTAAAACACAATTACAGTTATTCCAATTATAAACATTTATTTTGGTTTCTGGACTCCCTCCACTTGTTATGCCAAATTATGATCTCTAATCATAGTTTTTTGTTTAAACATCCAATTTTTGCCACTCTCTCAAATTTTTGCTTATTTTATATAACAGGCTGAGCTGTTAGAATCATAGAAATGTAGGACTGGACAGGACCTTGATAGGTCATCTATGTAATTGGTTCCAGTGCTTAATTTACAGTAAGAGTTTTTCCTAACGTCTAACCTAGATCTCCTTTGCGACAATTTAAGCCCATTGCTTCTTGTCCTGTCCTCAGTGGATCAGGAAAACAATTTATCACCCTCCTCTTTATAACAACCTTTTGCATACTTAAAGACTATCATGTTCCTTCCTCTACCCCCTCAATCTTCTCTTCTCCTGACTAAACAAACCCAGTGTTTTCAATCTTTCCTTGTAGGTCATGTTTGCTAGACCTTTAACCATTTTTGTTGCTCTCCTCTGGACTTTCTCCAATTTGTCCACATTTTTCCCAGAACTGGCCACAGAACTCCAGTTGAGGACTTATCAGTGCTGAGTAGAGTGGAAGAATTACTTCTCATGTCTTGCTTGCAACACTCCTAATACATCTCCGAATGATGTTCCACTTTTTGCAACTGTATTTCACTGACAATTCATATTTAGTTTGTGATCCACTATAACCCCCAGATCCTTTTCTGCATACTCCTTCCTAGACAGTTATTTCCCATTTTGTATAAGGAAGGAATAATTGATTGCACAAAGTTTAGTACTCTACATTTGTCCTTACAGAATTTCATCCTATTTATTTCAGACCAGTTCTCAAATTTGCCAAGATTTTGAATTCTAATCCTGTCCTCCAAAGAGATTGCAACCTCCCCCATCTTGGAATCACCCTCAAACTTTATAAGTGTATTCTCTATGCCATTATCCAAATCATTTACGAAGATACTGAATAGAACTGGACCCAGGACAGATCCCTGCGGAACCCCACTTGATGTGTCCTTCCAACTTCTCTGTGAACATTGATAACTACTCTGTGTATGGTTTTCCAATCAGATGTGCACCCACCTTAAAGTAGGTTCATCTAGCATATACTTCCCATTTGCATAGGAGATGATCATGTGAGACAGCTGTCACATTCCAGGGTGCAGTCCAGACCAGTGAGGGGTTGTGTCTCCGCTTGCCTGCAACCTTGGGCACCTCACAATGCTTTGCTGTTGTAGCTCCCAACCTGGGCTGCTCACAGTCTACCAGCATGCAGGTCACACCCTGAGTGTTTGTGTATAGCTACAGCCCTGATCCAGAAACTCTGCCCCAGCAACAGACCAGCCACACGCTGGCTTCCAGCAGCCTTGGTTACTACTTGAAGGGTGACCCCAACACACTCCCAGTCCCAAATTTTCCCCAAAAACATGTGTTCTGCAGTGTCCAGCCCTCTCCTGGGTAGTTCAGATATTAGAGGTCTGTTGCCCTGTAAGGGATCAATATTCAACTGTTTACTACTTTAAATGGAGTTACCAAACATTTCAATTTAAACACAACAAGGGACAGTTTATTAGTTAAATAAACATGTTTATTTAACTAAAGAGATTTTAGGTGAGCATATGTATAAGGTATTAAAGTCAGAAATGGTTACAAGACAAAAAACAAAACAAAACACTTTCTGGTATCTAAAATGCAGATTAGTGGTCTACTGCCATTTCTCCCTCATGCTGTCTCAAGGACCCGGTTTACTACTTATATGTAAATTGAAGTAAACATACATTCCTGTAAAAAGAAAAGGAGTACTTGTGGCACCTTAGAGACTAACCAATTTATTTGAGCATGAGCTTTCGTGAGCTACAGCTCACTTCGGATGAAGTGAGCTGTAGCTCACGAAAGCTCATGCTCAAATAAATTGGTTAGTCTCTAAGGTGCCACAAGTACTCCTTTTCTTTTTGCGAATACAGACTAACATGGCTGTTACTCTGAAACCATACATTCCTGTGTTTAGGATAGACCTGTTTAAGAACTTTTGTCTAGGCAGAGCTGTGTGATTTTGAACACGTGCTATCATCTTACAAGGGAAATTCATAACTTTACATATGATGTTGCTTCATACATTTCACCGTATTATTTACCAGCAAGCTATTAGTTTTCAAATGATACTTCACAAGGCATATTTTGTACAAAGATTATTACAGTGGTGTATAGAGTGCGAATACAGGGCCGCTTTCAGTCAGAACAGTATCAAAAGCTTTACTAAAGTCAGGAGATACCACATCTTCTCCTTCCCCCCCGCCCCATCAACAAGTATGGCCTATCAAAGAAGTATATTAGGTAGGTTTGACATGGATTTGTCAAGAACAAACTATATTAACTGTTATTTGTCTTCTAAGGTGCTTACAATTGATTGATAGCTCCATTATCTTTCCAGGTACCAATGTTCAGCTGACTGCTCTATAATTCCCTGGGCTGTCCTTATTCCCTTTTTCATAGATGGGAAATAAAGTACCTCTTTTCCAGTCCTCTGGCATCTTTCCTGTCCTCCACGAGTTCTCAAAGTTAATCACTAATGGCTCAGAGATCTCTTCGGCCAGTTCCTTAAATATTTTAAGACAGTGGTTTTCGACCTTTTTTCATTTGCGGACCCCTAAAAAAAAATTTCAAATGGAGATGCAGACCCCTTTGGAAATCTTAATAGTCTGCAGATCCAAGGGTCTGCAGACAACAGGTTGAAAACCACTGCTCTAGGACTTCTTTCGTCAGGCCCTGCCAACCTGAAGACATCTAAGGGTATGTGTACGCTGCAAGATAAGCCTACGATTAGTGGGACTTGAGTCACCTGACCCAGGTTAGAAAATCCTGGGCTTGAGTGTCTACACTGATTCTTAACCCTCTGTTAAGACTTTCCTAACCTGGGCTTTAACCTGGGGTGTTGATGTCCACACTGCAGCACGTAGACCCGAATCAAAGCAATCCCAGAGTCCCTAGCACCCTCTTAAAATGTGACCACTCTAGCCTTTTGACCATAATGCACTGTGGGAAAACTTTACTGCACCGCCTGCCTGCCATTTTGGCCTGTGTGCTCCCAGCTATCGGAGCCAGCAACAGAGAGGAGCAGCCTTTTGAAAAACTTCTCTTGCTTATGTTTTCATTCCTGTGTCAGGAAACAGTTTCTGGGATGTGCCAATGGGCATTTCGGCAGCTTTTTCTGACCCACCAAAGGCATCTGACAGATTTCATGATGGAGTGAGAGGACGAGGAGACAAGGCAGACTTGCACTGGCTGATGCTGCTAAGTAAAATCGGCATATTTTACTTAGCAGTAAATCAGCTGATGCTATGTAGACTGGCACCTCTGACGCAGGTCCACAAGCACAGACTGGTGGGCTCACATTGTAACGCAGACCTAGGATGACCAGCAGTGGATCCAGAACTCTTGCATGAAGAAAGCTACATTTCTGCAGCTTTGTGAGCAGCTTGCCCCAACCCTCCAGCATAAAGACACACTCACCCTTGCCAGTCCAGAAGCAGGTTGTTAAAGCAATCTGGAAGTTGCCTACCCCAGACTGCTACAAGTCCATTGCCAACCAGTTTGGAGTTGGAAAGGCGACTGTGGGTAAAGTGGTGGTGGAGGTTTCTGAGGCAGTAAGGTGTGTGGTTTACCCGAAGGTGGCAATCATTAAAGATATTCCTGAAGTACCTGGAGATGAGTCGCTCAAACAATTCTCTCTGTTGAGCTCTGTCCTCCCTTAGCCACCATTCCTGTTCCAGCAACTGAGTTGCACGTGCCTGCTCCCTTGCTGAAACCCTGACTTCCAGCTGCACGGTGAGCCTCAACCTCACCTCCTGCCTCTTTGGCATGCCATTCTCCAGTCTTATGTCCTTCTGCTTCTGGTACTGGACCTGCTTGTCAGCCCTCTCAAGAACTTTAACCATAACTTGTTCATGAAACACTTCTTCTTGGAATGATCCACAAAGGTATGTTGGGCCAGCGTTGAGTACTGGATGTACGGCAGCCAATGAAGGTTGAGGGGCCAGAAATAGAACCAGAAACAGAGGGTTATTGTCTAAAATAGTTAAGTGAAGGAGCACAGAATTATTTCTTGGGGAATTTCAAGGACAGCAAGTGTTACATATCAAAACTAAACCAAAATATATTGTAAAAGGGATGCTTCAGTCCACAGAATCTCCCTGGATACCACCTCGTTAATCGCAATTACAGAAGTGCACAGATAATGATACGTTTAAAATTACAAGCTGTTTCTGTTTTATAAAAATTGAATAACTACTTAGGTGGGGAAGGTGGGTGGTAAGTGCCCTTGCTACAAAAGGCTTTTTCTATCATTTCAGACCTTTCACATTTTGGGGGACATAACTGTTCTTGTAGTGCCCTGTTGGCAAGCTACCAGTGTAAACTTGCAGTGTATGCAGCTGAAATATTCAAACATATAGTAACTGAAGAGCACATCTGTGAGTGGAGTGGGCTAGTCACCTACCAAGATGGCCCTGGGAAATATGCCCTTCCCCACAATGTGGACACTATCAGTATCCATGAGGTAATTAACAGGGTGCTGTAATAGCTTACACATAACTTACTCTATCATGGCTTCATTCAAACACACAAAACTCCATAGCCTTCCTCCTCCCTGACCACGGCACATTTCTGGATAAAAAATTTTGATGCCCCAATCATACATGGGAGGAATAATTTTGTCACGTGCAGACTGCATGGACTACCTCTAACTGAAATGGACTAGATTTGGAAACAGAACACATTTTCCCAAACACACACACACACACACACACACTCTCTAAGTTCACTGTTTCCAGACAGCTCCATAGATGCTGAGTGATTATAGAGCGGCAAACTTAAGCAATTATTACTTTAAGAAAAACCATGAATGACCCTAGCAATCAGTTAAAATACTCTTTAAACCTGTTCTTTACTGTTTGCATTTTGCCATTTTGAACTCCACATGCCGGGGGGTTCGAAGGGCACCAAACCGATGGGATACAATCCGCCATTAGTGGATACATGCTGGTAGCTGAGGCTTCTCATAATTTTTGCATTCGTTCTTAGAGCAGAAGTCCCTCCCATTACTGTAGTAAGCTTTTAATTCGAATCAGAAACTTACCTGGCTCAAGGGCAGCTTCTGTCTCCTCTGGGTTTACTGTAGACCCAGAATTGACTGCTGATCCTGTTCCAAAGCCTGTTCTGACTGGTTTCAGAAACAGAGTCACTTCATGGTCCTCACTCAGAGCCTGCTCCTGGCTCCCATCAGTCCCCATGCTGGATTTAGGGGACAGCAGGGCGCCATCCAGGCTGACCAGGTCATCATGCACCATGGTTGACTCTATGCTAGGCACAGTGCCAAGCACCAGTCTAACTCCTCATAAAAACAGGCATGAGCCTTACGAGTTGCACAAGGTATGGTTCTGATCCCTGGTCTTCCAGCACTTGCTCCTGAGACACTTAATTCACTCCCTGCACTGGTCACCAGTCTGGAAAATTTGCAAAGCTGCCAGCTTTTTAGCTGTCTGCTGGTACGTGTGATCACTGCTGGTACTTTTGCTTAAGTGAATAGTTTTACTGGCCTCACATCAGAGATTCACTGAAAACTGGCTATAATCCCATTACCATGAAGCAGTGTGCTTTATAAAAGGCTTGTTCTGCTTGATCTCCATTGCAAACACAGAAGGCTCTCCGAAGATGTGTTTGCAGCTCAGTGATCAGAAGACAATGGAAGAATTAATGCGGACTTACTGAGTTGCTGCTGTATGCCAAGGAAGGATGGCTTCCATTTTCAATTGAGTCGATTGGAGATTGTCTGGATAGAGAGAACAAAGGAAGTTGGCCCATGGGATTGTGGGATACTGTTGGTGGACTCCCAGGAGATGAGTCAATCAGGGCTGCATCTACATTGCAAAGGAATAGGGCTCAACCCTAGGTCACTGCTTGACCTGGGCTTGAACCCTCCAGGGTGCTAGGACTCTAAGTCTGAGCCCAAGTCTGAGAGACATGTGTGTAGATGGTAAGGGGTTTGGGCTCCAGTCTAAGCCTGAGCCCAGGCTTACACTGCAATGTACACATACCCTAACTTGTCTAGATAATTCTTAACTTGTTCTTTCACTCTTTTAGCCTCAGATCCTACTCTATTTACACTGAGGTTCACTGTGTTAATCATCCAATCACTGAACCCTTTTAGCCAGGAGGCGGGGAGGCATTTGAACAATTCAGCCATTGCTGCGTTTTCTGTTATTGTCTTTCCCTCCTCACTGAAGTAAATGGGCCTACCCTGTTCTTGACCTCCCTCTTGCTTCTCATATATTTGTAAAATGGTGTCTCAGTACCTTTATGTCCCTAACTACTTTAATTTCATTGTGCGCTTTGGCCTAATTTTGTCGTACATGCTTGTGTTGTTTTTTATACTCATTCTTCATCATTTGACCTAGTATCCACTTTTTGCATAACTCTTTTTTGAGTTTCAGGTCATTGAAGATCTCCTGGTTAAGTCAGGGTAATCTCTTACCACACTTCCCATCTTTCCTATGTATTGGGATAGTTTGCTTTTGTGCCCTTAATAATGTGACTTTAAAAAACTGCTACCTTGCCTGAACATTTTTTTCCTTTAGACTGCTTCCCAAGGGATCTTACGTACCAATTCTGAGTTTGCTAAACTCTGCCTTCTTGAAGTCCATTCTCTTTATTCTGCTGTTTTCTCTTCTACTGTTCCTTCAAATCATGAACCTTATCATTTCATGATCACTTTTACCCAAGCTGCCTTCAACCTTCAAATCATCAACCAATCATCCTCCCTATTTGTCAGAATCAACTTTGGAATTGCTTCTCCCCTAGTTGCTTCCTCCACCTTCTGTAATAAGCTTGTCTCCAATGCATTCCGAAAACTTGTTGGACAATCTGTGCCCTGTTATATTACTTTCCCAATACATGTCTGAATAGTTGAAGCCCCCATCACCACCAAGTTCTGGGTTTTGGGTGGTTTTGTCAGTAGTTTTTAAAAGGGATTAAAAAGAAAAGGCTCCTTGCTAAGGATTAAGCAGTTTGAATTAACCTAGCTAGGAAATTTTCATGTACATTTTTAACCAGATAACAGTTTCTGGGACCCAGCATTAGAATGCAAGGCTCTTCTGTTGTATTACTCTGAGTTCAGATGCTCAAAACCTGCAGAGATGCAAAGGTATTTTTGCCAAGATATTCAGTTAATTCTCCATCACTGGCAAACATTTTAATAAAGATTGCATTTTTATTTTATTTTATTTTATTTTTAAAGATATGCTCTAGCTAAATCATTTTGGGGAAGTTCCATGTCCAGTATTATACAGGAGGTCAGACTAGATGATCATTATGGTCCTTTCTTTCCTTAGAATCTATGAACTTTTATCTCAGATGTGTCCAATTAGCTCCAATCTAGTTCATAAGAGGGGATGGAGTATCTCTCTGAGGCAAAGGGAACTAGGGACAGATAGGCCTGGCTGGGGAAAACCCTATCTTGGGAAGGAGTTTAAGATGGTTTACCAATAAAAATCAAATCACAGGAAAAGCCCTTATTTTGAGTGCACACACTATGTTAGAAACAGGGTAGGAATGTCAGCTACTTGAAAACATTACACATCTACTGATACATTTTAATTAGACAGTAGAAACAATGTCATCCTGGAGCAGCTAGTTCGCAAGAAGCAGTAGTTACCTTCACTTGCAGCATGGGTTGGAATTCCCGCACCAGCTTCATTGAAGAGTCATAAATATTACAGCCAATTTTCACCCACTCCATGAGGGGAACAGGGCGAAAATCAGTATGGTACAGCTCAGCATTCAGCCAGGAGGCCAGAAGACCCAGGTTAGGGAGGGTGGCACTCATGCCTACTATCTGTATGCTGTCAAAAACAGGACTGTTCTCCTTTGTCTGTCTATAATTGGTTAAAAGAAAATGAAAGTTAATAGAACCCTAGGCCAGTGTTCTGGTGCAGAATACCAAATCCTATCCATCCAATCCGGGATCCCGATGCTCAAAGCAATACATTGAATACCTTGGAGCAGAAAAATTGATTACTCTCCTCTCAGCATACATAACTACAAATAGAAAAGGAGTACTTGTGGCACCTTAGAGACTAACAAATTTATTTGAGCAGAAGCTCTCGTGAGCTACAGCTCACTTCATCGGATGCATGCAGTAGAAAATACAGGGGGGAGATTTTATATACACAGAGAACATGAAACAATGGGCGTTACCATACACACTGTAACAAGAGCGATCAGGTAGGGTGAGCTATTAGCAGCAGGAGAGGGAAAAAGAAAAGTCTAAATCTGTGTAAAAACTAGGGCTAAATCACTCACCAAATGCATGGCCCATCCATAACTCTAACCACAGAATACAGGATTGATTTTTTTAAAAGCTTGTCTGCCACCATAGTGTACAATTTTTTAAAAATTATGTATTTCTTAATCCACCACTATGTATGCTCCTGCACATTCTACATGCCTTGCTGGGCATGCTGTTAATGTCCAACGCATATACAAAGATGTAATTATTGTGGAGCATCTCAACACAAATTGAGTCTGGAACTAAATAGATCATGTCTGGTCTGAATTACATACAATTTACTTTCTTAGAACATTCACAAAAGCAACAACTATTCAAAGCCTTACACTCCAGCTCAGGATGGCTTAACACTTAGAGTAATGAAGGGCTCACTGTCGTATTATGGCGTGTAGATGTTTTATGATTTAGTATAGAAGACGCTTGTGATCATTGCTTTTTCATCTTTTCCATGTCAAATGGCAATATGCCTGTAAGTAGGTAAAATAACTCAGCAGAGAATAGCTGTAGTCAGCTAAGGCTTTTCTTTTGCATATAATGTTTATAATTAATCAAAAACAAACAAACATAAGAAAAAAGGAGTAATAAAATTTCCTCATTTTAGCGTTCATTCCAATCCTACAACCCTAGGTGCAAATCTCTGCTCCAAGATATCCCCTTGTCTACCAAAGCCCAAAGCAGGATGCCTGATCATATACTTCTTTCACACATATCAAAACATTGTTGACAGTGAGATCTATTAGGTTGTGAAAGTTAGCTTACTTTATATTTGAACTTAAAGCTTTATCCCAATTTCTTTTCCCCAAAAAAAAAAAAAAAAAAAAAAAAAGAATTTTACATCAACACACATTTAAAAACATGAGGAAAAAGGTTTTTGACTATAGTGATAGCCTCCTGATGTGGTGAGACCTTAATAACCGAGGGATCCTAGATCAGAGTTCTCACCAAATTCCTGGAGCCAATCCATATCTCCAAAATGAAAAGGAGTACTTGTGGCACATTAGAGACTAATAAATTTATTTGAGCATAAGCTTTCGTGAGCTACAGCTCACTTCACTGGATGCTGAAGTTGCTCAGGATTCAGTATTAAAAGACAGACACCCCCAGTCTACCCACCTTTTAGCAACTTTCTCTGTAACAAATCGAACTTTGGTCAGCAGGAGTTCCAGCAGATATCCTCGGTGAGAATCTCCCAGCATGTGCAACTCATCCACAACCACCATCCCTGGTGAAAAGAAGCACTGCAGATATTACACTCACCAAAGCTCAAAAGCAAGAACAAACCTCCATCACTCCATCAGCACCATATTCCATATGAATGGTTGAAATTTACAAAACTCCTGTGCATGCCAGTGACATTTCTGCAGCTTCCTGTCACTGTTTCTCTTCCGATATTAGTGCATGAAGCAGCAGATCAGTTTCATGACATTTTACCTCCAAACATTTTTTTGTTTAAAAAAAAAGAAAATTAAATTTGACAGTGTGTTTGGTGGAGTCTAGCTAGCAGAATGCCCATCTTTCCAAATTACATCATCTTTCTAAACTCAACATCTCACCAAATTAAGGTTTCCGAGGGCTTGTGTACAGTTATTTCAGAATGGCTATTCTTCTTTAAATTCATACCCTACCTCAATCCAAATTAATTACAACATCTTTCTAAATTTCCAGACCTCACCAAACTTGAGAAAGTCCAGATGAAATGAACATTTCCACCTCACTTAGGCTAGGTTTATATTCAAGTTTGCCAGCAGAGTGACATAGGTTGTGGAGGTGATTTTTTTACCAACATAGCAATGCTGGAAAAATCCCTAGCATAGACAGTTATACTGGTAAGTGTTTTTACTGGTATAGTTTGTTTTGCTCAAAGCAGAATAAGTTATACTGGTAAAAGCACCGGTAAAGCGCTCCTAGTGTACACATAGCTGAAGACCGAGAGAAAAGATGCCCCTCCGTCCCCCAAGCAACATAAAAGCAAAAAGACAACTTAGCTCTGCCAGCTACTGAGGTCTGGTCTACACTATGAGATTAGGTCGAATTTAGCCGTGTTAGGTCGATTTTATAAGCAATGCATCTATACAACCAACCCCATTCCGCCGACCTAAAGGGCTCTTAAAATCAACTGCTGTACTCCTCCCCGGTAAGGGGAGTAGTGCTAAAAATTGACCTCCCTGGGTTGAATTTGGGGTACTAGAGACACAGCACTGTGCAATTCGATGGTATTGGCCTCTGGGAGCTATCCCAGAGTGCTCCAGTGTGACCACTCTGGACAGCATTTTCAACTCCAATGCACTAGCCAGGTACACAGGAAAAGCCCCGGGAACTTTTGAATTTCATTTCCTGTTTGGTCAGCGTGGCGAGCTCAGCAGCACAGGTGACCATGCAGTCCCAGAATCGCAAACGAGCTCCAGCATAGAGCGAACGGGAGAACCTTGTTCTGATTGCTATATGGGGAGAAGAATCTGTGCAGGCAGAACTCTGAACCAGCAGAAAAAATGCTGATATATATGCCAAAATCGCACAGGGCATGGTGGACAGCGACTACACCAGGGACACACAGCAGTGCTGCGTGAAAGTTAAGGAGCTCAGGCAAGCCTACCAAAAGGCAGAGGAGGCAAACGGTCGCCCTTGGTCAGAGCCCCAAACATGCCGCTTCTATGATCAGCTGCATGCCATTCGAAGGGTGGGACTCCACTACCCCACCACTGTCCATGGACACCTGCAAGGGGGAAGTCCTCAAGCATCACGGAGGAGGATTTTGTGGATGAGGAAGAGGAGAACGTGCAGCAGGCAAGCAGAGAATTCATTCTCCCTGGCATCCAGGACCTTTTCATCACCCTGGAGCCAATACCCTCCCAAGGTGTATTGTTCCCGGCCCCTGAAGGCAGAGACGGCACCTCTGGTGAGTGCACATTTGTAACTACACTACAGGGGTTAAAAGCAATTGTGTTTAATGTTTGATTTGCACTGAAGAATTAGGATGTATTCACGGCCAGTACAGCTACTGGAAAAGTCTGTTAACATGCCTGGGGATGGAGCGGGAATCCTCCAGGGCCTTTGCAGAAGGTTTCAGGGGGCAGCGGGGCTGCCTTATTTTGTCCTCCACAGTAGGACAATTTACCACACCAATCCAGTAGCAAGTAGTCTGGAATCATTGCAGCACAAAGCATGGCAGCGAACGGTTCTGGGTTTTGGTCGCATCCATGCAACATTTGGTCTTTATCTTTCTGTGTCAGTCTCAGGAGAGTGATATCATTCATGGTCACCAGGTTGAAATAGGGGATTTTTTTTGTAAGGGAACAGTAATCCCCTCTGTTTAGTGATCCCTGGCACATTAGACCCCGTTCATGCTGGGCTGTTTGTGCTTGGCTAAAAGGGATCAGCCCAGAGAATAGCCACACATGGGGGAGGGGGGGCGGAATTGCTGCTGCACATACATCCCAAAACCACAGCCCCTCCTTTTAAATGGCAAACCCAACTGGCATTGCTTGCTATGGGAAAGAAGGGTGCTGCAGTTTGAAACCATTCCCATATGTTATGAACACAGAAAAAACCAAGTGTACCCTTTGGCTTACCATGGCTGCCTGGAAACCGAATTCTGTTGCCCAGCCGTGTGTGATGTGTCACCATATCGGCAGGCGCTCAATATAAAAGGCAAAATACGACCTTGTACCAAAAACACATGTGCTGTCTGCTGTGAATTGCTTGATTCACTGTGAAAGTCTCCCTTTTGGTCTCAGAAATGTATCATCTTAAATTTTACTTTCCCTTTTTATTCCCCCTGCAGGTTCAAAAGTTTCTATGCTCCCCGTATCAACTCTGTCCTTGAGGTTATCGGAGATTAGAAGGCGAAAAAAAACATACTCCCAATGACATGTTTTCAGAGCTCATTTAGTCCTCCCACACTGATAAGGGGCAGCTGAATGCATGGAGGCATGCGATGGCAGAGACCAGGAAAGCATACAGTGAGGGTGATCAGGACACGCAGGAGGACATGCTGAGGCTAATGGGGAGCAAACGGACATGATGAGGTGTCTGGTGGAGCTGCAAGAAAGGCTACTAGAGCACAGACCCAAACTGCATCCATTGTATTACCGCCCGCCCTCCATGCAAAGTTCCATATCCTCCTCACCCAGATCCCCAAGAAGGTGGGGGTAGGCTCTCGGTACCCAGCCACTCCACTCCAGAGGATGGCCTAAGCAACAGAAGGCTGTCATTCAAACAGTTTTGATTTGTAGTGTAGCTACAATAAGCAATGCAGTCTTGTCCTTCCCTCCTCCTCCATCCCACCCGGGCTACCTTTTACTAGTCAGCATTGTCAGTGATCTCAATTTTTTTTTAAATAAAGAATTAATGGATTCAAAACAATAGGGACTTTATTTCCTTTGCCAGCTGTGGTCGAAGGGGAGAGGAGGACTGGCTTACAGGGAAGTACATTCAACAAAGGGCACAGTTTTGCATCAATGACAAACACACACAACTGTCACACCATAGCCTGGACAGTCATGAAACTAGTCTTCAAAGCCTCTCTGATGCGCTGCACGCCTAGCTGTGCTCTTCTAATTGCCCTGGTGCCTGGCTGTTCAAATTTGGCTACCAGGTGATTTGCCTCAACCTCCCACCCCACCATAAACGTCTCCCCCTTACACTCACAGATATTACGGAGCACACAGCAAGCAGCAATAACAATGGGAATGTTGGTTGCGCTGAGGTCTAACTTACTCAGCAAACAGCACCAGCACCCTTTTAAACATCCAAAGGCACATTCTACCACCATTCTGCACTTGCTCAGCCTATAGTTGAACTGCTCCTTACTACTGTCCTGGCTTCCTACGTACTGCTTCATGAGCTATGGGAGCAAGGAGTAGGCTGGATCCCCAAGGATAACTACTGGCATTTCAACATCCCCAATGGTAATTTTCTGGTCTGAGAAGAAAGTCCCTTCTTGTAGCTTTTCTAACAGCCTGGAGTTCCGAAAGACGTGAGCGTCATGCACCTTTCCTGACCATGCCATGTTGATGTCAGTGAAACAGCCCTTGTGATCCACCAGTGCTTGCAACACCATTGAGAAGTACCCCTTGCGGTTTATGTACTCTTTGGCAAGGTGGTCCAGTGCTGAGATGGGGATATGCGTTCAGTCTATCGCCCCACCATAGTTAGGGAACCCCACTGCAGCAAAGCCACCCACTATGACCTGCATATTTCCCAGAGTCACAACCCTTGTTAGCAGAAGCTTACTGATTGCCTTGGCTACTTGGATCACAGCAGCCCCCACAGTAGATTTGCCCACTCCGAAATGATTCCCGAATGACCAGTAGCAGTCAGGCATTGCAAGCTACCACAGGGCTATCGCTACTCACTTCTCAACTGTCAGGGCAGGTCTCATCTTGGTATTCCTGCACTTCAGGGTGGGGAAAAGCAACTCACAAAGTTCCACGAAAGTAGCCTTACGCATGCGAAAGTTTTGCAGCCACTGGGAATCATCCCATACGGGCAACACTATGCAGTCCCACCAGTCTGTGCTTGTTTTCCAGGCCCGGAATCGGCGTTCCACTGCATCAACCTGCCCCAATGCTGCCATGATATCCCAATTGCCACATCCCGTGCTTTCAGGAATGTCTGTGTCCATGTCCTCCTCACATTCATCCTCATGCTGGCGGCTCCTAGCCAGGCTCTGCACATACTTCAGGATAACGTGCGAGGTGTTTACAATGCTCACAGAAGCAGTGCTCAGCTGAGCAGGCTCCATGCTTGCCATGCTATGGCATCTGAACAGATAACCAAGGAAAAAAGGCATGAAACAATTGTTTGCCATTGCTTTCAAGAAGGGAGGGAGGGAGGGAGGAAGGGGAGACTGACAACATTTACCCAAAACCACCCACAACAATGTTTTTGCCCCATCGGGCATTGGGAGCTCAACCCAGAATTCCAATGGACAGTGAGGACTGTGGGATAGCTACCCACAGTGCACCACTCCGTGAGTCAATGCTAGCCATGGTATTGAGAACGCGCTCCGCCGACCTACTGCACTTAGTAGGGACATACACAATCGACTGTATAAAATTGCTTTCTAAAGATTGACTTCTGTAAAATCAACCTAATTTCGTAGTGTAGACATGCCCTGAGAAAGGAGAGGGTGATGACATTTCTACCAGAGTGATGTCTCTAGAGCATAACTGGTAGTTCCATCTTTTGCATTAGCCTCTGGCTAGCTAGTGTCCACATAGTCTGTGCCTCTAGGTTGTGGAAAGAAAAAGTGTATTCTCCATTTGCCTCTCCCAACCCAAAGTCTCCTTCCAGGCTGCTGTATGAGCATGCTGAGGGTGAGCGGTGTCTATGTTGCTCTACCCCTTCCCACAGCCTCTTTTGGAGTCTCTTTCCCTATTGAATAGCACCAATGCTTTCCTCTCATTTTTCTTACAACTTTCCCTAGCAACATCAAAGTGGCATAGACCTGATTCTAGTCATTTTCATTGCTGACCACAGCACAAAGCACTGAATAGAAGCAGGGAAAATAATGGTCCAATCACTTTTCAATCTGCTATAATTTGGCAAAACTATGTGCAACAATAAAGGTACTACAGCTGCCTGCAGATTCAGGCAGACACAGCGCTGCATTCATTTACACTTGGTTCACATTTATTCTTATTAACCTGATGGCTACTGCAACAGCTTCCTACTAACCAAGGGCAAGTGGGTTTTTCAAGTCCTGCACAGGATTATTATTATTTTTTTAAATGAAACAGCAGCACCTCACAGGTCTGTCATGAAGAGACTTCCCTATGAACAGTCTTAGTCAGAGGCCCCAGGAGGGCATGTCTCAGATGTGATGTTTTCTGCCATGCAGTGTTACTCTTGGAGGAATTCTGCACCAACAAATTAAAAATTCTGCAAAATTCTGCATATTTTATTTGTCAAAACAACACTATATAATCATGCCAGTTTCAATTATTTTGGTAATTTATTTCAAAATACCTGTCAGTAACTATGTCTGTAACAATACAGACATAAATTTTCCCCCAGGGAATATAGTTAAAGAAACCCCTACAACCCAGTTCCTGTTTCTCTGCCCCATCCCCCTACACAGCCCAGCTGAGGGGCTAGACACCCACATCCCCTCCCCCCAGATCCCAGCTACGGGGTGCCCCCCCAGCTCAGACACTGGGACCCCCTAGCCTCCCAAGTCCAGCCGCAGGGCATCCCCCACCCAGACATTCGCAACCCCTATCCCCCAGAGCCCAGTCATAAGGTGCCCCCCAACCCAGACACTCGCACCCCCTCCTCTCCCAGAGCCGAGCCACAGGGCACCCTACAGCCCAGACACTCACACCCCTTTACCCCTCCCCTCCCCCCCCCAAGCCCAGGAATCCAGAGGGAGAGAAAGACTGATGCTGGGTCCAGGGCTTGTGTGGCATTTCCTTCTCACCACCTCCTTCCTTCAGGGCATGCTGGAAACTGCAGCAGGGTCTTCTATTTGCGAGCTGGGCTCTGCCAGGTCCAGTGGCGACCGCAGCTCTGCGGCCCACTTCTGTGGGGGGAAAGGAAATTCTGCACAGAACATTAATTTCTGTGAAAATTCTGCATTGTGCAGCGGTGCAGAATTCCCCCAGGAGTAGTGTGCCGTGGTGTTCACAAAAGGAATGGAAATTGGCACTGAGTGCTCATAATAACAAATGGCCTGAATTGCTTCCTGAAATAAAGCCTATAATAGCAATGGTATTCATATGCCAAAAGACAGAGTACTACTGTCTTTTTTATGGGCAGGGACTTCTGTACCTCCTATTGTTATTCAGGCATGACATCCAAGCTCTCAGTATAACCATGTATATGGGAATCTGAGCCATGCTCAAATCAGCCAGGCCTGACAGTCATTTACACATACAACACTTCTTTCTCCAAGCAGTACCATGGAGGCATCTGTTGAGATTATACTGCAGCCGCCGAAGTACCCACAATAGCTCAAACAAGGCGGCTACCCTCATCTTTAAAACAGAAGTAGTCTCCAATGGTTGCGCAAGTCCCAGCATGTAACATTCTTTTTAACTCAGCAACCTGATGAGCAGTGCAAGCAGGGAGGGGAAGGGGGTTGTAATCTCTTTAAACTGCATCTCTACTGAAAATGAAGACAGCTACAATATGCAAGGTGCTCGTGTTACTCTGGGGGCTTGTCTACAGTTATTCCAGAATGGCTACTGCTTTTTAAATTCATAACCTACCTTAATCTGAATTAATTTGCAAGTGTAGACAACCCCTAAATTGCTACAGTTCTTCGGGGCAGCCACAGAAGGTTCAACTTCTTTTTTATATCAAAAATACTAAAATCCAGATATTTTTGAACTTCTACTTTTTAAACTTAATTTTTAAGTTACAAACCTACCACTGGTAACACAATACAAACCCACTCCCAGCTGGCACATTTAACAGAAGGTTTTTCTTTAGTCTGCTCTCCTAAAATTTCTCTAGATTTATTCCTCACATTAATACTAAACAATACTGCAAGGAAACTTCTCCCTTTCCTGTTTACTGGGATGCAAGCAACTGCATAGATTACATAATAATTAAACTCAAATCAAATTGCTCGGAACTGCCTTAGGCAACAGACATATCTGCCAGCAGCAGGAATTGAGTTTCTCTCAACAACTTCCAGAAGCAATGTGAGCTGGCAGCAGGGGGTTGACACCAACAAAAGGAACAGCTCAAGCTTGAGATGGAATCCAGCCAGAGCTGCAGTTGTCTCTCAATAATTTATCTCAAAGAATAAAACACTCCATGAAAAAAAAACTAGTCTAAATTTAGACTTAAAAGATCCAAGGTACAATGTTGCAGAATTACACTAGCTTGCTGTTGGCCATATTTAAAGTCATTTTCAGCCTCTGTCTCTTCAGGCTTTTATAAAATTTACCTCCAAAATTACCCTTTGGGATGAAATTTGTCATGATTATTTTACTCCAAAAGTGATTTTTTGTGAGGGTGGCAGAAATTAATTAGTTTGCATAACTTCCCAAATAATCAAGTATCAAAAAATGATATTTTATCAGTTTGATTTTTTTTGTACTTTCAAATAATGCAAGACAATTTCACAAATTTTAATGAGGTAGCAGTAAGTAGACACAAGCTCTGCACATCTAATCATATACTTATCCGACTCTCCACACCTATATAATCCTCCTTTGGCAATATTCCCCCATGAGGACATAGGGATTGTTCTAGAAAGGCATAGGGATTGTACTAGAACTAATCAAAAACTGCAGCTTGGCACATTGAAGTACACCCACACCTCCACTGGTCAGCTGAAAGTATTTATAGCACATAAATCACTGTAGTCTCCAGGATCCAACATGTGCACATCACACATGAAGATAAAATCATCGGCCTCTAACTTTGCTTTCTTACTCTCTTGTCTTTAAGAGCTACCTGACTGGTACAATGAAAAATTATGGCATGAAATGCACACAGGTCAGGAAAGTCAAGGGTGAGGGTCACACAATTTAATATTCATTTAGTTTTGTGTCTTTTCTTGGTTTAAAATATCACTCCAAATACTACAGTAACATCACAGGCCCGGGGCAGGGCAGGAGGGATTCTGTATTTAACAACAGTGTATAAAGTATCAGCTAGGCAAACACAAAGGAAGAATGAATTTTTAATTGTGCTGGGAAAATACAGCTTCCTCCTCACATGCACACAGAATACCCAGAGATTCCTAATGGTTTCACATCTCTTTACATGCATCTTATTTAATGGACACCACCAAAACCTAGGACAACAGTAATACAGCAAGTCCACAACTGTGAAAGACAGCAGGCTTGCTTCCTCTTAAATTACTATTGGAAAAAATAGTTTAAGGTTATTGTCCTCCTAGTCACGTCAGCCAACACAGATGAGCCTCATCCATAAATTCCAACCAGCCAGACCCAGAAAAGCCCCATCTACAATTCCATCCCCACTTCAGACCACAAGTGCGATCCATCCATTCCACACATACACATTTCCCAGCCACCCCATCTGGTGATTTTCCACTTTCAAAACTCTGCATTCAAGCTAGAGACAACTGGTGTCACCTAGGATGCAGCCATCTCATTGTTCTGCCAGGTCCCAGCCTGTATACTTACTGATAGTTAAAAACTGTCTCAGTCAAAGAGACACACCCAGGTGCCACAGCATGTCTCCTTTGCACAAGAAGTACAAGGCAAGAGTAGAGTAAAAATAAGGGCTTAAACATACACAGTGCGCATAATCTCAAAACAAAATTCATGAACTGTACACAATAAACATGCTCCTTCCTCCTGCAGACAGATCAGGCCCTAGCATCTTACCCAGTGAGTCCATCTTGTTCTCCTCTATGAGTCTATTGATTAGTCCGTTGGCTCTCTCAATGGTGCAGACAGCAACATCTAGTGCTGAGAAATGTCCAGCAGGGGAAGTGCTTCCCATATAGCCTTCTACCCGCACACCCACCTCCTGAAACAGAGTCTGTGTGCCAGGGAGACAGAACATTTGTTCACAGAATTAGAATCTTTACTTGTGATCAACGTGTGCTGCATACGGGAATCAGCACAGTACAGTACACACATCCTAAAACAGACATTCCCAACACTATATTAGCTAACCCAATTAAGAGCATGGCTGAGCCAGCTAGTGCCTGCTGTCTCCTATTCAACTGTGCGCTTTCTGCCCCACAGCAGAGCAGCCCAAGTCACTGTGACCAAATGCATCCCTCTATTCACACCCTGCTCTTTACTATAATAAACTTTGTAGAAAATATGCCTTGTGAAGTATGATTTGAAAATGTATAACTAATTGGTCAATTAATATTATAGTGAAATGTGTGTTGCTACATTATATGTAAAGTTGTAAATGCCCCATATGATGTTACTAGCACAAGTTCAAACTCACACAGCTCTGCCTAGATAAGTTGTTAAAAGACCTATCCTAAACAAAGGAATATGTGTTTACTACTTTTATGTAAATTGAGGTAAACAGGGTCCTCAAGACAGCAGGAGGAGGAGATGGCAGGAAATATAACAATTTGCAATTTACCAAACACAAGTGGGTGAAGAAAGAGCCTGAAGCCCCTTCACCACCAGATTCCATGTCACCTTCCTTACTGCTTGAATACATGTTACTTTGAAGGGTAACGCTCTGAAGAATCCACCTCAAAGGTTCACTGGCCTATAAAAGAAAAGGATAGAGGACCTCAAGTCTCTCTTTCACCCAAGATGACAAAGGCACCAGCACCTTTGGGAGAGATCCTGGCCAAGGAGAGTGTCAGTCACCATTTTGCTGGAAGACTGTGGGTGAGAAAGGCCATCTTAAAGTCTGGAACCAAAACTTGCTAGATTCAGTTTTAGACTTTTAGATGCATGTTTTCACTTTTATTTGCTGGTAACATCTAACTTTATGTCATACTTGAAATATTGAAACTCCTATCTTCTTCGGTTAATAAATTTGTTTTATTTTTAATCTAAAACAAACAACCCAGTGCTGTGTTTAAACTGAACAATTTGGTAATTCCAGTTAAAGTAGCAAATTGTTGAAAATTGACTCCATGAAAGGGCAATGAACCTTAATATCTGAACAGCCCAGGAAAGGGCTGGACACTGCAGAACACATGTTTTGGGGAAAATCCTCGACTGGGAGCATGTTGGGGTCACCTAACAAGTAGTAACCAAAGATGGTGGAAGCCAAAGTGTGACTGGTGCATTGCTGGCAAGCTGCTGGGGTCAGAGGTGCTAGACTAGGACTCCAGCTATGCACAGACACACAGTGTGTGACCTGTAGGCTGGTTGTGAACAGCCCAGGTTGGGAGCTACAGCAGCAAAGCCTTGTGAAGTGTGCAAAGCAGACAGTGACAACCCCACTCTGATCTGGATTGCACCCCAGAACGTGACAGCCTTATTGCAGGAAGAAGTGCACACAGCTGAAGGAGAGGTGAGCAGCACCATCACACTGGAAGTTTGTTTCAGAAGAAAACCAGACAGACATTCCAACAGTGTCAAAACATCCTGTTTCAACAGTTTTGGAATAAACATTCACATTTTTTATTTTGAAATGACCTTGTGTTATATATACACACTATACATAAATTACACAAACACACAAATAAAATACAACATAAAAAGTAGAAATTGAAATGAAATGTTTTGATCAACCGAAAATTCCTTCACAGACTTTCAATGTTTTGGATTTTGTTCTGATTCGAAACTAAACCAATTTTCAAAATCCTTTGCAAAACAGAATTTCTGTCTTCCACAAAGCTCAATTTCCACCCCACCCCCCAATTTCATACAAACGTTTTCACACGATTAAGGTTCTGAAAAGGTTTAATTTGACAACTTTGAGCCATACCCCCACACTCCTGTACTCCACTTACCTGTAGGTAATACTTTTTCTCTTTGGCCACAGAGACAAAGGGGAGGATGAACAGAGCTTTCTTACGGGTCTCCAGGACTCTCTTCAAGATGAGTAATTCAGCAACCAGCGTCTTCCCAGCACTAGTAGGAGCTAAAATAACAGGATCCAAGAAAAGTGTGTCAAAACTTAAACTGCAAGCGATTAGCTACTGGATGACGCCAGAGGTGGAAACTGCATATAAAGAAAAATATTCAGAAGTGCCTAAACATCTAAGCCACTTTTTAAAAATGGGATTTAGGTGTGTCTGAAAATTTTACTCAGAGACTTTCACTTTAAGGCTAGTTCATACCCAGCCCCTGGTCCACCATGACTGAAAGTCATTACAACTTTGGTTCAGTCACCCAAGTAAAACAAGCCAGTGGGTCTCCATCCAGTTCCTAGATGACAGGAAGCCACATAAAAGGGTGCTGCCACAATTGTTACTAACTGGCTCCCTGTTACGAGTCTCAGAAAAGACACCAAGTAAGGAAATGGCCATGGAGACTGGACTCCCTCCTCATATCTGGTCTCATCAGAGCAGATCAGAGGCACATCAGTGGGCTGAGCCCAATTACTGCTGCAATCTGTGCTGTACCTCCTCTAACGCAAAGATGATTTCAGCCTCCAGAGCCATCAGCCCAGCACCTTTTAGCAGCAGTAAAATCATTTATACTATATTAGTGAAGTTATAGTTAAGGTTACAATGTAGTCACAGAGGTCGCAGAAGTCATGGAAACCATGACTTCCAGCAACCTCCTTGACTTCAGCCTGCAGCAGTTGGGAGCTGCAGGGTCCACCGCCACCCACGGAACCCCCGAGCTCCCGGCCAGCAGCGGCCCCTGAAGCTGCAGGGGTACCCCATAGTTCCCAGCTGCCGCAGCTGTGGAAAAACCCCCAAACTCCCAGCCACCATGGGCCCCCAGAGCTGCAGGTGGCAGTGGTACCCCAAGCCCCCAGCTGCTGCAGGCAGCTCCTAGCCTCTGTGTAGCTTCAGGCTGTATGGGGAATCGCGGATATTCATTTTGTCAGGGATATTTTTAGTAAAAGTTACAGACAGGTCATGGCTTCCATGAATTTTTCTTTTTTGCTCATGACCTATCCCTGATTTCTATTAAAAATATTCATGACAAAATCTTAGCCTTAGTTACAGTGCATGATTCTGTCAGATGTCTGCATACCTGAGTAAACTAGGTTCTTCCCCTCCAGGACTTGTCCAAGCATCAGGCACTCTGCTTGCCATTCAAACATATGTACTACTCCCAGACTGTGGTATTTCTCCAGAACTACTTCAGGAAGACCCCAGCTTGCCAGGAGCAGCTTGTCTGCTTGGTCGTCAGGAATATTCATCTGTTGGCATTGCCCTTTTGGAAAAATTCCAACATCAGCAGAGGCAGCATAGTGAGTAATATGACACTAAGGCCTTATATGCACTAAACTTTCCGAAACTGCCATGCTGTGATCCATTTTATCAAGGATCCTATCTCTGACAGTGCCCAGGACCAGCTGCTTCAGAGGAAAGTGCAAGAAATCTTACAAAATAACCTGCCCCCCAGAGAAAGTTTCCTCCTAACCTCCAATAGTTAGGAGATTGGATTATGGCCTGAAGCATGAGAGTTTATATCCCTTTCAGAAATGTTGCTTATTCTTTTCATTTTTACTATTCTAATTCTGGATATTCTTGCCATCCACTTAAATGTCCAGTCCCTCTTGAATTCTGCTAAAGCTCTTGGCCACAACGATCCACAGGCTAATTGCACATTGTATGAGTAGTATTTCCTCCCATCAGTTTTTAATTCACCATGTTTCAATTTCTTTGAATATCTCTAAATCCTTGTAAACCAAGAAAGGGTCACAAGAAACTCCTGATCTACCGATTCTATATCATTCATTATTTTCTATGCTTTTATCACCTCCCTTTTTATTTGCCTCCTAAAATATTTTCACTCTCTTTTCATATGAGAGCTTTTCTATACCGCAAGCCATTTTCTTTGCCCATCTCTGAACTACCTGCTTTTTGAGATGAGGTGATTTGATATGAACACAGGTTCCAGTTAAGGGCAATTAAGATATTAATAGCACTGTAACAGGGGTGGGCAAACTACAGCCCCCTCCGTCCGGGGCCCACACCATGCGGCTCGGCCCTGCTCCAGTGCTCCAGCCAGGGCACAGGGTTGGGAGTCCCGGAAGTGGCGGCATGGCCCCACTCCGGCTCCCACATGCTCCAGTGGGAGCTGTGGATAGGGCAGCGTGCAGAACTGCCTCTGTGTAGGAGCTGGAGAAGGGACATGCCACTGCTTCTGGGAGCCCCTTGAGATAAGTGCCGCTCAGAGCCTGAACCCCCTGAGCCTCTCCCCACGCCCCAACCCCCTGCCCCAGCCCTGATCCGCCTCCCACTCTCCAAACCCTTGATCCCAGCCCGGAGCACCCTCCTGCATCCCAAACCTCTCATCTCCAGCCCCCACCCCAGAGCCTGCACCCCCAGCCAGAGCCTGCACCCCTGATCCATCTCCCACCCTTCAAACCCCTTTGTCACAGCCCACAGCACCCTCCTACACCCCAAACTCCTAATTCCCAGCCCCACCCCAGAGCCTGCACCCCCTCCCACACTCCTACCCCAATTTTGTGAGCATTTGTGGCCCGCCATACAATTTCTATTCCCTGATGTGGCCCTCAGGCCAAAAAGTTTGCCCACCCCTGCATTATAACGTTCCTTATATTTTCCATCTCATTTCTTATGCATCCTAACATTGTTTCCTTTTTTTGTGTGTGCAGCTACACATTGAGCAGAAATCTTCAGTTTTCACCACAATTCTGCCCCAGGTTCTTTTTCCCCCCTGCCTTGTTATAGCTAATTTAGAACCCACATTAGCACACCCTGCCTTCCTGAGCTAGCGCTGGTGAGAGGTTCACTCCCTACCCCCCAAATACAAAAGGCTGTGTCTACAGCTTTAAAGAGCAGTTTTCAGATTCAAAGATCCCAGAGCACAGAAACTAAGGATACAAAGGGATGAATCAACCCAGCCCCTTCAAGAATGAAAGGCAGCAGCACCACACAACAGAGTGAAGACTTTCAAGGGGCAAATAGGGTACGTCTACACACAATAAAAAAACATCAACAAGCCTCAGAGCCTGGGTCAACTGACTCAGACTCACACCGCAGAGCTGGCATTGCAAAGCTAAAAATACCAATGTAGATGTTCGGGCTCAGGCTGGAGCTTGGTGAGGGAGGATGGTCTCATAGCCTGGACTCTAGCTCAAGCCTGAACATCTACACCGCTAATTTTAACCCCGCAGTACAAGCCTCTATCAACACCAGCTAGCACCGAGTGACTCAGGAATGTCACTTATTGAATCATTTTATAGGGGGTGTCCCATCCAAACACTGACCCAGCCCAACCCTGCTTGCCTTGTGGGATCGGACAGCATTATATCAAACATAAGGTGGTAAATGTCTGCAAGCAGAGTCTGAGAGGTGTCAGTGTTTACAGAAGAGCTGTGAAAAGGGATGAAGACACAGGGCATTAAACACTAAATCAAAAGTCACTCCACACGCCTGTGTGCTTGAAGATATCGGGGAGCTGCAATCAGGACCACAGGGAACTTATTGCATCCAAATGAATCACCTTGCCAATGTGCTCTACTCTCCTTATTAAAAAGAAAAGGAGTACTTGTGGCACCTTAGAGACTAACAAATTTATTTGAGCATAAGCTTTCGTGAGCTACAGCTCACTTCATCGGATGCACATTTATGAGCCTCGTTTTCTACCCCAAGGAATGTAAATAGTACGATGCATTAATTGTGTTATGCTAGCACCTAGAGGCCCCATTGTGCTAGGCGCTGGACACACCCACACAGACTGCTCCCGCCCCATAAGAATTTACAAGCCACGTGCATTTTATCTCCCTCTCAGCCAGTAATTGGTACGGAAAGGGGGGGGGGGCGGGGGAAGGGGAATTTCTGATTCCTCTTGACATTGCCCCCCTCCAACACACACACACGCTGACGGTTGGGCCCCCATGGCCGTCCCGCGCGCTGGGAGCCAACAGCCCTGTTCTCCCAACGCTGCACCGTCCGTGGGCTCAGCAGACATCACAGGGCTGCCCTGGCCGCTGGGCCCGGCTCCCGCCTCTCGAGCGCTGCCCGGCAGGTGCTGCCGCGCCCGGCTCTGCCGCCGGGCTGGGACCAGACGCCTCAGGAGCCGGCCCCACCGGAAGCTCTGCCAGGGGGCTCCCGCGACCCCGGCCAGCCCCCTGCAGGGCTGGAGCCGCCGCCCCACCGGCGGTGGCAGGGCCCGGACCGGTCACACACCCACCCCCCACACGGCTGCAGGAGCCGGCGCGCCGGGCGGTACCTGAGCGGCTCGGGCTGCTGCGGCCCCGCAGCGAGCGCTCCAGGCCGGGCGGGGGGCTCAGCACGGGCCGGGCAGGGGCCGCGGACCCGAACTGGCTGCAGGCCCCGGGAGAGGGCGGGGAACGGGCCAGGCCGCCCCGCCTCGGCCTCCGGCTGGTACTACCAGCCCGGGAAGGAGGCACCGCCGCCATCTTCCCGCCCAGCCATTCAAACCCCGAGCACCGTCCCGCCCCCCATCGCCGGGCGGCTAACGGAACCAGGGCGCGCGGCCAGCCAATCGGAGAGAGCGTGGCCACGGAGCCAGGGGGGGCTCCCGCTGGGGAAAGCGCAGCTCGTTAGCGCCCCCCTGTGGTCAGGTTGCGCCCGCTAGCGCACGGGAGGTTGGGCCGGCGTCGGCCCGGCCGCAGCGTCCAGGCTAATGACAGCGCTGCCCCGAGAGCAGAGACCCTGATAGCAGCCCCCACTGCGCCTCCCGCTCTGCGGGTCAGGCTGCCAGCGCCCAGCAGCCAGGCGGGGGAGCCGCTCCCCGGTGACTTCAGCCGCACCGTGCCCAGCGCGCATACGGCCTTGGTTCCCCTCCAATGCGGCTGATAGGAGCCGCGGGCTCCCCTTGCTCCCTGCTCACGTTCCCCTCAATAATAGGGAGTAAGTCAACAGCCCCACACCAGGATGCCCAGAGTCCAAGGCTAGAAGGGACCATGGGGGGATCAAGCATCCAGGGCTTGCATTGCAGAAGCTGCGAGCTGGGTTTTAGGCGTTGGAAATTCCTGACACAATGCAGCTGGCAGTACCAATGCTTTTTATTTTCACACGAAACAAGCACTAGCAAGGACCAGAACACACCACCTCCCACAGCCCCAGCTGGTACCTTACAACTGCAACACTTCAGCACCTAAGCACTCCCCCTCAGGAGGGTAGAAGCAGGCAAAATTTGCAAGGGTGGGCCCTTGCTGTTCGTTGTTCCCTCCGTCACCCTCAGGACCTGAGAAACCTGGGATCACATCTTCCGGACGTTCTGAGCACTCAACTCCCATTGATTTCAGGCTCAGCTGTGCACATTCACCCCTTCTGAAAATCAGGCCACAAGTATCCCTCCTTCTTTTTGTGACCGCTCTGGACAGCACTTTTAACTCTGATGCACTAGCCAGGTATACAGGAAAAGCCCCAGGAACTTTTGAATTTCATTTCCTGTTTGGTCAGTGTGGTGAGCTCAGCAGCACAGATGACCATGCAGTCCCAGAATCACAAACGAGCTCCAACGTGGACCGAATAGGAGACACTGGATCTGATTGCTGTATAGGGAGAAGAATCTGTACAGGCTGAACTCCAATCAAAAAGAAGAAATGATAATATATATGCCAAAATCGCACTGGGCATGGTGGACAGAGGAAACAACAGGGACACACAGCATTTAAGGAGTTCAGGGAAGCCTACCAACAAAGGAGGCAAACGGTTGCTCTGGGTCAAAGCCCCATACATGCTGCTTCTATGATCAGCTGCATGCCATTCTAGGGAGGACACTACCAGTATCCCACCACTGTCCATGGACACCTGCAAGGGGGGAGTCTCACGCAACAGGGAAGAGGATTTGGTGGAGGAGGAGGACGAGAATGCAGAGCAGGAAAACTGTGAATCCGTTCTCCCCAGCAGCCAGGACCTTTTCATCACCCTGTAGCCAATACCTCCCAAGGTAGGATCCCGGACTCTGGAGCCAGAGAAGGCAGCTCTGGTAAGTGCACATTTGTAACTGCAGTACAGGGGTTAAAACTATTTGTGTTTGTTTGATTTGCCCAGAAGAATTGGGATGCCTTTACAGCCAGTACAGCTACTGGAAAAGTCTGTTAACATGTCTGGGGGTGGAGCGGAAATCCTCCAGGAACATCTCCATGAAGCTCTCCTGGAGGTACTCTGAAAGCTTCTGAAGAAGGTTTCTGGGGAGGCGTGCCTTATTTTGTCCTCCAGAGTAGGACACTTTACCACGTCAAGCCAGTAGCAAGTTGTCTGGAAACATTGCAGCACAAAGCATGGCAGCGAATGGTCCTGGGTTTTGGTCGCATTCAAGCAACATTCGGTCTTTATCTTTCTGTGTTAGCCTCAGGAGAGTGATATCATTCATGGACACCTGATTGAAATAGGGGAATTTTTGTAAGGGAACAGTAAAAGGACCCAATTCATGCTGGGCTGTTTGCACTTGGCTAAAAAGGATCATCCCTGAGAATAGCTACACCGTGGGGGGATGGGTGAAGGGATCATCCCAGAGAATAGCCACATGGTGCTACACATCCACCCCAAAACCACACCCCCTCCTTTTAAATGGCAAACACAACTGACATTGCTTGCTATGGGAAAGGAGGGTGCTGCAGTTTGAAAACATTCCCCTGTTATGAAGGTGGAAGAAGCCAACCCCACCTACCCTTTGGCTTACCATGGCTGCCTGGAAACTGCATTCTGTTGCCCAGCCGCCTATGATATGTCACCATACCGGTAGGCACTCAATAAAAAAGTCAAAATGCAACCTTGTACCTAAAGCACAGGGCCTGTCTGCTATGAATTGCTTGATTCACTGTGAAAGAGTCTCCTTTTTGGGCTCAGAAATGTATCATCTTAAATTTTACTTTCCCTTTTTATTCCGCATGCAGGTGCAAATGTTTCTATGCTCCCCCTATTATCTCCGTCCCTGAGGTTATCGCACATTAGGTAGTGAAAAAAAACGCACTCATGACATGTTTTCCGAGCTCATGTAGGCTTCCCTCACTGATTGCCTCCATGCATTCAGCTGTGCCCTTTCAGGGGGCAGAGAGGCCAGGAAAGCATTCAGTGAGCATGATCAGAAGACACAGGAGGTGATGCTAAGGGGGGAAGCAAACTGACATGATCAGGCATCCGGTGGAGCTGCAGGAAAGGCAACAAGAGCACAGACCGCCACCGCATCCACTGTATAACCGCCTGCCCTCCTCCCCAAGTTCCATATCCTCCTCACCCAGACGCCCAAGAACGCCCAGGAACACGCAGCCACTCCAGGTCAGAAACACACAACAATGCAGTGTTCAGAAGCTTGTATTGTTACTTTATCCCTTATGTAGATGAATAGGCAACTATAGTCTCCGTGTCTGCCAAAATGGCACCTTTTAGAAGCACTCAGTTAACAAAATGTGGCATCTAAATAGAGTCCTTTCACTTCCACATGTTATGACTGGAAGAGCCCTTGTTTTGTTTTTTCCCCTCTTTCATTCTTTTCCCTGCTCCATCTTACCTTACCCTATGCCTCTTAATGTGTTCTCCCTGATTCATCTAGTCAGGTTTCCTTACAGAATCTACGACAAAGACAAGAAAGAGCAGGTCCTCCATTAAGATTTTCATGGAGATGCATGTTGATGTTCCTGGTACATTCAGCAGCAGTTAAAAGGTTAACCTATCCATCTGCAAGGAGAGTAACCCTCTCCAAGTATCTACCTTCTGATGCATTTTGACTTTCCAAGCATGGAGTCTAAGCATGTTAAAACATTCCATGAATAGCTTCTCATTTTTCTACCTGTACACTTCCTGCTAATTCCAGAGATTTATTTCCACCACTAAAAAATGTGATTAGCATCCCTGTTAACATGTTGTTTCTTATTCTTTTAAGTAGAAGAGTTGGGTTTTTTTAAAGCAGCTCCAAAAATAAGTGTGTATCAACAAAGGACAGAACAGAAACCATAATAATGTAAGATACAATAAACCATATTAATCACAGTCCAATTAACCCTCAGAACAAAAAGTTTGCTATATGTAAGTTTTGATATATTACACAAGTGGACAGGTCATACATAACCTCTGGGCTCAATTCAGCAACAGTGTAGGTTATGTATTCTGCGGAAAGGGGATGGAAAATGGAGGTACACTTGTAAAGCAGCATGATTCATTGGTTTGGATTCAGCAAATGTGCAGAATGAGTAACTTACATGTCTAGGTCAACTTGCAGCCCTCCCAACAAATGCTCTCTTCAAAGAGTAAGGGGATACTGAGTAACACAGGGAACATGGGCACCAAACCATCCAAATTCCAAGTATCTGCTGGAGATGGAAGCTGTCTGCCTCTCCTCTGTAGGACCTCTTTCCTATCTGGCAGCATAGCTTCCCTCAGGGAGCCACTGACCACCTCAACCATAGGTGTGCTACACTTTGCCCTCTGAGGAACAGGAGTCAGCACTGTTCCTATGATAAAGATCAACTCTTGCTCATTGTGTGACTGTTTCTGCTGGTTTTCAAAGGAAGCCACCACACAGAACAGCTGCTGCCAAATCTCTCTTTCCTAGAGCTAACATTGCCCTCTGATTTTTAATTACATTTCCAAAAGACCATACTTTCTAAATTTACACTAAAAAACCACGTGTCAGAAGCCCATGGAACAGCCAAACATGATACAGAGGGCTTTGGTTTCTGTGGGACTTCGATATTTTAAGTTCCATATATACTCGATCATAAGCCAGTTCGTTTATAAGCTGATCCCCCCAAGATGGATAAGTAAAAATGGAGAATTTTTATGACCCATTCATAAGCCGACCCTATAATTCCCACTTTATCTGGGGAGGATGTCTCTGGCCTGGCTGGAGCAGCTCCAGCAGGCTGGGCAGTGCGGCCACATATTCCAGCAAGCTGGGCCAGGGGGCTGCAGCCTGCTCTCGTGGGCGGGGCCTAGCAGCACAGCGGCAGCTTGCCAGCCCCGAAGCAGCTGGTTGGGGGGAGAGCAGCGTGGCCAGAAGCAGAGACACCCTGGCCGCACCTCTTCCCTTCTGGATCTGCAGGCTATGCTGCCTCTCCTTGCGCCCTCTGTTGGGGGGAGGGGCTGTGTCCCACCTCTCCCTCTCTATAGCCGTTCATAAGCCGACCCCCCTTCTCTGATGCTTCCCTTTTTTACTAAAAAAAATTCAGCTTATGAACGAGTATATACAGTAGTTGAGGTGTCCAAAAGAACCTCTCAAAACTCTTAAGTTTGATTAAACTAGTTAGCGTAAAGTATCACTGCTTCAAGATGTTCTCCCTTATCACAGAAGCAGCTCTGTGCAAAATTAGCAGGCTACAAACCATAGTTTGAGAACCACTGGGCTGTGCAATCAATAACCCACTTTAAGGGCTTAATATATATATAATTTTCCTAATCAAATATAAATCACTGCCTATTATCTGTGATAAAATAGTTAACTAGCATGACAGCTGTTGGTTAATGAAACATGAAAACAAATCTAAAATTCTCTCAAGTATTTTTCTTCACTGCTATACAGAAAAAACATTGATCTTTCTAACTCAAAATTGAATCCATTAAGTCAAAGGCATAAATATTTTAGAGTCTCTTCCATACAAACATTTTCTCTTCATTTTTTACTTTTATGGTAAACAAACATAGTATTAATTTTACTTGCTGTATTTGAAACTTCCAGGGAATGACATTTTCAGGCAATTTGCCAATATTTAGTGCATTCTTTTAAAAGATAATGGTCCAGGTCAGATTACATCACCTCAGTTGGGTTAAAATCTGATGCAAATAAAATAATTTAATAAAAACAAAGTACCAGAACGATTTTATGATATCAAATCCACTACTGTGTAACTGTTTTCCAGAGGCTCAAAGATTAAGGACAGGACTTATATAGCATATCTTGCTTCTCTGGCCTGCTGTGGTGCAAAAGACAGATGTACAGTTTCTACTGAATTTCTTGGAACCCTTGATGAACACCACATATTCAGAGTGATCCCTACAGCATGAGCAGGTGCATTTGCTGCAATACATCAATAATGTATCTATCTTTCCCCTATTGTGGATTTCACTTTTATATCTATGGCCCATACTACTATAATGCATACTTAATGTTACAACTCATTTTCGGTCACTGGGCCACTTCAAAACCCTCCACTAACAGATCTTGCCATTTCCAGAGAGAGCATCAGTCCTCTCCACACCCCGTGGAGTACTTCTGCATGGACAAGCTCAGCCCTTGGGAGGCTGGATGGTGGATGGGGATAGCAATGCCCATAATTACTCCACCAACTCTGTGTGAAAACCACCAGAAGATTAATGCAGCCTGATGCAGAATCCCTACTGTGTGCCCTTGAGGGAAATAGATTCCAGGTACAGCAGTGGCCAAGGAAACCCTGGTAATACAGCTCCAACCAGAGCGGGGACAGGGCCCTGAAGCATGTGAAAAGCATAAGACCTCAGCAGCTGGTACCCCAAATTCTGTGAGTTCTACAGCTGAATTCTGTCCCCATCCCACCTTCACTGTTCATCAAATTAACGTGTTTTCCTATCCATCCTTATATCCCCTGTGATGAGTTTTTCTGGTCCATGGAGATGAGAGACATACTCTAATTCTCTCTCTCTCTCTCCCCCCACCCTCCTTCAATACTTCAAAGAAATTTAAGTTTGAAGTGAAGCCCAATCTTTCAGGAATAACTGCTTGAAACCACCACACTGCATTTCATCTCCTGTATCAGGGTAGGAAATGCAATGGGGAGACATGGTCTAAAACAATGTGTGCCACGGTTAGATTTTTCTTAATTGGTATGTTGCAGGAGGAGCACAAATCATTTTTCATTTTTAAACTTTTAAAAAGCAGAAAATCCATGCAAATCCTGGTGTGTTAAATAGTGACATCTAATATAGCCCATTAACAAAAACTCAAGATTCATGATCATCTCTAAAGCTACCCAGCTCTCCCATATTATTCTGTGCTTTTATGAGCTGTCATTTAAAGAACTGCCACCTGTTATCAAGATGTTGCTCAGCTGAGGCCAAATGCATAGGGAAGGGAGATGGATGAGGGTGGCAAGTGCCATCCCTTCAAGGAAGATTCCTGGCTGCAAAGGACAATACACAGAGTTGCAGGCTAATCTGAGAGAGTAAGGGCTGAAAAAAACCTGTATATTCCTGCAATAATAATGATGTAAAAATGTAATATTGTAGTGAAGATTTCTATTCTGCAAACAGAACTGCATTTCCACCAAGTCAGATCAGAAATCAGCTGTAATGTTTCCATATGAAACCAACCACAGAGCTACTGCTAAAATAGGTTTCCGTTTATCATGCAATTTTACAGCTAGAACACTGAAGTGCTATTTCAGCACTGTTTCTCCTACCCCTCATCATTATATACTTAGGATTCCTTGTACTTAAAAAAGGCTGTTTAAAAATAAAGTTGATTTTCATCTCAAATTTTGGTCATTTCATCTTAAAAAAACCTTGCTAGCACAAAATTTCTCTTAGTCTATTAAAAAGATTACAAAAAAATCCAGAACTGACTTATTTCTACCATATTCTGAATAAAGGGCTAACTAGCAACCAGTCGAAAAATTTGATTTCGTAAGTAGGTGCACAGTTGGTTCATTAAATCTCTGTTCTGTCCTTCAACCCAGTGCATCTCTGCTAATGCATCATCCCCTTCTTTCTTCACATTTATTAAACACTTAAAAAGAAAGTGTCCACTAGTTCCTTTGGGACTTTGTCCTTTTTCCATTGTTACATTGCCAGCATCCTCTGAAGCATCAGGCTCCTCCTTTGCATCACTGGAGTCTTCAGCAACTAATGTCTTTGCTTGCTTTGTTTCTATGTCCTCCTCTTCCATGCGTTCCTCATTGTTTTCTTCTTTTGCAGGGGAATCTTCCCTTTGCCTGTCACTCTTGGCTGAGCTGACATCCTCATCAAGCATCACTGATCCCATTTCGAAGTTTTCTGTCTTGTTTTGTTCACACTCTGGGTTGTTTTTTGAGTCTTTCTGGCTGTTCTTCTCTTCCACTGCTTGCAGAATATCTTCAGAAGCTCGAGGAAGTTCTCGTAGCTGCCTTACTCTTTCTCGTTTCTTTCTTCTTAAATGAACCCAAGAGTTTTCAATTGCTGTTAGAAACAGACTAACTTCATCTTCTCCACAGGGAACATACTTATGCTGAACCTATTGTAGAGAACAGCAGAACTTCATAATCACTACTTTTTTTTAAAGTTTACATTTATGACCGAAAGCAGGATGTTGTTCTAACAGGTAATGCTTAATACTGTACCTTCAGATCAGTCAGTATTTTTTCTATCCACTTTGTAACCACCGCTATGCCTTCAACAGCATCCCAGCCCATAGCTGAAGCCTTGATGGATAACTCTTTGATTGTGGATGCCAACACTATAAATGTAATTGGCTTCCGGGGCTTTTCTAACTTCCTTCTTTTAGAGGGAGGAGACTGAAAAAAGCAACAAAACAAACGAATTACAAACAAATACTGGAAGTGTGCAATACTAATGGGACGGTTTTAACACCCAGGACACAGAGTCTGCATCATACCAATGTCAGTATAGTAGAACCCTGTTTATCCGATCCTCCCTTAACTGACTCTCCACATTTACTGAACAACCAGGACTCCAGGCCAGAAGGTGGTGATCTCTCCTGTGGCCGCTAGATGGCACTGCAGCACGGCATTTTCCAATTCCCAGGTTTACCCAGAGTTTTGATTATCTGAGCTGGCTCGCATGCCAATTAAACTGGCTAGAACGGGGTTCTACTGTAATACCATGTACATTCACTCTCATGGCCTGTGTATCACTTAAGCCCTGAAGAGGTTTTAAGTAGGATTTAAGAGGTGCATATGCTTTGTACTGGCCTGCTGCACAGGGGTGAATTTTACCTTAAGTTATTAGAAAGAATCAATTATGCTTTCCTTCAGCTGCCATCTCTCAGATTATTAAAAGTATTTCTCTTGGTACTACATATGAAGCCACTAACATTTTGATTCTGATCACACACAGGTGTATCACTGCATCTCTCTTGCAAAATCAGTTACCACAAACACCTGTGCAAAAACTACATACATATGAATCTAAAAAGGAGAAGCAGGCTTTGATTTAATATAGATACATTAACAAGCATCAGTTCAACTTACATAAGTGAGTGTAAAGACCTGGATATTTTCAAATGTTCATAAGGGGGTAACTTTTTGCAGCTAAATTCTTATTTAAGCACTGAAGTGGAAGTGGCCTGATTTTCAGGGAATCTGCAACTCACATTAAGCCCATCAGAAGGCCTTGCTGACTTGAGTTCTCTATAGAGAGGCTTGGCAGAATTAATTTTTTTTTTTAATATAAATTTGACAGATATTGATGTTTATTTTTAAGCTTTTTTAATTTTTATCCATTTAAATTTTCAGAGGCACGGAAAATTATGGTAAGGTCAGACAATTATTAATGACAGACATTGAGACTCAAAACGTTAAAGCTTTATGACCATAAGAAAAAACAAACTTCACCAATGTGAGACTGACAATATCCTGGAATACTCTGAACAAGCTTTATGGAAACAAGTTAAACCCTACTGAATTAGGGTTAATACCTTTGGTGTAAATTGTGTGTATTAATGTGACATTGTATGTATTTCCATGGGACAGGTAAATAGAAAAACAGTAGGGAGTAACTAGGCAAATTCACTCAGGTTGTAACATCCCCAGAGAAGCCACCTCCCTGGAAAGGTGCACATATACTACAGTCGAACACCAGAGTTATGAACTGACCAGTCAACCACACACCTCATTTGGAATCGGAAGTACGCAATAGGCGGCAGCAGACACAAAGAAAAAACGTTGTGTTAAACGTAAACTACTAAAACAACGAAGGGGAAGCAGCATTTTCTTTCCATAGTAAAGTTTCAAAGCTGTATTAAGTCAACGTTCAGTTGTAAACTTTTGAAAGAACCACCATAACGCTTTGTTTAGAGTTACAAACAACTTCCATTCCCGAGGTGTTCGTAACTGAGGTTCCACTGTAGCTCAAACTGGATTCTTCAAGTCCAGACAAAGAAAAGGTTTCTGGATAAATAGCTTGGTTTTAAATTGGCTCATGACCTTCTTCCTGATCCAGCAAATGGACAGGAACCCTGGTCCACAGAGAGCCGCAATCCTTAGGGTACGGTTGGAAGGACTGGGCCTCCTGAGGCCTCATAATACTGGCTTGTGATGAACTGGTAACCACAAGATATCCCCCTTGGATAGGGGATTTGAAGGACTGCTCTGGTCAGAATCCATGTTAGAGTTGGGGTTAACTCTCGCAAGCTTATTAGCATGTGCATGGGTCCTTTTCTTGTTTTTAAATGTGTTTTCTCTGTAATGCTTTTTACCTTATCAAATAAGCTTGCATTGGAAGTGCTTTTTACTGTAGCAATTGCACCCGTTAACTGTCTCTAAAGAGAATGGAAGCAGGATCTTGTCAGGCAACCAGTCTCTGCTGCAGATAACAGCGTAGGCAGGGAACTGTGAAGTCTGGAAATGCCCCAGTTAGAAAGGAGAGGGGATGCGTTTCTTCAACCAGGAAAGGCAACACCTGGGGAGCTGAAGGCCTGAGTGTGGGTGCCCTTGCTGGACCTGAACTGTAACAAACGTGTCAAAATATATCAAATAAATATCCTTAAACCAAACTACTATTTTTTCAAGCAGTATTTTTCTTACTTTGCCTATCCGTAAATTTTGATCATCAAAATATTTTTTCATCAGTTTGTGCGTATACAGTGAAATCACAGAATATCAGGGTTGGAAGAGACCTCAGGAGATCATCTAGTCCAACCCCCTGCTCAAAGCAGGAGCAATCCCCATTTTTTGCCCCAGATCAACTTAACAGCCCCCTCAAGGATTGAACTCACAACCCTGGGTTTAGCAGGCCAATGCTCAAGTTTATCGACATTTACTGATAAAAATCTAATTCTGCCAAGCCTATCTAAAGGTATGTTTTGGGTTTGATACAAACATCAAGTGACATGTAACGGATGGATGGGGGGAGGGGCGCCAGAACAAGGTTCTAACTGGCTATGTTGCAGGTTTGTACTGCCATACAGGAAATGCAGCTCAGACAACAATTGTACCCTATACTCTAGGCTGAAGGGGGATAGTTGTGTTGTAGAGCAGATACTTGTTAAACCCACCCCCAAATAAAGTGTAGATGACCATGAAAAACAAACCAAAAACAAAGGCACTTACAGGCACTCTGACATCATCATAGAAACTCCACGCCAGAGCCCACCTCATGGTACGGCCTTGACAGAATTCAGTGTGGGTAACTTTAGGAACCTATGTGAAGGAGAAACTTGGTCAGGCAGTCATTAACTTTCATCTCTTGTTAATGAAGTGTCATTCGTTTTACACACGTATTAGTCTAACTTCAGATATGTTATAAAATTAAGGTTTTGAACCAACAACGTCGAAGTGAAATTTATCACAAAGAGCTTTACCAAGAGTAAAATAGGCAATTTAAATCCACCTTTAATCCCTAAGAATTCAACGCACTTTAGGCACCATGGTATAACAGAATGCGAACAGGGTAGACTAGGGAGAGCCCAAATTCTAATTCCAGCTCTGCCTCTGACATACTGTATTGTCTTGGGCAAACCACTGTCCTCCACTTCTGCAAAATGGGAATACTGCAATATCCCTATGAGGTAGCTATGGTAGCAACCTCTTCCACCCTCTACCACACAAGGTAGGAGACCCCACCATCTCCTCGCCTGTAGGTGGCCTATAAAAGAACTCAGGCTTCCCTGGTGAAGGAGAAGGAATATCCCATGTACACACATGTACCCTTGCATTTAAGGAGATCAGCAAGACAAACCCTCCAGTACTTGTTTCATACCATGGGGCTGAGTGCTTGGGAACAGAAAGGCAATAACTCTAGCCTGAGAGACTCAGTGAAATAACTGGGAGTAGAAAGCATGAGCATGAGCTCATGGAGGTGAATGATAAGGGTTAGTTTTCTACCAAAAGCATTAAAAACAGGGTGGAATCTGATTCAAGCTTGTGTATGAACATAGTGAATTTAAACATATTTTTAATTGTTTGTATTTAATTCTAAGTAAGAGAAAGGAAAAAACCCTAGTATTGCATACTCTTCTTCTCTCAGATAATAAGCTCTTCACAGAAGTGGTCTTATTTTTATTTGCATTCCTGTAACACCTAGAGGCCAACCAGGCCAGGGCAGAGATGCAAGTGACAGTGTCTTTCCCAAAAAGTTTACAAAGCTAAAGAGACAAAACAAACAGGTGGATGAGACGTGGGCAAGGGTGGAATGAAGGAAACAAGATAAGAGAGAGAATATGCACAATTTTTAACCAATGAAAAGCAGTAATCACAGTTTGTCACCTGTCCAGCCACTATCTGGTTGTACTTTCCTGCAAACATTACAGAAGAGGTGAGTTCTGAATAGATGAATTCTGATGGATTCTGACTGAGCACATTTCCCACTTCCCACATAAGCGCTTATCAGAGTAGAGAACTGGGTTTTAGGGGCTGGCATCACCGATGGAGGTAAGGTGGGTATGAACCTTACTGTAAGATAAAAGGTCAGATAGGGCAGAATTAGGTTGTGAAGGGCTTTGAGAAGTTTGAGTCTGATACAGTGGAATAGGGGAAGCCACAGGAGGAACTAAACACAGGGTGACAGTGCGTTGAGCCAACATGATCTCAGCAGCAGCAATCTGAACAGATTTCAGGGAAGTGAGGCTGCAGGCGTCAAGGCTAGAAGAAAAGGAAATTGCAGTAGTCAAGGCATGAGAAGATTACAGCGTGGACAAGAGTTTTGCCAGGGTGGGCACAAAGGAGGGGTCAGATTTGGAGATGTGTAGGAAAACACATGATTTAGACCAGGGTTCTTAAACAGGGGGTCACGAGCTCTCAGCTTCCACCCCAAATATTACTTCACCTCCAGCATTTATAATAAGGTTAAATATATATTAAAAAAGTGTTTTTAAATTTATAAGGGGGGGGGCGTCACACTCAGAGGCTTGCTGTATAAAAGGGGTCACCAATTCAAAAATTTGAGAACCGCTGGTTTAGACACAGCCTGGAAGTATAAGCCAAAGAGGGCTGAGTCAAAGACGAAGTCAAGATTACAAGCTTGAGCCACAGAGAGGATGGTCACGGTATCCCTAGTGATACAGAAGCAGAGAGAGGGAGGGTTTGAGGGAAGACCAGGAATTCCATTCTGGTGATGTTAAGCTTCTTGTGGATGTCCAGCCATCAACTGGAGATGTAGAAAGATGGGCTGAGATTTCAATATGGAAAGAGCGCGAGAGAGATTTGCCAATCATAGAATATCAGGGTTGGAAGGGACCTCAGGAGGTCATCTAGTCCAACCCCCTGCTCAAAGCAGGACCAATCCCCAATTTTTGCCCCCGATCTCTAAATGGCCCCCTCAAGGATTGAACTCACAACCCTGGGTTTAGCAGGTCAATGCTCAAACCACTGAGCTATCCCTCCCCCCCAATATGGCATTCAAAATTGTATTTGTGCAAGAGATTATCCAGAGAAAAAGGTAAAAAACAAAGAGGGAGCCAAGAACAGAGCCCAGAGAGGGCAGGATTGTGAGAAGAGTAAGATCAGCAGTGTCAGAGGCAGCCAACAGGTCAAGGATGAGACAATGGAGTCTGAAATCTGACCAGGAAGAGGTCATTAGAGACTTTGGTGAAAGCCATTTCTGTGAAGCATAGAGGGTGGAAGGCATGAAATTAGACTGAAATAATGGAGTTATAGGAAAGGAATTAGATGTGACTATCTGAAGCACCTCACTTCTTCAGATCCCTTATTTTAGTGCACTGCATCTTTGCAGTCAGAACCAGCCTTAACAGCCCATGTATTTTTAGAAAATAATTTCCAAGTCTTTTAAAGGATTTATTAGCATGTAGTACAAGTCATGTCTTCCATGATTTTCCATTCATCTCCCCTCAACACACCCATTTAAATAAATTCTACCCTGGGAGAAGATGCCACTGTGACAAGGCACCACCCCCTGCCACACACATTCTTCAGAGATATTGTCATGATATGATTATGGCATAACTAAGATGTATTTTACACAATTAGGTCGTGTGAGGTATCATTGAAAAAGTTATGATTTACTGAATATTATCCTATTTGTATGCTGTATTTTTTTTTAATCTAAAGTTAGGAATATTGACTATACATCAGTACCACAGAAGTGTTTGCACCTGGGGAACACCCACCAGACAAAATGCAATCAGTCTGGCTGGCTAGCTGGGGACAAGTCAACAGACCATTAGGCAGAACAACAGGTCTTTGAATATGCTAATCTCCCACCTTCCTGAGGAGCTTTCCAGGGATGCTACAAACAGCCTCTGACCCATGACTGCTTGGACACAGCAGGATCATGTGATCAAGTCACCTGGTACTGGACTCTGATAGAATACCAGTATTTTTCCAAAAGGGAGGGGGGGGGAGGGGAGGGGGAGAAGAGAACCACCCTGGAAAACAAAGCACTCCTGACATATGTAAAACCTATTTAAGGCAGGGGAGGGAAATAATCAAGGTCATTCTTCACTGAATCTACCCCAGGATGACAACTGGAAACGTCTAAGAAATAAAAAAGGGGTGGGTGGGGAGAAGAGGACCGAACCCAGGCTGGGAAGGTGTCTGGCCTGTGAAAGAAATACCTGGAATTTTAAGCTGTAAGCAAGAGCAGTTTGCCTTCAAGAATCTGTGCAATCTGCCTAAATTAACATTTAGGGTGAGAAATTACTATTTGTAAGCGGCTTCTTTAGTATCTTAAGCTTAGTTTGAGTGTTTGTTTCATTTGATAGGTAACCTGCTTTGATCTGTTTGCTAACCCTTATAATCACTTAAAAATTTATCTTTTGTAGTTCATAAACTTGTTCTTGTTTTCTCTAAAACCAGTTTGTGGAATTCATAACTGGGGGGCAAAAAGCTGTGCATATCTTCCTCCACATTGAGGGAGCAAATTTTATGAGCTTATGCTGTGGAGTTCTCAGTGCAGTGCAAGACGATACAATTTTGGGTTTACACTTCAGAGGGGGTGTGCACTTGAGTGCTGGCCAGTTCCTTAGCTGAGCTTTCCCAAGAAGAACTGATCTCAGTGTCTTTCAGCAGCTGTATGTGCCCCTACCTGTGTGTGTGCCAGAGGCTTGAGGGTTTGGCTCAGCAGGACAGTGTAAGGGAGCCCAAGCTGGCAGAAAAGGCGAGCTCAGTGATACTCGAGTTCCAAGTGGCACCCATCACAGCCGCCAGAAACATTTTTTGCAGGTGTGAATTCTGCTATCTACTCCTTGCTAGTGGCACTTAATGCTATACATCTCACTGTTCGGGAAAATTCTATTGCTGCCTACCTCCCGCATGCCTGTGTTTTAAGTGGTGGTGACTTCCACTGAATATATACAGCATTGCTCAGACTCTCCTGCTTCTAAGGGAACCCACTGAGACACGGCTGTGAGTGGAAGGAGTAAGACACCTGATCCTTAAAACACAAGGAGCCAAATCGATGATTTTTAGACTTATCAGAACACTAAGTAACTTACCAATGAGGACTCTTGATATATGTACTGTCCTCATATTGAATTAATTAGAGCCAATATATTTGTAGCATAAAAATTAACTGAGGAAGAACAGCTCTTGCAAATTCTCAAAAATTCAGTGCTGAAAACATATGAGAAGGCACTACATTCTCTTAAAAGAGGTTTAATCCCTGCTTTAAGTTCAAACTCTGCTTAACCTCAACTTTGGAGTTGCTACCAGCGCCTCCATAATACAAAAGCACCTTCCAAAGAACTACAGTTCAGTAACTTGTAAGAAACCTCTTTTTAGGGGACAAAAACAGGCAACACAAATGCACAGTATCAGGAAGCAGTATATGCAACCCTAATGTATTTGGAGACAAACTTACCCCCTGGATTCGAAGTTCCTCTTTTAATGGAGCTAAACTGCATTTCTTTCCCAGCATGCAGCTGTACCACCTGTGGACAACATTTTACATTAAGGGGTTTTAGAAACAGTTCAACTGAAAATGGCAACTAACTGCAAAGGGTTCACATCAGAGGTCTTCGAGCATCACAAGAGGGGAAATGCTCCCCAGTTAAAAGTAGTGGCAAATCCACAATAGCAATATGATTTGAGCAAGTGGATAAACTAGGAGACCAAGGAAATAATTCCTTGGAAAAGAAATCCACCTGGATTTTTTCAATATTAGATTTTGGGTAAAATTTTTAAAAAAAAAGTTTCTCAGCAACTCTGTCCCATTTTCAAAAATGGGAAAGTGCTTTGGAAAATAGTACCCTTTACAATAATTTGTTTCAAACTTTCAATTTTAACTTTCCAAGGAAAGTAAAGAGAAGATGACAGAAGCAAAACAACAGCTTTTGCCTGAAAAAACAGACCCACTCCCTGGTATCTCTGCCTATTAGAAATCTAGAAGTATTAATTCTCCCAGTTTCCAGCTCTCTAAATCCACATCTCACCAGTGGGCAAACAGAAGGATGAGAGCAGAGAGATTACCCTGCTTCTGGGAGCTCACCATCTCCTTTGGATACAGGTCTCACAGACTCTTCCAAAGGCAAAAGTCTGTGTTCTTCAGCAGAATTTCCCAAAATTCCTTTATGGGCACTTGCACAAAATAATTTAGGAGAGGTGTTGGGCCCCAATGAAATAATTTGTAAGTACATTGTTAAAACTTTGTACCCAGAGAGTTTTCAATTACTGAAATGCAATACTCTACATAGTTTAAGCAGCTTCTTTGAGAGATAAAAAGGCTTTAAAGTGATCATGGGTAGAAGTATGAGAGATAAATAAAACCAGTTTTCATGCAGCATTGTGAAGAATCTAATAAAACCAGAATTCAACTGAAAATAAGATTAACAGATTTTTTTTTTAATAAGGCCAAAAGGCACCACTAGTAGTCTAACCACCTGCATAATAGGCCAGAGAATTTTGCTAATTAATTCTTGCATTAAGGCCAGTAACTTCTGGCTGAACTACAGCACATCTGCAAATCAAGATCGGATAGCTTTCCCCAAGACTTCAAAATGCAGAAGTATCTACCACAACCCACTGGTTCATTACCCTGTTGGGAAACATGAAGTGGAAAAAACATGCACTTTTTAAGATTCAGCTTCCAGTCACTGAATCATGTTATGCCTTTGTCTCCAAGAGCTGTAATATTCTAGTTGAAAAAAGAAGCTATCAAGTTCTTCCTTTGGCCAGCAAGTCTCAGTCTCCTATGTAAAGGGCAGCTCAACATTCTGGCCATTTGGTTGAGTTGTCTCTAGCAAAGTAAGACCGGAACATAGCATTAAGTCAATGTTTCTGCCGTGAGACTCCCCAGAACAACTTATTATATTAAATAGCAGCAACAAAGTTGGATGACTTTCCCAGATTTTGGAAACACAAGGCATTAAAGATAGATGCCTTCATCTAATTAGGCCAACAGAGGTACACCTGTCCTCCAACTCCAGCTCTTTGGTACCAGAAGCCACCAGACAATGGCTGTTAAATCTTTGTTTTCCCTTACTAAAGTGATCTTTCTTGTGGCATTCATCTCTACAAGAGGGATCAGTGAGTATAATGCCTTGTCAATCAATGAATCATCTGTTTCCTGACAACATGGTACTACAACCATCTCAGCTAAAGCACGACACCTTCATATCACCTGTCCCAAGCGCTCTCATTCTAAAAAGGAAAGTTGGCACTGCCTAGATGGCTGTAGCACCGTTAAAATTGCTCCTGGATAGGTCAAAGTCTCTCAAGAACTTGAACGTTTTCTTAATTTCTTTTGATGACAAGAACATTTTTTTTTGGAAGTCTTTAGACCTAGCTCCTATTGGTCTGAGCTACTTTTGAATCTTAAGAGAAGTGTTATCAGCCTTCCAATAAGGGTACATTCTACAAGACCTACTCCCACTTCTTGGACAGTAAAAAGTGAGCATCTTGTGAAGAGGTCTGCAAAAATGCAAACTGGGCAACTCTTCATTCTTTTTCGAAGTACTACAAAATGAGTATGTTTTAATATAGCCAAACAAGCAATAAAGACTGTGGAGCATACTTTCAGGACTGTATCCTACAAAGCAGGTATTCTAGAAAAAGGTAGTTAGCTGCCTGAACATGAGCTCCCAGTGCATTATTCTGGCTATAAGAGCTAATTCGATCCCCAGGTATATAAATGGGAATATCAGACTGGAGAAGGAAGGCAATATTACCTCTGTATATGGCACTGGTGAAGTCATTAGAATACTATGCCCAATTCTGCTGCCACACTTGAAAAGGAAGTAAAAAATATTGGAGAGTTCAGAGAAGAACTACAAGAATTTATGGTCTGGAAAAATGCCTTACTCTGAGAAACTAAAGGACCTCCATCTATTTAGCTTGTTAAAGAGAATGTCTAGCAGTGACTATCATTTGCCGACACAAAGAGGAGATTTGATACTAAAGGACTTTTTAACATAGAAGACAAAGGTGTGACATGATCCAATGGCTGGAAGTTTAAAATCAGCATTATTCAAACTGGAAAAAAAACAGATGCAAGTTTTTAATTGTGAGGGTGCTAAATCATAGGACAGACTACCACAAGATGTGAAATCTTCCTTCCCATGGTGTCCTGAAATCAAGACTGGGTCTCTTTTTAAAAGATATTCTACTTCAACTGCAAGTTGCAGGACTAGATGCAAGAATCACTGAGTGAACTTCCTTGGCCTATGTTATGTACAAAGTCATACCAGATGGTCATAATAGTCCCTTCTGCCCTTAAAAATCTATGAATCTGAAGGGGAGAACAGCTGTCCTCTCCTCAAATTTTATGTATTAACTCTGTTCCTTGGACATGAGATAGATTACAAATGTGTATCAAATGAGCTAGTGGACTTCCTTGACCTATGGTTATTAAAAAAAAAAAAAAAAGATGATTTTGTCACATCAATTGGATTTTCATCCAAAACAAGAAGGCCCTCAGTTAAAGTCCCTTCCATGTGATTCCCACAGCAGAGTGCAGGGAGGAGGGAAGTTTCCTTAACAACCCCAGTCCTTACCGCAATCTTTTTTTAAGCTGCAGACTATCGTGGATAATTCTTTTGACAAATTCTAGTTCTCCCCCTTCAGCCATGATCTCTGTGATGCCCCCAGTGTTCACAGAGCTGGGAGGGGGCCGTCGAGGATTTCGAGAATTTACTCCCTGGACAGGAAAGAAAGTGTTTGAAGTTTAAACCATTAATGAACAGTATAATTCCTTAAACCCTGCTGTCTCCCTCACACTCTGCCATGTAGTAACACTATCAACACTGCACTCCATCCCTATATGGGGGAAATGCTAACATATTTTTAAACTTAACAATGTAACGGTTATTACTCCCTGTCTGTATCCATCTATTGTATCTGGTTTTATACTTAGATTATAAGCTCTTTGGGGCTGAAATCATCTTTTTGTTCTGTGTTTGTAGGGAACTCAGCACAATGGAGTCTCGGTCCTCAACTTGAGCTCCTAGGTGGTACGGTAATAGAGCAAAATCTATATAGTCACAGCTACAGCAAAGAGTTAGCAATATATCGATGCTATACAAGAGTAACATTAAACATCTGGTTCCAAAGCACCGTAGGACATGGTCATGTCAGAAAGTTACAACCCAATGTTTAAATGTAAAATTATTTAGCTAACACCACTTCTTCCCCAGCTTTTAGAAATACAGAAGTTGTCACTATAGAGATCAAGATTCTAAGTTTCTTACTGAGTCTAGAGTCAGGGCTTGTCTATATTGGCATGCTAAATAGGTACCACTGCGATTGATGCAGCGGCATCAATTTAGTGGGTCTGGAGAAGACACAGTAAGCAGATGGGAGAGTGCTCCCGTTGACTTTAGTACTCCACTTCCCTGAGAGGCAGAACGTAAGTTGGGGAGAGACGCTCTCCCGCCAATATAACATGGTGTAGACACCGCGTTAGGTCAGGGTAAGCTACATCGCTCAGGGGGGTGATTTCTTCACTCCCCTGAGCAACGTAACTTGTATCAACTTAAGTGACAGTGCAGACCAGGCCTCAGACTGGTACCGCAATAGGAAAATGAGTGCTATGACATCGACGTACTAGCACAGGGGTGGGCAAACTTTTTGGCCAGAGGGCCACATCTGAGTATAGAAATTGTATGGCAGTCCATGAATGCTGACGAAATTGGGGGTTGGGTGCGGGAAGGGATGAGGGCTCTGGCTGTGGGTGCGGGCTCTGGGGTAGGGTCAAAAATTAGGAGTTCAGGGCGAGGGAGGGGGCTCCAGGCTGGGGTGCAGGAGGGTGCTCTGGGCTGTGACCAAGGGGTTTGGAGGACAGGAGGGGGATCAGGGCTGGGGCAGGGGCACAGGAGGGTGGCAGGGATGCAGACTCCGGGCGGTGCTTACCTCAAGCAGCTTCCGGAAGCTGCAGCAGCAGCAGGAGGTCCCCTCTCCGGCTCCTATACAGAGGAGAGGCCAGGCAACTCTGCACCGCCCCATCCGTAGGTGCCTCCCCTGCAGCTACTATTGGCCACAGTTCCAGGCCAATGGGAGCTGTGAGGTTGGGGTGGGGGTGGTGTGTGGAGCCCCTGGTTACTCCTATGCATAGGCACTAGAAGGGGGACATGCCGCTGCTTCTGGGAGCCACGGCACGTGCAGAACGGGGCAAGCCCCCGGCCCTGCTCCCCAGCTGGAGTACTTGAGCAGGGCAAGCCCCGGACCCAGCTCAAGGGCCGGATTAAAATGTCTGAAGGGCTGGATGCGACCCCCGGGCCGTAGTTTGCCCACCCCTGTACTAGCGTCACTGAGGCCCACAAGCTCCTTTGTTCTACCATTACGGGAGGCACACTAGCACCAGGTCCATGGTGACTGCCTACTCTGTGCTAAATCTATTGGAGAGAGACCATCTGAATACAACTAATGGAAGAACGCCACAGGCCAATTCCTACTTCAGAATTAAAAAACAAAACTCATTTAAGTTAATCTTTTACAAATTGCTGACTTGGGTGGGTTTTTCAATGTTGCTTTTTTAAAAAATAATCAAAAATTATACAGATATACATATATGAAATGACAGCTTATAAAACCCAGAGACATGAGGTTTTTCCACAGTGAGCCTTCAAACACTTTAATCTCTTGAGGTATCATTACCCTCCCACCTGTTAAAAAGGGCAAAAGTAAGTACAACAGTCAATCTAATCAACATACTGTACCTTGGCTTCCAACTGGTTGGCAAAAAAGGGAGGGTTGCACATGCAAAAATCATAAATGATCTCAGATTCCTCTTTTAGTGCATCCATTAGAAGGGTCTTCTGTGGCACTTTAACCACTAGCAGAAAAAGGAGGATATTTATTGATAAGGAATTAAAATTAACTCTAGTGTTACATAAGTATTTTTAACACTTCCTTTAGAATATAATTAACATATTATACAACCAATTTATCAACATACTACACTGCAAACCAACTTTGGATTCATCTAACAAAAGAAAACGCATATAAACAGCTTTTCTTATAACCAATATCATAGAATTAGAAGCGTTATTTTCAGAGCAATAGCAGGTGCTCCATAGTTACAGCTGAAATTGAATTTTCATTATAAATCTTATTTTGGCCCCTCAGAAAGCCATGGAGCTGCAGCTAGCAAGAGATGTCAAGAGTAACAAGAAGGGTTTCTTCAGGTATATTGGCAACAAGAAGAAAGCCAAGGAAAGTGTGGGTCCCTTACTGAATGAGGGAGGCAACCTAGTGACAGAGGATGTGGAAAAAGCTAATGTACTCAATGCTTTTTTTGCCTCTGTCTTCACTAACAAGGTCAGCTCCCAGACTGCTGCGCTGGGCATCACAACATGGGGAAGAGATGGCCAGCCCTCTGTGGAGAAAGAGGTGGTTAGGGACTATTTAGAAAAGCTGGACGTGCACAAGTCCATGGGGCCGGACTAGTTGCAGCCGAGAGTGCTAAAGGAATTGGCGGCTGTGATTGCAGAGCCATTGGCCATTATCTTTGAAAACTCGTGGCGAACGGGGGAAGTCCCGGATGACTGGAAAAAGGCTAATGTAGTGCCAATCTTTAAAAAAGGGAAAAAGGAGGATCCTGGGAACTACAGGCCAGTCAGCCTTACCTCAGTCCCCGGAAAAATCATGGAGCAGGTCCTCAGAGAATCAATCCTGAAGCACTTACATGAGAGGAAAGTGATCAGGAACAGTCAGCATGGATTCACCAAGGGAAGGTCATGCCTGACTAATCTAAATCGCCATCTATGATGAGATTACTGGTTCTGTGGATGAAGGGAAAGCAGTGGATGTATTGTTTCTTGACTTTAGCAAAGCTTTTGACATGGTCTCCCACAGTATTCTTGTCAGCAAGTTAAAGGAGTATGGGCTGGATGAATGCACTATAAGGTGGGTAGAAAATTGGCTAGATTGTGAGGCTCAACGGGTAGTGATCAATGGCTCCATGTCTAGTTGGCAGCTGGTGTCAAGTGGAGTGCCCCAGGGGTTGGTCCTGGGGCCGGTTTTGTTCAATATCTTCATAAATGATCTGGAGGATGGTGTGGATTGCACCCTCAGCAAATTTGCGGATGATACTAAACTAGAAGGAGTGGTAGATACGCTGGAGGGCAGGGATAGGATACAGAGGGACCTAGACAAATTGGAGGATTGGGCCAAAAGAAATCTGATGAGGTTCAATAAGGATAAGTGCAGCGTCCTGCACTTAGGATGGAAGAACCCAATGCATAGCTACAGACTAGGGACCGAACGGCTAGGCAGCAGTTCTGCAGAAAAGGACCTGGGGTGACAGCGGACGAGAAGCTGGATATGAGTCAGCAGCGTGCCCTTGTTGCCAAGAAGGCCAATGGCATTTTGGGATGTATAAGTAGGGGCATAGCGAGCAGATCGAGGGACGTGATCGTTCCCCTCTAATCGACATTGGTGAGGCCTCATCTGGAGTACTGTGTCCAGTTTTGGGCCCCACACTACAAGAAGGATGTGGATAAATTGGAGAGAGTCCAGCGAAGGGCAACAAAAATGATTAGGGGTCTGGAACACATGACTTATGAGGAGAGGCTGAGGGAACTGGGATTGTTTAGTCTGCAGAAGAGAAGAATGAGGGGAGATTTGATAGCTGCTTTCAACTACCTGAGAGGTAGTTCCAGAGAGGATGGTTCCAGACTATTCTCAGTGGTAGAAGAGGACAGGACAAGGAGTAATGGTCTCAAGTTGCAGTGAGGGAGGTTTAGGTTGGATATTAGGAAAAACTTTCACTAGGAGGGTGGAGAAACACTGGAATGCGTTACCTAGGGAGGTGGTAGAATCTCCTTCCTTAGAAGTTTTTAAGGTCAGGCTTGACAAAGCCCTGGCTGGGATGATTTAATTGGGGAATGGTCCTGCTTTGAGCAGGGGGTTGGGCTAGGTGACCTCCTGAGGTCCCTTCCAACCCTGATATTCTATGTCTCAAAACTGATAGTCTAGGTCTGAAGCAGAGAGAGTTTTTCTAATAAATTTGAAGTCAACTGTATGTGGAGTTCCAGAATTATTACACCCTAAAAATAGATCTTCACAGTTGAAGTTTTAATTTTCTTCCATTTTATTTTTAATAACGGGAAGAAGGGATAGAGAGAACTTAGTTTACCAGATTCCTCCAGATCTTAGACCCATACAAAAAGGGAAATCCATATACAAAAAGGAGGGGGCATCTGAAGGAGTGCAGGGCAGAGGCTGTACAAATTGATTTGGGGACAGCATTCCACACGTATGGGGCAGCATGAATTCTGTCATGTTCATATCAAATGTTACCTATCAGTGTTTTGTGCATGCATCTGCAACCTTAACTTCATTTCAAAGATTTCTGTATGAGATTATCATAAATATTCAGAAATCTGATTAGTCATATGCATCAAAAATCTAGAACTGTCCAGGCTGGTTTATAAGAGTGAATTGGGTTTTTTGTTAAGTTTTTGGACCAATTGTGGCTGTTTGATTTCAATGGGGATGGTCTAGCAACATGTGGTTACTCTTTGCTACACCAAAATCAGGGTAGCATATATTTGCAGGACTGTAAATCCTCATTAGCCACTGAACAAGGCAAAGATACATCATTATATCTGTTTTAAAACAGGAGAAGTGGAAACATCACAAGGGAACGAAAGCTAATGAATGATTATTATATGGTACCTTTTATAAGATCAGATAAATTATTCTGTTCCACATTTTTCTTTGCATAATTGAAGCACATATCATCCACTTCTGTTGCTAGGAAATACCAGCCATTCAAAGTAGCTCCAAGTAATGGATAGATACAAGATGCCCCTGTACCTGCAGCAAATAAAAAAAAGCCTAGATTAGCAAAAAAAGTAAAGCGTCAGATTTAATTTAATAAATAATCACACGGTGTATGGTGTGCATTATTTTATTGTTACTCACAGCAATAAATTTCAGTATTAAAAACTAATCAACATTTTACCCAACAACAAGTAGATACCCCTGTATTTTCTAATTAAAAAAACAGAACATTTTCAAAACCAATTTATTTTGCAAAACATTTCACTTATTCCAGGACTAACGTGGTAAATCAGAGACTGAATATTTTCCTTCAGCAGGTTTTTTGTTTGTTTTTTTTAAAACAGGAGTGAGTAACTAATTCAGACACTAGTGACCAAGTATATTTCTACTTATTCGGAAGACTTAGAGAAATTACAAAAATATTTATCTTCTGCATTTCTTCAATCTACACTGATTACTTCGCTTTAGTGACTGTATGACTGCACCAATTATGAGAAGAGGAACTGTTTTTCCTTCAGACTTGGTTATTTCTTAATGTTTAAAGTTTTAACTAAAAAGTTGATTCCCAAGATAAACTACACAAAGAATAAAAGCCAGATACATAGTTTCTGATAGGGAAGAGAAATACGTTACACAGCACATTATGGTGACCATAAAGTGACTCATCACTGTACAAGCGATGGAAACCCTAGATTACGAAGAATTACTGAAAACATGCAGAGACTAGTTTGTGGCAAAAGACTGACTGTGCCCTCAAACCATTGCTTAAGAGTGACCAAAACACAAGATACGAGAAAAAAAGAAAAAATGCCTCTTACAGCTACCAGATTCTCATAAAGAACTGTAATTGGTAGATGTATTAAAAGAATGACACCAGAATGAGAGAGAGAGAGAGAGATTATACTTTTTCATCTGCTAGTAAAGTCCTACTCCAATATAGATTTTTTTTAGAAACACACAACAGTAACGTTGGAGATGCCATATTTTTTAATCACACCCTTATCTGATCATCAGTAGTTTTGGGTTTCTGACATAAACAAAGCACTGAATGTTCTACAACAAGATAAAAAATGTAACATTTATATAGGATTATTTCCAAAACAACACAGGGAAAGTAACTGCAACTACTCTGGAAAGCGGGTAAGATAATACTGCAAGGTAAGTACCTCAAGAGAAGCAGCGCGGGCCAAGGGATGTGCTGGCCACCCTTCTCGCAGCCCCCATTGGCCTGGAGCGGCGAACCATGGCCAGTGGGAGACACAATCAGCCGAACTTGCAGATGCAGCAGGTAAACAAACTGGTCCGACCTCCAGGGGCTTTCCCTGAACAAGCGGTGGACCAGCTTTGAGAACCACTGGTCTAGAAGATACCAGAGATGCTTAGTTTTGCAGTTCTCAAACTGTGGATTTATGTCTCCAGAGAGGACATGCTTATTAACAGCAAAAATGTTTTAAAATATATAGAGATGAGAAATGACAGACCTCCACCCTGTTGTCACTCTGCAAATTTGTGTATACAGAGTCAATCCCTTACCTCTCTCTAAAAGTGCAAAGTTTCAAAAAGTTCAATGATGGTTGAGGGCGAAATAGATCTGGACAAGGAGAAAAAGTCTGGAGATAAAATGTGAGAAGGGAGGGACAGGCAGTAGAAACAAAAGTGAAACCGTTTGAGCAGCATATTCCAGAAGTCTTGAGGTCTTTCTGAGTGTAGCCTTCATTGATTTGAGATCTACCATGCCATTCTCTCACTAGAAGGGAAAACCTATAATGGCAGCAGGCCATAAAAGAGACCCAGTTTCGGAATATTTTAATGTACTTCCTCTACCTGTAGGTAAGACAGGCACGCATCCAAAATGCAAACAGTGCAACAAAGAAATGCAAGGCCTGGTTGCCAGAATGAATCAACACCATGAGAAGTGCTCCTTCACAGGAGGAAGCAAAGTGGAAGATGATGAAAGGAACATTTCTGAACATGCAGGATCTTCAGGTTGGTAAACTTTTTTATTTCATACTTCTCTCTTAAGGACTGCCTGTCTTCCTTCGGGACTATTCTTGAATTCTCATGTTTGAGCAAAAAAATAGTTGTTACTTTATGGTACTATCATTTTAGATGCAGTTGTGATAAAAAATAAATAGCTGAAATAGGCAGATCTTCCTTTTACAATTTCACCTTTAAAATAGTACTGAGTGTCAGTGAATGCAATGAGTAATACTAAATGAGCAGTATGGTATTAAATAACTGCATTGACTTATTTTGTTTAGGAGAATCCATCCTCAACATACAGGATTCTGAAGACTATCCACCTTCAAGATCACCCTCATTTTCTATAGTTTCAGAGTTATCTGCCAATGATAGTATTTCAGTCACATCATGTATGTCACATAGCCACAGTATAGCACCTGTATCAAAAAGAAAAAAAACCTCCATCATCCAGAAACCACCATAGATCAGTTTGTGATAAGAACCAGCAGATTACAAAAAGAGGCAATTGATGAAAAAATTGCACCGTTTGTTTATGCAACATACTCTCCTTTCTGTATGATTGAGAACCCACACTTCATTAACACGGTTCAGTCATGAAGGCTAGGATACAGTCCACCCTACAGAGCAGATGTCATAGGCAAATTGCTGGATAAAGTGTATGAAAGAAATTGAGCAGTGTGCAAAAGGTCTAGAGGGTAAAATTGTTAACCTGAGTCTTGATGGGTGAAGCAATGTTCACAATGATCCTGCCGTATGTGCTTGTGTGACACAGAAGGGAATGTCTTCCCTACAGAAACAATTGATACATCAGGAAACGCACACGCAGTAGAATATTTACAAGTAGCAGCAAAAGCTAGAACTGTGGAAAAAAATTCAAATGTCTAGTACACAGTTTGGTCACAGACAATACTACAAATGTACCCAAGACGAGAAGAAGTTATTTAGAAGAGAGTCCCAAGCTAATAACATGCAGTTGCTCATTTGATGCATCTCCTAGCCAAAGACTTCAGTGTTCCACAAATAAAGGCTAATGTTCTTGAAATTGCAAAATGCTTCTGTAACAACCACTTTGCAGCAGCTATTCTGAAAAGTGTGGGAAGAACCAAGCTAACGCTCCCACAAGACACGGGACGGAACTCAGTAGTGGACTGTTTTGAGCACTATATCAAGAACTGGCCCAAATCTGATGACAGTTTGTGAATAAAATCATGAAAAAACAGATGGCACTGTCACAGCCAAAGTTCTCAACATTGGGCTTAAGAGAAATGTCGAACACATGCTGAGTACCCTGAAGCCTATTTCTGTAGCCTTGAACAAAACGCAGGGAAATTGCTGTTTTATTGCTGATGCTGTTGAAATTTGGAAGGAACTCAGTGAGATCTTAAAAAAGAGAAATATGGAATGACAGAGTTACATTACAAGCATTATCTGTGACGTTATTGACATGAACTGTGATCCTATAGATCATTGTTGCACCCAAGGTCCTATAGTTGCACCAAATCTTGTACAAAGGTGGTCAAGTAAGGTGTCTATGAAAAGGTTGTAATTTGCTGGTTATGATTATGCTGTGTGTATCATTTTTGTATCTGAAGTTATAATATTGGCTATGTACTTGTATCTCAATGTGTTTGATTCTAAAGTAGCATCAGTGAAGCATTTGGTCAGCTTCTTGAGAAAGGACTATTCTGAGGAAGTGCCCAATCAAGAAACAACTTAACTGACAATGGACCTTGGGAGACTCCAATCCACATGTGAGGAGCCTTCCTGGGAATGTTCAAGGTAGCATGTGAGTGATGGCTGCTCTACCTGTAAAGAAATGAGTCATGCATTGACATGTGACTTGCCCATGTGACTCCAAACTCCATCTTGCTGCTGTGATTTTCGACAGTAAGAACAAAGGGGTGTCCTTCTAGATGGCAGAGGATACAAAAGGCCCCGGAATCCTCTCCATTTTGTCTTCAATCCTGCTTCTGACCACTGGAGGAACTTTGCTAAAAACTGAAGCTCTGAACAAAGGACTGAATGACCCATCCAAATCTGTAGATGTATTCCAGAGACTTGATTTGAGCCTCCAGTTTATTCCACCACTGCTATAAGCCTGAACCAAGAACTTTGCAAAGGTTATATGTACTTGAATCCATTTAACCAATTTTAACTCTCATCTATATTTCTTTCTATGAATAAACCTTTAGATTCTAAAGGACTGGCAACAGCGTGATTTGTGGGGAAGATCTGACTTGTATATTGACCTGGGTCTGGGGCTTGGTCCTTTGGGATCGGAAGAACCTTTTTTCTTTTACTAGGGTATTGGTTTTCATAACCATTCATCCCCATAATGAATGGCATTGGTGGTGATACTGGGAGTATCTGAGGGAACTGCTCGTATGACTTCCGGTTAGCCAGTGGGGTAAAACCGAAGTCCTCTCTGTTTGGCTGGTTTGGTGTGCCTTAGTAGTGAAGGACCCCCAGCCTTGGGCTGTGACAGCCCTGCTCTAAGCAATTTGTCCTGAATGGATACTCTCAGTAGTGTCCCGCCAGAGACTGCTTTGTTACGCTATCTCCAGCTCATTTTCTTGCAAATATGTTGTGAAGAATAAGTATTAAAGTTATAACAACCAACAAGAATGCACTTGTATATAGAAATCCATGATTAAATAGAGTCTTCCTGACTAGTAATTTAAATCAGTTTGATTTAAACCAAATCAATGCTGACAAATACAAAATAAAGTCAATAAATTGTGGAAAAAGAAACATTAATTTAGACAAGACAACACAGTAACTAGTAAATGCCAGGAGAGCATTGAATTCACTGTTAAGAGAAAGTGAAGTGGATACTGAAATTACTAAATAGAAACCTTGAGAAAAGCATGAATTTTAGCCTTCTTTCAAAGATGAAATGCTAAGAGACAAGATATGAATCAAATAATGTTGGACAGATATCCAGAGACCCCATATACTTTTCTCAATTTGGTAATGTGCTTCCACCAGCGCAGGACTACTTTCAAAAAAAAGAATTCTTCCAAAGTATAAAGGAAAGATTTAACTAATAACAAAACCAAGAAGGAGTACAGATGCTAAACTATAACAAAATGTACCTGTCCAGACAGATTTTAAAATATTTGTATAGAACCTTTAAAAACAATAACAAGAAAATCTTTAACTGATTGGATTAAGCAGTAGATAAATCAGTAGAGAACAAAAAGGTTTTACTGCTGGAAGACATCTCACAAATAATTTAGGGAAAGATGTTTTGTACGTTTGATCTCTGTAGATACAGAAAGTCTGAAGAGATATCAACGTGCGATTTTACTAGTATTTTCCTTGACTTCTCTTTAAATCCCCTTTGTAATTTAGCACCAAAAAGGGCTCTGAATTGAAAAGTCATTTGACATTAAAGAAAGCAAATGAGACCCGCGTGAGAGGGGAGGGCTCCTGCCTCATACTGAGAAAGGGGGACAATCAACGAGTTATCTCAAGTGCCTATACACAAATGCAAGAAGCCTGGGAAACAAGCAGGGAGAACTGGAAGTCCTGGCACAGTCAAGGAATTATGATGTGATTGGAATAACAGAGACTTGGTGGGACAACTCACATGACTGGAGTACTGTCATGGATGGATATAAACTGTTCAGGAAGGACAAGCCGGGCAGAAAAGGTGGGGGAGTTGCATTGTATGTAAAGGAGCAGTATGACTGCTCAGAGCTTCAGTATGAAACTGCAGAAAAACCTGAGAGTCTCTGGATTAAGTTTAGAAGCATGAGCAAAAAGGGTGATGTCATGGTGGGAGTCTGCTATAGACTACCAGACCAGGGGGGATGAGGCTTTCTTCTGGCAACCAATGGAAGTTACTAGATCGCAGGCCCTGGTTCTCATGGGAGACTTCAATCACCCTGATATCTGCTGGGAGAGCAATACAGTGGTGCACAGACAATCCAGGAAGTTTCTGGAAAGTGTAGGGGGACAATTTCCTGGTGCAAGTGCTGGAGGAACTAACTAGGGGCGGAGCTCTTCTTGACCTGCTGCTCACAAACCAGGAAGAATTAGTAGGGGAAGCAAAAGTGGATGGAAACCTAAGAGGCAGTGACCATGAGATAGTCGAGTTCAGGATCCTGACACAGGGAAGAAAGGAGAGCAACAAAATATGGACCCTGGACTTCAGAAAAGCAGACTTTGACTCTCTCAGGGAACTGATGGACAGGATCCCCTGGGAGAACAACATGAGGTGGAAAGGAGTCCAGGAGAGCTGGCTGTATTTTAAAGAATCCTTATTGAGGTTACAGGGACAAACCATCCCGATGTGTAGAAAGAATAGTAAATATGGCAGGCGACTAGCTTGGCTTAACAGTGAAATCCTTGCTGATCTTGAACACAAAAAAGAAGCTTACAAGAAGTGGAAGATTGGACAAATGACCAGGGATGAGTACAAAAATATTGCTCGGGCATGCAGGAGTGAAATCAGAAAGCCAAATCACACCTGGAGTTGCAGCTAGCAAGAGATGTTAAGAGTAACAAGAAGGGTTTCCGCAGGTATGTTAGCAACAAGAAGAAAGTCAAGGAAAGTGTGGGCCCCTTACTGAATGAGGGAGGCAACCTAGTGACAGAGGATGTGGAAAAAGCTAATGCACTCAATGCTTTTTTTGCTTCTGTCTTCATGAACAAGGTCAGCTCCCAGACTACCGCACTGGGCAGCACAGCATGGGAGGAGGTGGCCAGCCCTCTGTGGAGAAAGAAGTGGTTCGGGACTATTTAGAAAAGCTGGACGAGCACAAGTCCATGGGGCCAGATGCGCTGCATCCGAGAGTGCTCAAGGAGTTGGCGGATGTGATTGCAGAGCCATTGGCCGTTCTCTTTGAAAACTCATGGCAATCGGGGGAAGTCCCGGACGACTGGAAAAAGGCTAATGTAGTGCCCATCTTTAAATAAGGGAAGGAGGAGGATTCGGGGAACTACAGGCCAGTCAGCCTCACCTCAGTGCCAGGAAAAATCACGGAGCAGGTCCTCAAGGAATCAATTCTGAAGCACTTAGAGGAGAGGAAAGTGATCAGGAACAGTCAGCATGGATTCACCAAGGGCAAGTCATGCCTGACTAATCTAATTGCCTTCTATGAAGGGATAACTGGCTCTATGGATGAGGGGAAAGCAGTGGACGTGTTGTTCCTGGACTTTAGCAAAGCTTTTGACACAGTCTCCAACAGTATTCTTGCCAGCAAGTTAAAGAAGTATGAGCTAGATGAATGGATGATAAGGTGGACAGAAAGTTGGCTAGATTGTCGGGCTCAATGGGTAGTGATCAATGGCTCCATGTCTAGTTGGCAGCCAGTATCAAGTGGAGTGCCCCAAGGGTCGGTCCTGGGGCCGGTTTTGTTCAATATCTTCATAAATGATCTGGAGAATGGTGTGGATTGCACTCTCAGCAAGTTTGCAGATGACACTAAACTGGGAGGAGAGGTAGATATGCTAGAGGGTAGGGATAGGATACAGAGGGACCTAGACAAATTAGAGGATTGGGCCAAAAGAAATCTGATGAGGTTCAACAAGGACAAGTGCAGAGTCCTGCGCTTAGGATGGAAGAATCCCCTGCACAACTACAGACTAGGGACCGAATGGCTCGGCAGCAGTTCTGCAGAAAAGGATCTAGGGGTTACAGTGGACAAGAAGCTGGATATGAGTCAACAGTGTGCCGTTGTTTTGGGATGTTTAAGTACAGGCATTGCCAGCAGATAAAGGGACATGATTGTTCCCCTCTATTTGACATTGGTGAGGCCTCATCTGGAGTACTGTGTCCAGTTTTGGGCCCCACACTACAAGAAGGATGTGGAGAAATTGGAGAGAGTCCAGCGGAGGGCAACAAAAATGATTAGCGGACTGGAAAACATGACTTAGGAGGAGAGGCTGAGGGAACTGGGATTGTTTAGTCTGCGGAAGAGAAGAATGAGGGGGGATTTGATAGCTGCTTTCAACTATCTGAAAGGGGGTTCCAAAGAGGATGGATCTTGACTGTTTTCAGTGGTAGAAGATGACAGAACAAGGAGTAATGGTTTCAAGTTGCAGTGGGGGAGGTTTAGGCTGGATATTAGGAAAAACTTTTTCACTAGGAGGATGGTAAAACACTGGAATGCATTACCTAGGGACGTGGTGGAATCTCCTTCCTCAGAAGTTAAGGTCAGGCTTGATGAAGCCCTGGCTGGGATGATTTAATTGGGGATTGGTCCTGCTTTGAGCAGGGGGTTGGACTAGATGACCTCCTGAGGTCCCTTCCAACCCTTGTATTCTATGATTCCATGACCCAGCTACCTAAAATAATACAAGTAGAAGTGAGAATCTGGATTCAAAAAGAGTAGATTGATCAAAAAGCAACACTAAAATTTGTTACTATGCAACATGTAAGGAATCTGATTCACGTGTGCAAAAGCACAATCAATAATAAGAGTAAAGAATAACGTACCACCCTGCACACCTCAACTCAAAGCTAGGAAGCACTGCAATCTAATGTTAAATTACTTGAATTAAAAGTTTTCATTTGATTACACTCACAAACTCAAGAGCAGATCTTTTTCCAATTTATTAACCAACAGCACAATTCAATATAATGAATAATTTAAGTTCAGGAGAGCTCAAGGATAGGAAAGGTGGAAAGTAAAAAGGTGTTGCATGTCAGAACTGAGCTGCATTTATTCACAAGTCTGTGGGAAGAACCTTAGTCCATAAAGGAGCCAACCCCAATAAGGCTAGAGATTGGACAGCCAGTCTCTCATAAGCACAAATACTTTTGTTGTTTGGAACATGTAATTTTTATCCCCCCATATCAATGGATATAAAGCAAGATCTCTTAGTTAATGTCATTTCCAAACTCTTAAACTGAAGAACCAGACAAACCTGGTCAAACAGAAAGTTGTCTAATCCCCAATATATGATACATACCTATGTCAATTCCCCTTCTAAGAGCTTGTTTATCACCATCTTGATGGCCAATTAAATCTTCCACCCAATGGATATAGTTAAGCCTCAAGGGAACAGTAGGAATAAGCCTCTCTAATGGAATATCAATTGTAAGTCCAAAGTCTTCTTTCAAAAGGGTGCACGTCAGAGCTCTCACAGCTTCTGGATCCTTGAAGTTTAGGCTGCAAGGCATAAAATGCAATTAACAGAAAAAAATCCTTGCATTATAGTTGGCACCAAGCACCAATATTTAGTTTTATGCATTACAGTAACAAGTGTCTTGTCAGCATTAATTAAAAGTATCATGAGGATAAAATCATAAACCACATATTCAAAACAAGAAATATCTCCTTAAATGGGATGGTTTTCAAGAAAACTTGTTTCTACACATAAAAACAAAATCCATCAAAAATAATTCAATTCCAGTAACAAAAATCAAGCGGACCACAGAGACTGTTTAGGCAGTATTCCTTAGCATCTGAGAAGGAAAAAGCCTTAAGTGGGTTTGTCCCAGAACCAGCAACCCTCAAAACACACATCCTTTTCTGTACTAACTATTATATTATGAGGGAATTTATTTCTTCAGTTTGTATTTTGAAAAGTTAAACATCTACATAAGGCAAACACTCAAAATTGGGACATGCCAGTAAAACTGAAGCTCTGTCCCTCGTGTAGGGGTATTCTGATTAAGTCTAATCACATACTGTTTTCCCCACAGCATCCCCGGCTCATTCAGGGCTACTAAGTGTGGACGGTGTTCCGGGGATGACCGGCGGTTGGGTAGCAAGGGAGGCTAAGCCCATGTCTACACTTCAGAGCCACAGCTGCAGCAGAATGCCCTTATCGGGTCAGCAACCCCATCTGTCAGAGCTACACTGACCTACACGCTCGCCTGTGGCTGGGGAAGAGGGAGGAGGGGGTGTTTCCCAGCGAGGGAAGGGTTGTTGCCAGGACAGCGACGCTGGAGGCGCGGGTTGGGGGGGGGGCGCCCCCGGCACGGGGACACCAGCCCACAGGCCGCCGGCGCACGGCGATGGCGGGAGAGGGAACGGGGCTCCCCGGGGCTGCCCCATGTGTCCGCGCTGACGCTCAGCTGCCGCCGCGGGGCCCTGGGCAACGGCGGCGGAAAATCCCAGCCCCCAGCGGGCCGCGGCCGCCGAGCCCCGTCAGACCTCCCCGCGCCCCCGGGGACCCACCTAGCCCGGCCGGAGAGGCTGGTCTGCACGTGCTGCCGGAAGGCCGGGTAGCGGGACGCCAGGTAGGCGAAGTCCGGTGGCTTGTCCCGGTAACGGTTTCTCGCGTGCATAGACTTATTCAGCGCCATGGCGGGAGGGGCGGGGCGGCGCGAGGCGAGGCGGCGGCGACTTGGGGGAGGGGGGCGTCGTCACGCGCACGAACAGGGCCGCGGCCCCGCGCGCGCACTGCGAGAGGGGAAGCGAGCGGGCCCGCGAGCCACCGCAGCCTTCCCCCGACAGGCCTCTACTAACTGCACATGCGCCCCCCTCCCATCCTGCATTGCGGACAACCTGCGCCAGCCCTTTGGCTGGGAGCCGTTAAGCCCGTCTCCGAATCCCGCCCCCACGTCGCAGCTCCGCCCCCTGGGGCCGGCTCCTGCTGGGAACGTGACTCCGGGCAGATGGGCGGGGGCGGGGCGCGCGCGCGACGCTAGCTGGGGGAGGAGCGGTCACCGCCTCCCCCTGCCCCCGCGCCCCATGGAAGGCGGGACTCGCGCGGGGGCGGGGGGACTCTGAGGAACTTCCCCGCGGCGGGCGGGGAGCAGGGAGCAGCTGCGGGGGCTTTGGGAGGAAGTAAAACCTCCCCCTCCTGGAGCCCCCACTCCCGGCAGCCGCCGCGGGCAGAGTGACTCGCCTGCTGTTCTCGCGGCTCTGCTCGCCGGAGGCGTCAGTTTAGCTAAATTGGCCCCTCCCGCACATTCCCCCGCCTGCTCCAGAGCCTGAGCGTCAGGCTCTCCTTAGGCAGAGGGGGCCGCGGAGACACGCAGCGCAGGCTCGTCCCGAGGCTCACCGGCGTGATGAGAGCTAGGGCTGGGAAGCCGCTCTGCTCGGCTTTGAAACTGTCCCCACTCGGGGAAGGAGGGCGGCAGGGTGGTCGTTTTAACCTGTAAAGAGGGTTTGTAGGATTCTTAGTGGCTCTGTTGTTTGCTTTCACGTTTGTCTAAAAGGGTGGCAGAGCGGGGGTTTCTCTACGATTCCCGGTGAGATTCCAGATTGTTTTAGTCGCTAGCTCTTACCCTGAGAGGAGATGGAATCATCCACGTGTGCGATAATTGGATATTTGTCCTGCTTTGGCATCGTCATCCGGGCCATCATGGCTGTTACCGTCACCGTCACGTGCTGAGACCTGGTGGCTTACAGTTTTATCACCAGTTATATCTATCTCACGCTTACCTTGAATCACAAAGTCCTCTAGAGCACGGGTTCTCAACTTTTTTCTTGCTGAGGACCCCCCTCAACATGCTATAAAAATAGCAGGGCCCAGTGGTGGGGGAGGGGAACCCTTGGGCATAGGCATAGTTTTACTTCTATTTGCGGGGGCAAGAGCTGGGGGGGCTCGAGCCAGCTCTTCACTGTGGGGTCCAGGGACGGAGTGCCACCTCCATCCTCTGACTAGCTCAGGAGGCAACCCAGCCTGTCTGGGCTGTGGGGGGATGCAACCAAAAAATATAACTCAAAGGGGGGACTCAGTTCAAAAAGTTTGAAAACTGCTCAGGCTGCAGGGAGTGGGTAGCTAGGGGTTACGTGCAGGCAGGGGGGTAACTAGGTACTGTGTATGGGTGCAGGGGGGGGCTCCCAGGGTTGCTCCCAGCTTCAGCCCCCCACTGCTCCTGGCTGGGGGTGGAGGGGCACTGGGGCTCCCAGCTTCAGCCCCACACCTCTCCCGGCTTTGGGGGCTTGAGGGGGTGCTGGCATCGGCCCTGCGTCACTCCTAGCTGGGGTGTCCTGTGCCGCTCCCAGCTGGGGTGGAGGGGCCGCTGGCTTTAGCTCCATGCCACTCCAGGCTGGGGTGAGGGGGTCGCCACCTTTAGCCCCGTGCCGCTCCTAGCTTTGGGGCAGGGGAGGCCGCCGCCTTGAGCACTCGGGCTTGGGGCCAGCTGCTGGGCTCCGCAGACCCCTGTATGAGAACTGCTGCTCTAGGGACATGGCTGTTGATTTTTCATAGAAGGCACTGAGATACAGTGATGGACACCACTATAAAACTCTAGGATTGAACCCACTGATGACGTGAGCATCTTTGGGGCAAGGACCACTTTTTGTGGTGCTAGGCACTGTGCACATACAATGGGGCCCCAATCCTGAGTTTGATTGCTAGACTCTACCACAATACAAAAAATCACCACCACTACTAAGCCTTCTTGTTCCCAATCCTGGGGTGAGGGAAGTAGACAGTATCAACTATGTGCTGAGTAACCCCTGAGATATAACTGCCAGAAAGATTAAACCAGTTAAACTTATGAACAGAGTGAATTTAAACATGAGGTTAAATACAAAACAATTAAAAATAATTAAGAGAGAGAAAAAACACCTAGTATTGCATACTCTTCCTTCTCTTTTGTCAATTTAGAGCAATGGCCTTATTTTTCAGGCCAGGGCCCGATTGTGCTAAAGTGCTGAAAGCAGAGATGGCAAGTGACAGTGTCTGTCCCAAAAAGTTTATAAATTTAAAGCAACAAGACACAATAAGTGGATGAGACAAGTGGGCAAGGGTAGAATGAAATAAAACAAACAAAAGGATATGCACTATTCTTAGCCAATCAGAAATGTGATCACAATTTGCCACTTGTCCAGCCATTATCTGACTGTACTTTCCTGTAAACAATACAGAAGAGATGAGTTCTGAAGAGATGAATTCTGATGGATTCTGACTGAGCACATTGCCCACTTCCCACATAAGTGCATATCAGAGTAGAGAACTGAATTTTGGGGGCTGTCATCACTGGTAGAGGTAAGACAGACATGAACCTTACTGTAAGATATAAGGTCAGATAGGTAGGGAAGAGTTAGACTGTGAAGGGCTTTGAGAGTACAGACCAGACGTTTGAGTCTGATACAGTGGAATAAGGGAAGCACTCAAAATTAGGAAATGCCAGTGCAACTGTAGCTTTGTCCCCAGCATATGTATATTTTGATTAAATCCATTATTCCTTTAAGGCAGGGGTGGGCAAACATTTTGGCCCAAGGGCCACATCTGGGTATGGAAATTGTATGGCAGGCCATGACTGCTCATGAAATTGGGGGTTGGGGTGTGGGCTCCAGCTGGGGGTGCGGGCTCTGGGGTGGGGCCAGAAATGAAGAGTTCAGGGTGTAGGAGGGGGCTCCGGCTGGGGGATGCAGGCTCTGGGATGGGGCTGGGATGAGGGGTTGGGGGTGCAGGAGAGTGCTCCAGGCTGGGACTGAGGGGTTTGGAGGGCAGGATGGGGATCAGGGCTGGGGCGCAGGAGGGGGTCGGGTGCAGGCTTTGGGTGGCACTTACCTCAAGCAGCTCCCAGAAGCAGCAGTATGTCCCCCTTCCGGCTCCTACGTGGAAGTGCGGCTCTGTGTGCTGCCCTGTCCACAGGCACCACCCCTGCAGCTCCCATTGGCCATGGTTCCCGACCAATGGATGCTGCGGGGGTGACACTAGGGGTGAGGGCAGTGTGCTGAACCCCCTTGCTGCCCCTACGTGTAGGAGCTGGAGGGAGGACATGCCGCTGCTTCCGGGAGCCACGGCACACGCGGAGCGGGGCAAGCCCCTGACCCCACTGAAGGGCTGGATGCGGCTCCCGAGCCATAGTTTGCCCACCCCTGCTTTAAGGGAATAATATACAATCCTATTACCTTAAATAGTTATTCAGACACTTCACTTTAAACAGATTGGATTAGATAAAATAGTAAAACAAATTTATTAATTACAAAGAGATAGATTTTAAGTGAGCATAAATAATGAGGCATAAAAGTCAGAAATGGTTACAAGAAAAATAAAGATAAAATGCCTACTAATATCTACTTAAGAAACCAATTTAGTTGCAAAACAAACTTTCTCACCACATGCTCCAGCAAATTATTAACCAAATTTTCAGGTCAGAACCCTGCCCTCAGTGTCCAATAGCTGTTTTATCTGCTCAGGTGCAGAGGATGAGGTGGACAGGAGGAGAGAGAGGGGTGCCTTAGGGTGTTACTCCCCTCTTTTTGTAGTTTTAGTCTCCTTCTTGAAAAACATTTCCAGCTGAGACCCAGGAGACAAAGAGTCTATGTGGAAGGATATTCCCTGATGTTTTTTTTTCACCTGTTTGAACTTCCTTTGTTTTCCCTCCTGCTTGATGACTCTGTTTACTGCTTAAATACAAATTAAAGCAGGCACACATTCATTTGTTTAGGATAGACCTGTTTGCTGACTTCTACTTGGGCAGGGCTGTGGTGTTTGGAACAGGTATTAATGTCATACAGAAAAATCTTATAACTTCACATATGTTTTCACACATATTTTATCAGAATGATACTGAGCAGCAAATTATGAGTTTTCAAATGATAACTTACCAGGCATACCTTGTACAAAGATTATTACAATAGGGTGTAGGGTGTGAATACAGAGGTGTGTTCTGTCACACCCTCTTTCTCAGAGCCTAGCTACAACTTGGACTTCTTGAGATACAGAAGAATTGGCGATGATTAGAAGATGGTGGTCTTTCTGCCTCAGCCTAAAGGAGGGTTGGTATCAATTTACAGTCACAAAGCCCCTACAGTAAGTGCTCTAAAAACTTTTTGTGACAGCTGTGTTGCTTCTTAGGGCACCCAGAACTGTGAGTCACCTTGTCACCACCTGCCTCCAGTATGAGGGGGCCTTGCTTGTGCTGGCTGGGTGTTGGTTCCCTAACATAATCAGCCTGTCAGCAACTCAAGCTCTATCCGCTGAGCTACACCAGCTCTGTCTTTGCCTTGTAGGTTGACAACAGATTCTCCCCCAGACCATGAGCCTATTCAGTGTCCCCCTATGTTATCCAGCCACTGATCACTGGATATCCATAGAAATCTCAGATCCTCTGTTTCCAAAGGAACAATGTACCCCAGTTTCACCTTACACCTTTGCTCCTGTACTATGCATGGAACTTGAGTTCAGTTATTTAAAAAAAAAGAAAGAAAGAAAGAAAGAATAGAGATTAAATTAAAAAGCTGTGTAAGAGATGGGAACATAGGTTATATATAAAACAACATCATAACATGCCTTCTAAAGCCTAACCTTAACTAACAAGTTATCTTCCTATTTTAAGAAGTTTATCCCACCCAAAGTTCTTCAGTGTTTCCAACCAAGCCTGGTTGAAAAGACCCCTTCTCATAAGATGAAGTTTGCTGGCAGCTTGTCCTCACAGATTGAAGAGATCTATAGGGGTTCATCTGCATGCCAGATATAGTTTCAAAAGTTCATTGTCTCACCCCTAAACACAATAACTCCTGCTGCTCTTCCTATTAATCTCCTCTCCTAGAAGATTTCACAATTCTTCATTTGCATTTGGCTGACACATGTGAGTGGATGCCCACTGTGAAGCATACAATGTTCAAAATGCACATGACCAGACAGAAATAAGCATCTTTCCCCCCTCTTGCAGTTACTAAGGAGAATGGGAGATAGGCCAGCAAGGGATCCATTCTCCCAGATAGCCAGCAGCTGTTTGTAACTCCCGGAGCAGTTCAGCCAGTCACAGAACAGCATCATGGCCGAGCGGGATGCTGGAGAAGGCACCTCTGGTGAGTATGCAAGTCCAATTAATATTTGGAGGTCACATATTATTATACTCTGTTTAATTAAAAAAAAATTATGAAGTACAGTATCTATTTGCTTCCCAGTAGCTGCACCAGGTAGGCAGAGAGTGTTCCAGTGTTTACGTGCGGAGATCTACCACACCTCATTTTCTTCTTTTGTTATCAATGGTAGCAGATACTGTAATCAAGAAGAGTAATTAAAGAGAAATTGCTTCTAAAGTTGGCATTTTTCACTTCTCTGACAGTCAACTGAACCATGTAAAATTGCAAATATGAATCAAAAACAGACAGAGCAGGGATAATGTGAAAAAAAAAACCCTTTTATATTGGCTTGAGCAGGCATGAAATGATGCAACTGTAAGTGTTCAGGCCTCTGGAAATACACAGCAGTACAGTTAACTGTATTCAGAAGGATTCTGGAGATACATGGCAGTACAATTATAATTTGTACCATTAATTACTTGTACCTTATTGATTACATTAAGCAGTGACCAATGTATTTTAAAATCTAAATGTTTTATATGATTACCACTTTAGATTTAATTGTTCATGGAATTGCAGTGAATTGACAATTATATATTTATAAATGTTGGAGTCTATGATTTGGTTCGCCCCCCCGCCCCCCCCCCCCCGCTTTTCTGGAATGGTCCATGGCATCAAGAATGGATCAATCATTGGTGTAAGGCATACCTGTGCTTGTCTGTATCACATGTACTAAATGTGATAATGACTTTCACCGTGTGAAACAGCCTTAAGGATGCTCTATGGTACTTTTTAACAGTTCAGAATGTGTTTTTTCTGTTACTTTAATATATTAAGAAATGGTCTTGATGACAACAATATGTGTTTTTCTTCCTGCTTTTAGGGCTTTTGGTTTACTTTGTGTATTTACCTTAACATCATTTGATTTTAACGAATTAAGTGCATGCTTGGTGTAAAATAATCTTGTAAAATTCAAAGATCATAACAGTAGTTGCTTTAAACAATCCTGAAAACTTTCTTTCCCTTATAAACTTTGTTTCCTTGTCTTTGAATATCTATAGTGTCCCTAGAGCAGTTGTTGTTATATAGTTGTATGTTTACAAGTAAAGTTTGGGTTGTAAAAAGGATAAAAATCTTACTAAGGCACTTATGTCCAGCTATGTCAAGTGTCTATACTAAAATGCAGCTCCCACTGATGTAACTCACCCACTACACTGACTTAATCACTCCACCTATGGGAGAGGCGTAGCGCTTAGGTCGATGTAGTTAGATCGATGCAGTGTCAGTATAGATCAGCGATATACAGACGGAGGCTTGCGAGCCACAAGTGGCTCTTTAATGTGTAGCCTGTGGCTCTTTGTAGCACATATTAAAACACTGCGTGATATAATTATTAGCCAATCAGGGTGCTTTTACTGTTATTAACCAATTGTATTTGATAAAATAATAATACTTGGTCAGTCATTTTGCTGTGAGAACTATATATATACTGTATAAATATGAATATATAGTACTATAGTAAATGAAACAATGAATTCACACTACTGTGGCTCTTCCGGGTAATGTTGATTGATCGCTAATTTGGTTCCTGAACTACTGAGGTCTGAGTATCACTGGTGTAGACTCTGTGTTGCTTACACTGACTGTTGCTACTTTTCAGAAGCCATCCCACAATGCCCCACACTGACAGTTAAATTGGGGCAAGCACTCCTGGTGATGACACAAGAAGTGTAGTGTGGACATGTAAAACCGATTCAATTACAACCATGGCTGTACGTTGATGTAACTTAGGTAAACTTAATTTAGTAGTGTAGACTTGGCCTAAGTGAAGTCATTTGGTTAAAGGAACTGGCCCAATTGAGAAGAGTGAGCAGGGCTAGCTAATAGAAGATTGGAACGGATTAGATGATCTGGGTTTTATTGACGCACTGCCTCTGACCTGAGCAATGACAAACAAGTTATTTCACTTCTATGTCACGGGTTTCCCCAACTGTAAATAATAATGATACTGACCTTCTTTGTAAAGCACTTGGAGATCTACAGAAATGTGCTATATGAGAGCACATTATTTTTATTATAGAGCTTTAAATAGAAAGGGGATCTTAACATTAACTATACAGGAACTGCCACTTCACTATAATTATTCCCTGTGCTTAATCAAAGAGATTTTACTATTTTTTAATATTAACTGTGTATCGTTTGCAAGTTCACTTAAAATTTGCTGGCATCTCATTAACAGACTAATCCTCCAAATGTCTTGAGGCCTCCATTCATGCTCACATTCAACTCTTTTCCTCACTCGCAATCAGCCAGCTCTCCTCCAACTTCCCCAAGTCTTTGGGACAATTGAATTCTATGTACAAAAGAGGAGATCCTTCATTCCACAAATCCAGTGTTCCATCTCTGGCTGTGGCCCATGCTGGTTGCTTCTGGGGTCCCCCCTCTCCTGTCTCTCTCTTCCAGTGGTATGCAGGAGAGGACGAAATGGACAAATGCAGACTGGAAGCAGGGTTACAAACTGGGCTTTTATTTCAGAGTGTTTAGTGTATTTACAAGAGTTTTTAAAAAATGGCCTGGCCCTGTGCAGGAGACAGAGAACCCCTGCTCAAAAGGTGTGAGGATAATTTGAGCCCTTAGCAATACCACATCTCACAAGGGCTAACACTTGGAGGAATGTAACACTGAGCACTCATGGGATGGAGACTGGGAAGTAGTGTGAAATTATTCAGAAGTTCCTAACAAAATATATGCCATCATATTTTCAGTTAAATCAGATTAAGCAAATCACCCAAAGGCAGACACACATATGAGGCCACAGTCACGCATGCCTGCCTTGCCTGAGTGTAAGCAGAGACGTGCAGATGCCCTCATGCCACTCTATGTGCATGCACTTTTCCATTCTCAACCAGTCATTCACGTACGCACACAGGCAAGTACATTCAAAGCCACACTCGCACCCATCCATGCACGCTTGCTCTTGTTCATGCACACACACAGTGACACATATACACGTCCTTTGTTAATGCTCTTTTACATGTGTTTTAGGTACAGAAAAGAGCTATAGAAATAGCACCAATCTCACCTGACCTATCAGCACCTGAGAAACCCCATTACTCCCCTTGAGCAATAGAGGATCAGGAAGATAACTTCTCCCTTTTTCTTGTGGTGGCACCATCCAACCACTGAACACCCATGACTAGGCCCCAGTCGATGTTCCCTTTCCAGGGCTGGGAGGCTGGGTTCTGCATTGTAGGTTGGCCTCCATGTTTCAGTCACAGAAGCAGTCTGTTTCGTCCTTTCGGAGGTGCTCCCCCATGACAGTTGCTGTAGGACTCTCTCTTGGTTTGACGGCATAAGTGACTTTGTGGTTCACTGAAAAGTGATCATTAACCTTCCACCAGCATCACCTGCTGCCAACCCCAACAACCATACCAGAGGGGGTGGGGAAAAGAGATGGAGACACACAAGAAAGAAAGAGTGAACTAGAATCCTCTCTGAAGAGGAGGGACAGAGCTACAGAAGGGAGCACGAAAGCAGAAGAGGTTAGAGTTGCCTGTGCAGGAGGTAAGAATGGGGGTTAGGGCTGCCTGGACAATGCCTCCTGGATAGCCTCGCTGCAACCACTCAGCTCCATCTGGTTGAGGACATAGCTGATGCGCTCCACTGTGGCACCCTGGCCCATCTGCAGCCTCCATTGTCTCAGCATCTCATATTGGGCATCCCGCACGCGCCGCTGCTCCAGCTCGATTCGCTCAATCTCATAGTCACTCAGCCCCAGGCGTCGCACAAACTCCTTCCACCGAGACAGCAACACATGGTCCGCCACAGTATAGAGAACAACAGGGTCTGGGTGAAACAAGCAAGGGGACATCAGCAGCAGGGTCTGGGGAAGTGGAGGGGGGACGCAAACGGCACCAGTGTGGTCTGGGTGGGAAACATGATGGTGCCATGTTGGGAAGCACCTCCCTCAGATAAGGTCTTGCATCCCTCTGAGTGATCACACAGACACATGTCACACCTGGGTCTGAGCCTATCTACAAATGAATATGGAGGATCCCGCAAGCTTGTTCACAGGGATGGTCTTACATACACATGCACACACATGCCAGGCCATTCTTGTAAAGATGCTTGCACTGTGTCACTGCCACGCATTCACACACTAAAGTACAGCAGGCCATAAACTCACCAAAACAAGACTGTCACACACAAGACTGGACACATGCAACAGGCCACCCTTGGCTGGCCTCATGCAAACACACACACATGTGAACTCATAGGTACTAGATCTTCTTGGGCACAGGGCTGCAACTGATGCACAGAATTGTCATGCACATATGCACACAGGTGCACATGCTGCACAGACACATGCACATCCCACCCCCACATGCATGCAGAAATCCCATTTCTCAGGGGGAGCTGCACTCACTGTCTGGGAGTTGAGTCTTTCCAGCGGGTCTGACACAATCTGGTAGCTCTTGTGCAACCATTGACCTTGGCACAGCATTGGCTGTCCACACTTTTTCTATCTGGGGTGGTACCGGAGCAAAGGTGGCAGCTTTCCTCTCGTTCATCACAACCTGTGAGAGACAAGTATTTACTCTGGAATCACCACTGGAGCAACCCAACACCCACTATATCTGAGGGGAACAGCTGCTACTGCACACTTAACAGGGTAGTGGATCAGGGACCCAGGAGTTAAAACTTTCCCATGAGGGAGGGGAACCACCCAAAGACACCTTATTTGTGGGGATGGGGGTCAAACATTTCTTACCTGCAGAGCAAAAGGGGTTAAACTTTCTCTTGGCATCAGAAAATGGGAGTCTAAAAGGAAACAGCTACAGAACTGAGTCATGCCGGGAGCCCAGCTCGGGGCCCCATGGTCTCAGAGATCTCAAATGAGTTCCAGAGGAGGGAGGGGACAGTCCCTCTTTATACAGTCTTGAGGAGATCCCAATACTGCACTCAGCTCTGAGCCCCTTAATCCCAGAGAGGTAGCGACAAACTGAGGGAGCTCAGAGAAGAGCCACAGAAATGCTCAGGGGGCTGGAGGGATCAAGTTCTGAGGAGAAATTCAGCGAGCTAAATCTGCCAGGCTTGGCCAGGCCAGGCATAAAGGATGGGGGGGAAACAGGGTGAGACATGAGACCCATCTGCAAGTGTCTGAGAAGCATGAATCCTGAGAGAGAGGAGAATGGGGCAAGATGAAGCCTGGGGATAGGAACTCAGAATCTATTCCTCACTCACCAGAGGGTCTGTGAAACTGAGTCCTGGTCTACACTACGAGTTTAGGTCGAATTTAGCAGCGTTACATCGATTTAACCCTGCACCCCATCCACACAACGAACATTTTTGTCGACTTAATGGGCTCTTCAAATCGATTTGTGTACTCCTCCCCAACGAGGGGATTAGCGCTGAAATCAACATCACCGGGTCAAATTTGGGTGAGTATGGACGCAATTCGATGGTATTGGCCTCCGGGAGCTATCCCACAGTGCTCCATTGTGACCGCTCCAGACAGCACTCTCAACTCGGATGCACTGGCTAGGTGGACAGGAAAAGCCCTGCGAACTTCTGAATTTCATTTCCTGTTTGGCCAGCGTGGCAAACTGATCAGCGCAGGTGACCATGGAGTCCCAGAATCACAAAAGAGCTCCAGCATAGACCAAACGGGAGGTACTGGATCTGATCACTGTATGCGGAGACGAATCCGTGCTATCAGAACTCCGTTCCAAAAGACGAAATACCAAAATATTTGAAAAAATCTCCAAGGGCACGAAGGACAGATGCTATAACAGGGACCCGCACCAGTGCCACGTGAAACTTAAGGAGCTTAGGCAAGCCTATCAAAAAATCCAAGAGGCTAACGCCCACTCGGGGTCAGAGCCCCAGACATGCCACTTCTATGATGAGCTGCATGCCATTCTAGGGGGTGCCCCTACAACTACCCCACAACTGTACGTGGACTCCTGCAAGGGAGTCTCACGCAACAGGGATGAGGAGGTTGAAGACAGCGCACACCAGGCAAGCGGACAAACCATTCTCTCCAACAGCCAGGAACTGTTTATCACCCTGGAGACAGTACTCTCCCAACCCAGGCTCCCAGACCTTGAAGGCGGAGAAGGCACCTCTGGTGAGTGTACCTTTGTAAATATAATACACGGTTTAAAAGCAAGCGTGTTTAAAGATTAATTTGCCCTGAAGACTTGGGATGCATTCGCGGCCAGTACAGCTACTGGAAAAGTCTGTTAACATGTCTGGCGACGGAGCGCAAATCGTCCAGGGACATCTCAATGAAGCTCTCCTGGAGGTACTCCCAAAGCCTTTGCAAAAGGTTTCTGGGGAGGGCAGCCTTATTCCATACTACATGGTAGGACACTTTACCATGCCAGGCCAGTAGCATGTAGTCTGGAATCATTGCATAAGAAAGCATGGCAGCGTATGGTCCCGGTGTTTGCTGGCATTCAAGCAACATCCGTTCTTTATCTCTCTGTCTTAGCCTCAGGAGAGTGATATCATTCATGGTCACCTGGTTGAAATAGGGGAATTTTATTAAAGGGACTTTCAGAGGTGGCCGTTCCTGCTGGGCTGTTTGCCTGTGGCTGAAAAGAAATCATCCCCGCTGTTAGCCATGCAGTCGGGGGAGGGGTGAAGCGATCATCCCAGAGAATTGGGTGTCGGGGGGGTTTAGCTGGGTTTGTGCTGCACGTTAACCCAAAAACATCAGCCCCTCCTTTTAAATGGTCAATGTGTTTTTTTCAATTTTAATCTCCCTTTTTTTCCTCCCGCAGCTGCAAATGTTTCAACGCTGCGACTAGCATCTCCGTCCCAGAGGCTAGTGCAGATAAGAAGGTGGAAAAAAACGCACTCGTGATGAAATGTTCTCTGAGCTCATGCAGTCCACCCAAACTGAAAGAGCCCAGCAAAATGCGTGGAGGCAGACAATGGCAGAGTCCAGCAAAGCACAAAATGAACGCAAGGACAGGAGGGATGCACGAGAGGACAAGTGGCGGGAGCAACAGGAGAGGTGGCAGGATCAAGAGGAAAGGTGGCGGCAGCATGATGAAAGGAGGCAGGATGCAACGCTGAGGCTACTGTAGGATCAAACTGATATGCTCCGGCGTATGGTTGAGGTGCAGGAAAGGCACAGACCACCACTGCAGCCTCTGTGTAACCAACCACCCTCCTTCCCAAGTTCCATAGCCTCCTCACCCAGACGCCCAAGAATGTGGGGGGAGGCGCGGCGGCTCCGGGCACCCAACCACTCCACCCCAAAGGACTACCCAAACAACAGAAGGCTGGCATTCAATAAGTTTTGAAGTGCAGTGTGGCCTTCTCCTCCCCTACCCCACCCGGTGCTTCCCTCCACCACCCCTCCTGGGCTACCTTGGCAGTTATCCGCCTATTTGTGTGATGAATTAATAAAGAATGCATGAATTTGAAACAAAACAATGACTTTATTACCTCTGCAAGTGGTGATGGAAGGGGGGAGGGGAGGGTGGTTGGCTTACAGGGAAGTAGAGTGAACCAAGGGGGCGGGTTTTCATCAAGGAGAAACAAACAGAACTGTCATACTGTAGCCTGGTCAGCCATGAAACTGGTTTTCAAAGCTTCTCTGATGCGCAGCATGCCCTGCTGTGCTCTTCTAACCGCCCTAATGTCTGGCTGCGCGTAATCAGGGGCCAGGCGATTTGCCTCAACTTCACACCCCACCATAAACCTCCCCCCTTACTCTCACAGATATTATGGAGCACACAGCAAGCAGTAATAACGATGGGAATATTGGTTTTGCTGAGGTCTAACCGAGTCAGTAAACTGCGCCAGCACACTTTTAAACGTCCAAATGCACATTCTACCACCATTCTGCACTTTCTCAGCCTATAGTTGACCAGCTCCTGACTACTGTCCAGGGTGCCTGTGTATGGCTTCATGAGCCATGGCATTAAGGGGTAGGCTGGGTCCCCAAGGATAACTATAGGCATTTCAACATCCCCAACGGTTATTTTCTGGTCTGGAAAGTAAGTCCCTTCCTGCAGCTGTTGAAACAGACCAGAGCTCCTGAAGAAGCGAGCGTCATATACCTTTCCCGGCCATCCCACGTTGATGTCGGTGAAACGTCCCTTGTGATCCACCAGTGCTTGCAGCACCATGGAAAAGTACCCCTTTCAGTTTATGTACTGGCTGCCTTGGTGATCCGGTCACAAGATAGGGATATGGGTTCCATCTATTGCCCCACCACAGTTAGGGAATCCCACTGCAGCAAAGCCATCCACTATGACCTGCACATTTCCCAGAGTCACTACCCTTGATAGCAGCAGCTCAGTGATTGCGTTGGCTACTTGGTCACAGCAGCCCCCACAGTAGATTTGCCCACTCCAAATTGATTCCCGACTGATCAGTAGCTGTCAGGCATTGCAAGCTTCCAGAGGACTATTGCCGCTCGCTTGTGAACTGTGAGGGCTGCTCTCATCTTGGTATTCTTGCGCTTCAGGGCAGGGGAAAGCAAGTCACAAAGTTCCATGAAAGTGCTCTTACGCATGCGAAAGTTTCGCAGCCACTGGGAATCATCCCAGACCTGCAACACTATGCAGTCCCACCAGTCTGTGCTTGTTTCCTGGGCCCTGAATCAGCGTTCCATGGCATGAGCCTGCCCCATTGCCACCAGGATGGCCAAATTGCCGGGGCCCGTGCTTGGGAGAAGTCTGTGTCCATGTCCTCATCACTCTTGTCACCGTGCTGCCATTGCCTCCTCGCCTGCTTTTACAGGTTCTGGTTCTGCATATACTGCATGATAATGCATGAGGTGTTTACAATGCTCATAACTGCTGCGGTGATCTGAGCGAGCTCCAGGCTTGCCATGGTATAGCGTTTGCAGGAGAGCAGAGTTGCAGGGGCAGCGGTGGTTGGATGACCAATTTTGCAGATCTACTGCACTGTCTGCTGCCAGGACACAACAGCTGAGCGGGCTGCATGCTTGCCGTGTTATAGCAAGACAAGAGCAGCTGAGCAGAGTTGCAGTGGAAGCAGCCCTGCGAGATCAGCAGGAGAGCAGAGTGGCAGCGGAAGCGGTGGATGATGACGGCCACATAGAGGACCTGTGAGGTGGATTCATGGCATCAGGAGAGCAGAGTGGCAGCGGAAGTGGTCGTTCGATGACGATAGTTTGCAGACCTACTGCACCGTCTGCTGAAAGCAGTATGGCACCCACACAGAAAAAAGGCACGAAACAATTGTCTGCCATTGCTTTCACGGAGGGAGGGGCTACTGACTACATGTATCCAAAACCACCCGCAACAATGTTTTTGCCCCATCAGGCATTGGAAGCTTAACCCAGAATTCCAAAGGGCGGCAGAAACTGTGGGATAGCTACCCACAGTGCAATGCTCCAAAAGTCGACACTAGCCTCGGTACTGTGGACACACTCCACCGACTTAATGCGCTTAGTGGGGACACACACAATCAACTGTATAAAATCGCTTTCTAAAAAATCAACTTCAATACATTCGACCTAATATTGTAGTGTAGACATACCCTGAGAAGTTGTCTCTTTATGTATAGGACCCAGAGCCTTAGTGCTCGGGATGTTCAGAAGTACAAACCCTGAGAACAGGCTGGGGGAAGAATATTGCCCTGGGCCCCAGGCAGGTGGAATGGGTCTGAGGGGAATGATAATCTGAAGGTAGGTTTCTGCACTGAGTACCTTGCTTACTTCAGATACTGGCTCCCTCTTTGGCTGCTGCGTAGAAACTGAAAAAAGAAGAAATTGTTTTCACTTCCTCCCCGCCAAGATAAACAGAAAAAGCAGCTCAAGCCCACGGGTGCCTCTATAGCTCTGACTTCACTCGAGGGATTTTAGTGAAATGCACAAATCCCAGCAACAAGCTCACGGGAGGGATTCTCATCACAGGCGTGAGTATGGATGCAAGACTGTAAGAACTGCCAAGATCAGGACAATGAGCTCATCTACCCTGGCATGCACCTCCATCCTTGCACTAGATCAGACCAATGGGATGCCGAGCCCCATATGTCCCTCCCTCCCTCCCTCCCCCCCCCCCCCGCAAAATCCCCCCAGCCGGTATCACCACAGAGACCGTTGTACTCACCACAGGAGTAAAAAATAGCGGTTGTCAATTTTTGACGGTATTGCTTGATCAATTTAACTGCAAAGAGCAGTCCAAGGCTAGCTGCAAGCACAACGACGAGGCCAACGAGTAAGATGGTATGACCTAGACGAGGGAGAAACGTTGAGTGAGTAACAGAAGGAAGGGGAGAGGGTGGGAGTAAGGACAGGCGCAAGACTGGAAAGGGAACATGTGAAGATGGGGATGGGAGTGAAAGCGGAGGAAAAGTGGGGAGAGAGGAGGATGCATAGGGCAGTAATAGGGCAGGGAGGATGGCGATGGGGTTGGTAGTGAAAGCAGAAGCAAATGTTGGAGGAATGCCAATACTGTACCCCAGTAGTTACCCTGCACCGAGGGGGAAGTTGATGGCCTTGGCACTGCGTCACAGACCTTCTTACATTCTTCTTCATTACAGCTGAAAGAGGGAAGCAGAAATCTGAGTGATGTGGGGAGTGAGGGCAACATGTGTCAAGTATTCTTAGAGAGTGCCCCATTTCACAGCCCCTTGCAAATCTGTCTGGTGACAGCACTAGGGGGCAGCCTGAGCTTGGAAGATGAGGTTATTCGATCTGCCTGCAGAAGGTCAGTGCCTAATGGAGTCCACTCTCACAGTTGCATAAGTAGGGGGAGCATAGGAACAGGAAACCAACCTGTTGCAAGGGTTGCAGCTATTTTTGTGCAGGAAGTATCCAGCATGACAGACACAGATCGTGTCACTGTTCTTTGTACCTGTAGAGAAAAGAGGGAAACTTGAGCCCCAGGGGAGATGACGGAGAAGGAAAATCCCTTGAGGGTGGGGAGAGGATGATCTCTCTTTGGGGGTGGGGAAACTGTTGTCAGGAAGGTGAATCACTCCATGGCATGGGTGTTTGGGAGGAGATGGGGGCAGGTGTGACACTCCCCGGTAGATGGTGGTTGGGGAAAACTGTTTCAGAGCAGGGGGATCACTCTCTGGCACAGGACAGACGGAAACTGCTCCAGTGTAGCAGAAACTGGGTTGAAGGATGGAAACAGAGAGGTGCACAAGGGAAAAAATTCACTACAGAGCAAGCAGGAGGGGAAGGAGAGGGAGAAGTGGCTCCAGAGCAGCAGGCATGAGTGAGGAAGCCAATCAGGGCAGGGGGGAAGGGAGAAATCACTCTGAGCTGTGGGATGTCATGTGTGGGCAATATCTGTAAGAAAAAATGCTCTAGTGCAGTTGTGAGGGAAACTGCTCAAGAGGAAGTCACACCATGAGGGAGGGAGGGAACCAGCTAAAGGGCAGGGCAGGGTGGAGGAGAGGCAAAACTCACTTGAGGAAGGGAGGGAAAATGGCTCCAGAACACATGGGGGGGGGACAGGGAGCGCACTAGGGGGAGGAGGGAGGGAAACAGCTCTAAGTCAGAGGAGAGCGAAGGAAATTGCTCAAGGGCAGGGGGAGGAGGGAAGTCACTCTAGGGCAAGCATGAGTGTGTTCAAGTGTGAGAGGGAGAGAAGCAAGAATGGGAAGGGGCACGGCAGAGGAGGGGACACGCCTAAGGGGCAGGGAAATTCATACCACGGAAGGTGTGAGACGTGGAAGGGGAAAATTGCCAAAGAGAGGGAGACTAGCTTCAGAACAATTGGGTAGGGAGCTGTACTATGGGAAAAAAAGGAAAACAGACTACAGGAGAAAGGGGATGGAGGAGGAAATGAGCATAGGTCAGGAGGGAGATGGTGCGGGACTAGGGCCTGGTCTACACTAGAAAATTAGATCGGTTTAACTCTGTTGGTCAGGGATGTGAAAAATCCACACTCCTGAGTGGCATAGTTAAGCTGATCTAAGTTTCTGTGTGGACAGTGCTAGGTCAATAGAAGAATTCTTCAATCAATCTAGCTACCATCTCTCAGGGAGGTGGATTATCTATGCCAATGGGAGGCATTCTCCCATCAGCATAGGTAGTGTCTACACTGAATTGCTACGGTGGTGCAACTGTAGCATTTCAAGTGTAGACAGACCCGTAGTCTCTCCATAAGAAGGAAAGGGGTATGGAAAAATCACTCCCAAGTCAGGGAGAGGCTGGAGGAGAGAACTGCCCCATGGCAAGGGAGAGGGAAATCAATCAAGGGCAGGGGGAACAGGGGAGAAAGTGATTCTACGGCAGTGTGGGAGTGCATCACTCCAGGGCATAGGAGGTGTAAAACTGCTCCAGAGTGTGAGAGAGAGTAGGATCCTTCCAGGGCTTATTGAGGGGAGTGGGAAGACATTGCTCCAGAGCAGCAGGGGAGAGGTATCCAGAGTAGAAGGAAAAATTTGCTCAGGACAGAGCAGACTGGCTCCAGCACAGGCAAGGTGGGCAGAGGTGGGAGGAATTAATATGAAGCAGGAAATTTCTCCTGGATATATGGAGGGGGGAAAAGTTCACTCTGTGGGTCAGGAGAGAGAGAGATAATCTGCAATGGGGGAGCAAAGACTGCACTGGGGCAAGGAGGGGTAGCGAAGCCTGTAGAAGGTGAAATCATTCCTGGACTCAGGAAATAAAGTAGGAGGGAAGGAACAAGAAATTGCTCCAGAAGAGAAATAACTCCAGGGCAGGGGATTTGGCTCCCTCAAGACAAGTGGGTGAGAGGAAGGGATTGCTATGTCCTGCCCTGGCAGCAGTAGCAGCTGTCTGCGTCACACTCACATTTTTGCCGGATGGTCCCGTTGTGGCATAGGCTGCAGTTCAGACATTTGAATAAAATACTGTCTGTTTTCTGAAATTGGTTGGGCAGACAGCCACAGACAGTATCCTTCTTTTCAGTGCACTCAGACAGTGTTATCTGCTGGAATTCTGAGGGGAGACAGAGAGGGAGAGAGATGATTCCGCCCTCTTTCCACCACTGGGTCCTCTTCATGGTGACAGCACAGGCCGGAAACAGACATCATCATCCTCTGCTCTCCCCCAACTAAGAGTTGGTACCAAAGAGTCTGACGATCACTTCCTCCAAGCTCTTGTCCTCATCAGAACACCACCACCCCATTGCAATTACCGACACTCTCCCTATCCCTTTCCTCCACTGTTCTTGTCCCCATCCACCCACCTCCACTCTATCCTAATTCCTCACCACCGCAGCCCCACGTCCACTCCTGCAGTCCCTGTCCTGCCACCACCACCCACTTCCCCCATCCCCATCCTCTGACGGGTGAGACTCACCTGAACGGCACCGCTGGCAACTAATGCATTTCCTCAAAATGTTATCTGTAGCCGTGAACGTGCCCTTAGGACATTGCGTGCAGCGGGTCGCAAGACTGTCTGACTGACAGTCTTCTGCCAAGTAAGTCCCTGAAACAGAATCACCTAACAGGGATCTGACAGGCATAGAGAGACATTCTCCTAGGGCAAATGAGAGCCAGGGACACTGCAGGGGAAAGGGGAATCCAGACCTGAGAGTCTGCTCTAGCTATAGGCAAACTAGACAGTTGCCAAGGGTGGCAGCTTTCTGGGGGGTGGCTCCCCCATGGCATTGTGACCTGGCATGCTAAAGGGTGGGGTGATTTTGTAGTGGGAGGGGTACACACTGAAGTTTTGCCTAGGCAGCAGATTGTCTTGAGCAGCATCTGCCTGAGAGTGCAAGTAAATGGTATGTTTCCTTAGTCCCAGCAGGGGATGCACTCACCAGGGTGGGGGGACAAGGGGAGAGGAGATCCCATGACTAAGAGTACATGTCTCCTTTACCCCAGGATGTGGCATTCTCACCAGGGATAGCTGGGGAACAAGAGATATTTGGACTGAGAGTTCAGGAAACAGGAATTCCTCTCTGGCCTTAGCAGTAATGACTCACTGTTACACTCTATTGTACCTGCGTGGCATCTCATGCAGCAGTGGGTCCTGTTGGAGTGTAGGTACTCTCCCACCTGACACTTTAGCTCCCTCTTCTTTCTCCCCAGGGATATCCCATGGATTTGTAGGGTATCTGGGTTTGGGGCTGCTCCCAAGCATTCCTCAGCCCATACCCAGGCCAGAGTTAGAATGAGCTGCAAAGGAAAAAGACCATTGTGAGAAATTATTTCTTTGGGTAGAATTCACAGCTGAGCCTAGCACCAGCCTGTCATGACAATGAGACCAACTGAACTGACCTACTTTCTGAAGAAAGACTGTAATGGATACAAGGCCTATGGACGAATATGAACCACATGGAATTTTAAAGAAGGACTGAAATCCCTTCACTTGAGTCATGCGAAAGACAACCTAATTCCTGATGAAATCTTTTTTTGTAATACATTTCACTGTTTAAAAACTAATATGCTCCAGGACTACAAAGACAGACATCCTGAGACCTCCAAAACTGTCTAGAAAGCTTCAGAGCAATGTAACATCATTACAGCAACTCACTCATCTATAATTATACGAATATCACACACACCCTCCCTTTATTTTAATGTTTTTGTTTTATCGGTGTTTGGTTGGGAAAATTGCTTTAACAAAATAATTTATAAAGCTGTGAGCTGAGAATGTTTTTGACTGCAGTCTTATTACTATTTCCATCAGTTAAGAAAAGTTATATTTTCCTTCCTCATTTAAAAACTTTTTTACTTTGTATGTTACCTCACACTGTTTATTGAGAAGTTAAGCCCTGAGCTGTGAGAAAAGAAAGAACACCCGATGTGAAAACTTTTTAATGCACTACACTCTAAAAGCTAACACTTGATAGTTTGGTGGCCTATATAGGCATAATGAGTTAAATAATATTTTTCCCTTGTACCTGGAATGGGCTGACTTCTCAATGAGAAGTGTGCTGTGAGAATGTACTTGTTTTGCTTTGCTTCTGTGAAATTGTTTTGATCTTTGTTTTTATAAGTTCTTTGTAATTTTATTTGAGGGCAATGTTTTCCTAACTTGCTCTTGTGAAAGGGATTAGTACAGCTGCAAAGAAACAGACTTTTTTCTGCTGTGAGAACTCTAGCAAAGTGAAAGCTAAACCAATAAAGAGTTGCGGTTGTGGGTTTAGGAAAAGATAAGCATACAAAGGTGCCTATTACAGCTGTATGCCATCCTATTCCCCTCTCAAAAGTTAGAAGTTTTTAAGAGAAAGTTACACATGTGAAAGCCATTCAAAACTACAGAAATGGTAGGAAAATGAAATTCTGGCAAACAGGGGGACCTCCTCTCTCCAAGAATGTCAGAGAACTATGAATTATAAATAACAGATAAGAGACTGTCAGCTCTTTCAGTTGCCACAAAACAGTCAAAGAGAGAAAAAGAACGTATTTAAATGTACGTTTATGTGATATATCGAACCAACTTCTGGGTGCTCCAAGGCCACTGGGCTGACCGAGGCTCAAATCCAAAGATGTTTGCAAGAGGGACTTGAAAACTTTCAACATCAACACTGCAAGCTGGGAAGATGCAACTAGCAACAGGCCATACTGGAATGCTACAGTGCACCAGGGACTCAAAAAGGCTGAAGAGAGGTGGTTGAGAGAGGAAAGTGCAGTAGGCCTCAAGAGCTAGTAGCGCACCAACTTTATCTTCTTGCCCGGTGCCTTATGCCCACATTATCTGTGGCAAGAATAGTCACTGAAGAATTGGACTTTTTAGCCGTTCACAATGCTGTAGCATGACACATAGTAACTGAACTGCTTTGGCACTTATATCATCAACTTTCAAGATGGAAAGTTGCCATTAACCAACTCACATGGAGGCAGGATGGAATCCACAGTTCCAAGAGTAAGCCAGTTAGACACAAAGAACTGATTGCAGCAATTGATTATTTGCTGGAAAGAAAGTGGAAGAGCATTCACGCAGATGGTCTGACAATAATGAAGCTGATGTTCTAGCCAAAGAAGAAGCTTTCAACAAGATACCATGGGAATGTACAAACATGAACCAAGTGTAAATAAAGTACATAGTGTAAATATAGGAAATACTAGAAAAGCCAAGTATACAAAACACCAGGTCATGTAAGCTGATTACTCTGATACCACATCTTCAGGCATAACAGACAAAGGGACAGGGATGAATCAGATTTTGTGAAAGCAGTTACAAGACAATCATTTCTAGGTTTTACAAATATATAAAAGGCTAATAAGTTTTATTACTGATCACGATCTGAGGAATAATCAAGAACTATAAACCAAGGATGAACCAAAGCTAATGACTCAGCCTTTTTTAAAAGACTTTTACACATACAAAATACCATGATAACTAGTTCCCAAGAACTATTTCAGGACTTTTGTTAATGCATATCCATGATGATTTCTATAGAAGTAGCCATTTAGGAATCCATGACATCTATCAAGCACTAAAGTAAGCAACATACTGGCAAGACATGCATGAGCTGCTTTGAAAGAAGTTGTTACACGCCATAAATAGCAACTCACCAGGACAAGGTTCAGACATCCTCTGCAATTCACAGAGATTGCTTTCTCATGGTCAGATTTACAACTTGACTTTAGTGGACCCATTCCACAGATCAAGTTGAGATAAGTAAGTATATACTAACTGACACCTATTTGTTTACAAAATGGATAGAATTTATTCCCCACATCAAATGATAGTTCAAACCACCAAACCACAGCATGTGTGCTGGTGAATCATGTTTTTAGTCACTGAGGCTTGCCTTGGGGAACAAAAATCAGAAAGCTTCAGAGGGGTAGCCGTGTTAGTCTGGATCTGTAAAAGCGGCAAAAAGTCCTGTGGCACCTTATAGACTAACAGACGTACTGGAGCATGAGCTTTCATGGGTGAATACCCACTTCGTCGGTTGCATCCAACGAAGTGGGTATTCACCCACGAAAGCTCGTGCTCCAACACATCTGTTGGTCTATAAGGTACCACAGGACTCTTTGCCACTTTTAAGAATCAGAAAGTGGTTCAAACTGTTTCTGAGACCATGGCAGATATATGTAAAATACTGGGGATTAAACCCAAAGTTACACATTGCATACCGTTTCAGTTATCTAGGCCAGACCCCCTCAACTGTACTGCATTTTGCTGTTCATCAAGGAGCCAGTTCGAGCTCCCTGTTCCACATTTATGCCTCCTCAGGTAGCTGTCTACACCTGTTGCAGTGCCTGTCAGTTGGGATGGGGAGGGAGAGCGCCTATATATGCCCATCCCCTGCATCTGCTGGTGGTGATACAATGCACAGGCCTCGCCCACTACAGCTATTGGCTGGTGCAGGGAGGCATTGAGAGTCACCCGCCCCACCCCCACCCTGGCCACCTTCAGCCTGGCAAAACCCAAAGCCACCACCTCTGTAATTCACACCCTCACAGGCACTCCTGCCTAGCCTGAAAGTACTGTAGATGTCTGCAGCTGAGGGGGCAAAGGGATGGAGCAAGTAAGAGGAACAAGGTGAGGAAGATGGGTCACTTGCTGGAGGATTCTCTGCTCCCTGAAGTCTTTAAACCACGATATGAGGACTTCAATAGCTCAGACATAGGTGAGAGGTTTTTCGCAGGAGTGGGTGGGTGAGATTCTGTGGCCTGCGTTGTGCAGGAGGTCAGACTAGATGATCATAATGGTCCCTTCTGACCTTAGTATCTATGAAAACAAGGAAGAAGAAACAGAGGGAGGAAATGGGGAAGAAAATAAATAGTTGCAGAGGGGAATAGAGGGGTTGTTGGTGAGGACACGTTGGCTGAAGTGTTGGAATTAGAAAGACGGGCTAAAGTACTGAAATAATCATAGGCTAATCATTATCAGTTTGCTGAGCTTTTATCACCTTCAGGAAGAAACATTTGAGTGAATATTTCAGGGGAAAACAAAATTTTACAACACAGATGCTTTATTAAAATGTAAAGAATAGGTAAGCACACTTCCTGTATTCTGTGTATTTTAATAGATCATTCATCTGTGTTATACAATAGTTTTTCCCCAGACATATTCATTCCGGTGTTTCTCATCGCAGAGTTGGAAACAAACTATTGATTAACACATTCTAATTAAATTAATTTAAATTAAATACATACAATTAAAATTAAAAGCCATAACAACATTTCAATTATTAATTTTTTAAAAAAAAACCTAGCATCTGTCATTTATGCACAACAGAACACAGGCAGTCCACATTTTGGTCATTTGTCACACATTTTGATGGCTCATGTCAAACACTGGCCAATCTGAGAAGGAAAACTGATCATAATCATGCTAAAAAAAGAGTTTGCGCAACCATCCAAGAAACTGGGATTTAAGATTTCCTATAGTTCTTTGTCTATTCAATCTTTACCAGTTAAGTTCACAGAATTTGTACCTTTTGACCTCATTATAAGCAGCATGAGATTCCTATATCACATACTTTATATGAAAAATAGTGAAAATAGAGCTTCTGGTTTACACACTGAGAAATACATTTATATTAAAGCAAATATTTACAGGAAGATTTTTCCTTGCCCAACAAAACCTGGAAAGGTTAACAGAAATATACAAAACCTATGACAGAAAATATCAGATTGATGGTAAGATATTTCATTTCTAAAACAGAAAGGCCCAGAAAAGTTTTGATGCAGTTGAGAAGGTCCCTATGAAATCATAGGGAAAATGTTATGTATGTGGTATATCAGATCAAAATCTCTAAAGGACACCAACTTTGTATCTTAAAATGGGTACATATAAATCACTTAAAAGGGTTTATTCCCTATGATACTGATACAGACAAAGAAAATTATAAAAGCCAATAAGCAAGGCAAGTTGAAGAAAGATGCTTGCAGTGTTGTTGTAGTCGTGTTGGTCCCAGGATATGAGACACACACAAGGTGGGTGAGGTAATTTTAGACCAGCTTCTGTTGGTGAGAGACAAGCTTTTCAGCTACACACAACAGCTATGAAGTCTGAAGGACCTGAAGAGCAGCTCTGTGTAGCTTAAAAGCTTGTCTCTTTCACCAACAGAAGTTGTCCAATAAAACACTGGTTCTCAACCAGGGATACACATACCCTAGCGCGTATTTCAACTCACCTAGATATTTGCCTTGTTGTACAACAAGCCACATAAAAAGCACTAGCGAAGTCAGTACAAACCAAAATTTCATACAATTACTTTATACTGCTCTATACACTATCTAGGTACATCGACTTCAGCTACGCTATCCTTGTTGCTACACTATTCTTACATTGACTCCCCCTCCCCCCACAGCGTAGACCACGGCAAAGAGAGCAATAAAAGGAGGTAAATGCTATCACCAAAAAATTTCTGATCCCAAAGACTTGCCCTAAAACCCTTCACTGGATCAATGATGCCAGTATAGCATGAGGGTTTCTTAAAATGACAGGAAAGAAATACAAAACAGGAAAATGTCAAGCTAATGAACTTTTGTGGAAACTTAGTGGTAACAAGCTGGATACTAGAGTATACCTCAATATCACCTGATATTGTCTAAGGATAGCTATTGCTGATTATAAATCAGATTACTCTAAACTGGGAAGTTGCCTTCCTTCCAGTCACACTTGTGGAGTGGAAGTAGTCTATATCTTAATGGGAAGTTTTTCAGGGTACATGAACTCAACATTCTAGGACACAAGTTAACATGGGGTAACTTTAACTCTGCATTCAATTTTTGCCAGTAAATAAACAATGTATCTAACACAGCTGTAAATTCTAGTGCAGACAGGATACAAATACTTATTGCAAGTGATGCTAACATGTTTACAAACAAATGTTTGTGTTCTAGAACAAACATTTGTGTAGCATCTAGTCTAGAATTTACGGTCACGTTACAGTGCTAAATAACATGTTAAAACAACTAAAAATTCAAGTGTAAACAAACCCTTGAGTGTACGAATATGCCAGATTTTATGGCATAAATACAGTACATGATGCTACTGGGGGCTTTTGGGAGGAAGGGAAATTCAAGCTCATCTGTGGACCCAGCTGCTTTTGCCCCTACACTTTTAGATTAAATTTATTCCACTGGCTGCAGGCTACTTTCTCTGTGCTAAATGTTTGTAAAGCAAGAACACAAATATTTAATTGGTGAACGCAAGCTTCAGTGTCGCCAACTCTCATGACTATTTCACAAATCTCTTGATGTTTGGTGTATTTCCACCTCCATGAGTCACGCCACTGCATGAGAATCTCAACTCTCTTTTTTAAAAGAGGGAAGTTAGTGGCCCTCAGAATTGCAGAGAAAAAGCTTGAAAACGTGACTCAAGTGCTCCCTAAAGACTCAAAACCCAGAAATCAAATAAAGAAATCCAACTTGTATCTTTTAAAAAATATTATGATTTTGAGGGGCAGGAGTCATGATGCTTTAATAAGAACATATCCCTGGGTCCAATTTCTCACAGAGTGCTCTCCCCACTGCCCAAACATGGTGTTAGTGGGTGCTGTACTACACAGAAAATCATGGGTGAGTCAAAAGGAGCATTCTCTCCTTTGATTCAGTACTAACTCTCATATATAGGTTCTAGGGGGTAAATGCCACTTAATCCTTCCCTGAGTAAGGCAGTAGTTCTCCAGTGCTGCTTAGGAGAGGAGAGATTCCTTTCTTTCTGACTAATCCCAGCAACTGAGGAGTTAAAGTCTCTAGGCTGGCTGGCAAGTCTGGAAAGCAACTGCAATTCCTGTAAGTCCAACCTCTTGCTGAGTCAGGGACAGATTAGGGAGGCAGCTCATTAAAAATGAATAGTTTCTGCTGTGCGAGGGAGTCAGAAATAGGGAAGAGAGGCAGCTGCCTGGGGCCCTGGGGAAAGAACACCAGAGTGATAAAGTAACTCCTAGAGTCACTGAATAATAAACAGGCCTACTCCAGGAACATCCCCCTGGAATATAAAGCCCTGTGGAAACCCCAAAACACAGTTTCACAGGCCCCCATGGAGAACCCAATTCAGATTCCCTGGAGATTTATCAACATGAACTATCCCTCTAAGGGTCAGGGTGAACAAAGCCAGACAGGGAGCATTAGAAAGGCAGGGAAAACTGGAGGTGCTGAAGGGCATTGACTATACAAGGTGGAAGATCAGAGAGCGCCATTTCAGACTGGGTGGGAGGGGCAACTTTACTCTTTTTTTTTTGGTAGATAACTTAGAAATTAGCTGATAGGACCATTGTTATCTAATTTCTTTATAAAGAAAGAAAAATATATATAAACACCAATTAAAGACATACTTTAAGCTTATATGTAAGTTTAGAACAATCAGGGGATAGTACAGCTAGATATTCCCAATCCCAAGCCTTGAGGTATCAGAAACACAAGTTTGATACTTTGTACACTATCTTTAGTAGAGATAAATAAAAATAAATAAAATCTGTTTAAAATCTGCTTACTCTGTGTTACTGCTATTATCTACTCTATTTTAGTCAACTGTTTTTCACTCAACTAAAAAGTTATTTACTTAATTTGTAACATATGTGATTAAGGTTTTTTCTCTTTTATTAAGAATGCAAATTTATTTTTCTAATTATTTTGGCATTTATATTAACCAATCACAATCATGTACGTGACTTACTAACATTTGACTCCATCATTACTATCAGACTAGGAACCGCATTTATTTTCATATAAATTTTAAATTATTTTACAGATATAATTAAAAATACAATTTGAAAATAAGTGACCTTCATCTGCACAGTGTCTAAAGTTATGTGTTTAGTTTTCTAAAAATAAATAAATGGCACAACTAAGGTGAGTACAAGCTAAATTTACATTCTAGAAGGATATTATTATTTGATTGTACCACTTTAAATAATAAATGACAAAGCACAATATGGTAATAAAAGTAATAATGATAATTAGTCCAGCCAGGACAGGTTAGGCATTTTAGAACTCACTACTCAAAGAATTAAATTTAAGCATAAGAGAGAAATAAAATTATGAAATGCATAGACCAGTCAAAAAAACTAAAACAAAAGAATAAATTTACAGAGAATATATGTGTATTGCGCATTTCGACAGGAAGTACCAAGTAGTAACAACAATTATAATAATAATACAAGTGTGTGAGAGTGTGCGCGGACTGGGGGAGACTGTGCGTTAGTGTGTGAGGGGGGAGACTGTTTGTGTGAAAGAGTGGGTGTGTTAGGGGGAGTGTGCAAGAGACTGTGCATGTGTGTGTTGGGGAGGATTGTAGGGGGGACACTGCGTGCATGTACCTGAGGTGTCTCTAAGCCATGCACTCAGGAGATTGAATGCTTGTTCAGTACAGCAGTAGCTGCAGCTCCCACTGCGGAGCCAGAGGCACCAACAGAGGCAGGTTTCCTTTCCCCCCATCCCAGCTCAGCAGAGACCCACTCAGATACGGCCACCTCTAGCATTGGTTGGGGTCCCCCAGCACCATGCCAGCCATGGATCAGTTTCCCAAAGAAAGGGAGACTGCCAGCCAGGGCCATAGTGGCAGGAGATGTGTGGCTGGAGAGCAGCGGCTGCTGACCAGGCGCCCAGCTCTGGGAGGGGTGGTTACGGGGAGCTAAGGAAAATTTTAGGGTGGCTATAGCCACCCGCAAGCCCCTCCCCCACATAGCTCCACCCCTACTGGTAAAATTATCATTTGGTACGAAACTTGGGGGAGCATGTGCCCCCCTCCCTAAATGGCACCCCTGGGAATGGGAGGGCCTGGAGGAGAATTGGACACAGGAGATGGGGCAATAGGAATTACTGAAGAGAATTAGATACATAGGAACGGGAAACACAAGACAACATCCATATCCAAATTTGTGGAACTGGGGGCGTATTGGATATGTAGATGGTGGGAGGACTGGAGGGACTGTTAGAGCACTGCATTTGCAGGAGGAAGCAGAGATGTTGTAGGATTGTGGAAGTGGCTGGGGAACCTCAGGAGAATCATCTCCTTGATAGTTGGGTTAAGTGTTATTTCCTGTGGTGCGAAAGTGGGAGAAAGCAGCCTCAGGTCACTCACCAATCCAAGTGGGACATGACTAACCCTCTGGCTTGCTTATGTAAGGAAACCCCGCGAGCAAACTCACGGTCTGCCATAACTCATCAGGTGTATGCAGTGTTATTGTAGCCGTGTTGGTCCAAGGATATTAGAGATAAGATGGGTGAGGTAATAGCTTTTAAAGGACCAACTTCTGTTGGTGAAAGAGACAAGCTTTCAAGACAAAGCTCTTCTTCAGGTTTGGGAAAGGTAGAAGAACTCTGTGTGGCTGGAAAGTTTCTCTCTCTCACCCACAGAGAAAAAGACATTACCTCTACAACCTTGTCTCTCTAGAACACAGGTGGGCAAACTACGGCCCGTGGGCAACATCTGTCCCACAGGACCGTCCTGCCTGGCCCTTGAGCTCCTGGCCAGGGAGGCTAGCCCCCGGCCCCTCCCCCGCTGTCCCCCTTACCCCACAGCCACGCCGCCGCACGGACAGCACGGCTGGCTCCGTCCGGGCAACGGGCCTGCAAGCTCCTGCCACTCTAAGTGGCATGGTATGGGGGTGGTGGTGGCACAGGTTGGGTAGGGGGTCCTGGGGGGCAGTCAGGGGATGATTGGATGGGGCGGAGGTTCTGGAGCGGGGCGGTCAGGAGTTGGGGAATGGGGTGGGGGTTGGATAGGCATGGGAGACCCAGGGAGCCAGTCAGCGGGCGGGTGTGTGGATAGGGGTCAGGAGGGGAGTCAGGGGACAAGGAGGGGGGGGTTGGATAGGGGGTGGGGTCCCAGGGGGCCTGTCGGGGGCAGGGATGTGGATAGGGGTTGGGGGGACAGACAGCAAGGTGGGTTGGATGGGGGTGGGGTCCCGGGGGGGTGGTTGGTGCCAGGAGGGGGTGGTCAGGGGACAAGGACCGGGGGGGGGGGGATTGGATGGGTCGGAGGTTCTGAGGGGGGCAGTAAGGGGGTGGGAAGTGGGTGGGGGCGGATAGGGGGCAGGGGACAGGCTGTTTGGGGGTCACAGCCTTCCCTACCTGGCCCTCCATACAGTTTTGCACCCTGATGTGGCCCTCGGGCCAAAAAGTTTGCTCTGTTCTAGAACTTATCAAGGACAGGAGCACAGTCTTTCTAGGGCAGAAGTCCCCAAACTGTGAGGTGCACCCTCTACAGGGCTACTGAGGAACACTGTGGGGGGCGCAGCTGGGGCCCAGGCCAGCCCCTTTGATGGGGGCACCACCCAGATCCACTCCTGACCCTGCCTCCAGCTGCCAGCCCCATGCCCCACTCCCAGCCCTGTGCCCAGGGTTCCGGCTGTGGGCCCATAACAAGGCGCCTGGCTACCAACCTCAGGCCTCTGCCAAGGTTACACTGCCAGCCCCTCCCCCAGCTGTGGCCCCAAACTTGCCCCCCTTACTCCTGTCTGTGCCCCCCGCCTCCAGGAGCCCAGGCCCAGCCCCAGCTTGGGGGGAGGAGGGGGAGTGCAAAGTAAAACATGTAGGGACCACTGTTCTACGGGGTCACACCAGTGGAGGAGAGAGCAGCTCAGGAGGGGAGACAGGTTATCACTACCAGCCCACTTCTACAGAGGGGGAAAAGGAGACCGACAGAATGGGAGGGACTCACAAAAGGCACATCAGAAAATAAAACTCAGGTGGCCTAACTCCCACTCTCCTCCCAATTTTAACCCACCAGACCCCACTGCACTCCCAGATCTGGGGATACAACCCAGGAGACTTGACTCCCAGTCTTCCTGCAGTCACCAACCAGACCCACACCACTCCCAGCCCTGCGCTCTCATTAACCCAGATCTCCAGCCTGGTGACTGACTGTTGGAGTTAGGCGCTCATCCCAAGCGTTACTCACCGTAGCCACCACGGCAGGGGAAGGCTCCGGATGGGCCATGGTTCTGTGGTCTCCTACGTCCCCATGATAGGACCCCCGCCTCCAGAGAAGCCCCCCAAGGTCAATCCCGATCGAGCACCAAGAGACCGAACATAAACTGAAACTAATAAGTTCTGCAACTTCCTGCCAGCAAAGGGTGAGAAAGCAACAGGAAAAGGGGGGGGGGCAGACGAGGGAGGCAACATGGAACTGTAAAGTTAACCCTCCCCTACCCACAGCACAGAGACCAAGAGATTCAGCCCTTACCCCATTCACTCTCCTCTCCCCTCCCCATGGGACAAAAACTCAGTCGTTCTCATGAACGCCAACCCTTCCCTCAAGGTAGCAGAAATCCATCTTCCCTACTAATCTTCCTCCTCCTTCTGGGACAAGACAAGACGCACCCCTTCCACCTCATGGGTCAGAGAGAAACCCAGATATCAATCCCCAACCTCCTAATAAACCCTCCACAAGACTGTGAGAAAGCTTGAGAGCTTGTCTCTCTCACCAACAGAAGTTGGTCCAATAAAAGATATTACCTCTCTAGACATGACACTCAGCTAACCCCTCTGTTCGTTAAGAGCAGCCTTCAGGAAGACATTTGCAGTGTAAAACTCTATTAAACCTACTATGAACAATGCTACGTATATATATGCCAGCAATTGGTGCTCTTTATATTATCTATATATATATTTAGATACACGTTATTATAATGGAGAGATTATTTAGATTATTTTGCACTTTCCATAAAAGATTCTTGCAACTTTTTTTGAACAGCTCTTAACACCTCCATTATTTGCAGCAGGACTTTGGAATCTGGCAAGGGGGCATGGGTTTGAATAGCACTGGTCATATCAGTGACCCAGCACTTTGGTGGGGGGGTTTAGGGTCCTATATTGTTCTACATAATCTCAATTTAAAAACAAGAAGTCTTCTAGTTCTTATGGTTACAAAGAAAACCTTCAAAAATATAAAGCAAGAGTTCTACACTTAGGAAGAAAGAATCCCATGCATTGCTACAGGCTGGGGACCGACTGGCTAAGCAGCAGTTCTGCAGAAAAGGAGCTGGGGATTACAGTGGATGAGAAGCTGCGTATGAGTCAGCAGTGTGCCCTTGTTGCCAAGAAAGCCAATGGCATATTGGGCTGTATTAGTAGGAGCATTGCCAGCACATCGAGGGAAGTGATTATTCCCCTCTATTCAGCACTGGTGAGGCCACACCTGGAGTACTGCATCCAGTTTTGGTCCCCCCACTAGAGAAGGGATGTGGACAAATTGGAGAGAGTCCAGCGGAGGGCAACAAAAATGATTAGGGAGCTGGGGCACATGATTTACGAGGAGAGGCTGAGGGAACAGGGGTTATTTAGTCTGCAGAAGAGTGAGGGGGGATTTGATGGCAGTCTTCAATTACCTGACGGGGGGGGGGGTTCCAAAGAGGATGGAGCTAGGCTGTTCTCAGTGGTGGCAAGATGACAAGGACATGAACAAGAAGCCATGGTCTCAAGTTGCAGGTCTAGGTTGGATATTAGGAAACACTATTTCACTAGGAGTGTGGTGAAGCACTGGAAGGGGTTACCTAGGGAGGTCGTGGAATCTCCATCCTTAGAGGTTTTTAAGACCCGGCTTGACAAAGCCTTGGCTGGGATGATTTAGTTGGTGTTGGTCCTGCTATGAGCAGGGGATTGGACTAGATGACCTCCTGTGGTTTCTTCCAACCCTAATATTTTATGATTCTATTATCCTAATCCAAAAACCTTACGAGCAAACTCAACAACGGCAAAATATAACATTACCCATGTTTGGACTGTGTGATAGTAGGACTGTATTTTCTAAATGGACAACCAATCTAATTCTCAATTACTGAGGGACAATCTCCACTTATTGTTATATTTTGCTTTCCACAACCAAATCTCTGTACAACTTTTCATGAGTGATGTACCCAAGTATTTGGATTCTAATATCTAAACTGTATAGTTAAATCTATTCACCTAAATTTGGGTTATTGCTGATTATGTAACTGTATGCCAGTACGTATGACTTTTAAAGACTTTTGTATTTGTGGATAATCTAAGCACTGTACCCAGATGTATAGACACTCTTTTCCCAACCTATGTATTATATAGTTTTTTTTAACATTAGTTTTAATAAAAAAATTTAAGATGTGCCAGTTTCTTGAGACAGTTAATTAGGAGGTCAGAGTTAAGGTTCTGTGATAGAAAGCAAGTTTGATTAATTTGGGGTGCACACTGCTTTGATGTATGTTGGACGTATACACATTTGGAGTATGTTGCCAATGGAAGTGAATGTCACATGCACTGTATTATCATCATTGAACATAATGTGAACATGGCAATAAATGCTGGCCTTTAACTTTTATTTCCACCCTTTTAAAATTTTGGGTTAACTGTCATTAAACCACGGTTTGGTCATATTAATAAATTAATAATCAAGAAACAAGAAAACCTCCTCTGTTAGTGGAAAGGGTAGTGCACTAATGAGAGAGATCACAATTTCCCTGCTGTGATCACAGTTACTGGGCCTGAGTCACTGGACTATACTAAGATGCATACAAACCTGGTTCACTTTGTTTTTGTGCTATTTATCCAAACAAGAAAGTTATTTTTATGTTTTTTTTCATTAAGAAATGAGATAGGACCTGCAGAAAAAACTACTACTGTAAAACACAAAAAGAAAAGGAGTACTTGTGGCACCTTAGAGACTAACCAATTTATTTGAGCATAAGCTTTCGTGAGCTACAGCTCACTTAGCTCATGAAAGCTTATGCTCAAATAAATTGGTTAGTCTCTAAGGTGCCACAAGTACTCCTTTTCTTTTTGCAAATACAGACTAACACGGCTGTTACTCTGAAACCTATTGTAAAACAGAAACACAAGGAGGTAGACTTAAGGTTGTCCGTTAAATCTTAACTGGGACATATTCTGACTTCTGACTGCTTCATTAGGCAATGTTATTTTAATATATTTTTGGTATGGAATTACATATAGCTATATTTAAAAACAGAAACTAGAGAAAATTGATAAGTCTCTTCACTATCTGCCTAAACAATTTGGCTAGGCAGTGCAAAAATGGCTAAACATGACACAGGGTTTCTGTGCTTACTATATCTCCAGAAGACTTCTGCTTTATTTAATGTACCTGAAGAGAATGAACTAAATGACCTGAAGAAGAGCTCCGTGTAAGGTTGAAAGTTTGTCTTGCTCACGAACGGAAGTTGGGTCTGACAAAAGATATTACTTCACCCACCTTGTCTCTCTGAATTAAAAGAGTAATAAAAAACGATGGTAAAAAAGAATATGAAAACAGCATGGTTTAAATGGCTAAATGATAAAGAACTCCCTCATTTAGATGTTGTCCCTTCAGTTTGTAAGTTCTTTGGGACAAGGCCCTTGTATAAAAGTTCCTTTCTTTACTCCAAACTGAGATCACGTTTACTTTGGCCCCAGGTTTATGATGTGCTCAGCAGGGAGAAAAAACCAGGGAAAGCTCTTCCCAAGTTGCACCCAGCTCTGACAGTAGAGATGGAAAAGGCTCGTTAGGTCTTGTCTAGCTTATCTGCTTCTTTGAACATGGCCGATACAGGACTGTTCCCTACAGAAAAAAATTCTAATACACTGATGTAATAACTCATGTGGAGGACAAAGTCACACCCCCTTAAAGAAAAAATATCAAGTTTTTCTCATGTCATTATGTTAGTGGATAAGGTTTATCCCTACTGCCCTAGACATCAGCCTCCAGAACCACTAGATCTCCTGAGATCCATGCAGATTTCAGAGGATTCCCTAGAGCAGTGGTTCTCAGCCAGGGATACACGTCAACCAGGGGCTATGCAGGGGTCTTCCAGGAGTTAAATCAAATCATCCAGATATTTACCTAGTTTTATAACAGGCTACATAAAAAGCACAAGTGAAGTCAGTAAAAACTAAAATTTCATACAATGACTTGTTTATACTGCTCTATATAGTATATCAGCGGTTCTCAAACTGTGATTTTGCTTTATTGGGGTCACTAGGGCCAGCGGTAGACTAGTGGGGACCCAGGGCAGAAAGTTGAAGCCCAAAGCCTGAGTTTTTAAGTGAGGTGAAACTTCGGGTCTATAAGGCAAATTAGACTCCTGAAAGGGGTACAAGTAATCTGGAAAGGTTGAGAACCACTGCCCTAAAGGTCTTCACATCAGCAGTCCCTCTCCCCCACCCCCATGCTTTAGCTTTCCCTGATTGTATCTTTGTTCCTGGAAACGCCTTTAGAGGTTGCTTATGCAATAGGGCAGAGGTCTCAAACACGCGGCCCACAGAATTATTTGCTGCGTCCCACCAAGCTCCCCGCTCCCCCCCACCTCCGAGTTATTTCCTGTGGCTGCCAAGCTCCCCTCACCTGCTGCTCCCCCCAGCGTGCCGTGTCCCCGCTCCTTTGTCTACCTCCAGGTGCTTCCTGCCGCCGAACAGCTGTTTGGTGGCGCTTAGCACATTCCAGGAGGGAGGGAGGAAGAGCAGGGAGCCACGCACTCAAGGAAGGAGGCGGAGAAGAGGCAGGGATTTGGGGAAGGGGTTGGAGTAGGGGCAGAGAGGGGGCTGAGTTGGGGTGGGGACTTTGGGGAAGGGGTTGGAATGGGGGCAAGGCAGGGGTGGGAAGAGGCAGGGCAGGGACCAGGCCTCACGGAAGGTGTGGAGTGGGGGCAGGGCCAGGGCCAGGGGAAGTGGGGGTGGGGGAAGTGATGCAGCCCTGAAGCCAATGTACTAGTCCTCATGTGGCCCTCCTGGTGATTTGAGTTTGAGATCCCTGCAATACGTCATAAGGGGCCTCCATATAGTTGTTAATACAGCCTCAAAGATGCACTAACTTCCCAGATTTACCACTGGGTACGGAAAACACACCTTCTCTCTCAGCTTCTTCCTAGATCAGCTGCCAGCCCTTCCGTGGAATAGACTCTGCTAGACCTTCAGAGTCTTCTGACAGCTTGGGGCAACAATGGACAGTGTCACAGAGGGGAATGAGACCAACACATGAACCCTGAGGAAGAAATAACTTCTCCCTCCTGCTATGCATTTAAAAATAAATAGTCACCACTTTAAAGCACCATCAGGAGAATCACCAGATCAGGCACATTTTCCATAGACCTCTCCCCTGGCCCTTTCTCTCTCTCCCCAATTCCAGCTCTCTGTATAGGGCATCAATGGGCAGAATAGTCCCAGAATCCCACACTCCCTTCCCAAACTGGCCACAGATCTAGCCCCACTCCAATTCACCTACCTGCTGTGGGCCACTATTTCTCATTTTACCTTCCACAGAGGCCCAAGTCCCAACCTGACCTTCCCTTTCATGTATGCAGTGCAGTTGTAGCCCTGTCCACCCCAGCATATTAGAGAAAAGATAGGTCAGGTAATATCTTTTATTGGATCTACTTCTGTTGGTAAGAAACACAAGCTTTTGAGCCATACAGAATTATACTTTTCACAGACCTGAAGAAAAGCTTTGTAGAAGCTTCAAAGCTTGCCTTTTTCACCAACAGAGGTTAGTCTTCAGGTCCAGGAAAGACACTCCCCTTCATGGCAGAGATCCCAACAAGTCTTATTTCAGAGTAACAGCCGTATTAGTCTGTAGTTGCAAAAAGAAAAGGAGGACTTGTGGCACCTTAGAGACTAACCAATTTATCTGAGCATAAGCTTTCGTGAGCTACAGCTACATACTGTGACGGTATGCATCCGATGAAGTGAGCTGTAGCTCACGAAAGCTCATGCTCAAATAAATTGGTTAGTCTCTAAGGTGCCACAAGTACGCCTCTTCTTTCAACAAGTCTTAGTTTGACCGTCACATGTGGCTGAGTCCATTTTAATTCCTGACCCTTTCTACAGAAACAAAACTAGCACACGCATTTCAGCAGCGAGCAGACACCGCGCAGCCGTGCCAGTGACGGCAAGGGTGTAAGGACTAGCGCAGGGCAGGAACAAGCAGGTTCTAGAGGGCAGATAAAAATGCCTGCCCCTACTCGCAGCTTGGCGCTAGTGCAGCTGCCGCGGTATAGGACGACAGGTACTCGCTTTGCAAGGGCGGCTGCACCCCTGTAAGGCGAAGAATCCCGTCTACCCCCGCCATCCTCCACACAGAGACTAGCGCCCCGGAGACGCTACCCCGGTAACTTCCTTCACCCGCTGCAAGGCCCCCCCCAGTCCCCCGCCTCGGGCCTAGGCCTGCGAGCGACACAGGGGCCGCGGAGGGACACGGCGGCGTAGCTCGCCCGTCGCCCCCAGGAGCGCGGGCGGGCGGCGCAGGTGAACGGGGCCGCGGGAGGGGGAAGCTCCGCTCACACCACGCTCCCCGCAGGCAGAAGTAAAAACCCGAGGGGCGGCGGCGCCGGCGCCGCCCCCGCCCCCGCATCCGGTCCGGCGCTCACGCGGCAGCTCCGAGCACCTCACGTGCGTGAAGGGGGGGAGGAGCCGGTCTGATTGGCCGGGAGTCGGCACCGCCTGCAACGTCACAGCCGTGGCGCCCCCGTGGTTTCCGGCCCCGCGTTCCTATGGAGACGCCTGGCCAGGCGGGACCCGCGCTGCTTGCATGGAGGAGCCGGGTGGGGCTGTAAGTGACCCGCGCGCGCTTCGCCCCCCCACCCCCCCCCGGCGCGCGCTGTCCCCCCCTTCCCCCCGCCCTGACGCTCTCCCGTCTCTCCCCCAGGAGCAGCGGTGGTTGCGGGCGGCCCGGGCCTTCGTCTGCGAGACCCTCCACCTCGTGGGGCCGGGCGGCGGCGGCGGCCCTGAGCAGCTGGCGGACTCGGTGACGCGGTGCCTGCGGAGCACGTGGGCTGGGCGGAGCGGGGAGCTCCCGCTGGGCTACAGGTAACGGGGTGGCAGCGGGTCCCGGCCCGCCTCGGCCGCGCTCCCTCCTGCCCGCGCCGCCTGGCCCTGGCACCGGGCTGGACCTGGGGGCGCTGCCGAACCCCCGGGGCTTGAAGCGGTTTCCCTCATATCCGGGCTTTACAGTCTGGTTCAGCGGCTCTCAGCGTCCCCAGTATGTAAAGTGCCCTGGCGGGGCTCGTGTCAGTGCCACCCCCAGCTGCTGCCACCCCCCTCCTTCGCCACCCCCCTCCTTCCCCCCCCCCGGCATGTCTGGAAATTAGATCCCTACTCTTCCCCCGCCTCTGTGCGGAGCATCCCCAACTCCCTGCTGCACGTGGGGAACTGCAGGTCCAGGGCCTGCTGTAACAGCGTTGAACTGGAATGACTATTTCACAAGGTCTGGGTCTGAATGACTGGCCAAGGACAGTACTTGGTTGGCCCTGAAAGTTAGGACTGCCTAGGTGTATTGCTTCTGTGTTCCACGGAGTTAGTTTGACCTAGGCCCATACACCTAGGGTCAGGGGTGGGGAAACTTTCTGGCCCGAGGGCCACATCTGGGTGGGGAAATTGCATGCGGGGCCATGAATGTAGGGCTGGGGCACTGGGTTGGGGTGCGGGAGGTGGTGTGTGTGGGGGGGTGTAGTGTGCAGGAAGGGGCTCAGGGCAAGGGGTTGGGGCGCAGGAGGGGTGTGGAGTGTACGAGGGGGCTCAGGGCAGGGGTTTGGGGTGAAGGAGGGGTGCAGAGTGTGGGACGGGGCTCGGCAGGGGGTGGGGGTGTGGGCTTCGGGGTGTGGGCTCTGGCCTTGCTCCTCTTACCTTGAGTGTCTCCGGGGTGGCAGCGGCACACAGCAGGGCTAAGGCAGGCTCCCTGCCTGTCCTGGCCCCATGCCGCTTCCAGAAGCAGCCAGCACTGTAGCCCCTGGGGGAGCGGGTGGGGCAGAGGACTCTGGGTGCTGCCCTTACCTGCGGGTACCTTCCTTGAAGCTCCCAGTGGCTGTAGTTCCCCATTCCCAGCCAATGGGAGCTGCAGGGGTCAGTGCCTGCAGGCGAGGGCAGCATGCTCTGCCCCCTGCTCCTCCATGGAAGGGGGGAGGGATAGCTCAGTGGTTTGAGCATTGGCCTGCTAAACCCAGGGTTGTGAGTTCAATCCTTGAGGGGGCCATTTAGGGATCTGGGGCAAAAATTGGGGATTGGTCCTGCTTTGAGCAGAGGGTTGGACTAGATGATCTCCTGAGGTCCTTTGCAACCCTGAGATTCTATGATTCTATGACATGGTGCTGTCCGCTTCTGGGAGTGACGTGAGGCGAGGGCGGGCAGGGAGCCTTCCTTACCCCCGCGGTGCCACGGGGGTGGCAAAACCGCGGGCCGGATCCACAGCCCTGATGGGCTGGATCCAGCCTGTGAGCCATAGTTTGTCCACCCCTGAGCTAGGTGGATGGAAGAGGGGGGTGGATTTACTACTCCAGTGGAAAAAACCCTTTTGTGGCTGTAGTGAGTGTCTATGCTACAGTGCTACGCAACGTACCTGCTTTTGTGCCTTTGCAGCACTTGTAGTGTAGACATGTCCTAAGTCCCTATGACTCTACAGTGCTGATAACAGCACATCATCTGCACTCGGTGGGGGCTCTAGTGTAAACAACATTCCAACATCACTGCTCTTTCCAAAACCCTGTCAGCTAACTGCTAGGTGCAAGTACTGAAAACAGCTGGAGCACTGTCTCACTAGAGCTTCCAATGTTGCTGATGCTGGTGTTGACACTGGTGGGAACTTTTTTTCTGAAATTCCCTAACGTAGACAGGGCCTATGTCTGTGGTATTGTTATTGCTAGGCACACACATTAAAACCAGCTGGGTTGGGAATGAACTGATGGTGCTGCCCATGTTGCTCATACTTAGTGCTTTGATCAGTCTCAGCATTGTAGAATATTGGGCACATCTTCGCTCGTTAACAGTATCTGGTGGTATGCAAAATTTCTCTTTATCAAGTCTCTTAGTTTAAGCTTAGATACATTAAGCTTGGCTACATTCTTAAAGTTGAAGAGAAGAACCTGAGACCTCTTTGATTTGGCATCTCTCAGCCTCACATCCTTTAAGCAAGGCCTGTTAAGATGAAGATTTAACTCTGAGGTTGGCAGCATTGTTTTGATCTGTCTCCCCATAAGCAGCACAGAGACTACAGTCAGCTACTCTTCTAGCTACTGGTCAGCACCTCCAAGCATCTTGCTGGGGAAATGGGATCAGTATTGATTTAGAAAGGAGAGTGCCCCTTACAGAGTCATCCACATCACTCACTCCACGCAGTTTCGTTGGTCTTCTCATGGAATCTCCCATTAACATTCTGCCTAAACTGTGGGATAAAGCCCTCCTACGTCTCCTAGGAAGGTTGTTCAGATGAGTATATTTTTCAGTCTCTTTTCCAAAATATTTCTCCATAAGTTCTGTGTGTGCCCAGCCATGTGACCACAGTCCAAAATGGGTCGTGCTTCCTCTGAGGTACTCAAGGGTAAATGTGCTCTCAGGGTAAATGTGGAAATAGATTGTGTTCCTGACACAGTGGCCATTTCAGTGTTGAGCCCTGTGTCATGCCATTGAAGTGAGTACATTCACCAAGACTTCCCATATGGTGGTACAATCTCTCAGAGGACAACATTTAAGGTGTGCTGAGCCTGACCTGCTGCAGCAAAATGTCTAAATGCCCCTCTTCCCTCCCCAGCTTCATCCTCATCCCTTCATATTATCATTCTTCCCTTTTCTCCAGTTTCATCTCCATCTCTGATCTCCAGTGCCAACAATGCACACCCTGCTGTAGTCACATGACCTGGAGCACAAGTGAGTTCAAGAAATGGGCTCACCAAGGTGAGGACATCTTGCCCAAACAGAGTGTTCTGCCACGGACTCACCTAATCCTGATTGGCTACCTGACCGATGGAAGAAGGCAGGAGGGGAAAGAGAAGCTAATGGATGGCAACCTGTATGTGCAAGACAACACTGGTTCAATTCCCTGTCAGGTATGGCAGCAGGCAGCTTGAGGGATCCAGCTCTTGGTAACATTTCTGAAGGACCTTGCGGACAGCAGGAGGATTGAAACAATTTGCAAAAGATTGTGTAACTTGGGAGATCAAACATGCGTCTTGCGAGGGGAAGGCAGTGAGTTCAAATGCCAGGGAGGAAGGGTGAAATTTGTCAAACCTTTCATTGCTAAAGAGCTAACTACCAAACTTACTGGACTAGGGAATGACTGGAGAAAAGAGGCAGGGGAAGAAGGTTGATCCTGTCAATTACCATTGAAATGTAGTTTCAGTTACTAATTAAATAATGGCACAAACACTTGGAGAGAGAGACTCTGAGAAACTGATGGGACCAACAGTGGTAAGCTTGCTTGAATTACAGGCTGTGGAGCTAAAATTACTGCAACAGGGGAATTATGCTGAGCTTTTGGTGAAGCATGTGATACAGTGTATCATGAAATCTTGGCTTGGATGGGGTGCTACTCTGCTGAGGCCTGCCTGGAGGATCTTGAATAAAAGAGGTCTAGATAAATGGCAGCATCTGGAATTGGGGAGAGGAGGGGTGACACTAGTGATGGAGGCCCAGGTCTTTTTGTTTTGCCACTTATAAATAATCTAAGAATGGGGGAAGAGCATGTTAATTATATTTGCAGAAAACACAGCATTGGGATGAGCTTCAAACACTGGTGAAGGCAGAGAAAGATTAGAAATATGGTCTGGAAATACCAAGCACTGCCAAAATTTAAATGGCTGTAAATGAATCGCCACCATACCCTGGATGGGGAGAAACCTGGGCCCAGGGAATGCTATTCCTAGTGCCCAGCAAATTGCTACTCCTGGTGGAATTCTGTGGCACTGCACATGTGCAGAAACATGTCCCACCACAGATTCTCTTTGCTTCCCATAGAAAAATGTTTTTTGTGGGGGAAGTAAAGAGAAGCTGCACCAGTGCTCACTCACCCCTCCCGGCAGCATCGGCATGTCTGTTTGGGCAGCCGGGGGAGACATAAGTCACCACAGGAAAGGGGGTGTGTGTGTCTGGGGATGCCCGGGATGGTGGGGGGAAGGAAGGAGGACAGAAATGGAGTTCCCAACAGAGCTGCCGGGGTTGGTCAGATCAACCCACAGAAACCTCCCCTGGCTACAGGAAGCTCTGAATTGGGGAAAGGGGGGCTTGGCGGGGGGGTCTGGGTGAAGGAGGTGAGGCTCAGTGTGGTGGGGGTTCCAGGTGCAGCAGGGATGAGGCTTGGCGGGGGGGTTGGTGGCGGGAGGGGTACCAGATGCACAGGGGTTGGACGGACAGGTAGAGCAGCTCCCCGTACAATGACTCCTCCCTGCACTTTCTGGCTCCATCACTCCTCAGCCATGAGGGGTGAGGGTGTCACTGTGCAAGGAGCTGCTCCCTCTGTCTGACCAACCCCCGTCGCTGAGCCTCACCTACCCAACTGAGCCCCCCGATCTCGGGATCACCCAGACCCCTTGAGTCCCCTGAACCCCCACTCCGCCAAGCTTCACCCCATGCCTCAGGAGCTCCCTGCACCCAGAACGCACACCCCCACCACCACCACCGGGCCCTCCTGCACCCAACCCCCCACCCCCCGAGCCTCACCCACTTCATCAGAAGCCCCCCACACCTGGACCCCCACCCCACTGAGCCCCAACCAGCTGCACCCTGACCCCCCACCTATGAAACCCCAGTCCCCCAGCACCCAGACCCCCAGCTGAGTCCCCCAGCACCCAGACTCTCCCCCACTGAGCCCTAACCACCTTCACCTGGGCTCCCCTGCAGAGTCCCATTCCCCCCTGCACTCAGAACCCCACAATGAGCCCCTCTGTACCCAGATCCCACCCACACACCCCCACTGAGCTGCCTGCAGCCAGGCTGCGCCACACAGAACCCTGGTACTCTTGAGGGAATTCCGCACCAAAAAATTAAAATTTTTAAAATTCTTCAAAGTTCTGCATATTTTATTTGTCAAAATAATTGAAAATGGTGTGATTATATTGTGGTATTTTGACAAACAAAATATGCAGATTTTTTTGGCACAGAATTTTTACTTTTTTGGCACCGAATTCCGTCAGGAGTAAAATTACATAGGAGTTTACAAGGCTACATATAGTTTGGGGTCCTCTTGGAGCAAAGAGGGGTTTATATCTCTACAGATCAATCACTGCCACTTCTTGGGGAGCAGCAAAATGTGCATCTTGCTGGGAACTGATCCCTGCTCTAAAATGAGCTGTGAGAGCTTTTGCTGTGTGACGGGAAGGCTGGGCTAATGCTGTAAGTGTCTTAATTCTGGAGTTGTATTGTGAATATATATCAAATTGCAGCACCTTTTCTTTTTTGGTTTAGCTCCTGCATTTTGAATCTGAGTGGCTGGAGCTACTGTTTCTCTTCCCCAGCTGGGCATACATACCACAGACAAGTCAGGGCTCAGCTGGATATGTGGAAATCCTGGCAGACCCGGTGCCAGTGGATCCTCGACCAAAGAGAGTGGTTGACACCATCCCTGTCTTCTACCCAGCAACAGTTGCACAATTGCTCAGCACCAGGTAAACACTCAATACTCTTAATTCAATATGTGCATCTGTTGCTACTGCCATTTGTCACAGGTTCACCCTGCATCACAGCAAGAACCTGGCCTGTTCAGGGAGATGTTGATTGGGTCAGATTCATGCTAAATGTGTGAGAGAACAATTGAGTGGATATAGTATAAAATGTGTATATTAAATAATCTTAATCAATGAATAACCTGTACTCCAAAAATGTGTTGGGTTTGCATAATTTGGATAAGGTACAGATTCAAACTTTCATGACTCCATAGATTTTATTAACCAAAATAAAACTTAGGAAATAGAAAAGATATGAAGATGAAAAAATATAATGCATTTAATTTTAAGTGACAGCTCATTTAAAATAGTGAATTTAACACAAACAGGTAGCTCTATGGAGGAGTGAACCACAGTAATCAAAGACACAAGTTGTTGGTAGGTAATTCTAAATTTAAATATTGAACTAATATATATCACAATTCAGAACCTTATTAGATTGGTAATTAAGGTAAAGGCCCATTTAAGCTAATCAGAATGTCTGTCATCTAAACCCAAATAATCTTTAAAGTTTATAAACTTGGAAACTAAGCAATAAATTTAATAAACACAAATTCAGGTTTATAATTTCAGATTACATCATTAGGTAAGTGGTATGTATTTGTGAAACCTTTTATCTCTTTCACAAAGACCAATAGGTTAATTACACCAAATATAAAGAATAAGTCAGAAGCTTATAGTTTCTTTTGACTTTCACCAGTAAGTGAACCACAGTTAAAATATTCTATATCAGGCTAATTTAAACATTTTTTTATAAGCAGTGGTAATTGTTTTAGCTAAAACATTAGTCATTCAACAGGGCATATTTTCTTTTCTGTATTTTAGAGAAAGCTGTAGGCTGTGTGAATCTTAGCTTTTCTTCTGAAAAAGCTGTTTACTTACAGCTTGCATAAGTCATTAGTAGGTTTTACTGCTGTAACAGAGCAGGCTATCAGGAGATCTTTATATTGCGGTTGTAATGAGCACACCAGTGTGTCTTAGCTACTTTAGTCGTATAATTATTTAAAAATATTTCTAAACAATGAAGTTGAAATGTATTAGTAGTGACTAAGACAAATTGTCCATTTAAGTCATATACAAGTTTTATAAGCCAAAGTATGTACTCTTGAGAACTTGGCTTAACACGAGCATTTGTTATTTGCATAAAAGCACATGCATAAAAGGAGTCTTCGATAGACGACACCAATATGCATGAAATTTTCCAGCAACTTGTTATGGTTCTTCTCGAGATGAATACATGTTCACCAACGCCTTTGGTTCATGGTGGTACTGTAGATGGCAGGCAGCTATCAATCCTTTCTTCTCTGGATCTTGCTCATGGGTTCTTTTCTTTTTTCTTTTCTTGGATTCAGAAAAGGTAGTTAGTGGCAACGCATAACTTTGGCAAGTTTTTTAGGGTTTACCTGATCCTGGATCTTTCAGATTTCTTTGATTCTTCTTAGCATATGTGCAACATGCCTCAGGTGGTACGTGACCAGGATTCATTACCGAATTTGATCTGCCGGTTGGATCATTAGCTTCCCCAGCCCAGGCCAGGTACTGATGGGGACTGCGACGTGATGGTGGTCAGCCATTTGAGTCCCCAACTCTCTTTTGTCCAAGTGATGTTCTTTGCAGATTTTTCTTGTTTCTCCTTCCTCAAAATCTGAAATGTTATTAGCGAATCAAGCAACTGTAATAATTTTTTGGTAACACAGTAGCACCTAGAGTCACCAACCAAGATTTGAGGTCCCATTGTCTTAAGTACTCTATGTACATTTAGTAGGAGACAATCCCTGCTCTGAAGAGCTATCTAGACAAGTTAAGCAAAGAGTGTGAGAGCTTGCCACTTTACAGATGGGGAATTGAGGAATAGGGAGGTCAGGTGACTTAGCCAAGGTCCCATGGTTAGCCAGTGGCAGTGTAGGGAACTGAACTCAGATGTCCTGAGCCTCTGTCCAATAATTTTAAATGCAAGGCCATCCTTTCTCTTATCCAGTTTCAAGTTCACCTCACCACATTGTCCTATTCAGACCCCTGATCTCTTGATAAATACAGAATGTTATTTATCTCTGTCACTTTCAAAATGTCCAATCAGAAACCTAATGTCTGCATGTTTAAATGTTTATCTGTTATCCATATCAGCTTTAAATTAGTCTGCTGGTCACTGGTGCCTGATCATCTTGCCAGATTCTTCCTGTTCTTTATAACTGTTTCCTGTTTGTTTGAGAGCATGCCACACTTCTTGGGTCAAGTCAACTTTTGAAGTAGCAGAGATCTGTTTTATGATAATCTAGACTCTTTTGATCTTTTAACAATAAAGATGTAACATACACAACTTTTAAAAAGTTTCTCCTGTCTGTATTCTTAGTCTTTTTCTTATTGCTGTATATCTCCATCTTTGAATAACATCTCTTACCCAGAATTCCACTGTAATCCTCTGTTGCTGACTCTGGAATTTTCCTTTTGTTCTGTCAGATAGAACATAAAATTTAATATTCTCACTGTGTATTACATGTAAAAAAAAATTAAAAGAACATTATTTCAGTTGCAAAGGCAGCCACTTGAAAGTCAGGAAATGCCAGATTTATGCCTATGCAGTTATAATTCAGCCCCTTTGACATCCATCCTGTGCACTGAATGAGGTAACGGTCCTGTGGAAAATTGTAGGTGATCATGTAATTAAACGCCTTATCATAATTTTGTTTTGCATTCCTCACTCTTTCTTGTTTCTATTATTTCTCAAATAAACCTTGTTTTATTACAAGTTTTGTGTGGTATACTGGAGCGATGATTTAAGGTAAACTGGGACACACTGCTCTTTTAGGGGCAGAGGATTGGGTTTCTGTGAGTTGCCAGTGTCAGGGGCTGGATATCACAGGGGAATGCTTCTTGGGGACTGGGGTGCACCTATTGTTAACCTGCAAGGTGAAGACAGGGCTGGCATAGCCTGGAGAAGAGTGCTTAAGTGGATAACAGGCGGGTGGTGGTAGGGAGCTAATACCCAGCCACCATGAGCAAGGCTACCTCTCGCTAGAGCCAGGGAGTAACAAGGTGACTCTCAGTCTGGGGTGGCCCGAGACCCATTACAGAATTGTATGGCTTGTTGTTTTTGAAAATCTCATCCCCGTCCCTAGGAAGAGAGAGAGTCCACATTACCCCTTTGGGACCTTTTCCTTCCACGAGTAGCATGCTGCACCACATGTGTCCTTGGCTTAGTTGTTGGCCTAGTTCTAAATTCTGCTTCCATCTCTCCTCCCCCCCTTCACTCCCCTGCCCCCAAGTTCCCGTAGGGTTCCATGTCAGAAAAGAGCAAAGCTGAATGTGGCAGGTGAGCTGGCCAGACTTAGCACCCTCCTATGCATCCACCACAAGACGTTCTTTTTCCTCTTTCTGAAGTGCTTCACTTCTGCTGCTTGTGTTCCAGTGCTGGTGCAGGTGAGTCCTTGAGGCTTCGTGTGCTGGTGCTTTTCAGGCCCTGCCACGAGGTCAGCCTTTTCCCATCTTGATTCTTATTTATCCCTTTATTATTCACAATGATCTTATATATCTCTGGTACCTTCCATCCCAAAGGGTCCCATAGCACTAGATAAACTGCTTAGAAGGATCACTGAAACCTGCAGAAATGCAGCCACCATTGAGGTGATACACCACTCCACTGCCCCAGCAAGATTCAGGGCTTGGGCTGGAGTGTGGTACAGCCCTGGGGGCAGGGAAGATATTGGCCTGTGTTTCTAGGGACACACTGATGGCAGGGAACGTTCTTCTCCAGTGCAGGGCATGCTAATGTGGACTATGCTTTCTCTGCTCTAGAAACCGCCCCAGCTAGCTTGGCACCACATGCTCCAGTTGGGCCATGGCTATGTGCTGACAGCATTGAGTGTGTCCAGCCTGAAGGCATCGGGGCACAAGGTATTCGTCACCAGCGTCTCCTCCTGCCTCCTGCCCTACTGTGCAGAGCAGGTGAAGGAACAGCCTCTGGAAATTGCCTGGCGGGGAGGACCAATTCAGCCAGTTTCCTCTAAGGCTGCTGTGCAGCTCCCCTTGGAGCTGACAGATGAGAAGTTGCCAGTGCCAGCCAAAGAGTCCAAGATCCTGTCTTACACGGTAAGGAGTTATCCCTCACCTGCACCCTATACCTGCTTTCAGATCCACCTCCCCCTGAATTTCAGCTTCTGCCCTGCAGGGCCCATGGACGCCGTCTGCACTATGCAATCACATTTTCCCCCAGGCCCTAGTGCCCTCTTTGTAAATGCACTATTTTTCTCTGTGCTCCTTCTCCAGGGGATTATCACCCGAGTACTAAACACCCAGGCTGGTCTCTACGAGCTTGATAACAAGATCTGTCTGTGCCTTGCTTACCAGCAGCTGTTGAACTCTGCCCGTGGACTCCGACCAGGAGCATGCGTGGAGGTGAGGTGATGCGGCTGGGAGCTGAAGCACACCAGGGGATAGGGGTGGCTGAGGCACAGACCTGTGGACGGTGGTGTGTGGAGCAAGCTTGTTGTGTAGGGTGGGGGCAGGAGTACTCTAAATCTTTCGGTCAACCAGGGGGGTAGTCCAGAACCCAGCTAAATCAGGGATATGGCTGTGCCTGGGCCTGGCCAGAGGTGGCTGATAGTAGCTATTTGCTCCCCTGATTCCCACATAGGTGGCAGCACATCAATGAAATGCCCCTTGGGGTTGATGAGAAATGTAATGGAGTAACAAAGGGCTTTGTGCGGGATGAGAGGGTCTTTGGGGAGGGCCAGCAGAGTGTCCACTTTCTCTCTATTAAGTCATGTGTTTGTGTCTCTCAGCTCCGAGATGTCCACCTCCTGCAGAAGCCCCTGGCTTCTTTCCCCTTTGTTGTTGTCCTTGGTGCCTGTCTGCACAGCACTGTCCTTCTCAAGGGTTTCTCAAGGCTCAGCACCTTCCACCAGCCTGTAGCTTCCTCTGGAAATCTCTACATGCAACTGCTCTTCCAGTATAACCTAGGTCTGCCACTCTATCTGTGGCTGGTGAGCCTGTTGGAGATGCTGGAGCAAAGGTGAGGACACTCCTTCCCCAATCCCATTGGGAAGTGGTTGTGCAGGCCATTCAGAGCCCTGCCAGACAAATCTCTGCCCCCCTTCCCTTCCACCCCACACGCTTTGTGTCCTTGATGGTTCTGCCTACCCACTGGTTGCTTCACTTTTCTTTCCCAGGGAAGTTGTAGGTTGGTTTCTGTGAGTCACTCCTGGGTTCTGTTACATAACATGGTTTTTGTTCTGGAACAGTTAAGATTGCTCAAGTACAACTGCCAACCCAAATATTAAAAAATATAACATGCAGTTATGTCAGACACCCTACGCAGCAGCCAATCCACAGCAATTTACAGAAAGTGCAGTCCTCATCTGTCTCCATTCAATACATATCTATCACATCCTCCGCTAAAACAACCTTTCAGAGTAGCAGCCGTGTTAGTCTGTATTCGCAAAAAGAAAAGGAGTACTTGTGGCATCTTAAAGACTAACAAATTTATTTGAGCATAAGCTTTCGTCAGTTACAGCTCACTTCATATAAATTTGTTAGTCTCTAAGGTGCCACAAGTACTGCTTTTCTTAAAACAACCTTATAATTGATGCTAGCTACAATCTTCAGTGTTTTGCTCATTTCTTACCTAGAGTCTTGTTTTAAAAAACATTCACACAATTAAGGATATTTGTAGTCCTGTCCTTACTTTTAAAGATTTGTTGGTTTTGAATTTAGTGATATTTTGGGGGGGTATAAGAAGTTCATAGATTATAGGTGAGGGTATCTTTAATTAAAAAAATATGTATGTATAATAAACATACCACTGTGATACTCCCAATCTTCCCTTTATCATCTGTATTCTCAAGACCTCTAATTATATTGTACTTTATGGAAGCTGTAATATTAAAATGTAGTAAGAGACATTCTTGCAGTAACCTTTGTTTTTTCAATTGAATTTCTATAATCTGTTTTTTGAGGTTTGTATGTATGTTAGTAATGCGTACTGCTGGTATGTGAAGTGTTTAGTCGTACATGGTTTATTAACAAACAGTGGTGTACAGTCTCTCTATTTTAGGTACAGTAGAACCTTGGAGTTACGGACACTAGAGTTACGAACTGACCAGTCAACCCCACACCTCGTTTGGAACCATAAGTACGCAATCAGGCAGCAGCAGAGACAAAAATAACAAATATAGTACAGTATCATGTTAAATGTAAACTACTAAAAATATAAAGGGATAGCAGCATAGTAAAGTTTCAAAGTTGTATTAAGTCAATGTTTAGTTGTAAACTTTGGAAAGACCAACTATAATGTTTTGTTCGGAATTCTGAACAATCTCCATTCCTGAGGTGTTTGTAACTCTGCAGTTCTACTGTACCTATATGGCTCTCTTTACAGTAGTATCTGAGTGGTAGGGAAGTACTATTACCCTCATTTTACCACACTATTGGATGAGTGACTTGCTCAAAGTCACACAAAAAGCCTGTGGTGGACTCAGTTCTTCCAAGTCGTAGGCTAGGGTTCTAACCATTCACCCATCTTTCCTTTCCTGTTGGCTTTTGGCATGTTGTTTATCTATTTATGAATTTAAGTATATCCTTTTTGTGTGGATTTAGAGATTACCAGAATTTCTGAACTGCAACCAAAAGTAAAGTATTCTAGTGGGTTTTGGTCACTGATGGCTTGAAATTGTTTCTAATGGGTGAAGAAGGCTGGTTCACATTTCCCGTTTTTCAGATCTTACGCTTGCATCACTACAAGGCCATCGTTAAGGTTATCTTAGTGGAGTGTTTGTTTATGAAGGTGATGGAGGATGAATAGGGTAAAGTGCACATGGACTTGTTTCTGCGTAGTGTGTTTGACACAACTTATGTGGATTTCCTAGTTTTTTAATGTTTGGGTTGGTAGTGGTGGCTGGCGGGAGAGGGAGTCCTGTTGCCTCAGACACAAGCATGGAGCCAGTTCGGTCATAGTGTTCTGTCTGTGTGTGGATAATTGAGTGATCTACGAATAAGAATGCTTGATGAGCATGTGATGTTCCCCTGGTGTTATCTGGACCAGTGATCTGCTAGGTCATGCCAATCCTCGACTCTGGGAGCCAGCCTTACCCTGCTTTGCTGTGAGAACCCCCATTCCCGGGCTGTTCACACACAGCCTCTGGCATGTAACTGCTCCCAGCTCCGTGAGTGAGCACTTTTGGCCAGCTGCTGCTTGGATTGTGCAACCGAATGACACTAGCCAATATCTCCAGTCCCAGACACAACCCTAGGAACCTCAGTCTTGCAGTGTCCAGTTATGCCTGCTGGACGCTGCAAGCTCATATGAGTTTGTCAGTTTAACAGAGAAATCGATATGTACCAAGCTTGTTATCCCCAGGGGAGTCTCTGACATGCTTCAAACCAAATGTACTGCTTCGCGTAGAATAAACAAATTTATTAATTGCAAAAGATAGATTTTAAGTGATTAGAAGTCAAAGTACAAGTCAGATTTGGTCAAATGAAATAAAAGCAAAACACATTCAAAGCGGATCTTAAAACTTTCAGTGCCCTTACAAACTTAGATGCTGCTCACGACAGGCTGGCTGGTTGCCAGCCAGGCTCTCCCCTTTGACCAGTGCTTCAGTTGCTTGGTGGTGGTGTCTGTAGATGGAGGTAGAAGAGAGAGAGAGAGCATGGCAAACGTGTCTCCCTTTTATTATGTCCTTTATTCCCTCTTGGCTTTGCCCCTCCGCCCTTCAGAATCAGGTGAGCATTACCTCATCGTAGTCCCAAACTGACCAAGGGAAGGGAGGTGACTCACTCGGGATTCCAACAGATCCTTTGTTGTTGCCTAGGCCAGTGTCCTTTGTTCCTGTGAGGATGGGTTGGGTTTGTCCCATACATGCCTTGATGAGGTTTGAACTGCCCCTCTGCTCTTGGAGAGTTTTGCCTGGGCCTCTGCTCCTGGAGAGTTTTTGTCTGGGCTTGTTTTAAGCCATGAGGACACCTTTTCAGTCTCATAACTATATATGTGAAATTACAACCTATAACATTACTGTAACTACAATGCTCAGTATATCATGAGCCTTCCAAAGACACCCGACATGAAAAACTTTGCATTGGATACCACACAAAACATATTAAAAGGATGAACATGGGGGACAGGGTGTTCCCCCAAGGTACAGAGGTCACAGCGTAGTGTATAGTCTCTTCTGCTCACTCATTCCAACCAATGCAATTGCAGCACACAAATTAGGAGTGATGGTGATTGGTTGATTTATAGATTCTTGCATTGAGGCCAATAATTTGTGGTTGAGCACTAGTGCATATCCTTTAGAAAGACATCCAGTTTGATCTAAAGATTTCAAGTGATGTGGCATCCTTGGTAAGCTGTCCCACTGGGTAGTTGCCTTCACTGTTTAAAAACTTGCACCTTTGAATTTATCTATCTTCAACTTCCAGCCAATGGATCTTGTTATGGCCAGTATTGCCAACTCCAGGCATTAAAAAATCACGTTAGACCTCCCAATCACAACGTGTATTTAAAAACAACAACAATGAAAAGCTGGAATTCTTTAATTTGCCTTCTGGTTTTTGAGCCTTCAGAGGGGAGCCACACATACCCAACTTATACATGGGTCATTGCATGTTAAAAATTCAACCTTAAAGGCCCTTACTATATATAGGTCCTCTGATTAGAGGGGGTTTCCACTTTGCCATCTCATAACCTCTGGGTTCTAGGGAGCTGCCATTCTCTCCATCTGCACTCTCTTTGCTCCCTCTTGTGTCCCCTAAGTACGCCCGCCCCTCACATACTCCCTCTCTACCACCATATTTCCTTCCTATATTTTCCTTAGTCTCATGCCTGCACCTTACATTCATACATAACTGTGATACAAAGGCTCCTTGGCCCCAGCTTGCAAAGGCTTCATTGTCCTGTAACAGCAACTCCTATCAGGCTTGACAAACACTGTACCTAGCACGTTGTTCTCATAGTATTTGTCTACAAAGAATGTCTTATGAGGTCTTAAATGAAAGCCAGGATCACACTGATCCTCATAAACATTGTTTGATATATGCATGAATGATACTTAAGAAGTTATATATATGTACTACACATGTTTTAATGTCTAATTCAAGGCAGGGTTGGCAAACAGGTTTTGAGTCAGGCAAAGGACATTGACTCACCTGTCTCGCATGTGGCTATGTAAATTAAGCACTGCAAGCCAATACAATGGAAGCCAAATCTGCATACAGAGTAAATGGGGATGGGAACACACTGGAGACTAAACCACAGGGCATTGCCCTGTCGGGGTAGGAATGAACTTTGAAGAACATAAATAGAATGCACAGAGACGTTTTGCTCATTCACTGAGGAAACCCCTTGATGAGTGGGTTGGATGCTTGGATCCTGGTATGACTGAAATAGGGTGACCAGAAAGTAAGCGTGAAAAATCGGGATGGGGGTGGGGGGTAATAGGAGTCCATATTAAAAACAAACAAAAAAACGCTCCAAATATTGGGACTGTCCCTATAAAATTGGGACATCTGGTCCCTAGACTGAAAACCAGCTGGCTCTGAAAAAGACTGGATCCTTGGGGGGAAATCTACTTTATTAAATAGGAAAAGTAAACATTGATAAGTGTGGACCCAGGTTTGCGTTTTATGTTTTTGTTTTATATGGAACCATTTCTGTTTCCATTATCCTTACTATCTCTTAAATCTTAGTCTTTGATAATACACTGAGGGTTGTTTTCATTATAAATGTATCTCAGTGCTGTGATGATCCCAAGTTTTACTAGTCAAGCTTTGTGTATTATATACGGTTCCCTTGGGGACAGCAAACTATTAATTTCTGAGTGTGTCCAGTGACAGGAGCTGGATATCACAGGGGAACGCTTCAAAGAGGATTGAGGTGTGCTGTTTGGTTAACCTTCAAAACAAAGTGAAGGCTGGCAGAGCCCTGAGGAGATTGTTTGGGTGACTGACAAACTGGTGGTGTCAGGTAGCAGGCATCCAGTTAAGCACAAGCAAATCTTCCTCTTGCTGGAGGCGGGGGGGGGGTCCTATGGGTGAGCTATTAACACCTGTATCATTCCTCCTCTCAGGTTTTGCTGTTTTGTTGGACGCCGACAGCTGTTCATCCACTCTGTGTCTCGAGGCCCTGGAGTAGCCGAGAAGTTTCTTGTCCCCATTCTGAACGCTGTGGTGACTTCTAAGGCGCCAGTGAGAGATGTTCATCATGAGATCCTAGCAGAAATGCACCATTGTCCCTTGCAGCAGGTGGGGCCCTGCTCCCTGAGCTCCCTGTTTGTATGAGGGGAGGAGACTCATTTTTTTTCTTGCTTTTTGTATCATTTAGTATCAGCCTCTGGAGCCCCCATGCCAGGCCCCACCTCTTTCTCTGCTGCGCTATATGGCTGAGCAAAGAAGCAAGGAAGCCTTTAATCCATTGCAGCTGCTGTCCCCCTTGGAGGCCCAGCACATGGGCACCCAGGAGCTGAATCGCAGACTGGCTTGGTCCTATGATACATTCTCAGCAGAGAGCTTCCAACCCCGAATGGTACGTGCTAAACTCCCCTTGTAATCTGACATACAGGAGCTCCCCTCCTTCCTCCCACCATGATGCCTGGAGGGTGGGGCTGGGGCTCCTCTCCTCTTGATTGACATGTGCGTACCTCCAGTTGGGGTGGACCCTGCTTTCCGTGCCTGGGATGTAATGAAAGAGGTGGTGGTGGCAGGTTGCTGATGGTGTCAAAAATGGTTTCCATTACAGACACTTCAATCCCATGCCCTTCAAGCTGAGGACTGGTTGATTCTTTTCACAGCTTCCTTTCTTTTGCAGGTGTTGCTGGGGGTGCTGAGAGCTTCCTGCAGCAGCGGCTCCCTTCAGTTGCGGGACAAGAGTGATTCGATCCCCTGTGTGATCTCCCGCAGGGATGGGAGTCCCTTCACTGACACAGCTCTCATAGGTGTGGCCCACTCCGCTCTAGTGGGGGATCCTGGCCTCTTGCTGCTTTGCCTGCTGACCCTAGGGGGTGGGTGGGGGTGGGGGGCGCTGAGCTCTCTCCTTACCTTACCTGCTGGGTTTGGGAGCAAGAACACTGAGCTTGCTCTCTCTGCTTTGCCTGTCTGTTGGCTGAGCTCTTCTCTGGTATGTTTGCAGGGTCCCTTTTGCAGGTGGAAACCTACCAGCTTGTGGTAGAGCGATTCCTTCAAAGTGACTTTCCCTCCTGGGAGCAGCTGTGGATCCTGGAACATGTGAGGGGCACAGAAACAAGGCAAGTGCCCCTTATCCTGTGCCCAGGAGCATAAGGCCTTAGCCTCCCAAAGGGAGGAGTAAAGAAGTTAAACATAAGTGGGAAATGATCCCCTAGCCTGGACCACAGTGTCATGTGCCTACAGCTGGGTGCATAGTGCGAAGGGGAATAATCCAAGAGCCTGGAGAGCAGTTCCAGACCCTTGGCTGGGCGGGAGAGTCACCCTGAAGCCTTGGATGGGTAGAAGTAAGTGGGGGAGAAGCCCAGTGCTCCGTAGCTTGTGCTCTCACTTGCTCTTGCTGTTTCCTCCTCACTCGCTCGGTCCCAGAGTAGTGGAAATGCGTGTCTGCCATTGTCCTTTACCTGAGCATGCAATGGTTTAGACAGGTCCCTGGTGACGTGTTTGAAGGTTCCTCTGATGCTGTTGAACCTTGTGGCTGTTGGTTTTTCCTCCTCTGGCACCAGCCTCTGGAGTTCACCAACATGTGCTCCCATTAAATCACCCCCCCCACACACACACCTAACTCCTGCACACACGCACACAGTTTCTCTGTGGAATTCAAGTTCCTGGTGGCTGCTGTTTTGAGGGGGCCATTCCTGTTCTCATCTAGTCCCTCTTTCTCTGTGTCAAATGCAGAGCCAGACTGACACTGAGTCTGTGCTTCCTGCATCACAAAGCCCCTGAGTGGTGAAATACCCCTGCAGTTCCACATCTGTATAGGTATTTATAAAGTTGCCCATTAACGGGATATCTCAGTGCCTAAGTGCATCTCCCAGGCTGCCTGCACAAGGTGGGTTTCTCTGTCTGGGACAAACCCACCATCTCAGTCTGTCCTGGATACACTAGGTCCAGCGGTCTTCAGCAGGCCTCCACTCCATCCGTTCCTGCTGTCTGAGCCTTTGGCCAAGGCTCCCTCTCCCTGCTGGCGGCCTAGTTTGGAACCTCCCTGCCTACTAAGTTGGAGCTGCGATGATATCTCCTCTTGGCCCCTCTTCTCACTACAGGCTGTATGTGCAATTCTGCTTTGAAGATGTTCAGATTCTTCATACGCCTGAGGTGCAAGTCCAAGAGGGTCCTACAAGCAATAACAGTCCCTGGTTGGGGAAAAAGGATGTTTGCAGCTCAAAGGTTGAGCTGGGATCTCCAGAGGCAAAGCTGCCAAAGTTGGAGGGGACCCACCCAGGAGCTGGCTCTGATAAGGGCTGTGATAGAGGCCAGAGCAGTGCCAGAGGAACCAGCTGCATGTCTCGTCTATTCCTGGTCACCCAGAAAGAGGGGCTTATGTCACGCAACTACCTGCCGGCTGCAGAAGGAGATGGAGAGGAGCAGGAGCTGCAGCTCAGCTTCCAGGCCACCGTACTCTGGATGGACAAACCTCGGCTCTGGGGGCATCCCAGGGAAATTGGGAACCTGCCAGAGCTGGAGCAGACCAACCATCAGAGGGAGGAAAGCGAGGCACAAGAGAGGGTAAGGAAGGGCTGGAGGAAGTGGCCTTCTGGTTAGGGTGTGAGCTGGATTTTGGTATGGGGAGCCTACCTGAGGGTCAGGGGAGCCAGTTCCACAGAGAGTGGGAGGATGGTTGTCTCTTGACCACTGATGTTTGTGAACACAAGGGGTTCCCTCCCAGCCCACCGGGAACAGCTCCACTTATCCTCTCTCTCTGCCCTGCAAGTGTTCCCCTTCCCCTCCCTCACAGGGCATACCCCACTGTCCTTTGTAATCCAGCCTCCTCCTGCAAGGGCACTCTGCCTTCTCCCCGCACCCTGGGGGGCTGTGCTTTCCCTTCCCTTTGCCCACTCCCACCATGGTGAGCTCTGCCTCCCAGCTCCCTCACCAGTGTCCCTCCCTCATCAGCTTCTCTTGTCCCATTCCAGGTGCTGCTGCTTTTTATGGGGAGATCACTTCGATGGTTCCCATTCCTGCATCCAGATGGGCTGTACCGACTTATTGTGCCCCAGTGTTTGGTAAGGAGGGGCCTTGGTGCTGCCCCCTGCCGGGCCCCCTGCCACAGTGTGGGACTCCAGAGCTGGGGCTTGCTCTTCACCCCCACCTCGTCTTTTCATCACTCTCGGAATAGCTTGTCACACTTTGGCTCACCAGAGGCATCTCCTGCAATTGAAATCCTGCTCTCACTGTGGCCATGAGAGAGTTAAGGGAAGCACATTAACCCCTTCTCTGCTGGAGGAGGGGGAAGCCAATGTCCTGCTGGACTCAGTGTTGTGCTGTTAGTGACACATCCACTTCCCTGAATGACAAATGGAATGGCCGGAATGGCCAGGATGGTGCTGTCCCTTGCGCCACCTACAGACTCAGCAGTGGCTCCCTGGAAGGCAAAGAGTCACAGCAAAGGAGACTAAGCACCTTCTAGCTTTGGGGCTCATATTGCTGCCTCTGATCCATGGGCAGGGTAATCTGCTTTGCCATGTGTTACACCAAAATCCTCGGGAGTCTCTGTAAGGGCTTTTCTGCTACTGCTCCCTGGGCCCCTCTTTTTCCATCTGTGCTTGGGGCCCTCTCCCCTGCTGATCTCTCCTCCTGCCTCCCTTGATGTGCCTCCTGTGCTGTTGTTCTCACAGGACTTCGGGGTGTTTGAGCAGCCTTGTCTCTCGCCGTTGCAAGGGAGGCTTCTGAACCAGTCGGGCTGCCACTCGTGCCTGCTAGTTTCAGATACCTGGCACCTACAGCATGAGACTTGGATCTCCTGCCTGGCTCAGCCCCAGGTATGCAGCATCTTATAGCTCTGGGTTTCCATGGGTGACTAGCTCTTCCCTGGGGATCTGGGTCAGGAGACCATACAAACACCCATGGGCACCATGGCAGGCTTTGGCATTTCTCGCAGAAGTGAAGAAAACACCCCCCCAAGCCCTCCTGCCCTGAAACCAATGCTGAGGAGTGGTAGCCTCTCAGCTTTGTACAGTTCTGTGCTTCACGACCTCAAGGATGGATGTGATTATGGGCCTTAGGTAGAGCTGGTCCATATCGGTGGTGGGTGCATATCGTAATCCTGTTAAATCTGTATCTCCTCCTTTTCCAGGTGATCCCAGGGTCAGAGTGGGCAGGAATAGGGCAGACAGTCTTCTCCATTCCAGAGCTACTAAGCAACAGGTATGTTGGTCCTTCTTCTGCTGTGGTGTTAGGGTCACTGAGACATGACCACGACTTGGGAAATGGGGTCAATGCTGGCTCCTAGTTAGGAATGCACTTTACTCAGCTACCTGCGCTAACCCCTGCAGTGCAGTGGGGTTTCTTTGGAAATCTTCCTCATATGTAAGTGCTGGCCTGGCCTGACCGTATCTACCGTATAATATGTGACAAGATCACAAGTGAGATACCTTCCGAATGGGACCCCAAAACAGTTTGGGCTGTTGGGGGTGTGGAATTGGGTGCAAGAAGTCTCCACTGAATCCCTCTCAGAGATTGGGGGTGGGGAATGTCGTGGTCAGAAATACTGAGTGCTACCTTCTGCTGCCTGTTCAAATGCTATTGAATGGGGCTGGAATCTGATCTATTCAAAGTGTGTTTAAATATGAATGGAGTGACTTGGTCTGTCTGTGCAATGAAGCTCTTACTAGGCTCCTACAGTAAGGCCGATTTTCCCCTCCTGTCTCCACACCTGCCCAGTTTCTAACTTGGGGATATAAATCCTCTGCTTTTCCAAAACCTTATTTAGCTAAATTACTAGGGCTTGCCTTCAGAATGTCTCCTCCCTGACCACACCCCAGGCTCTGATGCCTCCCTCCCCCTACTTTCTTGTTGCTTTTGCTCCTGCTTCTCCAGATCCAGCAGCAAGGAAGTGTGTGCAGGGAACCATGTACTCTGCTTTTGTGGGTGTAGGATTGATCTGAAGCCTGTATTTCCAGTTCTGTTTGCAGCCCACATGCTGCAGCACCAGGAGTCAGTCCCTCAGTGGGAGCCAGGTGTACTGCATCCTGCTGTATGCTAGCCTCACTACACATTGTCTATAATGTGGCTGAGAGTTGTGGCATCTCCCGGTGGGGTTTATCCCTATCAGCTGCTAAAGACCTTTTACTCTTACCATGGCAGCTGCAGTCTTGAGTCCCTTGAGCTTATGGCCCTCTCCTAGGTTTATTGGGAAGGGGCTGGTGCATGGTCCCCTCAGGGGAGGGCTTCAGAATGTGCTTCCCACTCTGTCTTGACCTTCAAACGTGCTATATGCACCCACTGTCATCTCAGGGATTCCCTGTGAATGGGGGAGCTCATGGGGTGAGATGGATAAGAATCTTACATGCTGAAAGCTTGTGTTCCTAGCCCACTGTCTGGCTGGTGCAGAAGCAAAGTATAGCTGAGTTGGATAGGCCCCTGATGGAAGGCAGGTGAAGTAGGGTTGTTGAACAACAGTGGTGCCTCCGCTGCAATGGGCTGTCATAAATCCCCCGCGCCCCACTTAAAACCCTGCCCTCACCTCTCCTATCCCAGCTCTTATCCTGCCACACACCCTCATCTGTTGCTCTGCCACATCACTTCCTAGGCTAGACAACATTCCACATAACATGGACCAACACAAACACCAACCAACACAAACACCAACAAGAGGCCCAAAGAATTCACACTGTGTACGTAATTCCCTGGTGTGGTCATGGCCCTGACGATGTCCAGAGGGCCTTGGGACAGATGAGCTCAGGTGAAGGTGCTGAAGTGTCTGTGCCTTAAATTTCCTCCGTTGCTGGAACCTCAGAGTGGGGCATCTCTTCAGCCATCAGGCTCTGCCTCTGGTCTCTGTGGCAGGACAGAGCCCCTCATTCTTTGCTCTGCTCTCAGTTTCACAGGCTCCCTTGTCTCTTTCTCTGGTGAGATAGTGGAGCGGACCTTGTGTGCTTCCCCTGGGAATGAAAAGCTCTCTGCACCCTGCAGCATGCGGCGGCAGAAAGGTCAGCACGTCTGCCTCTGGTGATGCTTGGTCCCCTCTGCACTGTGAGGAGATAAGACACTAAGCCCCATTCTGCGTGCATATGCTAGGGGGAAGGGGGAGCATGCCAGGGTACTGCAGCCCTGTCAGTGTGTCAGAGGGCCGGAGAATTCCACCCTGTGCCTTTGAGCATGCCAGGGTTGGACACCATGCCCTGGGGACGGGTGTCGGTGCTGCTGTGTCCATTGTGTGTATGTGTGTCAGGGATGGGATGGGGCATTCTGCTCTGGTGCCTGTGTGTGCCCTGGAAGGGGGTGCTCTGCCCTGGTACATGTGTGGGGTTGGGGCACCGTGTCCCGTTTTGTGTGGTGGAGGGACCAGGACTCTGTCCCCTGGGTGTGTTAGGAGCAAGTGAAAAGGTAGTTGGTCTTGAGGTGAATGTGGGGGAGGGAAGGTGCATGGGCCTATGTGTACAGGAGGAAGCAGGGGGCGCTAATGTATGATTGTGGGGAGCAGGTACTGGCTGGTGTGTGGGGTAGGGCTACTGAAATTAGCCTGTAGCAGGGCAAGCTGGGAGTGGGATAGAGCAGCAGCTAGTGAGCTCATTGTGTCCTTGTCCTTCTGCATGCCTAGGGACCCTCCTGCCCTGGGATCACAGTGTGAAGCTGAGTGTCTCAGCTGCTCCTGGCTCCTCTGTTGTGCTGGATGTTTACATAGCAGTTGCCTACCTTCAGCATCTCTGGGGTTTGCTGCCCGGGGCCAAGATTCTCTTCCAGAACCTGCAGCGCAAAATCTCCAGGTACGTCCCTGAACAGCTGTCAGCCCAGATCTAGACTCAGACACTCCCTTTCCCCAACCATACAGGTACACATCTCCCTGCCACCATCCACCTTGGCCCGTGGCCTTGTGATCTGACCTGGACTCAATTGGCCACATCCTTCTCCCTGTTCTCATCTCTTGCCCCCCTTCCTTCCTGATCTACTGTCCTTTCTCCCTTCTTCCTGTTGAACTACTACCCCCACTCCCATGGGCCATGCCAAAGGCGAAAGGAAGACCCCAGCCCATCCAGACAAAGGGGCCTCCTAGAGTTGCGTCTAATGTTTGCTTTTTTATGTTGCAGGTTCCACAATGTTTATTGCACATACATTGCCTCCAGCTGCATCAGCATCCTGGCTCTGCCGCCCCCCTGCTTGCTCCTTTCCTCCAAGTGAGTCTGGGCTCTGTCTCACTCTTCTCCAAGGGAGTTTTTCTCCATGGCGGGTTATTCACATTCTTCTTTTCCAGTCCTGCAGGTATAGCCGCCACGTCTCCCTCGCTGGTGTTTCTGTCCAACCTGCTGCTTCAGCCTCAGAGCCTGTCCCAGGGCCAGATCCTCTGCAACTTGTCCTGTGTCTTGGCTTTGTCCCTGCAATGGATCTGCTCTGTCTGCAGCAGCATCTTCAGAGAGGTACCCTAAGTGCCCACAGGGATCATTGCGGGGGAGCCCTCCTGAGAGTCATGTGCTTTCTGCTCAGAGGCTATTAGCTGTCTTACTGAGTCTGCCCTCTGCTCGCTGGGAACGTAGCCCTTGTCAAATACTGTGTCGGAGAAATTGATGCTTCCTGACCTTTCCCAGTGCCAGAGCCTCCTTCCCAGCGTCTAGCATTAATGCCTCACATACAATAGCGCCACAACAGAAAAGGGCCCAAACCGCCAGGTGCAGAGATGCATGTGACTCTGATGTCTGGCTTGGCCACAGGCTGGGCTGGCTCTGGGCTGAGTGGGTGGGCTGTGCTCTGCCTTCCCAGTGCATGCTCCATTCCTGTGGGAGGGTTTCAGTCCCACCCAAACCCTTAGCCCAGGGATCCTCAGCCCTTGGGGGGGCTCCTTCCACTTGAGACACTGTCCCAGGGAATGCAGTTAACAAGCTCTTTAACTTAGGGGGGCACAGGGAGCATTGGCTCCTCCCTCCACTCCCAGCTCTGATTTCTGCTCTTGCTTCAGGGAAGGTGCAGCCGGCACAGCCCACCCTGCCCATCGCACACAGGAGTGAGTCAAGCCAGTGCCAAGTAAGTACCGGGGGGCAGGGAGTGGGTAGAGGTGGGTGGGAGGAAGCAGAGACCACCACCCTAGGGGAGTGAGAGCAGTTGATCCAGTGAAGGCTGGTTGAGAACAGATGACATGGATGGAACAGCCAGTTAAAACTCTGTGTCACTTCCCTTTGGCGTGAGCACAACCCTCCTTCCCCCACTGAGCTCACATGTGCCTGCTCTTCACGCTGACCTTGCCGTTGTCTCTGTCCATCTGTGCTTGGCCTGTAGGATCCTGGTGGAGGATGGAACAGGTGAGGCTCTGGTGCTGTGCAAGAACCAGCAGGTGGCTGCAGTGTTAGGCCTGAGCCCTGTGGAGTGGAAAGCTGTGCAGAGCAATGTGCAGAGAAGGGGCAGCATTTTCATTCAGCATGGAGGAGCCAATTCCAGGCCTGGGGTAAGTGGCTTATTCTGGCAGTGGCTGTGGTGCTGGGCCTGAGCCTCAGCTGAGAGGGAGTCCACTGACTCCTATGTAGCCATCTGGCTCACTCCACAGGTTCACTGACAGTACTCTGGTTCCTTCCTCAGTGTGTGGAGGAGCCTGAAGACCTTGTCACCTGCTACCTGAGGAGCCTGTGTAGGAGCCGTGCCATCTGCCGGACCATCCTGCTGGCTTTCAGCCTCGACAGGAAGCCCTCAAAGATTCCCCAGCCAGGTGCGTATGTGCCCTCAGCTCTCACCATCAGCCTCAAGTGCTGCTTGACTGGGCAGGAAAGAGTCGCCCTACCAGCTGGATGGAAGAGGGCTGGGGAAGAATCCTCCCAGCAGCCAGGAGGAGGAGGAGGGTGCACAGGCCACCTTTCTTGGCCAGCCCAGGGGAAATTACCAGGGTGTCAGTCCTGCCAGTATCCACAAATCAAGGTCCTCTGACTTCAGCCAGGCTGTGTGGGATGTTGATTCATGTACTTTGGGAAGGGCTGTGGCATGGCTTGGTGGATTTATGGTTAGGAAAGTGACCGTGCTGTCTCCCAAAGGTCAGACTGCTGTGGGAAGGAACGTGGTGCTGCCATGTTCAAGTTCTGTCAGTGATCCCAGAAAAAATTGAATTTTTGTGCTAAAATTTTTAGCAGATAGTTGTCACTCTTAGACTTCAGTTAAAGATCGGGGGAGGGAGAAAAGGGGAGTGTATCTGCCTTTTTTGGTTTCTTTCTGATTTAGAGAGAGACTGGAAAGCTGATTCCTGAGAATTGTGTGTATGTCTTCCCTGTCCTTACTGGAGAGCTCTCTGGAGAACCGGAACTTCTTCTTGTGGTGTATTCTCACTCCTGGAATGAGTTTCCAATTCTCCAGGTTCCTAACACACAGATCTGTGATCTTAGGAAGCTGTAAGATCCTGATATCAGACAAGAGCAGGTCAAATCAAGACTTGGATTGGAGTTTGCTGGCAAGATCCCAGTGTGCATAGTGCCGGCACCTCAGGGAGATCTTCCACCAATCAGTATTGGTCCCAATGCCACACGGGTGCAAAGGGGTACTGTGCTGCTGGGAGACTCTCCTCTATCAGTTGGCACTGACCCCAGGGCTTTAGCATGCTACCAAAGTGGTACTGTGCTGCAGTGTGTGGTATGGGTGACTCAGTGAGGGTGCTGTCCTGCTAGAGATGACATCTTTCACGTGAGGTGTAAATTCCTTGTTTGTAAAGCTGGTGCTGGTATTAGTGGGAGTAGGTGCCTATCTGTGTACACCTGCTGGGTGAGCAGTGCGTAGCTCTTAATTCTTACATGCTGACTTTAGTCATAAAAAGTAAAAATGCTCTTTCCCTCAGAATGAGACCATTGGTTTTCATAGCCCAGCATTCTGCCTTCCTCAATCTCTCTGCAGTTGGTTGGTTACAGTGTTCACTTCTTGTCCTTCATTGCTGAGCATCTCTTAAACAGCTGCTGCAGTCCACCTCAGGGTCTTATGTTGCCATGCAGTGCTGGGTGAGTGGATGGAATGTTAGTTTATCAGTGGGCTACTTCTATTTTCTTTCTCCTTAGATTTACTGCAGCTGAGAAGGTTTCTGTGTGGTGAGATGGAGTTTGTGTCCCGAGTGGGAGCTCGACTGAGCCTGATGTGCCTGAACATCCAGGAGGCAGATCCCAAAGTCTTGTGCGGTCTGAGCAGCAAGAGGATCAAAACATCGATCGGTCACTCAGCTTGAGGCCTCATCTCTCACCTCTGTCCGTAGGAAAGGAATGAGAGAGCCTCTGATACAGCTTGGCAGCATGTGTGTTCTGGCTGAGACTACAGGCTGTGGGCTGCGACTGGGGTGTTTGTTGTTAGGGCTTTGGGGTCAGTGATTGAGGGGTGGAATTGATTGTATGTTTCCCAAGGGAGGTCATTCTGGGACTCTTGACACGGCCAATTGAGGGGCTAAAAATCTGGGAGTGACAGGTGCTCATCCTCTCTTAGCACTCAGCCATGGCTTACAAACTTAGCACTCAGTTTGTGTGTATTTTACAGTATAATATCTAATGTAAATAAAAGTATTTTTAATAAAACTTAAAGAATGCCATGGGTGTTTGTAGAGAACTTGGGCAGAAGAGCATTTATACCAGGTTTGAGAACTAGGCACAGAGCTGCCTAGATTGGCTTGCCTGCCTGAGAAACCAAACAGCAGTAATGGGGAGGGGCACAAAATCAAAGCTGAAATTAGCAGCCCCCATAGAAAATGGTTTGAAAAGCATCTGGACCTAGATTGAAAGGGGACTTAGGCAGTGCAGTGCCAATCATAGGCACCCTGCTACCTAGGGAATTCTCAGCCCCAAGACAGGCTCCCCTTGCATTGTATGGGGCAGTGAAGCACCTAAGGAAGGGCTTTTCGGCAAGCTGAGCCAGGAGCTGCGTAAGGGTGCCAGGAGTGAAGTGCAGAGGAAGGGGGTGGACTGGCTGGGTGCCTTGCTTTCCTCAACCCAGAGTTATGGTCCTTTCACTTGCAGGCTTGGAGAACATGTTGCTGAGACATGTAGCTGGGAAGAGTAGTAAGTTCATTTATATCCGTGAACAAAGAGGGGAGATGTGAGATCAGTTGGCCAGACTGAAATATGTTTTAAAAAGGCACATGAACATGAATTGAAGCAAACAGTCATAAAGTTCAAGTCCACATAACGAATGCTTTGGCCTTCTGACTCTTCCCACTAGACTCAGTCAGATGCTCCAAAATGGCTGCTCTGTGTCAGTCTCTTACCCCTCCTCAAGCTAACAGTAGGCACTGCCCACAAAATGTAAAAAGACCCACTTGGGGATCATCTTAGAAGAATGACTCTTTTCAAGGGTTACATAGAAACATAATTTCAGTTTTTAAAAACCACACTCAAAAAAGGCCACACAATAAAACTGACTAGTAAAGTTAGGGAGAAAATTCAAAATGCTACTGGGTGTAGCATATAGCCAGCATCTGCAATTCACGGTCCAAGGCAGACAGGAAGCCTAAAACTAGAGAGCTGTTAGGAGGCCTGAATAATTGTATGACCAATAAAAGCACTTGTGGAGCTGCATGCTGATAAGAGCTGGTAGAATGTTGTTGCCGTTACTGGTTGAATGATTTATCTAGTAAATAATTTCTTCATTATAACTCTATAACTAGTTAATTACTATATGAAGAATTAATATTCTTGCTATCCATGTACAGTAAAAGTTGTTTTATCTGGCATGTTGAGGGAATGGGGGGTGCCGGTAAGTGAAAAATGCCGGGTAACTAAGAGGGAGGGAGTTTGGGTGCGGAAGGGGGCTCAGGGCAGCAGGCTGGGGCGCGGAAGAGGTTGCAGGGTGCTGGATCTGGGGGTTGCTCACCTCAGGCGGGTACCCACAAGTGGTGGTCTGTTCCAGCTGCTCCTAGGCAGAGATGCGGCAGGTGGCTCTATGCGCTGCTCCCATCCTGCCCCGAGCACTAGCTCCATACCGCCCATTGGAAGGGAACCTAGGAGCAGCTGGGACAGATTGCCACTTGTGGTGAGCCGCCAGAGGTGAGCACCCCCCAGATCCGGTACCCTGCATCCCAGCCCGCTGCCTCAAGCCCCCTCTCGCACCCAAACGACCTCCCAGAGCTCACATTCCACACCCCTCCTCACCCGCTGTTGGCTCTGTGCCAACTGGACTATAAACCGGAATTTCAATGAAGATCAGAAATGCTGGTTTATAGAGCTTTCCAGTTGGTGAAGTGCCAGATAAAACAGATTTTACTGTAAATATCTAATCCTTTTTTAATCCTACTAAGATCTCATCCTCAGTATTCTGTAGCAATAAGTTCAACAATCCAGTTACAAACTCTCTTTTTCACCAGTTTTAAATGTCACCTTTCAATTTAATTGTGACTGTCCCCTAGTTCTTGTGTTATGAGACAGGATAAATAAGAGTTAGAAATTTGTCTTGTTTAGACTATTGCTTATTTTATATATTTTTCATGTCCTCTTCTATTTGCTCCTTTCTAAGGTAAACATAGAATCATAGATTTTAAGGTCAGAAGGGACCATTATGATCATCTAGTCTGACCTCCTGCACAATGCAGGCCACAGAATCTCACCCAGCAACTCTCGTAACAAACCCCTAACTTATGTCTGAGCAATTGAAGTCCTCAAATCATGGTTTAAAGACTTCAGGGTGCAGAGAAGCCTCCAGCAAGTGACTCGTGCCCCACGCTACAGAGGAAGGGGGCGGGCGGAGGGATACCTCAGTGGTTTGAGCATTGGCCTGCTAAACCCAGGGTTGTGAGCTCAATCCTTGAGGGGGCCATTTAGGATCTGGGACAAAAATGGGGGATTGGTCCTGCTTTGAGCAGGGGGTTGGACTAGATGACCTCCTCAAGTCCCTTCCAACCTGGATATTCTATGATTCTAAAGCGAAAAACCCTCAAGACCTCTGCCCTGGAGGAAAATTCCTTCCCAACCCCAAATGTGGTGATCAGCTAAACCCTGAACAAGACTCATCAGCCAGACACCCATCTCTGTGGTAACTCAGATCCCATCCCATCTAACATCACAGGCCATTGGGCATAGCTACCGTTAGTCGAAGATCAATTAATTGCCAAAATTAGGCTATTCCATCATATCCTCTCCTCCATAAACTTATCAAGCTTAGTCTTGAAGCCAGATATCTTTTGCCCCCACTGCTTCCCTTGGGAGGCTGTTTCAGAACTTCACTCCTCTGATGGTTAGAATCCGTCTAATTTCAAGTCTAAACTTCCTGATGGCCAGTTTATATCCATTTGTTCTTGTGTCCACATTGGTACTGAGCTTAAATAATTCTTCTCCCTCTGTGGTATTTATCCCTCTGATATATTTATAGAGAGCAATCATCTCCTCTCAGCCTTCTTTTGGTTAGGCTAAACAAGCCAAGCTCTTTAAGTCTCCTTTCATAAGACAGGTTTTCCATTCCTCGGATCATCCTAGTAGCCCTTCTAAACAATCCTATCCTTTCAATTTCTCTTCATATGAGAGTGTTTCAAACTACAAATCGTTTTTTGTTACCCATCTGTGAATAGGGCTGGCTGGAAAACAAGATTTCTGTTTGTGAAAAATTTAGTGGTTTCAACATTTGTGTTCTGATACAGAAAGAATCCAAGACTTTTCAAAAGCTTTGGAGTGAGAGATTCCCCCCACAACCACCAAGTGGTTAGAGCACTCCGCTGGGATGTAATGCGCCCTAATTTCAAGTCCTGGCTGTGCCTGATTCTTACAATCCAGGTGCATACCCTAACCACCAGGCTATTCTGATGTGGTGCACTCTGCTTTTGATCAGAAATCACACCCTGGATCTGAGAAATCTTCCAACCAAAGTTTCATCAAAACTGACGTTTCTGCAAAATGTTTGTTTCAATAAATCAGCATTTTCCGATGGATAAGTGTGTTGTCAAAATGTTCCTGATCAGCTTTGATCTGTGAACCCCCTTTCCTTCCCCTACATCTTTTTTGAAATCGGGTGACCAGAACAACGCAATATCCTAGATGACTTTTATAATAGCATTATAATGTTCTCCATATTATTCGCCTTCTCATCCCTTGTACATACTAACAGTTTGTTTGCTTTTTTGCCACTTCTGCACACTCTGCAGTGATTTTCATTGAGATGTCTGCAGTGATGCTCAGGCCTTTTCCCTGAATTGGCAATCATTACCTCCAATATGCATTACTTTCCATTTGTCAACCCTGAATTTCATCTGCCAGCATGCTGCCTACTCAGTCCGCTTGGTCCTTACTGGTATTGGTAACCTAAACAGAGTTTAGGTCATCTGCAAATATTGCTTCTTCACAACTCACTCTACTTTCCAAATTATTAATATATATATTAAACAACCAAAATCCTAATATAGTTCCCCACCATTCACCCTTTGCCATGATGATTATTCCTAGCCTTTGTTTTCTCTCTCTTAGCCAGCTTCTTGCATCATGACTACATAGCTTCTTTAGTATGGGACTTTTATAAACCCTTTGACAAAGTTCAAATAAATTGTCAACTAGTTTTTCTTAATCCATTATTTTATTGACACATTCAGAGAATTCTGATAGATTAGTGAGGCCTGGGTAATCAAATGTTATAGGTCATTTTAAGAAAATACACAATTTGCATATTCTAATATGCTGAACTCAAGGCACCAATCTGATCCAATGTGGCAAATCCTTTTTCCAGCTGCGTGATCAAGGCTAGAGCCTTCATAGATCGATAATACCAAAGTTTTGATCACTAAGTTATCTAGGTAAGAAAATGTGTCCCATTCTCTGATTCGGACATCTTCCTTCTCACTTAATCCCGCCTGGTATGCTTGTGGAATTCATCATCTTTCAGATACAAGAAAAATAAATTAACATCCATCATACCCGACTTTTTATTTATTTATTTTTTTTAAAAAAACCCAGGTCCATGAACCAACCAACACAGTAACAGCAGCAAAGCCCACACTGACCAGCAGCAGCTTCAGATTAGTCCCACTCTATACCCTGAGGCCTGGAGGTGGCCATAGTGACAGTTCTGAGTCCAACAGGGAAGATAAAACTGAAATTTTTTTTCTCATACTCAGCACTGCTGTGGTGTCTGTCCTGTAGGGAGAGATCATGGGCCTTCTGTTTTAGTTGATTACCTGTTGCTATCCCCTGCTGCAATGGCACTGTTGAGGCTGTAACCCTGCAGGGAAGGATGTGAGGCATAAAGGGTTGAGTGGAAGAATGAGCATTTGGGAAGGAGGGAGAGAACATAGGGAAAGAAACAGAGAAAGTGGGGAGGGCTGTGGGAGAATGAGGGAATCCAGGAAAGGACACCTCTGTAATGCTAAAAGAAAAGGAGTACTTGTGGCACCTTAGAGACTAACCAATTTATTTGAGCATGAGCTTTCGTGAGCTACAGCTCACTTCATCAGATACATACCGTGGAAACTGCAGCAGACTTTATATATACACAGAGAATATGAAACAATACCTCCTCCCACCCCACTGTCCTGCTGGTAATAGCTTATCTAAAGTAATCGTCAGGTTAGGCCATTTCCAGCACAAATCCAGGTTTTCTCACCCTCCACCCCCCACACACAAATTCACTCTCCTGCTGGTAATGCTAGCTTCAAAAGCAGAAGGGTGGGGGAAGGATTCAGCCAGCAAAAAGAGCTACTACCATAGCCACAGAGGTCTGGGATCCAACCTGTTGCTTTAATAAGGCTCAGTAATGACAGTCTCCACACACCCATCTGTCCTCTGCACTTCTCCTTCCAATCTTACCTCCAGTTCCAACTCCTCTTCACATTTCTTTATGGAGATCAAGCACTACAAAGCCATCAGGTACAGGAGAGGTAGAAGTATCCAGTAAAGGGCAAGAGGGGATAAGGAGGCTGATGCCATGTTCATGGTCAGTAGCTGCAAATGAACAGTCGTCTTGATGCTGGAATCTATAAATGAAGAAAAAAGACTGAAGGGAATTGTCTTATTCACATATTTGTCCCCACCATGGGGAAGATAAGCATCCAGAGTTTCCTTTCTTTAATAGCCATGGGTAAAGGATGATCCTGCTTCCCACTCTGCAAGGACACTGCTGTGAAATTCCCATTGTGACAGTTCTGTGGACCTCAGCATGGTGAAGAGTAGGAAAACTTGTCTAAGTTTATCTGAAAATTTCCTTTCTTCAAAACAAGGTCCAAAAGATGCAATCCACTCTTGAAACAAACGGAACAGCTGCAGTCGCCAGATAGAAGTTGCTTTTTTGTTAGAGGAAAGTATCCCCATGGAGAGCTCCTCAAACAGTTTCAAATTTCCAAAAGTTTTCACTGTCACCTCTATTGCCGTGCTCCGCAGCAGGAGAGACCATTTGTCTTGTCAAGCTATAGTGAACGCTGTCTCTAATGAGAGACCATCAAATGGAATGATCCCAGATATGGAAGTTCTCAACAGTCAGTCTATTCCCCTAGTGTCAGTGCCTGACAGGTCCAGTTCTACCCCCAATTACATGCAGGCTGAAGACTCATCGCAGTGGATCTGTGGACTTTCTTACTCAATGAGAATATTTTCAGGTAGGCTTAGATAAATTTCCCTTTGACTAAGACCAGGTCTACACCACAAACTTACATTGGTATGACTACATCACTCAGAGGTGTGAAAAATCCACTGCCCTGGGCGATGCAGTTATACCGACCTAACCCTGCTGTAGACAGCGCTATGTTGATGAGAGAGCTTCTCCAATCAACGTAGCTACTGCCTCTCACAGATTAACTACGCCGCTTCACTAACGTGGTTCAGCAGTGCGACTGCGCAGTTGAAGCTCTGTATGTGTAGACAAGCCCTAAGCTAGGACCAGATTTAGAACAAGCAACTGGGAGGTGAAAGGTCCCATAGTCCCCCTGAGCCATCCAGCCTATCCTAGCTGGGGTCTGGATTGGAACCAGCAACTGGAAAGGCTCTGTAGCTCACTCCAAATTCCATACCACGTAAGCCCCCATGCAGTTGTTAACACATCTTCAGCCCATGTCTAATGCCTTTAAGTGGTGCTGGAATGTACCTGTCACTTCGATGTCCCCTGTAGCTTTGGCAATGTCATTCTTGATAACACAGGTATAGGTAGTATTAGCTGTGATGTTGTGCAGAACAGATACCACATTCATAGTCACATTCTCAGAGTTCAGCTTGAAGCTGGTGTTGGAGACCTCAGATAAGTTGTCCCTGGTGTTATTGTGTGAGGTCCAAACCACAACAGGTTGCGGGAACCACCGAGGAGCCTCACACCGCAGGGTGTCCATGCTGCTGTTGTAATCCACATGCATCTCTGGAGAGCTGAAGGCTGTAGAATCAGTTAAAAGAGAAGAGTGGTGAACAAAACTGGACCCTCTAGGCATCTGGTATAAAATACCGACTGTGCCTGTCTGCTGTATCGTATTTCTAGAGGGCCTATTACCGTAACATCTAAGTACTTACCCTGAAACCAGAGATTCAAGCACCAGTCTTCATCCTTCCATGGCAGGCAGAGTTCCATGCAATTAACTATGTCTGGGACTGAATACAGAATATCCCAAAGTTCCTTATACCTGAGCAACTTGGTTTATCAAGCTAACAAGTTCCACTGAGGCACCTGCCTGAACCTTACAGCCTCTGGGGAAAACATTTCTCTTAGTTTTCCAGTTGGCACTTGATTAAACTGTAGAGTCAGGGCCACTGTTTCCCCTTTAGTCAACTGGCCACTTCCCCCTCTTCTGAGAATATTTCTCATAACAGGGGAGAGAAAATATATTCAAGAAAAACAGGCAAATGTGCTTGTAGAACTACTTTGGCCACCCTCACCATGCATTCCTGCAGCATACCATTTATAGCAGAGGTCTTTAATCTGGGGGCAAGGAGGGAGCACCACCCAGCTCCGCTCCTGGCCCCAGCTGCCAGCCACGTGGCCCAGGGATCTGCTTCTGGCTGTGGCTGCCAGCCCCGTGCCCGGGGATCCTTTCCTGGCCATGGCTGCCAGCCCCCACATCAAGGGTCCCAGCCAAGGGTTCACTCCCACCTCTGCCCCCAGCTGTGGCCCCAGCCTCGACCTCCTTACCCCGTCCTCATTCCCCCTCCCAGAAGTAGGTAGGTAGGGTGTGTGTGGGGGAGGGGGGAGGTAAAAAGTTTGGGGACTATTGATTTATAGCATCACAAAGTTCCAGCACTGCAGAATCCATAGTGGATTTACTGACCCCAAACTGGTCCCCAAGTGACCTGCACCAATCAGAGGTGGCCACTTCCTCCAGGCCAATTGCCACAAGCTTTTGCACAGAGAACAAGGCTCTCCTCCTGGTACTCTGGTGCTTCAGGGCCAGTGTGAGCTCTTCAAAAGAGTTCCAGAAAAGCAGCCTTCCTTATGTGAGCTTTTAGAACCACGGCTGCCCAGCCTAGGTCTGAAGAACAATGTAGTCCCACTACTCTGTGCCCTTGGGCCTGGTATAATAATACTGCTTGCCTGTGTGCACTTCACCCACCAGAAGTCCATTCAGCCCTTCACTCAACCAAGTATGGCAGGCCCATTCGTCTTATTCAGTCCCCCATTGTCAGGCTGTCAGCTGGTCAGGCTGCAACCCCTGCTATACCAGAGGTGACAGGTCTTGGGCTTGTGCAGCCTCCATGCTCCAGAAAGAGTGTTTGCAGATTAGTCTCTAAAATAAGTTCGCCTGCAACTGGGGCCCATGTGGTTGGACTGGAACTTTTAAAAAAGTTGGTGACTTCTGAACCCATGATTATCGTGGAGAACCAGCCCAAAAGGAATTGGGGGATTTTTTTTTTTTCCCAACAGTGATGGGTGGTTGTGGGGGAAGGGTCCTCTGATTGTGAAAGCTGCAAGAGTTTGACCTCTCCTCTCACAATTCCCCTAGCTGCTCATGAGGGTGTCCCCAAAGGTCACCTCAAAGCACTGCGATGTGGCCTGGGTCTGCGAACTCTGAGATACATGCCCAGAAGACATTGCCACTCACATGGCTGAGGGCAACACTAGTGTGGGTGCAACAGCAAGCACATTAAAAATGGCTGCCACGTGCAGGTACTGACTCATGGTAACTCCATCCAGTGACGTACAAGCCATAAAGCACTTTAGTGAAAATAAGCTCTTACAGGCATAACACAGATCCAAAGATGACATAAGCAGGTGAAATACTCTTGACCTCAGTGGCGTTGTACTCATTTATAGTAGTGATAGATTTGATTATTATGGCAGAATTTTTCAGAAGCGCTCAGCATTCACAATTGAAAATTTAGCCCTAATTGTGAGTGTTGAGCGCTTTTGAACGCATGGGCTTATGTAAAAGAGACACATATACCAGCTTTACCATGCCACTCATAGTTTGTCCTGGTTTTTTTCATTGCTGTGTGTTACCAGGAACAAAGTCATGTGGAATGTGTGTTCAAAGTGATGAACAGTATCTGGATTGCAGAGAAAAGTCAAATGAGTGTAGACTCCCTCAAAGTGAATGTAGTGTTTCATCATAAACTAATTCAGAATACTACAGTACTGAACAACTATTCTCCACTCCAAGAATTATGTTTGTGCCACTCTTTAGTCACAAGCTGGCAATAGCAACACCAATACGCATTTGTAAAGTGCATTTTTGCCTTTTCTATAACTATTTTGTGACCCTAAAAATGTCACCGCCGTGTCCCTGATTTTTGATTTTGAAAATACAATTATGCTAATCCCATGTCTTCAAAAATATTGTGTCTGGTTAGCTTGAAATAGCTCTGAAAAAGTCTCCTCTAGCAGGAGAGCACCCCTAAGAAATTCTAGCTAGAAAGTGTGTTTTCTGAGGAAGGCTTAAACAAAAAAAACCACCCAAAACAAAAAAACATATCAAGCTAGTAATGGAAAGCTAGTTATAACTACTGCTAGGTGAATACGGTGAACTTTTGTATGATTAAACCTTCAGATTAGCAGCAATGCTATCCACAACCATGTTAATTCACTTTCTGCAAATGTGGCTGGATTAAAGACGACCAGCCTGTGTCAAAGATTTAGATGAATTTAACTAAAATGTTCATACAAAGTAAAACGTGTCACAGATACTCATGTGAATATTTGACAGTGCAAAGGCTTGCCCTGGAAGTATCTGCATGACCATCTTCAACATGACAATGTTATAGTAATTTAAAGCCTATTTTTAAAAAGTTTCAGGCCTCCAATCATGGAGCAGAAACTACAGCATTACTAGGTGAACAATCACAAGGATCCACTAATAAACATTTGACACAATAGCCATGATATGACCAACCCATTGGCACTAATGTTAGAATAAATATTTTTTCTTATTGTTTTTGAATAATGAACAAATTACCAAATATCAAAGTTTGTAGAAAACTGGCAAACAGAAGAGGGGGCTCCAGATGTGACCATCAGTTCCTTGCTAGAAGTAGTTCACATGGCTCTAGTTATGATCTGAGCTATGGAAAGAAAATGCAGTCACTCAATAATTAATAAAATCTAATTATTATTACACAAGAGCCACCTGGATTCCTATGAAATCGCTACCAGGCCGCTGGTTCGATTCTATAAATAGTGTTGCATGTATGAAGTTAGAATCAGGCCCTTTATGTAGTCAGCTGAGCAACCGAGAAAAGCAAAAACAGTCAATGGAGGAAAAGTTAAATTATGTTTCTAAATGGGGCATTTAAAAATAATTTTATTTCCCAGAGCAAAGACATGGAAAGGGAGGGGAAGTCCCTGAATTTCTTTGGAAGCTCCAAGGAAACTCTTCTACATTCATTTCTCTTGTTTACTTTCCCTACCCTCTTATCCTTTGACCTACAGCAATACACTTCTGGCCACGGATAATTCGAGATGCCTCATTCTGGCAGAGAATGGAAGGAGGTTGCTGCAGTGCTTTCAAATTTTCCTGGAAGCAAGGGGAAGTGTGGACAGATCACAGTGGGTGAAATCATTGATTAGAGATCTACAGTATAGTCGAGTGGGAGCATGAAGGGGACAGCAAACTGCTGCACAAATTCATTCTGATATGTCAGGAATACCCTGCAGAATGCAAAAATGTCACTGATGAAAGAAATATTTTCTCTACAAGAAGTTTGCTCCAGGTACTGTAACTTAGCATGATTTTACAGATCTACACAGTAAAACAAAGCCCTGTGAATTAGAACAGTTAGCACAAAGAAGGACTAATTAAGGCCCGAAGGCCAGATTCTCTGTCCTGATCTGCTCCCTGAGTGGCACAAAGGGAGAGGAAACTGGCTGTTTTTTGAGAATACCCTTGACATGGCAGAATCTGCAGCAGGTGTCATGCAAAAATCCCAGGGTAGACAACGCCTAATAAAGCTCCTTGTTCAGTGTTAGAAGAAAGCGACTGTTTCACTAGTCTCCTATGACAGGCAGCACTGCTTCCGCTAGGAGCAGAGTAACCTGTCAACTCCCAGGTCTCAAACACCCTCCAATTTCTGAAGCAGGAGACAAACCTCAGATTCCCCACAGTGAATTACTTAGCTAGTCCCACGTTTCTCCTTACTCAAATGTTTTGCTAGAGAACCACAGGGAAGATGCAGCAAGTCTCAGGAACAGTTGAGACAGAAGGAAGCACAGAAAAGGACTGGTAAATTTGGGAGATATACCTGGATTTACCCTTGTAGTTCCAAAGGGATCATCAAAAACTGTCATGCAGGGAGGTCACATATATGTTTAAATGGAAGCTTGCACAGCTCTGGAACCTGAATTCCAGAGTTGGCTGTAGTGTGACTTGCCACCCGTCTCCAGAATCCTGGATTCATTTTACTGCCCTACAGGTACCAATGCAAGTTGACGGGATTTAGCACACTGTCCTTGATTGCCTGAGGGAGTTTGCCCACTTCACAGCGTGATTTGTGGCAGGAGGCTCAGGAATGGAATAGCAGCAGCCATTGCAGGTTAGGATTGAGGAGCATGGGCAGACCTGTAGTGGTGGAGTGGCCCCAGCACTGAAATAGCAGTAGGGCTGAGGGTCAGGAGTGAGGGACTTGACAGAGGTGTACAGTGTCCAAGGCCTGTTAGAGAAGGATGTGCTGCATGTTTGGACAGAAATGAGTTGGTGGAGCTCTGGGGGGACCCTGGACTGGAATAGAAGAGGATGCTAAATGTGAGGATTCTGGTGTATGAGCAGAGCAGTGCGGCTCAGTTTGCATGGTGCCTATCTGCATTAGCCGGGCCTGTCACAAATAACAGAATTCCGGAAACAACTCCTCTGGGTTTGGCTTGGTTTTTTTTGGCTCTCTCACTAGGTTTTCCTCACCTCCGGTCTTATATTCCAGCCCTGCTTCTCCATTCCCTTTGGATGTGGTGACAGAGCACTTGTAAGCACCAGCATCGGAGAGCTGCACATCTCTCAGCATCAAGGAGGCGTTCCCACCAATCACCTGCTCTGCGAACACCGCTGTCCGGCCCTTGAACACTTCATCCTGGTCCTTTAGATGGTCCTTGCCACCTTTAAACTCATGCACCGTCCCAGAGACCCCAGCTTTAGCCCACCGAATCTCTATGTTGCTGAGCTTGATGTCAGGTTCAAAAGTGCAGCCCAGGATGCCATCTTCCCCAATGTTCCCAGCAGAGGTTAGTGTGGTGACACTGATGTAGCGTCTCCCTGCAATGAAAGAGCACACGTTCAGTGCCATGACAATGTGATGGGTAAAGGACAGCAGCAAGCCAGAACACCCTGGGCATTAACAGGCTCTTGCTGCAATGTGAACGACCAAGCCAGAGGCAGAATGCTTTTAACCACCTCAGAAGGGCACTAGCAGCTGGCTACTGCAGATCCTGGTGTGGCTAGTGCTACTGGAATCTGGTTCTTGAGTTGTGTTTCGTAAAAACGCTTTTTACAAAGCTCTTTGGGGTGTTATTACAACGTACCTTCCCACTCTGAAAAGCAGTTCCTCCCCAAAGGACAAGAGAAAATCATTTCGATAAAAGTTATAAAAGCATGTTCTCTACTAGCTTGATTCCCTTTCTAGGGGATTTTTCTCACTGACTCTTTTTTTAAAAGTGCAGATATAAATGGCTTTTGACAAAAGCTTTTGTTGCTCAGGGTCTCTTTATATTCCTTCCACAGGTGTAGGTACTTACAAAAGATACTGCAAACAGCAAACTCCTCATTCTACAGAGATGTAACATTCAAGAGAAAAATAAAAAGGCCAACATACATTCCACCAGTAGTGGGATCTAGCAAATCAGCATTTGCCTTCTTCAGGCTACTGGCCTCCATTACAGAGCAGCAGATCTCCACAGAGTCCCCAGCTTTTGTCCTAGCAGATCACCTTGGGAACAAACTCCTTGCCTGAGCCAGATCCTCTTTCTGTGCAATACTCCTCTACAGGCTCTCTCACCCAAAGTACCCTAGGGAGACAGTAGGAGGTTTTTAATGTGATTATTTCCCATCATGCTCAGAGGCAGAGCTGAATCTACCTTAGAATCATAGAATATCAGGGTTGGAAGAGACTTCAGGAGGTCATCTAGTCCAACCCCCTGCTCAAAGCAGGACCAACCCCAACTAAATCATCCCAGCCAGGGCTTTGTCAAGCCAGATCTTAAAAACCTCTAAGGATGGCGATTCCACCACCACCCTAGGTAACCCATTCCAGTGCTTCACCACCCTCCTAGTGAAATAGTGTTTCCTAATATCCAACCTAGATCTCCCCCACTGTAACTTGAGACCATTGCTCCTTGTTCTGTTAGGAGCCTATTGATGGGCTGGCAGCCCAATGAATCCCTAACTCAGGGTCTTTTCCTTCTAGGACAGAACTCTCCTGTCAAGGTTCCTTCCCCACTCTGAACTCTAGGGTACAGATGTGGGGACCTGCATGAAAGACCCCTTAAACTTATTCTTACCAGCTTAGGTTAAAAACTTCCCCAAGGTACAAACTTTGCCTTGTCCTTGAACCCTATGCTGCCACCACCAAGCATTTTAACCAAGGAACAGGGAAAGAGCCCACTTGGAGACGTCTTCCCCCAAAATATCCCCCCACGCCCTACACCCCTTTTCCTGGGGAAGGCTTGATAAGAATCCTCACCAATTTGTACAGGTGAACACAGACCCAAACCCTTGGATCTTAAGAACAATGAAAAATCAATCAGGTTCTTAAAAGAAGAATTTTAATTAAAGAAAAGGTAAGAGAATCACCTCTGTAAAATCAGGATGGTAAATACCTTACAGGGTAATCAGATTCAAAACATAGAGAATCCCTCTAGGCAAAACCTTAAGTTACAAAAAGACACAAAAACAGGAATAGACATTCCCTCCAGCACAGCTTATTTTATCAGCCATTAAACAAAAGGATTACTAGCTAGATTACTTACTAACTTAATAGGAGTTGTAAGGCTGCATTCCTGATCTGTTCCCGGCAAAAGCATCACACAGACAGATCAAGCCTTCCCCCCCCCGCCCGAGATTTGAAAGTATCTTGTCCTCTCATTGGTCATTTTGGGTAGTGCCAGCTAAGTTACCTTAGCTTCTTAACCCTTTACAGGTGAAAGGGTTTTGCCTCTGGCCAGGAGAGATTTTATAGCACTGTATACAGAAAAGTGGTTACCCTTCCCTTTATATTTATGACATCTCCTATTCTCTTTGGTTCACACCCAAGGCAAGCTGGCAGGTGGGTTCATCCTGTATCCAGATGAAAGAAATAAGAAGAGAAGGAAGGAGACTAAATTTAAAAGGGAGGAATATGTTAGCCAATGACTAACGAGGCAAGTACATAAGGCAACAGACCACAAATACTGTGTCAGACAGTTAAGCGCCTCTGTCTCCTTTATTATTATTTTCATTTGTATTACATTAGCTTCTAGGGGCCCCAAATGAGATCACATTGCGCTAGGTGCTGTACATACACATAGAAAAAAGTTAAAAAAAGAATTGAGAGTGGGAGAGGAAGAAAGACTGGAAATTTGGAAGAAGGAAGAAGAGAACATAGAATAGAAAGGGAAAAGAAGGAGAAGAGAAGGAAATAGAGAACAGTGATATGGAGAGGAAAACAGACCGAAAAAGATGGAAGAAAAGATAACAAACAGAGCAGAAATAAGAGGAAAAAAATCAACTAAAGGGCATTAAATGGGGAAAGAATAAATGCAAGTGAACAAAGCCAATTTTAAAAGGGTTTATATAATGGAAAGTATACATACCAAATTACACAATCAATAATATTCATAACACTTTTGAAAAAGGGATGGGATCAAATGTGTTGTGGAAGTGGAGATAGACATTTGCTTAGGGCCATCCTGGCTGGCTAACTCGCCTCCCAATTTGATTATATTAATTGTAAATACAATTCTTCCTCCTGATTCCCCTTAGTTCTTTCCTATGGTTGCATAGAACTGGACTTCTGAATGGGACACAGACAAGCAACCTGTTCTATCAACAACTGCAAGTAGCATGTTCAATCATCTACAGCTACTCAGGAGACTGTGTCCCATCCTGGCGGCTGATGACCTGGCCTCAGTAATAAATGGCTTTGTCTTTTCCCTTCTGGACTATGGCAATGCCATATAGCTTGGCAGGAAGCCCTCAGCTGTCAGAAAACTCCAATTGGCTTAGAATGCAGCAGCATGTCTATTCAGCAACATGGGCTACCGTAAGGATATCAAACCTGCCCTTGCTCTTTAGGCTGGCTTCCCACAGAATAGCAAGTCAAGTTCAAGGCCTCAGTCCTCAGTAGTTTGGTACCAGGATACCGAAAAGATTGCCTAGAGCTCTGCAATGAGCTAACAACTCCATTCCTCAGGCACAGTGGAATTGTCCACACAATGTTAGAGCTCATCTTTGTACAGCTTTCTCAGAGGCTGATCCAAAACTGGAACAAACTCCCCCAGGAACAAAGAAGCATCACACAAAACTCACCCCCTTCCATTCCCAGAGGCATTTCTTCAACCTGCTGTCTTGAGTACACATAGCAAAGTGTACATATTACATTATTTGAAACAAAATAAAGCATAAAGCACACATACTTTCTCCATGGGAGGAGGAAGAGAGAAAGAACAATCACACATGACAGATGGCTAGTCATGTCACCTTATGCACTTTTAGATAGTACTACAGTGCCAAGGGCTGTATAAAAAGCCAAATAGAATCAGGCAAAATGGATCCTTCTATCCCTCCTCCATCCCACACCAGCAGATTTCACTGTCCTGGGGAAGGTGCACTGAACTGGGAACCAGATCATCATAAGATTACGTTTCACTTCATCCACTCACCATGTCTTTCACAATGCACATTATGGAACAAGGCTTCACACCCCACTGAGATATTACAGCAGAACTAGGAAGAGAACCTAGCACTCTAATTTGGTAGCTCTATTTAGCCACACTGCTTCTATGTACTTGGCTATGCTGACTGTAGAATGGATCTTCCTTGCATATGTAACCCACTGTTATAATGTATTATGCATCCTGTAGCAGCTGGTCCATAGAGTATAGCAGTCTGTGCCTGCTGCCAGCTAGCAGAGCTGCCCAATTAGCGCAAGCTGAAAATGTGCTGAAGTGTTGAAGGTTGTGAGTGCAAACCCTCATTATAATCTGTAAGAGGTGGCCATGATAATTGCTTATAAATAGAACTGTTTTTTCCTTTTTAAACCCCTAGGAACTTATATACAAAACAAACTATGTTAAAAGAAGGCTATTAAGATTCCAAAGAGAAATCCTCAGAAGGCAGGAAATTACAGAAATAAAGTGGCCTGTGGAACCTTAATTCATCCCTCCTTTGCGTATGCATTATGACACAGTCTTTAATTACATGATCACATGCTGTTTTTTCCCCACAGAGGGGGAAACTGACACAACAAAGTGACTTGCCCGAAAAGGACTTCAGAAAGGTCTGCAGAAAAGGACCTGGAGATTCCAGTGGACGAGAAGCTGGATATGAGTCAACAGTGTGCCCTGGTTGCCAAGAAGGCTAATGGCATATTGAGCTGTATTAGTAGGAGCATGGCCAGCAGATCGAGGGAAGTGATTATTCCCCTCTATTCGACACTGGTGAGGCCACAACTGGAGTATTGCGTCCAATTTTGTTCCCCCCAGTAGAGAAGGGATGTGGACAAATTGGAGAGAGTCCAGCAGAGGGCAACAAAAATGATTAGGGGGCTTGACTTACGAGGAGAGGCTGAGGGAAGTGGGGTTATTTAGTCTGCAGAAGAGAAGAGTGACGGGGGATTTGATAGCAGCCTTCAACTAGCTGATGGGGGGTTTCAAAGGGGATGGAGCTCAGCTGTTCTCAGTGGTGGCAGATGACAGAACAAGAAGCAATGGTCTCAAGCTACAGTGGGGGAAGTCTAGGTTGGATATTAGGAAACACTATTTCACTAGGAGGGTGGTGAAGCACTGGAATGGGTTACCTAGGGAGGTGGTGGACTCTCCATCCTTGGTTTTTAAGGCCCGCTTGACAAAGCTCTGGCTGGGATGATTTAGTTAGTGTTGGTCCTGCTTTGAGCAGGGGGTTGGACTAGATGACCTCCTGAGGTCTCTTCCAACCTTAATCATCTATGATTCTATGACAGATACTACACAGCATACTAGGGTCTGAGCTAGGATTAGAATGCAGGACCCCAGACTCAGTTAAAAAAATTATCACAGATTCATACCACTACTGAAATATTCTGAGATTAACAAGAAGCCTAAAATTTCAGTTGAAGCAAACTCACAGGGCCGGGGGAGTAGGGGAGTCCATCCTTCAGCAGGATGATTGCCCAGTGGCATGTGCTTCCAAAACGCCAACTGAGATGCAACAGAACGATGCTCAGATTGGGCAAAAAATGCTGCCAGGAAGTAATCACATACCTGAAACACCAAAGCCGATGATCAGCACAATCACTGCTACCAGGATTATGATGATGGTGATCATGCTATTTAAAAAAAAAAAAAATTATTTAGCAGACTCTCTCCTCTAAATCATAACATTATCACACACTTGGGCATAATTCTCAGTCTCTGCTCAAAGAAGGAAGTCAGAGCTGGGATAACAGTGGGAGCTGCAGGTCTAAGAGTGTGGTGGATTAGTATCGTGGTGACATTTGCAGGACTGGAGTAGCAGTGAGCTGTGCAGGCAGGAATGCGGTGCACCAGCAGAGCTGGGGATGGGTGGTCAGGTCAGAACTTTTACAGTGGGAAAGGCTGGCTCATCTCATTCATTAATATTTCTTCCCTTTGTTGACATATCTATTCTATATAAGTTCTTATACTGGCCTGATCACTGCAGTATCTGAGCATTTTCCTGTAGTGCCTTAAGCAACATGACTAACATCTGTCACGTGTTGTTTGTTCTCTCATCCCCTCCCTGGGGGGAAAAGCATGTGGAGTGGAGGGAGTGTCTTGTATTAGCAGGGGTTTCCTGGTTGGTTTTTTGTTTGGTTTTTAATACTCATGTTGTTCTATGTTTATGTCAGAGACGGCAAAGACAACGAACTGCACCTTGCCCTTGGAATGGGAAGTGGATGAGGTCTGTGATGGTCCCTGGGTCTTGGGGAAGATCATTCCACCCTCTCAGACTGGTGAGATATGCAGTGAGCGGTATCTGTCCTCCCTGGCCTGTAAACGGAGCCCTTCCAGCTCTTAGGGTCCCTCTGATACCTTAGCCTGAGTTCTGGGGGCTTGATCCTGCAAGGTACTTGACACTCTGTCCTTGGGGCAGTAAATCACTGATGCATATTTAATTGTAAGCATGCCAAGAGCCCTGCTGAAGCCCATGGGACTACTCACACATGTTTTGCTGTGTCAGAACAGAGAGTTCAGCACCTTGCAGGTGTAGTGGAGAAAGAGCCTGGTACACTGGGCTTGGTGCAAGACCTGAGGTCTGAACCAGAGGCTGTGAACCAGACTCAGGCCATGCATTAAAGCAGATGCTTACAAGTTCACTTCCCCGTACGTGAACTTGGCAAAGTTGCTGCGAGCATTGCTAAAACATAGGCATTACCAGGCACTTAAATATTTACCTAAATACATTCCAGAAGGCTAGTACAGATAAACCATTTTATCTTGTACTAGCTTGGAGTGTAACAAAATAATGAATAGGGATGTTTTGTCTGGGATATCAGAAACAAGGTACAAGGGGAGGTAACAAACAAAGGTCATAAAGCACATAAGGTGGTATGTAAGTTGTTTATCCCAGTTGTTTGTCTCAGACTGCTCACAAACAGCCTCCAGCATGCAAGTCATTCCCAGCTTGGTCTCTGTGTGCTGCAGCCAGCCACACATGAACTTTTACCAGCCTGGTTATACTGCAGGGTGACCCCAACTCATTTTCCGTCCCAGATTTTCCCCCTATGTCCTGTACTGCCCAGCCTTCTTAGGGACAATACAGATTTATATAGGTCTGTTAGTTCATCAATGGAAATAATGTGCACAGATTTTGTCACCTCAAATAGAGCTTCCCCAAACACTTCAATTTAAACACACTGGATTAGACAAAACAATAAAACAAGTTTATTAATTTCAAAGAGAGAGATTTTAAGTGAACACAAGTAATGAGGCATACAAGTCAGAAATGGTTATAAGAAAAACAAAAATATGCAACTGGGGCCCATCTTAAACTATGTTAAATTCAAAGTAGAGTTTTTCGAATCATAGAAGATTAGGGTTAGAAGAGACCTCAGGAGGTCTAGTCCAATCCCCTGCTCAAAGCAAAATGTGGTGGGGCAGTTACCCCGCTCCTGTGAAAGGCTAGGCTGATTGGGGAAGCAGCCACAGCTGGGACAATGCCCCAATCAGGCCACAGCTGTCCCTATAAAAGAGGCTGCAAGTCAGGCACTGACTCAGTCTTTCTCTAGTGGTGGAGAGAGAAGGACCTAGCTGCCTGAGAGAGAAGGGTACCTGAGGTAGAGTAGTCCTGGGGAAAGGCAAGAGGAGCTGGGGAGCGCCGGCCTGGTAACTCCCCAGGCTGCAAGCCTTGTGCAAGGCCTATAGAAGGTACTGGTACTGCAGAGGTGCAGCCCGGGAATAGGCAAAGGCAGCAGGTCCTTCCCCATTGTCAATGAGGAGTGGCCATTACACTGCAGTCTGCCACAGTGAGTGGGGGCTAGATGATGACTGGCAGTAGCCACTGAGGCAAAGTGGGGATAGAGGGTTGGGGGTTCCCCTGGGAGGGGAAACACAGAGTAAGGGTTTCAGAAGTAGCAGCCGCGTTAATCTGCATCCGCAAAAAGAAGTGAAGAAACAGATTGACAGAACAAGAAGAGTACCCAGAAGTCACCTACTACAAGACAGGCCCAACAAAGAAAATAACAGAACGCCACTAGCCATCACCATCAGCCCCCAACTGAAACCTCTCCAACGCATCATCAAGGATCTACAACCTATCCTGAAGGACGACCCATCACTCTCACAGATCTTGGGAGACAGGCCAGTCCTTGCTTACAGACAGCCCCCCAGCCTGAAGCAAATACTCACTAGCAACCACATACCACACAACAGAACCACTAACCCAGGAACCTATCCTTGCAACAAAGCCCGTTGCCAACTGTGTCCACATATCTATTCAGGGGACACCATCATAGGGCCTAATCACATCAGCCACGCTATCAGAGGCTCGTTCACCTGCACATCTACCAATGTGATATATGCCATCATGTGCCAGCAATGCCCCTCTGCCATGTACATTGGCCAAACCGGACAGTCTCTACGTAAAAGAATAAACGGACACAAAAAAGACATCAAGAATTATAACATTCAAAAACCAGTCGGAGAACACTTCAATCTCTCTGGTCACTCGACTACAGACCTAAAAGTCACAATTCTTTAACAAAAAAACTTCAAAAACAGACTCCAATGAGAGACTGCTGAATTGGAATTAATTTGCAAACTGGACACCATTAAATTAGGCTTGAATAAAGACTGGGAGTGGATGTGTCATTATACAAAGTAAAACTATTTCCCCATGTTTATTCCTCCTCCCCGCCACTGTTCCTCAGATGTTCTTGTCAACTGCTGGAAATGGCCCACCTTGATTATCACTACAAAAGGTTCCCCACCCCAGCTCCTGCTGGTAATAGCTCTCCTTACCTGATCACTTTTGTTACAGTGTGTATGGTAACACCCATTGTTTCATGTTCTCTGTGTATATAAAATCTCCCCACTGTATTTTCCACTGCATGCATCCAATGAAGTGGGCTGTAGCTCACAAAAGCTTCTGCTCAAATAAATTTTTTAGTCTCTAAGGTGCCACAAGTACTCCTTTTCTTTTTACAGAATAAGGGGGTACTGCTGGGGGCAGAACCCTGAGGTAAAGGGGCACCGGGGTCCGGGAAGGACATGGGGCCAAAGGCAGGTGAGCAGCCAGTCAGCAGAGGGTGCTCTGAGCTGGAATTGAGCTAATTCCCAGGATAAACAGCAGGAGGTGCCGCACTGGTGAGTCTCACTTCTCTACACAGCAACACCAACTAAACCATCCCAGCCAGGGCTTTGTCAAGCTGGGCCTTAAAAACCTCTAAGGATGGAGATTTCACCACCTCCCGAGGTAACCCATTCCAGGGCTTCACCACCCTCCTAGTGAAATAGTGTTTCCTAATATCCAACCTAAACCTCCCCCTCTGCAACTTGAGACCATTACTCCTTGTTCTGTCATCTGCTACCACTGAGAACAGCCGAGCTCCATCTCCTTTGGAACCCCACTTCAGGTAGTTGAAGGCTGCTATCAAATCCCCCCTCACTCTTCTCTCCTGCAGACTAAATAACCCCACTTCCCTCAGCCTCTCCTCGTAAGTCATGTGCCCCAGACCCCTAATCATTTTTGTTGCCCTCTGCTGGACTCTCTTCAATTTGTCCAGATCCCTTCTCTAGTGGGGCGGGGGCCCAAAACTGGATGAAGGACTCCAGATGTGGCCTCACCAGTGCCGAATAGAGGAGAATAATCACTTCCCTTGATCAGCTGGCAATGCTCCTACTAATGCAGCCCAATATGCTGTTAGCCTTCTTGGCAACAAGGGCACACTGTTGACTCATCTAGCTTCTCGTCCACTGTAATCCCCAGGTCCTTTTCTGCAGAACTTCCACTTAGCCAGTCAGCCCCCAGCCTGTAGCGGTGCATGGGATTCTTTCACCCTAAGTGCAGGACTCTGCACTTGTCCTTATTAAACCTCATCAGATTTCTTTTGGCCCAATCCTCCAATTTGTCTAGATCACTCTGGACCCTTTCCCTACCCTCCAGCGTGTCTACCTCTCCCCTCAGCTTAGTGTCATCTGTGAACTTGCTGAGGGTGCAAATCATCCCGATCATTAAGGAAGATGTTGAACAAAACCGGCCCCAGGACAGACTGCTGGAGCACTCTTCTTGATGCCAGTTGCCAACTAGACATGGAGCCATTGATCACTACCTGTTGAGCCTGATGATATAGCCAGCTTTCTATCCACCTATAGTTCATTCATCCAATCCATACTTTTTAAACTTTTGCTGGCAAGAATACTGTGGGAGACTGTATCAAAAGCTTTGCTAAAATCAAGGTATATCACATCCACCACTTTCCCCATATCCACAGAGCCAGTTATCTCATCATAGAAGGCAATCAGGTCCGTCAGGCATGACTTGTCCTCGGTGAATCCATGTTGACTGTCCCTGATCACCTTCCTCTTCTCCAAGTGCTTCAGAATGGATTCCTTGAGGACCTGCTCCATGATTTTTCCAGGGACTGAGGTGAGGCTGACCGGTTTGTAGTTCCCTGGATTCTCCTTCTTCCCTTTTTTAAATATGGGCATTCTATTTGCCTTTTTCCTGTCATCCGGGACCTCCCCCGATTGCCACGAGTTTTCAAAGATAATGGCCAATGGCTCTGCAATCACATCCGCCAATTCCCTCAGGACCCTCAGGGGCATTAGATCCGGCCCCATGGACTTGTGCACATCCATGCACCACATGCTTTCAACAGACCTCTTCTGGTGTTTCTTATGGTGCAGTGAATTGATGGACAGAGTGAGCAAGGAGGAGTGGGTCCCTTTCGGTGTTCCCCTTTCTTTTTATAGTCCTCTGCCCTCTTTAAAATAGGGTGACCATATTTCCCTATGCTGAATACAGGACACCTGATAAAATTACTCATATTAAATCAAGCTCAACAGCAATCAATCAGAACGATGCTGTACAAACTTTCAAATCATCAAGTAGACTGAGCCCCTGTTAAACAGAAATACTGCATTGCTCGATTTTTTTTTTATTTACCTTATCTTTAAGGCTTTAGGGTTCACACAAGGAGGGGTGACACACACACATATTTATGTACACCTCTCTCACACAGGAGGGTAACCGACTGACCCAAACCTCCCTTCCTGGTGATCTCTGGCCTCCATGCCTGTCTGGGCCCCCGGGAGAGACCTGTCTCTCTTGGTACCTAGCACCATGTCTTCCCAAGGCAACACGTGGTGGTGGACGCAGAGTCACATTCCCCCCCACCCAGATTTCTGCCAGGGTTCACACCAGAATGTGGCCAGCAGCAGCCTTTGAGCTCTGTGTGGGAGGGAAGGGACGGGAGCTTCTTCCAGCCACAGGGGAGGAGGAGAGGGAAGGGATGACCTGGCCCGTGTCTTTACAGAGTTTCTCTCCCCTCCTCCCCCCAGCCCCAGTGTGGCTGGAAGCAGCTTGTCCCTTCCTGCCCACACAGTGTTGAAAGGCAGCTAATACCTCCAGGCTGCTGCTGGCCACTGACATAAGCCAACCACCCTCAGCTACAGCGCAGGCAGGAAGGGGTTAAGCCCTAAGGCTGCATTGTGCACCAGGCCCAGGGAACCTGACTGCAGGGGCTTCGGGGAACTGTCCAGAGAGGTGGCTCAGCAAGGGAGAGCACCTAGGGGACAGAGCAGCCCTACACTCCCTGGGGGCAGGACCCAAGGCAGCGGGAGAGGGTTGAAGAGGGTTGCTAAGCCCCTGCCCAGGGGGCTGTTGTGAAGCCTGTAGGTTTGGGGCGTGAACAGGCTGGAAATTGCTTCCCGCCACTCCAGAGCTTAGCGGAGGGGCAGAGAGGCTTCCCCATGCCAGTGCTGTGCGGGGCTTTGGCACGTGCAGGGCTCGGCTCCTCCTGGCCAGTGCCCCAGGCCAGAGGGTCTTGGGCTTTCCCAGGGGTGGAAAACAGCGGCCCTTCAAACAGCCAAAAGCACACACTGTCATTCTGCACCAACTCAGCCTGTTGTTGAGCCGCTCCTTGCTGCTGTCAAGGCTCCTGTGTAGGGTTTCATAAGCCACGGTATCAAAGGGTAAGCGGGGTCTCCAAGGATCACAGTGGGCATTTCAACTTCCCCTACGGTGATCTTCTGGTCTGGGAAAAAAGTCCCGGCTTGCAGCTTCCTGAACAGGCCAGTGTTCCGAAAGATGCGTGCGTCATGCACCTTTCCGGGCCAGCCTGCGTTAATGTCCATGAAACACCCACGGTGATCCACAAGTGCCTGGAGAACCATAGAGAAATACCCCTTCCGATTAATATACTCGAAGGCTAGGTGGGCTGGTGCCAGAATTGGAATATACGTCCCATCTTTCGCCCCTCCACAGTTAGGGAAACCCATTTGTGCAAAGCCAGATTCGATGTCCTGCACGTTACACAGACTCACGGTTCTTCTGAGCAGGATGCGATTAATGGCCCTGCACACTTGCATCAACACGATTCCAACGGTCGACTTTCCCACTCCAAACTGGTCAGTGACTGATCGGTAGCTGTCTGGAGTTGCCAGCTTCCACACTGCAATAGCCATCCACTTCTCCACCGGCAAGGCAGCCCTCAATCTCATGTCTTTGCGCCGCAGGGTGAGGGCGAGCTCAGCACACAGTCCCATGAGAGTGGCTTTCCTCATCTGAAAGTTCTGCAGTCACTGCTCGTCATCCCAGGCTTGCATGACGATGTGATCCCACCACTCAGTGCTTGTTTCCCGAGCCCAGAAGCAGCGTTCCATGGTGGAAAGCATGTCCATGAATGCCTCAAGCAATTTAGTGTTGTATGCGTTATGCGAGTCGACATCATGGTCGGACCCCTAACTGTGACTTTGTAGCTTTAGCAGTAACTCGACTGCAATTTGTGACGTGCTGGCGAGACCCATCAGCATATTCCTCACAAGTTCAGGATCCATTCCCGCAGACCAAAAGGGAAGACAGAACACCCAGTACAAAAAACGTTGAAAAATGGCACCAAATGTGGACAGAAGCACAGGGATTGCTGGGATGCAAAGCGATGCATCACAGGGCATTGGGACAGGACCCAGAATGCCCCTCACCCTGACCCCTTCCCACAAGCCACAGCGCCAGGATGGGAAGAGGTGCTCTGTGGGATAGCTGCCCATAATGCACTGCTCTCAATGCTGCTGCAAGTGCCGCAAATGTGGCCATACCACTGCACTTGCAGCTGACAGTGTGAACACACGGCCGCGCTTTCCCTGCTGTGGTCTCTGAGGGCTGGTTTAACTCTCAGCATTCTACATCTGCAAGTGTAGCCATGCCCTTAGTCACATCTACGTATAAGTAAGAATATATTTTTACAAGTTCACTGCTGATACTGTCTTTAATATGATTGATTTTCAAAGATCAGTGTCCTAACAGTGGAATCTTTCAGCTAATGAATAGAGCTGGGTGAAGTTTTTCAACCTTTTTGTATTTTTATGAAAGATTGAAGAAATGTTTTGGTGTTGCCAAATCAAGAATTCGTGTACATTTCACTGAATTGTTTTGGTCTAAAAAATACTAAACAAATTCCAAAACATTTGAAACATTTCATTGCCATATTTTCTAAATGAAACGTTTCCATTTTTCAATTCAAAATGACTCTTCATTTGGAAATTTCCTTTAATTTTTAAAAATAAAAAAAGGGTTTTAAAATACTCAAAATCAGAATGAAACATTTCATTTGACCTGAAACAAATTTTGAACATTTCAATGTACTGAAAATTTCATTTTCAATTCAACCCAAAACAATATATATATATTTTTAAGAATTGCCAGCAAACTGAAAAATCCATTATTTGCTCAGCTCTGCTGATGAGATACTTGAAAATTATGTTTTGTAACTGAGGACATTAAATGTTTATCCAACATGGATTACAAATATCACTGAACACAATGTGCTGAGTTTTGTAGTTAATGTCAGTTATCATGTTACCCTAGTCAATGAAGACTGTAGAAATTGTAGGTTTTTTTATTTTTCCCCAAAATAATTGAACTTTTAACATTTGCTAATGTGGTAACAGAAGAACCATATTTTACTAATTGAGCACAAGTTCAAATGTTCTAATGCATAAATCTAAATGTTTTTCTCTCAAACGTAAGAATTAGCGGTGGCTCTTGTTAATCTAAGTAATACAAGGAAGACTTGTTTGGGAAATCACTGGGTTTTTTTAATTTATCAAATTCCCCTCAATTTGTTGTTTAGACATTGATAGGGTTGGACAATTGAAACATTTATAGTTAATATGCTGTTAGAGATCATAAGCCCGAGCCCTGCCAGTGTCCACAGACCTTCACCCAGTGCCCCTTTCTACATTAGTTTTCAAAAATTGTTATTACTATTCTGGTAGAGCCTAGGAGCCCTACTCATGGACCAGAACCCCACTGTGCTAGGTGCTGTGCCAACACAGAATAAAACAGTCCCTTCCCCAAAGAGTGTTCAATCTAAGTCAAGATAATTAAAGTTAGATAGAATTTAGAGAACTTTTCCTCTCCCCACCAGGGTTTGGCTTGGAGCTGAGGTCATGCCCAGTCCCGAGTGCCAGAAAGGATACCCACAACGTGAATCATGTTCCTTGATCTTTCCAGAGTCTAATGCCTCATGAAGTGATAGGCCTCTTCTCTCCAGGGGTGTCCCACTCTCAAGCCCACTGCACAGCTTGAGCCTATCAGGATATAACACTCTGTCTCTGGGCCCACCTGACTGGAGATGTCTCGAAGACATAGACTGAAACTTCAGGGGCCAGGGTTCCACACAGCATACCAAAAGCCCACAGCCACCCAGTGGGCTGAGTTGTTGGCTCTTGCTCCAACATCTGCACCAGACTCTACGTGGAGTTTGAGCATGGGGTCATCTAAGTCCATGAAGTCCCCAGCTGCAGCATAGAAGTTCAGGAAGCCCCAGGGACCACATTCACCAGTGATCCCTGCCAAGATTCTTCCGGAGTCCTCAGACTTGGCACGCATGTTTGGGACATTATCCCATCAACCCCAAACAGCTTCCAGACTACTCCTTGGTGTCCACCTTCCTGCTCCCCCAGGAAGGATCAATGTCTCCTCCAATAGCAAAGCCCAGCACTGGTAACTTGGCACTATCACAATCCTCACCCAGCTGCTCCTGCCACAAGGAAGAAGAGAAACATCTCTGGCTCTGCCAAAGAAAAAGCAGTGCCGGCACTGTTCTAGGGATGATCATAGAATCATAGAATATCAGGGTTGGAAGGGACCTCAGGAGGTCATCTAGTCCAACCCCCTGCTCAAAGCAGGACCGATCCCCAACTAAATCATCCCAGCCAGGGCTTTGTCAAGCCTGACCTTAAAAACTTCTAGGGAAGGGGATTCCACCACCTCCCTAGCTAACGCATTCCAGTGTTTCTCCACCCTCCTAGTGAAAAAGTTTTTCCTAATATCCAACCTAAACCTCCCCCACTGCAACTTGAGACCATTACTCCTTGTCCTGTCCTCTTCCACCACTGAGAACAGTCTAGAGCCATCCTCTTTGGAACCCCCTTTCAGGTAGTTGAAAGCAGCTATCAAATCCCCCCCTCATTCTTCTCTTTTGAAGACTAAATAATCCCAGTTCCCTCCGCCTCTCCTCATAAGCCATGTGTTCCAGTCCCCTAATCATTTTTGTTGCCCTCCGCTGGACTCTTTCCAATTTTTCCACATCCTTCTTGTAGTGTGGGGCCCAAAACTGGACACAGTACTCCAGATGAGGCCTCACCAATGTCGAATAGAGGGGAACGATCACGTCCCTCGATCTGCTGGCAATGCCCCTACTTATACGTCCCAAAATGCCATTGGCCTTCTTGGCAACAAGGGCACACTGTTGATTCATACCCAGCTTCTCGTCCACTGTAACCCCTAGGTCCTTTTCTGCAGAACTGCTGCCGAGCCATTCGGTCCCTAGTCTGTAGCAGTGCATTGGATTCTTTCGTCCTAAGTGCAAGACTCTGCACTTGTCCTTGTTGAACCTCATCAGATTTCTTTTGGCCCAATCCTCCAATTTGTCTAGGTCCCTCTGTATCCTATCCCTACCCTCCAGCGTATCTACCTCTCCTCCCAGTTTAGAGTCATCTGCAAACTTGCTGAGGGTGCAATCCACATCATCCTCCAGATCATTTATGAAGATATTGAACAAAACCGGCCCCAGGACCAACCCCTGGGGCACTCCACTTGACACCGGCTGCCAACGAGACATGGAGCCATTGATCACTACCCGTTGAGCCCGACAATCTAGCCAACTTTCTATCCACCTTATAGTCCACCAGATGCACCAGAACTGATCTCTCCAGCCTGAGTGACAGTGCAGGGGTCCCCAGTACTGCCTGCAGCACACGCTCCCCCCATTTTGCACACCACTGACTCCCTCCACATTGAGACTCTGTGCCATGCTGACCTTTGAGATGGAAGCCTCCTCCTCTAGCCCAGAACCATCCCCATGCCCTCTGACATGGATATCTTTGTTCCGGGGCTGGCAGGAGTCACACTCACTTACATGTGAAGTTGGCTTTGAGAGTCCTTGGCACAGGGAAAATGCTGTCTGCTACTGTTCCTCGGGGTAGCTGCACCTCTGTCCCTGCAAATGAGAAGGTTTTGTGCAAGAGCTCCTCTAACTGCTTTTGTAGCCCTATATAGAGGCCATGGACAGAGGGACTATCTTTCCACTTGTAACACAAACACCTCCCCCTATGGCTTTGGAAGTTGTCCCCTCAGCTCCCGCATCTCTCCAGGTAGTCCAGCCTCAACTACCACTACATGAGGAGTAGGCTCCACCACCTCTTCCTACTTTGGGGATCATCACACTGAGCACGAGGACAGGTCCTGAGGGACCTCCTGAGGGAGATGTAACTCTCCAGGTAACAACATTGGCTCTGTAACTAGGTGCCATCCCTGGGTGCTCTCTCATAGCCTGGAGCGGGCTGACAGGCACCCTGCCTCAGTTTCCCTCTGAGTTCCCCCAGAATAATCCAGTCACAGCCAAATCTTTGAAAGAATATTCCCTATTTCCTGGGGTCTAATTTATTCAGCATCGTTCAGCTCCCACCAAAGTTCCTTTCTGGTCACTCCTCAGGGTTAGGGTCTCACAATTCTCTCTTTCTCAGGACTTTGGCTTTAAGTTCTGGCCTCCCCAGCCCATAGTTCATCCTTCAAGTCTAGGGTCTCATGGTTCTTTTTCCTGGTGACTATAACTTTAAGTCCTGGCCTCCATGGCCTGTAGCTCCCCACGTAAGTTTAGGGGTTACACAGCCCTCCTTCCTGGGGCTGCTAACCAGCAAACTTCTCCCCCCCTCACACTGGTGAGCTGGAGCCGGTTCCCACCGGTTCCGCAAGGGACAACCGGTTCTAAAAGGGCTTCTAAATTTAACCGGCCAAAAGCCTTAGGTGCCGACTCCATGGGTGCTCCAGGGCTGAGCACCCACCAGCAGCTCCCCGCTCCACCCCACCCCCAGCCCCAGCTCACCTCCGCTCCGCCTCCGCCTCCTCTGCTGAATGCGCCACCCCGCTCTGATTCTCCGCCCCCACCCCCAGGCTTCCCGCGAATCAGCTGTTCGCGCTGGAAGCCGGGGCGGGCTGAGAAGCAGGTGGCGGCTTCACACTCAGGCCCAGGGAGGCGGAGGTGAGCTGGGGAGGGGAGGGGAGGGGGAGCATGAGGGGGTAACCCGGGGGTGGGGGCACGCAGGGAAACCGCTCCTCGCCCCAGCTCACCTCCACCACCCTCAGCCTGAGTGTGAAGCCACTGCCTGCTTCTCAGCCCTTCCAGGGTTCCTGAACAGCTGATTCGTGGGAAGCCGGGGTGGGGGGAGAAGCAGAGTGGGGCGGTGTGTTCAGGGACGGATACGGGGGCAGAGTGGAGGTTAGCTGGGGCCGGGCACGGGGTGGAGAGCTGCCGGTGGGTGCTCTGCACCCACCAAATTTTCTCCATGGGCACTCCACCCAGGGAGTCGGTGCCTAAGGCGCCACTTTTGATGTGATCAGTGGGGGGAGCGGCGGCTCCCCCTGCTCCCCCCTTAGCTATGCTACCCTGCCCCTAGGAGCCAGAGGGACCTGCTGGATGCTTCCTGGGAGCTGCCCCAGGTAAGCACCTCCGGGACTCCCCACCTCGCCCCCCGGCAGGTCCCTCTGGCTCTTAGGGGTGGGGTGGGCACCCACTATGGTGGCCCAAGAGACCCTCCTGCTCGGTTCTGGGAGCAGATAGGGGAGGGGGGTGGATGGGGCAGGGGTCCTGGGGTGAGGCATCAAGGAACGCGGGGGGTTGGATGGGGCAGGAGTCCCGGGGGGCGGGGGTGGAACCAGTTGTTAAGATTTTGGCAGCTCATCACTGCCTCCCCTCCCCCCCCCGCATACACACATCAGTTCCTCCAGCAGCTGGCTTCAGCAGCTCCTCTTTGAGGAACTCTACTCTCCCTCAATCCTTCCCCTTATATCCCTAGGCTTGGCCTGAGTTAGTCACATAACCAAATTCATTTTCCCACCTGGGGAGACAAGTTAAGATTGTCACAGGTGCACTGGGGGGTCCCCCATCTTCCCTTAAGGGGCCAGCCACTCTGTGGCAGACTCCTTTGTGGTGTTACCACGTGATGAATACAAACAATTACAGGAGCTCCAGGTAGGGTGGCACACAGGCTACATCTGGAAACTGCCACCTCGTCTGGCTAGTCCACTGAGTCCCTCTTCAGTCAGGGACACCCTGATCCAGTAAATGACTCCTGGCTAATGCCTGCTACCTCTCCAGCTCTGCCCAAAATAGGAAATAGGATATCAGGATGGATAAAGATTCAATTACTTTTAAAAAATAAAATTAAACAGATTTGATATTTAAATTATAATTTTTTTTTATTAAAAATCTGCTTTAAGTGGAATCTGAATTTTATATAAAATATGTTAAGGCCTACGATTATTATAATCTTGTAAAGCATTTAAATAAAAAAAATGTGTTGAATCCATGAATCTCTATCAAACACTTGGAGTTAAAGGCTGCTTTTCTATATAGAGAAAGAACCAGGGGAAAAACATCCAACTTTTGAGGTCCAGCTTTATAGATATGGCACAATAGGTTGTGTACTGTATTAACAGCTTGCTTCTGTGGGGAAACCAGGGGCTGTGCTACTGATTTCAAGAGACTGTCAAAGTCATTACAGGCATGGGGACCCTGGCCTTTGACTCCAGGAGACAGCATTGTGTATCGTCAGGACCATCCACTGAGCTGACCTGAGTGGTCTCACGCTCCTATGTGATAGCCTCTCTCTACCTGAGCTCTGATTGGCGCAGTTCTCAAATTATGAATATTTATGACTCCACCCACCATGGAAATTTACTCTCCAGCTCATGGAAAAAGACTGATCTGCCCAGTAACTATCAGCCCTCGCCTCTGGATAGTTCTGGTTACTTCACATAAATGGCTTTGCTCTGTCCCTTGTGTGTGTACACAGAAAGAGATACAAAGAAACAGAAATTCAGTGTAAGCAGTGTCAGGATGAGCTCCACCCTGACATCTGGTGGTGAGGTGTGGCAAGTTGTGGAAAAGAACTTCAGGGGCCGATGTCATTTGCATAGGCACACCCACCACGCCTAGAATGAGACCATAGCTGCTCAAATGGTCACTTTGGCTGCTGTGGGATCCCCAGCGTCTCTGTTATTGGGGCAGGAAGAATAAATTGTTATTACCCTGATTATGGGAACTGTGCTTGGAACTGTACGTGGCCTTTTGTTATGATGGAGGGATTCACCATCAACTAAGTAGCACTCGCTAGGCAAGGGTCATGGGTTCCAAAACTGTGTGAATAGAGAGAGGCTGGGGACAAGTATTAATACTTGGTGGTATGGGCCCCTTGGTGAGGGCCTTACATGCTAATTGCACTTCCTCCTCTCTCCACTGTGGAATATCAGAGCTAATTTTGATTTCATTAGAAGTTTAGTTATAGGCTGCTGAGCTCACTTTGGGCTGACAGTGCACCAGCACTGGGGCTCCCCTACTACAAGCTGAATTCACCTAAGAGCTGAAATCACTGAGTGTTGTGTTAAGTAGTGGGGGAGCCTGAAGATATATTGTGGAGCAGTTTGCAGCACGGCTGGTGAAGCAGTTCGACGCGGAGCAGTGTGTGGATGGCAGGAGCTGCTTGTGGGTCGTGGAGCTGAGCGAAGGAGTTCGTGGGGCAGCTGGCGGAGCGGAGCGCAGCTGAGCGAAGGAGTTCATGGGGCGGCTGGCGGAGCGCAGCGGAGCGAAGGAGTTCGTGGGGCAGCTGGCGGAGCGGAGCGCCGCTATGGAGCTATGGGGCGGTCAGCTTCAGATCATGTAAGGTGCCTCTTACCCCCGTCCCATTTCCACCCAGGTTGGGAGGTAAAGCTCCGCAGATAAACTTTCGAACTCTGGGGCTGCCCTGACCAGGGACAGAGACTTTTGGGGCATTGGACTTTTGGGACTTTGGGGTTGCTGGACTCAAGAACCAAAGGGAAAAGGGCATGCCCCAATTTGCCTGGGGTGGGTTTTTTTTTTGCTCATGGGTTGTGTTATGAATCCTGTTGGTGGTGTTTCCCCAACATAATGCCACATTGTTTCTCTCTGTTATTAAAAGGCTTTTGCTACACTCAGGCTATGTGCTTGCGAGAGGGGAAGTATTGCCTCTTGGAGGCGCCCAGCGGGGGTGGTATATATTTGTCCCAGGTCACTGGGTGGGGGCTCGAGCCGGTTTGCATTGTGTTATTGGAATGGATCCCCTAGATATTGAACCCGGCCCTTGTTGCTGCCAACTCTGACGGGCAGAAGGGTTACATCAGTAATTTTTCTACTGTCTCCTTCTCTGTCTCTACAACAATTCAAATACTGCCGTACAAAAAGCATGTGGGTTACAGGAGCAGAAGTCTTGAATTATTGTTAGTTGTTTTGTTTTTCTGGGGGTGAGGGTGGAGCACGGAAGTTAGATAACAAGGGAGAAGGAGCAGAGAGTGCAACAAGAACAAAAGAACACTGGTCTCAAAGCAGGACACTGGGAAGACGAGACAACATTCTTCAGAGTGCAGCCCTTAGTGTTGATTTCAACACCTGGGGACTGGAGGAAGAAACACCTACCGTGGCTGCAGGTCGTAAAAAAGATGCTATTTGGGAATATTTTCAGGAAACTCCTGTACCTCTGGCTAATAAAAGGAATACGTGGCAAATGTAAACAGTGCAACAGGGAGACGCAAGCTTGGGTTATTAGAATGAAACAACATTATGAAAAATGCTCTTCAGAATGCAATGAGTGTGACGATGATGATGTGGACATGTCTGAACTATCTGGACCAACCGGTTAGTAAACTTATTTTTGCATCATTCTTGTGGACTGCTAGCTGTGTCTTATATGACAGTACGTGATGACTTACATTATTCTCATAAATTTGTGCTTTGAGTGGATTGATTACTTATGAATTTCAAAATGTTTGTGTTCAAAATATAATTGGGATGTTAGTTTGTTGTGGGAGTATTTATCAGCTACATTTTTACTGTCACTGCTGGACTTCTGAAATGTTTTTTTTTTAGTGAGTGATAGTGACTTTTTTTTTTAAATCCCCTTTTGCTTCAGGGTCCAGCTTAGATATCATCTTCACGTCCACAATTCAGAGTCATCTCTGTCATCACCACCAGTGCTGCAACTAAACATATATCAGATAGTAAATAACCTGTATAAAAAAAAAATAGACTTTCTTCATTATCTAATAAACCCATGGATGAGTTTGTAATCAGGACCAGCAAAACTCCGTAGATGCAAAGACTGGTTGGTTCATTTATCCAACACATTCTCCCTTTTGTCTTGTTCAGAACAAACATTTCACTGACATAGTTCAGTCATGATCAGGCTATCCTCCACCCTGCAATGCAGACATTGCTGGAAGGTTGCTGAATACAGTGTATGAGAAGGAAATTGAACAGCGTGCAAAAAACAGGGAAATTCATTAATCTGAGTCTTGATGGGTTGAGCAGTGTACACAATGATTTAGTCATATGTGCTTGTATGACAACTGATGTATTAGGAAATGCCCATATAGCAGAATAGAGAAGTAGCAGTAAAAGCTGTAACAAACTAAACAAAAATTCAAGTGTCAAGTGCGTAGCTTTGTCACAGACAATGCTGCAAGTGGCGCAAAGGTTAGAAATCTAGACAAAGATAATGAAGAGAATATGAATACAGTGCTCATTTGATGCATCATTTAGCCAAAGCCTTAAGTACAACTCCAGAAATAAAGGAAAACGCTGAAATTGAAAAATACTTCGACAACAATCACGTTGCTTCAGTTTCACTGAAGAGAGCAGGAAGAGCCAAACTAATTCTCCTGAAAGATGTACAATGGAATTCAGTGGCTCACTGTTTTGAGCTATTTATTAAGAACTGGCCTATTCTGATGACAATTTGAAGAAAATCGTTACAAAATAGATGGAACGATCATAGCTAAAGTAGTCAACATTGGATACAGAGAAACGTAGGAGATACGTTTCAGTGGATTGAGCCTACTTCCATAATCTTGGACAAACTGCCGAAAGATTGCTGCAGTAGTGCTGATGCTGGTGAACTTTGGAAGGAACTTCTAGAGACAGTGAAGAAAGAAATATCCAACAACAAAGTTAAATGACAAGCAGTAAAAAAGTGGATGGATCAAGCACTTGCTCCACCTCATTTTCTTGCCTATGTTCTTAACCCAAAGTACCAAGGTACATGCCTAACTGCTGAAGAAGAAGATGCTGCTGTGACATGGGCATCTAATAATCACCCATCTATCATGTCAAACATCATAAGTTTCAGGGCTGGAGGTGAACCATTCAAGCAGTACATGTCTGCTAATGATGTTTCAAAAAGTGCAAACACTGTGAGTGAACTGGTGGACTTCACTAGCTAAGCACCTGGAACTTGCTGAAATGCTAACTCAGCTTTTGACGGAAGTAGCATCTTCCAAAGGCCCAGAAAAAAATTTTTTTTCATTTGGCTTAGTTCATTCAAAGTTGAGATATTGACCGGCAGTTGAAAAAGCAGGAACGCTTGTCTTTCTCTTCCAGCCTATGAATAAAAATGAGGGGCGAGGGGCGATCTACTAGTTTTAAAAGAGTAAAGGACAGCCTAAGTAACTTAGGAGACTGATAAAAACAACGAGGAGTCCTTGTGGCACCTTAGAGACTAACACATTTATTTGGGCATAAGCTTTTGTGGGCTAGAACCCACTTCATCAGATGTATGTTTAGGAGACTGATGTTTCATATTCAAGAGACTTAGGTGAGTAGGAACTTAAGCTCCAGTCACTATCATTTAGACACCTTTGACATTTTTCCCAGACTGACCTGAAATAATCAGTTAAATTCACTGACTGCAGTTAATCTCTCGGTTCCTTTAATAAATCATAAAGTTGTAAATGTGAAACATGCTTTGATAAGTTTATGTTTCCAAAACATTTAAGGTTGTTTTGTTTATTAAAAATAAATTGTATATGCCGTTGTGTATTTAATTAAATTTCAGTGACAATCCTAATTCGGCTTGACACAAACCATGAGCAAAAAGATAATCATCTAGTAAATGAGCAACATATAATTCACCATTTTTAACATACTAAAAATGTAGAATTAATAAGCATCTGAAAATATTAAGCTGTATAATTGCTTAAATAAATGTATATAGTTATATTGTACCCTCCTAGGTAGCAAAAAGATGTACCAAATCTAGTGTAAAGTCTCTATTTAGTTGTAAATCAACATGTTTTAATAATTGAATCAACCAGTGAGAATGTACCTTTCTTTAAAAATAACTGAAGTACAAATAGAAAAATTGATTAAATCCATTATTTAAATTGAGACTTTCTACTAGGTGATTTAAATCATGTTAAAATCATTGATTTAAGTCTCTGATTTAAATCAATCCATCCTGCAGGAAATACCTAGTTCTTTTTTGGAATTTTGATTACTTCTCTCAAAACCTGGTCCCCAAGACCCTATTCATCTCAGCACCCATGGGATCAACGTGTTTGCATCCTTCCCCTAAAGACTGAATATTACCTGCTTTGGTCAGGAAGGTCTAACCTTTGAGCAGCTCGGGCATGTCAATTGTGAATTACCAGGTGATAATGGAAAGATTCCATTATCCCATGTGGTATATCTCATTTTGATTTTTGATCCTCTTCCAAAGGATCAGAGCAGCCTGCAAAAAAATCTGGGCACCAAAGGCCAAACTGTGGCAAAATATGCCCTAGGAGAGGTCTATGATTCAACAGACACATGTGCTAAGGGTGTGGCCACCAGAGTGACTCTCCCAGTGTATTCATGATTCTAGATGTCTGGACTCATTTCTGAGGCCCAATTGAGGATCGAGGCACTACTTTTCAGCTCCAAGACAATGATGCCCTCAACAAGATGAAGCCCACCAGCCCTAAGGCTCATTCTCTCAGCCTATCCCAGTCTTCTGCTACCAGAGGCCATATCCATGGAAAGAGGACAGATCTCTCCAATGGAAGCCCCAGGCCCAGTTTCATTCAGAATACCTGGCCAAGAAACAGACCCAAGCAAGGCCATCATAACTCTAGCAGTGACCCTGCCTCGTCTACAGGTTCAACAGGATTGTAGAGAACCATGTGCTCACCTATCTGTGTCCCTTCCTGTTGCAGATCACCTCTCCCATTTCTTTGATGCCTTGTGTGTGATTACCACCGATCCAGGCATGTTAGACATTGTCTAAAACGGTTATAACAGCCAATTCCACAATAAGTCTCTTCCTAAATCTCCTTTCCTGCTTCAAGGATCATTCTCATGAGAAAGTGTTTCTAGAGGAATTTCTTCTCACAAAAGAGGCACTAGAGGGAATCCTGCAAAGATGCCTGGGGAAAGGTACTTTGCTGATTGCCAGGAAGATAGATGGCCTTCATTCCATCTTAGCTCTTCAGGGACTAAACCAGTGGTCTCAAACACGCAGCCCACGGAGTTATTTGCTGCGGCCTGCCAAGCTCCCTGCACCCCCCCCCCCAAGTTATTTCCCGCGGCCACCAAGCTCCCCTCACCCACCACCCACCCTCCCCCTAGTGCGCTGCGTCCCCGCTCCTCTGCCTACCTCCACAACTGTTTGGTGGCGCTTAGTGCTTTCCAGGGGGGAGGGGGAGGAGTGGGGATCTGCCTGCTCAGGGGAAGAGGTGGAGAAGAGACAGGGCAGGGATTTGGGGAAGGGGTTGGAATAGGGGCAGGGAGGGGGAGGAGTTGGGGTGGGGACTTTGGGGAAGGGGTTGGAATGGGGGCAGGGAACGGATAGGAAGAGGCGGGCCGGGGCAGGGCCTCATGGAAGAGGTGGAGTGGGGGCAGGGCCAGGGGCAGGGGTGTGTGTGTCAGCGATGTGGCCCTTGGGCCAATGTACTAGTCCTCATGTGGCCCTTGTGGTGATTTGGAGTTTGAGATCCCTGGACTAAACAACTACATAAAGATCTTCAAGTTCAGAATGCTGACCTTCAAATCACCACCCCTTCCCTCTCCCAAGGAGACCGGTATGTGGCCCTGAACCTCAAGGATGTCTCCTACCACATACCCATCAGATACTCACACCACTGTTCTCAGAGGTTCTGTGTGGGAGAGACACACTGCCTGCCAGTACAAAGTGCTACTCCTCCCCGTGTCCGTAGCCCTGAGAGCTATTTAAAACAAAAACAAAAACAAAAACAAAAAAACCACAAGCATCTGGTTGTGGTAGCTGTACAAGAGTAGCTCCAGGAATTGTTGTGCCTCAGAGATCCATCCCCCTCTGAGGTGCAACTCTTCCTCTATGGTCCTCTGGCTACAAGGAGGAGAAAACAGGTCACTGTAACACTTGGAAGGGTGCAGCTTACTTCTCCCCTCATACTAGGCCATTGAATAGAGGGTGGGTGAAGCCAAGGCTCCTCCCTTCCCTTGTACCTCTTCACTTGCCTAAAAAGGGGGATTATCCAGGGACCAGGGGCTGCACCAGACCCCAGGATAGATCTTGCTTAGCTAAGCAAGGGGTGAAGTAGACCATACTCCTCCTTACTCACCTGCTCAGCCAAGTAAGACGAGGGCTAGAGTCATTATTTTTTAAAAAAGTCTTAATTCATCATTTTTGATTCTCAGTATTCAGTGAGTGCACCCTTGCTTCATTCACTGCCCGTTATTCAACCTCCGCTACCTTACTCACATTGAGTACTCCCTCACTCCATGAACAGTCACTGTAGTAAGGTTGCTGTCTCCAGAACACCTGTTTGTGGCATAGGATGGCTCTGCAGCACCCCTTCCTCATTTTTGCCTCAGAGTTTTCCATCTCTCCTAGGGATTCGCATGGCTCAGCCCCCCAGCTGGGTCGATCTCAGAGTTCAGTCCCCTTTCAGGGTACTCAAAGTCCAAAATAAACACCACCTTTGACAACAGCCCCAAGTTAACATAAACTAAAGGTATTCTGCCCCCTCCTGGGCTCAACTCATAGTTCTTCTCACTCTGACCAGATTGCTGACCCTCCTGGCTTTTCCCTGCTGGCAGTCCAAGTACAGCATAAACCAAAGTGGTCTCCCATCTCTCCTGGGACTCACACCCTATTTAAACCAAGTCTCACTCTTTACCAAAGCAATGACTCCCAGTGCTTATCTCCCTGTGACAACCTCCCCCTCTTCCAGAATGAGACTGCAGCTCCCCTAGACTAGGAAAAGTCATCCACCACTTCCACCTTTCTCCCCAGCCTCTGGGCTAGATATTGTAAAGGCCTGACTGAGTCACATGACCCACCAGTCACATAGCCTTCCTTTTCCCCACCTGAGGAGGTAAGCAAAATGTGTCACAGGTGGGGCTGGATCTCTCCCCTTAAAGGGGCCGGCCACCCTGTGACTGTCCCACTGAAATCAGGAGGGCGGTGGGATTACTTGAAGAGTAAGGTGCTACTCAGTGTAAGTGACAGAATCTGGCCCTTAGAAATCTGTCACAACCTGCACAATTTCAGCATAATTGCACCTGTATTTCCCCTCTGAGATCCCTTGATTTCAGGCTCCCAGCTGTCACCATCAGGTCTCTCTTCCTCCAGACTGGGATTTTAGGTTTGCAGTCCCTCTGTACCTCACTGTGATTTTCCCAGCAGGTCTGACCAGGGCCCAGCATCTGGCGTTAACTCTTTCCCCAAGGGTTACAACAGTGAATATCAATTACCGACCAGACTTCACAAAGCAAAAAACATTTATTCTTAGGGCAAACGCATGACAGAGAAAACAGGAGTTCCTACAGGCCTCCTACTAATCATAGCAGAAGTCACCTATCTTCCACCTGGGGCATCCAATAGGCCCTAGCCTAAGGGATGCTGGCCTTTCCTTGCACAAAAAGTCCGGTGTATTTGCTTGCTCAGAAAAAAAGGCACTTTGTCACTTTAAACTCAGCCATTTATATCAAAAACCCTTTCTTTGTCATTTGGTCCCAGCTTGAAACAGCATATACTAACCACCAACCGAATCCCTGGCCCACAATGCCAGACTGGGGACGCCATTCTAAGAGTACCTCGCCCCATCCCCCACTGGCCTGACCTTGCACATCTGTATACAAAGTCACACCAGTGGGAGCAGAGTGGCGCACTTTTCCAAATGGTGTCCTCCGGTCATGCTGTCTGGAGAGGCTCACCACTGTGAGTGCCTACCTCAGGGCAGGCTGTCAAGAAAAAAACGATTACTGACCTTCCATAACTGTTGTTCTTTGAGATGTTGCTCACAGCCATTCCAAAGCAGGTGTGTGCTCCCCCTGAGAACAGTTCTCTCTCAGAGGTATCCATCAGGTAGGCCCTGGAGTTGCGCACTCATAATGCTGGTATAAAGGGGCCTGCCGCCCCACTACCCTCTCAGTTCTGTGTCTCACAGTACTGCCTGTGACTGTGTCTGGAACTTCATCTCGTCCTTGCGTTTCCTGCAAGTACATGCTCTCTGCTTTACTGTCCTGGAAAGTGGCCTTCCTGGTGGCCATTACTTCTGCCAGAACAGTCCTGGAGATCCGAGCCCTGACTTCGGAACCAGCTTATGCGGTCTGAGGCTCTGGCATGAGCTGGCACCTGGTCTGTCAGCATCACACCCCCATCTGATATCAGACCTAGGTGGGTTACTAGTATGATAGGTATTCAGTGCCCCACAGAGTCCTCCCTGCCAGCCCTTGGTGAGGCAGTCTGGTGTAATCAGTAGCAGATTAAAGCAGAATCAAACTTCCTTCCGAATGGGCTCCCAAATTCTTTAACTGAAGGGGCTCACAAATGATGTGACTGTCACCACCACCCTCAAAATACATGAGCAAATTTTAGGCCCCATGACTTTGATCGGAGCCAAATTTAGTCTTCATCCATCCCTGAAGCCGTATGAGCCCTGTATGCAGCAATACTGTCTCTCTGATATAGTAGAATATGGGGACAGCAGCAGTTAAAGGAATATAAGTGGTTGCTGGGTATTAGGGCTCCAACAGGTGAGTGCCAGGGGCCCTATAGATGTGAGAGAGGGGATATTTCCCCTAGATACACCAGAGAAACAATCAGGCCTGCCATCCTCCTCTAAAGATTTGGACCACTTCCTGTTTGGAATCTAACATTCCACTACTTGCAGTTGAGGTAAATCTTTTTAGTATAAGTGTTGTAATACGACTTCCAGCTTCCGAGTGAATAGCTCTTTTGCAACTACTTCATGGTTAATTGTCTTTAGCTCAAGAAGCTTGTTAGATGTTGGCACGAAGCTTTTTACCCTTCTGCTCCCCAGGGTAAATGTGATATTTTAGCTGAACCCTTGAATCCACCAGGGCACAAACTGATATAGCAAAGAGGATTGTCAAAAGAACCTCTTGTGAATTGCAGCTGAGATTTTCAAAAGCAGCTAGTGATTTGGGGTTCCTTGAATTTTGGGTGTCCAGCTAGAAACAACTTTAAAAGGGTCTGATTCTCAGAAAGTATTGAGTACTCACCCTCTGAAAAACCCAGTCCCCTTGGGTACCCTAAATAGAACATCCAAAAATTAAAGCACCCCAAATCCCTAGTTGCTTTTGAAAATTTCGCCTCTCATCCTTTATCCTTTATTAATTTTAGCTGGAGTCCCATAGTGAGTTACAAAATGCGATTCACAATCTGCTACTTGATGTGCTTTAAAAATTGAATTGTTGCAAAAATGTGTAGTACTCCACAATAAGAGGTAATCTTTCCTATTGACTTCAAATAGATCTGCAGCAAACATGAGCAAGGGCAATCCAGAATCTCACATGGTTTCAACAGTCCTTTTGCAGTTTGCTTTCTCCACTCTTGGATCTTCTCTTCCATGGCAGCATTCGTAACAGGCCAGATTAGGACATCTCTGGCTCTGTTCTTACACTTCTTAATAGCCAGATGGGAGAGTAGACTGTGCTTTCAATTTCTGACTTCATGCTGTGTGGTATTAGATCACAATCCCCACTAAACCATGTTATCCATTCTAATGGGACCAGAGCACACGGTGTTGTGACTGAAGACTTTCCTGGCTTTCAGAAGCTTAAATTTAGCTATTCTCCACCTTCTGGAAGGGCACGAGGCAGCGCTGGGCAATTTTAACTATGTTGAAGAAGTTTTGGGACATTTGATAGTTAAAGAGGATCAGTTGACTTGTGATAAACAGCAGGGATTTTAATTCCCCTACATCTCCAATGCTAACCTCGCTATAAAGAGTTAACTTTCCCTAGCCATTTCTAACCATCTAAAACATCAAGCTTAGTGATAAGAGGCAGGGACCCTCAAAAGCCCTTCTCTTCTGGGAAGCATCAGCACACTTTCTGGTGTCTCTTTCTGCTGCTTCAGCTGGACATTACTGTCCATATGAATCAGACATTAGCCAACACAGACAGTGTGATTACTCTGAAAGAATTAAGGGATGAGGGCTCATTTGTCATACTAATCATCTATTGTTCCTCTGACAAAACCAGTCAGGCTGGTTGCAGGTAGTTAGTCAGGACCACACACCCATTAATAACAGAGTAGCTTGTTATGTGTGTTCCAAATGCACAGAAAGTAAGACGTCCACTTGACATTTATCATTACATTATACTACTATCACTACAGCTTATTATATGGTTGCTTTCACAGTTTATTATGAAATTGATGTACAGTGACCTGAGCACCTTGGCAGGCCTGGTCAGGGGCTTTATATATGCAGTGATTATCTATCTCGTAGCAGGAGGAGGCTGTTCCTCACACAAGGAATTCAAGAAAATGTGGCAAGGTTCACAGGAACTAGGTTGTTCTAAGAGTTTCATGCACTGGGCATTCTACCACTGGGGCCCTTTGTGGGGAATTTAGTGCTGGACTGATAGCCTTGAGAACTGAAGTCCTATCAACAGAATAAATATTAGCATAGGCTTCCCACATGCCACTGTGCTAACCTGCCTGAATACAGCCCAGAAGAGCCATGGTTAGGGAGATGAAAAGAGCTCAGTGTCCATGCCCTATTAAACAATTGGCTTCTCTGCAAAGACAGTCAGCAAAGTGCTATTTGTGGTAGTGATTTTATGAGACTGGCATCTATTCATTAGAAACTTAACTGAGTCTTCCAATTCATTTCACATGGGGGCCACCAAATTGCTGTCTGGTAGAAATCATTTTCAGCCATTACTGACCTGGAGACCAGGCGACCTAGGTGTGAGACTTTATATCCCGTTATGAATCTCCCAGAATACTTATTCTCTGTGTATATTTAATTTTGATTTTTGGCTTTGCCAACTAGATCAAAAGGTAGAAGCATTATTGAACAAATAGATGAAATCCCTTTTCTCTTCCTTCCACCTCCTCCTCAGCATAGCTCTTACACAGGAATAGACAACTGTGCTGAGAGACACAGAAAATATACTGTAGTATGGATTGTGGATTACTCTCTAAAACACAGTGATTTGGGGGAAATTTGCACAACTTTCCCAATGCTGATAGAGGAAATATAGAGGCTCTCCAATGCCATTTACACCCCTCTCTTCTAATAACATGCAGCTCTGAAGTCTTGTAAGCAAGACTTACTCGTTTCCCTGGAAATAAGTCTTCATTTTTGCTGTAATCGCTAACTATCGCACACTGGGATCTGGGAGCATGACTACACCAGTTTAAGTCTATGTCTTATATCAATGACTGGCTTGGCATTCATACTTTCCACAAAACAACTCAAAACATACACATTCTAAAAAGCAGCCCAAGAGCATGCTATTGAGCCAAATGGCAAAGAATTCCCTTCGCCAAAGCTGAACAAAAGTCCCCAAGGGAGGACAGCACAGCAGCCAGGTGTGGCAGTGGAGCCCAGACCTTCCATAATGAAATAAAAACAATTCCCTCCCTCCCTCCCTTATCTCCAGAAGCGGATAAAGACTGTACGGTACCTCCAGAAAATGACCTGACCCAGGGAAGCCATGGTAATGGGACTGGTTCAGACAGGCGAAGCGTAGGGTGCATAACAATTCAATGCAGTATTCAGTGCAGCCTCTTTCCCTTTGAGACACATTCGTCTAAGTTCCAGCTACTCTGCTTAAATAGCTGAACTCAGGTAAGGAGTGGTGACTCCAGGAGGGGAAAGTTGAGGTATGAGGAAGCCAACAGGACATGATCAGGCTTCCCATCAGGCACAATCACAGCAACAAGGCACAGCTTTTTCAGTATTATAGGACAGTAGCCTTGACTCCTATGTTAAGGTTGCCTAACTTGTCCTATTATAAAAACATTTCCAACTTTTTCTTTTGAGGAATTCTTAGAGCCTCCAAAATTTGCTGCAGAGATGTGAAAATTGGAAGGGGGATGGTCCTGAGGTCAGAGAGGGGCCTTTTGCTCGTCCCATGCAAATCCATTCAGATATGGCCAAGTTATAAAATGGCAAAAATCACCATTAGGGGTCTGTATTATATTCAGTAGAGTTTGCTAGAGGCTTGCTGTTAAAATCAACAGACCTCCAATCTACACTGAGCTCGCTCCTCATCCCCACTGAGCCTCCTCACAGACCCCATCTGAACTGGACATGCTCCCCAGCATCTCCCGATACCATACTAAAGTAGTCATGTGGAGCCATAGGCTCTAGCACAGAAGAGGGTAGTACATGTTCCCTCTCTGACACCCAACTTTTTTCCTCCCTGGTGATTCTCCCAACTCTGTCCACCCTATATCTGGGGACTTAAAATGCAACAGGCATTTCTTCTGCCCCTAAAACATGCACTCTTACTGCTGCTCCCCTGGACCAAACCACTTCCTGTTTCCCATCTCCTCCCCATCCTGGCTACTGGTGCAAGCAGAGCCTGCAAAGGCTAGCAGGAAGCAGAGACCCTGCAGCACTTTCTCCTCCTGCTCTGACAGGGAGGGAAAGCTCTAAGAGGCAAAGGGGGAGAGAGGAGAACAGAGAGAAGACCTGTGGGGAGAGCAGAGGAGTGCAAGCTGCTTGTGTCAGATAGATCCTGAATTTGTGTGGGGGACTCTGTCTACCTTGTCCCTTGTGTGTGGATTGAGATGAGGAAGCCTGTGTGAGTGTGGATTTGGGGGAAGCCTGCAAATGCCTGTAAAATGAGGATAACAACACTTATCCCTACGCTGCCCTGGGCTGCTGTGATGATAAATTAGTTAATGTCTGTACAGGGCTTTCCTGTGCAGTGGTAGGGAACTGGGAACATTCCAGTACCTTGCCCATCCTAACAAAAACTGCCATTTTCTTTGTGCCAACCACAGCTCCAAAGTGGGACTCCTGTTCATACAGTCCCCCAAGACACAAGACCCTCAAGGCAGCACCACTGATCCAGGGAGTACTTGCTGCTGCTTGGCAGAGATCACACTGGACACAAAGGCTTAGGCAGAGTTTAAGGTGTGATGTCCCACAGGGACGGCGGCTAAAGGGGTCAGAGTTAAGAATATGTGCTTGTATTCTATGTGCAGCAACACCTTACCTGTGCATTTCCTCATGTGCAGAAGTTGGTAGTTTGTTTTTCAGGCCAGGGTACAGCTTCTAAACTGTTCTCTTTATGCAGCTATTAGGAGCTCCCCATTAGGTAAGCCAGTGAGAGAATGTGCTCAGCTGTGGTGCAAGAAGCAGGACAGGTCAGAGGGGATGAAGGCTGTGGGAGAGCAAGGAGTGGCTGGGAAAAGACTATGGCTGCCATCCAGGCATGTAAATCAGTGGTCTCATTTTCAGAGGTGTTAAGCATCTGCTGTTCCCATTGACTTCAATGGCTCACCCCCTCTCCAAATCCAGCCACTCATTTAGGTGCTACCATAGATTTGAGGGTCTAACTTTAGATCCCTAGGTTTGAACATTCTGATGACTTGAATGCTATAAGACTTGTCCAAAATCTGTGGTAGGGCTCTGAGCAGAACCTGATTCTCCTGGGGGCCAGTCCTTTGCTCTAACCTTCTTCCTATTGTATCTGAATGAAAACAGAGGGTATACATGCTTTTTTACCAATACAATTACTATGGCTGTCTGATCATTATGATTATTTAAGGTTATAAAGTGTTTCTTTCCTATACTGCCGCTGTCTCATATGTTACTTTTTTGCTTTAAAATGGATATTATATTTATTTGGTAGTTTTCCATTGATGAAAAATGGGTGTGATTCTAACAATCAGGATTTCAGTGGAAGCACATAACTTGAGGTTGATGTGACCCAGTGTGAAATGACCCTAAAGAAACATCCTGTTGCTCTCACCGACAACTGAATGAAAGTTGCCACTTGACCAAGCATGCAGACCAGGTTTCTCATTTCAGAGCTAATTAAACAATTGGGGGGGAGGGAGGTGGTCAAGATTACAACACACATTACATCACTTCACAAAGCCAGACTCTTCAATGAGCAGGTTACAGTCCACTTCCCAAACACAGTGGAATGACTCCTACGCTCTGCTATCAGGGGTTCTCACTCTTTATACAGAACTATTACTAACAGAACCCCTATGAGTTATCAGTATAACACAGGAGAGTTCTTCATCTCTGTGGCAAAGCCTTACCATGTCTCAGGGCCAATGACTTTCTTCTGAGATGCTGAAGGAGTAATGTGAGAGGTAGGAGGAGAACCAGAAGAGGATGGAGTCATGAAAAGCCAAGGGATGGCAGGATTTCAAGAAGTGATCAGCAGTGTCCAAGGCATCCGATAGGTCAAGGAGGAGGAGGATAGAGAACTGGCCCTGAAGTTTCGCCAGGAAGAGGTGTTTAGAAATACTGGAGGTTGTTGGAGACCTCTGCATCTCCTCCTCGGCTCCCAGCCTTATCTCCCCAGGCCTTGGGTGTGTGTGGAGAGACTTCGTGCTGACACCCCTGGCCTGTGGGTAAAGAGAATCCCAGCTGCTCCTCTCCCCAGGCCTGGAAGGGGTGGGTGAAGAGACTCCCTACTGATTCCACCTCTCCTCGACCTCAGCCAACACCAGAAGGCAGGGAGGGAGGCATTGAGAGTCCTGACCTTGGGGAGCCAAGGGAAACCTTGGATCTCAACAAAGAAAGGAGTGGAGCTGGCTGTGTACTGCTGGAAATTATTCAGGGACATTTACTCAAAACCTCACAAAGGCCTCCCAGGTTTGGCCCCGAGCCTCATATTTGCCGCCTTCTGTTTGCTTTTCATAAACTTTTGTGCTAGTGAAATTTTGTCAGCAAGAATGTTTGCAGAAAGGGAAACTGTCACAACTGTCTGTGCGAATATGTATCCACCGGAGCATTTGCTTCTGCGGTATCACACAGCCATCTTGAAATCTCTTGGTCGGCTTGGGGCAAAGCCATCTGGCAAAAGCCATGGCCCGCCATGCAGCCCAAATGGATAATTAGGAACAACAACCACGTGAAGCAATAGCAGTGGCAAAGAGTTTGTGAAAAACCTGTTGGCTGAAGTATGTTTGCAGAAAACATGTACTTGTCGAACCATTTGAACAATGCATAACAGTGAAGTCTGTTGGCAAATAATTTGTGAATAGAAAAAGGGACTAAGTTCATTAAATAAATGTACAGCACACAGGGCTGCTCATGAGTAGAAGCACTATCCACCTTGCTGGGGTATCCAGGCAGAACAACTCCTCGTAGGCACTGGCACTGAATGCAGCCAACAAGGCTAAAAGAATTGGCACGGGCACATGACCCTGATAGCAGATCATCAACCAGTGTTAGCCGTGCATTGCAATCCCCGTACCACACCCAGCTGACTGTAGATCCTGAGGTTTATACACAGGGGCAATGCCCACAAACAGTGCCTTGAAAGAGTATCAATGACAGGTGTATACACTACACCAAATAAAAGAGAAAATCAACCAGATCAAACAGAAGCGAAGTCTCCAGATAAGAGCCCAGTGTGCAGGTGTCTCCTCTGTAACAAGGTGGGGACAAAACGGCACACAGGATGCTTACAGATGTAACAATATAGTACACAGAAAATAAAAGACATCACGGTTTCCTGGCTACATGCACCCAGGGAGAGGTTATCCTCTGTAGGGCAGGGTACTTACTTCGGTAGGATAGACAAATGGATAGCTTTCAGTTTGGGTAAAGAAGGTGCTCACGCCCAACCTTCGCTCACAGAAGTCACAGGCAGCAACTGGCAGAGTAAGACAGCCTGACTAGCCTGGTTCCCAGAGCTGACCTTTGGCTCACCAGGTAGATGAAGTGCCTTATTTAATAGCCCTCTTTTTGGATGAATAATGGAGAGCTATAAACAGTTTCTGAAGAGGGATCCCATCCCATTATCCTCAGCTGGAAGAATGGTGGCTCCAAAATTTGCTTTGTAGGAAAAAAATAAAGGAGAATCCTCAAGGCTCAGGTCCAACAGACCCCGGTCATCGATGGACAGGATTGAACCTGGGACCTCTGGAGCTCGGTGCATGAGCCTCTACAGCAGGAGCTAAAAGTCAACTGCCTGTTAGCTAAGGCTGTAGAGCAGGCTCATTTTCTCTCTCTAAGTGGTCTCGGTGCCACTAGATGGGACAGAACACTATACTCAGCAGAGACTTCCCAGTTGAAATCCCCAATGAGTCCCCCCTTGTAACACCAACAGACCCTGGTTGTCCATGTGTGGGATCAAACTGGGGATCTCTGGAGCTTAGTGCATGAGCCTCTACCACATGAGCTAAAAGCCAACTGGCTAGGTAGGTAAGGCTGTAGAGTAGACTCATTTTCTCTCTCTCTTTAAGTGGTCTCAGTGCCACTAGATGGGACAGAACACCACACCCAGCAGGTGTGTGGGTTACACAGACACCACGAATGTCTAGCAATGCCTAGGTAGTTATTTAATATTTATATTCTGGCTATTAATAATAAACGAGAACATTATTATTATTGTTGAAACCAATGCATTGTCCCAGTTTCAATATACCTGACTGACTGATCTCCACCCATGCTCCATCACCCCCCTTCTCAATCCCTAGTAGTATGATGAGCCCAGCTGCATCCGTGCTGGGCTCCAGCACAGCACCGCCACATAAGGCTGCTGTGTGCAATGAGCCTAGGATGCAGCCAAACCTGAGCGTGGCAGATTGTGCAGGTCATGGGGTGGAACTTGCCCACTTTCAAGGGTGCAACAGCTCAAGGGCTAGGCCCAGCAGAAGCACAGATGGCCATTTTTGGATTTACTGGAGTCAGAGAGGAATTAGAGGTGAGTGTGAGCAGTTGGTCACAAAAAGCTGGATTACAAAAGAACAGTTGCAATTAGCCCTGGTCTTTCAGCTGATTAAAAAAAAAAAATTAACAGACAAAACTCTGATAACTCACTTAGAGTTGCTAAAGAACGAGAATGTTAAAATGTAGTTATCGATTCCTACGGACACTAGCTAAGCCTAACCAACTAAACCTATCATAGTGAACAGTTAAGGAAAGTAGATAAAAGTCAAATACACTCACAGCTCAGCCTCACATGTGTATGACTTTCTGTCCCTGCCAACCCGGGCTGCATTTGAACCAATAACCTACAGAAAAAGGTTACATCTGCTATTCTATATCACTCAGGCTAATTCCCCCAGCTGTCTGTGGGCAGTGTGTGTGAGACCCCTTTGTGTACGGAAAAAGACGTAATTCCTGATGAGACTCTGACAGCAGAGAATAGGCAAAATAGTAGCAGGAAGGTGCCAGCCACTTGGTTCTAGCTTCCCATAATGTGCAAGCTGCTCCCAGTTCACCCTCATGAATGCAAGGAACAGGTAGGTGGCTGCACTTCTGCAACTCATCTCACTGCCAGCAGCACAGTGTCCCCTACTGTCACACTGGGAACTTGGTTCTGTACTGACTCAGATGAAAGGACACGCCAGCATAGAATCAGAGAAGATTAGGGTTGGAAGAGACCTCAGAAAAGTCAGCTAGTCCCACCCCCTACTCAAAGCAGGACCAAACACCAACTAAATCATCCCAGCCAGGGCTTTGACAAGCCGGGCCTTAAGAACATCTAAGGACGGAGATTCCACCACCTCCCGAGGTAACCCATTCCAGGGCTTCACCACCCTCTTAGTGAAATAGTGTTTCCTAATATCCAACCTAAACCTCCCCCTCTGCAACTTGAGACCACTGCTCCTTGTCCTGTCACCTGCTACCACTGAGAACAGCTGAGCTCCATCCTCTTTGGAACCCCCCCATCAGGTAGTTGAAGGCTGCTATCAAATCCCCCCTCACTCTTCTCTTCTGCAGACTAAATAACCCCAGTTCCCTCAGCCTCTCCTCTTAAGTCATGTGCCCCAGCTCTCTGAGCATTTTCATTGCCCTCTGCTGGACTCTCTTCAATTTGTCCACATCCTTTCTGGATTGAGGGCACCACAACTGGACGCAGTACTTCAGGTGTGGCCTCACCAGTGCCGAATAGAGGGGAATAATCACCTCCCTCAATCTGCTGGCCATGCTCCTACTCATACAGCCCCATATGCTGTTGACCTTCTTGGCAATGAGGGCACAGTGCTGACTCATATCCAGCTTCTCGTCCACTGTAATCCCCAGGTCCTTTTCTGCAGAACTGCTGCTTAGCCAGTCGGTCCCCAGCCTGTAGCAGTGCATGGGATTCTTCCGTCCTAAGTGCAGGACTCTGCACTTGTCCTTGCTGAACCTCATCAGATTTCTTTTGGCCCAATCCTCCAATTTGTCTAGGTCATTCTGGACCCTATCTCTTCCCCGCATCTTAGAGTCATCTGTGAACTTGCTGAGGGTGCAATCCATCCCATCATCCAGATCATTAATGAAGATGTTGAACAAAACCAATCCCCTTCCTCCAGTACCTTGAGTTTTCCTTGGGTTTCCATAAACCAAGTATTTTCTAGACCAGAGGTGGGGAACCTTTTTTCCATCGGGGGCCACTGACCCACAGTAAAACTCAGTCACGGGCCACACCCCACACCATGTGGGGGTGCGGAGGCTTGGGGCTTCCCCTAGGCTCCGAGATGGGGCCAGAAATGAGGGGTTCAGGGTACAGGAATGGTCTCAGGGCTGGGGATTGGGGTGGGGGTGCGGTCTATAGGAGGGGGTTGGGGCGTGAGAGGGGGCTCGGGTTTGGGGCAGGGGGTTGAAGTGCAGGAGAGGGTTCTGACTTCGGGCAGGGGGTTTGGATGGGGGTGTGGGCTTTGGGAGGAGCTGGAGGTGTGGGAGGGGGCTCAGGACTGGGGCAGGGAATTGGGGTGCAGGCTCCAGCTGGGCGCCGCTTACCTCAGGCTGCTCCCGGCTGGCAGCATAGTGAGGCTAAGGCAGGCTTCCCCCCTTGCCCTGGCCCCGCACCGCTCTCAGAAGTGGCCACGATGTGGCCAGGCAGCTCTGTGCAGTACGCGCTGTCCGCCCCTGCACATGCCATCCCCGCGGTTCCTGGCCAATGGAAGCTGCGCGGGCGGCACCTACCAGCTGGGGTAGGACCACGCAGACTCAAGAGCTTTCTTGATTGCCCCGGTGCTTAGGGGCCACAGGGGCAGCTGACCGACCGGCCTGACACCCTAACTTCCCCCGGCAGCAGGGCCAGCCAGTGCTCGCAGCTCTGGGGAGTTGCTGATGCTCAGGGCTCCCAGCCCACGGTGCGGAGACTTGCTGCAGGCCAGATGAAATTAAGCAGGACGACGGATCTGGCCCGCGAGCCGAAGGTTCCCCACCCCAGTTCTCGACCAATCCTGTTTCATTTGTGGGATCTAAAAAGATACAGCCCAAGCTAATACACCTGGAGATCGCAGGGAGAGTAAAGTTTGCTAACAAAATAGCAGATCCATTGAGTGAGATTGTGTAGTATTGCACACATCTGTGGTCAGGATCTAGCCCTGGGCTGGACAGAGAGGCTTAAGAAATATGTAAGCAGCCACGCCTCTTCTAAACACGTGCAGAACACCTTTTGGAATGTGACGCAATCAGCATCTTTGGCCTCACTATAATCATCCTTTAAGAATGGAGCAGAGGCAGGGAACATTGACCCCATGGAACAAGATGTGTCTTGACCCTCTAGGAGGTGGCTGTTTGTGCTATCTCCTCTCTGAGCCTGTTCTCCCAGGCATGGAGTTTAGAGACTGACTGTGGAATTCCTCAGTCTCTCCTCACTGTGCAGAAGTCAGTGACATGACTCCCAGGGCTCCCCCGACCGTACATGAAATAACTGGTCTCACACAGCCCCAGGATGGAATATAAGGCACATTTTTATTTTAACATGTCTCCCTTCCCAGCCCACACAGCAGCTCTGTATCTCGGTAAGGTGCTCCCTGGCAATGAGGACCACGTGACAGTCCCTGTACTTCTGTTGGTTTAGGCCTGAGTCCCAGCCAGCGGAGACCCCCCAGCTCTAGGAGACTCTACCCGCCAGTCAGAGAGCCACCGTTTTGAGCAAGCTTCTCTGCAAGTTTTCACCAGGCGGCACAGCCGAGCATTCAGAGTTTTCAATTGCTTTGCCACAGCAGGACCAGTGGGGACAGCCGGGGTGACCTTTGTGACCATGACCACAGCCTTGGTACCCACCTACCCGTCACAAGGATAGAGGAGAAACAACATTAGCATTGCTGAAAATAGCATATAGAGACAGTTCCAGCTGCTAGTGACTTCCTGAGTGTGCTCCCGACTCACAGCTGGCTGACAGCCAGAGAGAGCCCTGTTGAGAGGGCATGGCACACACAATGAGGTATTCCTGCCTTGGGCTGGCAGGGCCAGAATCCTTCAAACAAATAGGGACAAAACACGGGCTGACCACCCTAGTAATCCCCAACAAAAAGCTATTAATAGATTAATAGAGTCTAAGGCCAGAAGGGACCATTGTGATAATCTAGTCTGACCTCCTGTATAACACAGGCCAAGGAACTGCCCCAAAATAATTCCTAGAGAAGATTTTTTAAACAAACATCAAAAATTGCTATTGATGGAGAATCCACCACGGCCCATGTAAACTGTTCCAGTGGTTTATATTACTCCTGTGATTAAATGGAAATTTTAAAAATATTTTTATGAGTCCTATGGGTGCCTCAGTTTCCCCCCATATGTTGCATTGCTATCCACTGGGTGGGGGGGGAAAAGAGAGGATTAAGTTTGTTCTCAGGGCAGATTAAGAGACAAAGGTGTGTCTCCCCCCCCGGTGGAATGAATAGAGCAGCGGTTCTCAAACTTCACTGCACTGCGATCCCCTTCTGACAACAAAAATTACTACATGACCCCAGGAGCCCACCCGCGCCCCATCGCCCCAGGCAAGGAGGCCAAAGCCAAAGCCCAAGGGTTGCAGCCCCGGGCGGGGGGGCCTATAATCTGAGCCCCACCACTCTGGGCAGGGGGCTGTGGGCTTTGGCGCAGCGTGGTAGGGCTCAGGCTTCAGCCCTGGGCCCTAGCAAGTCTAATGCCAGCCTTGGTGACCCCATTAAAACAGGGTCCCAACCCACAGTTTGAGAACTGCTGGAATAGAGTTATTAACGCAGTGGCTGAAACTGACTCAGATCAACAAGGGGTCTAGAGAGAAAATGCAAGCTCCAGTGACTCATGATTTGAAACTCAATAGCAGGAAGCTCCAGCCAGGAGTGCTGTGAACTGTGTGCGGCCCTGCCTGGAGAACAAAGGACAGATGTGTCCAGCAGGAATAAAGAGGTAGTTTCTGGAAGAAGCTGGGAGCTCTCTACTGGAACTGACTGAGGAAGTGAGAGAGAGAGAGCCTGGAAATGGAACTCACTACAGCTTGGCTGGTCAATTGCTCTAGCTTGACCAAAATGGATTATGCTTTAACCTTTATTGCTTCGTGCTAACCTAAGGACTTCCCCTGCTTTGTTCCAGCTGGCTAATAAATCCTATTCTGCTTTGAAAACGCTGTTTGGGGTGTGACTGCAAATACTGGCTGCGGTACATTAGTCCCTGATGTGTGTACCAGTCTGTACCAGGAGTCTATCTCAGCTGGACTTGCTGAGCAGAGCTTACGGTGAGAAGAGGGAGCGCTGGAGCCCAGAGGCTCAGCCTAAGAGGCGGTGAGACTGCAGGGCCTACTCTTCAGGAAGAGTGGGGCCCCTTGGGGATCTGGCACACTGATAGGGTTCCTCCAAGAGACTGGGAGGTAGCACATATCCTGTAGAACTGTGACAACCCCCACTGTTAAGAAACGTGCGCCTTCTTGTTCATGCTCTTCGCACTGCCTGTGATGTATCATGAACCTTAGCTCTGCTGAATCCCACCGTGCCAGCCTGTACCACCCCCTAGACCTCACGGATTGGAAGTGTGCTCCTGCCAGAGCTGGCTACAGGTCAGGTATGGGGGATGGAAGAAGTCATTTCTACTTTGACAACAGGCAAACCGTACAAAGACAAGCATGAGTCTTGTGCAGGGCCATGGAAACCAGCTCTGATGAAATGAGTGACCAAGCTGAACTTTGAAAGAATGTTCTCAAGAGGCCCCAGGGATCATGGATAGAGCCAGAGCTCAGAGCGTTCCAGCCCCACAAGGTCAAGAGAAGCTGAATATTTTGAAAATTCTGTCTGAACAGAGCTGTTTGCACTTTCTCCATCCCTTGGTCATGGCACGATTCTACCAGACAATATGTACTCACGCTCCTGCTGACCAGTGGCACTCTGGCGTGCGTGCCGTGGCTGAAGTGGGCCCATAGTGATTATAAACACAGTGCTACGTGAGAGGGGAGGGGATGTGGCAAATGCTCTTGGCTCAAACAGTTTTGGGAGACCTGCTTCGATTTCAGTCGGAGTTAGGTACCAGAATACCTTTGAGTATCTACATGGGGAACAAATATTCAAAAATGGGCTCTTCAGCCTAGCAGAGAAAAGTATAACATGATCCAGTGGCTGGAAGTTGAAGCTAGACAAATTCAGACAGAAAATATAGCACACATTTGGGACAACTGTCATGACCAGGAGATGGGCGGTCTGACCTAATGGTCAGAGCGGGAGTTGGGAGCCAGGCAAGGTCAGATACTAGGAGATAAGAGTCCGAGATAGGCCACAGGGCAAACTGACAGTTAGGTGCCAGGAGACAGGCAGGGTCAGGTTACCAGGAGATCAGAGTCAGGCAATAGAAGCAGATAGTACAAGAAAAATAATCTTAAGCAGAGCCAACCCAATTGCATGGACAACTTCCTGTTCCTGTGCAGTTTAAATACAAGCAAGGACCCAGTCAGGACCCCCAGAGTTCCACCAGCCACATCCCAGGCCTGGAGTCCTCTGTCAGAGTTCAGCTTCTAGTTCTGGTGACTGTTAGCAGTCACTGGGTGGCATGTCTGAACTTACTGGTGCCTAAGAGCCCTGTGGACCAATGTTCAAGACCTGTGGTCCCTGACAACAATTTACCAAGGGTCATGGTGGATTCTCCATCATTGGCCATTTTTAAATCGAGACTGGATGTTTTTCTCAAAGATCTGCTCTAGGAATTATTTCTAAAAGATCTGCTCTGTGGCTTGTGTTACACAGGAAGTCAGACTAGATGATCACAATGGTCCCTTCTGGCCTTGGAATCTATGAGGATCTGGGCCTTAGTAAAAGCTCACCTGGCATGGTCCCACTGCAAGCACAGCGAGCGGCTTTCTGGCCTCCGCTGGAGCAGAACGTGCAGCAATGAAACACACCCTGGTGTTTGCGGAATTTGTTCTTCACAGTCAGAGTGAATGGTGATCCCTGCAGAGCAGAAGAGAACAGAGAGGCAATTGTGTGCCCAGCATACCCTGCTACCGTAGTAGGGCACTGGAGGGTGTCAAAAGTACCAAAATTTTAACTAGGGTGATGCTAGCAATTACAGACTAGTGAACCTGACTTTAATACCAAATCTGCTAGAGCAGAGGTTCTCAAACTGTGGTCCGCGGACCACCAGTGGTCATGAGCTCCATTCAGGTGGTCCGCGGATAGTTCCCTCTAAGGTGTGTGCATGAGTGGCTGCACACAAGAGAATGAAGGACCACCCATCCAATTAGTGGAGCCGCGCAGGCGTGGCTCCACTAATTAGGTGCCTGGATCCTGGAGAAGATGCACATGTAAGGTGAGGTGGTGGCCTTGGGGAAATAGGGGGTAGCTGGGAGGGGGTAGTGGGGTGAGAAGAGGGGGTGGGGGGAATTTGGAATGTGCAGGGATGTGGCAGCCAGAGAAAGAGGCAACTTTCCCGAGCTCTAGGGCTGTGGCTGCTGGGGAGAGATGACCCTCCTTCCCAGCCTCAGCTCTGTAGCTGCTATGGCAGGGGAGAGACCCCCCCTTCTTCCCAGACCCAGCTCAGGGGCTGCTGTGGTGGAGGAGAAAGGGAGAGACCCCTCCCCTTCCCAACCCCAGCTCAGGAGCTGCGGTGGTGGGCAAGAGAGGGCACATCCATCGCATTAGAAAGATAAGATTATGGATATGAGTTGTATGCTTTTATTTTTAGAACAAAAAAACTATTAATTTTTTTATATAGCGCTTTTATCCAAAGCACTTTACAATAGTTAGCTAACAGTACAAAGAACATTTGGAAAGATCATTAAGTGGTCCGCTGAGACCCTCAGCAATTTTCAAGTGGTCTGCGAAAAAAAAAGTTTGAGAACCACTGTGCTAGAGGAACAAGATGTGAAAGGGAAAAACCAGCATGACTTCCACAAACGAAAACCCAGCTTCTGCAATCTACTAGAATGTTTTGAGCAAGCCAAAATAGCAGATAAAGGAGAACTGATAACCCTTTTGTTTGGGCTTTCAAAATCCCTTTGACAAAATCCCTCACAAAAGGCAATTAAAAACTTGGTAGTGATAATGGGTAGATAATTATAAAGCGAATCAGCCAGGGCTGAGTGGGCAGCAGGAGGCAGACCAGGGAATCAGCAGCGGGGAGGTGCAATAGATCAGTGGGGAGCTTGAGTATCATGGGAGTTCTGAGAGGGGTCAAAGCAGGCTGCAGCAAAGTTGGAAGGGCCAGGGTTGTGTTGGATCATAGAGAAGTTCTAAAATCACAAATGAGTTTGATTCCCCATAGTTTAAATTCCAGGGTATTACTAATTAAGAGGTCTCTTGGTTTTTGGTATTGTTTCTCTCCCTCTATGTGTGAAACTTGCACGCTGCTAATTGTGTTAGTACATTCTAAGACAGAGTCTGTTCTCAAAGCAATTCACACAGAAAGAGACTCAAAGCAATACTCTGTAACACGAGAAACAGCACCCAGAGATTCCCCGCCCTTTTGTTGTATTCATCTCGCTTTGTTAACAATTGTGATTAAAAGAGAGATAAAGGATGTATGTGGATGGATGCTTGGTGTGGATAATAATTGAATGATCAGGGAGGTGCCAGCCTAAGATCCAGTGTCCATCGGCTGAAGAAGGCGTCAAGTGGAAATAACCAGAGGACCCCCGGGGGGGGGGCAGACTGGAATCCACCCAACAGACTCAAGAATGGGGGAACCAAAGAACAAGATAACATCTGGCAGCACGGAGCCGTCAGGAACGTGCCATCTGCTGATTGATTCAGCAACAGCATGATGAAGCAATTCCCATAGACTGGCATAGGAAGAAATTCCTATAAAAATGGACTCTAGAAAGTGAGAACTTTGGGGTCTGATTCTGCAAACCAACTTCCAAGAGCATCAGATGAGCATCTGACAAGGCCCTGCTCCCTCCTCATGTCCAGGCCACCTGGACAGTGGCTTGGCATGAGCAACTCTAAGGCTGGTAACTATGATAACAACCTTGCAGAACCTGTGTGTGTGTGTTTGTATGAATGAATGTGTGAATAAATATGAAATTGAATGGAATGTTATAGCTATAACTAACTGCTTACTATGATTCTTTCTGTATTTACAATAAATGTGGCATTTTGCCTTTTCCCCTTTAATAAGATCCTGCTGGTTATTATTTTTTTGGTATAACATTTTGATGGAGAATTGCGAAAGGGGGAATATTGGTAAAAAACCTCAGTTATTGTAAATATTGGTGTGCACACCGCCAGCTCTATTGAGCTAGGCATTTCTATTAGGTTAACCAGACCTGCTGGCCTCCGGGAAGGTAGTAGGGGAAAGCAGGCTGACCAGACCTGCTGGCCTCCGGGAAGGTAGTAGGGGAAAGCAGGCTGACCAGACCTGCTGGCCTCCGGGAAGATAGCAGGGGAAAGCAGGCTGACCAGACCTGCTGGCCTCCGGGAAGGTAGCAGGGGAAAGCAGGCTGACCAGACCTGCTGGCCTCCGGGAAGGTAGCAGGGGAAAGCAGGCTGACCAGACCTGCTGGCCTCCGGGAAGGTAGCAGGGGAAAGAATATAGAGTTGTTGGGTGAGATTCTGTGGCCTGCATTGTGCAGGAGGTCAGACTAGATGATCATAAAGGTCCCTTCTGACCTTAAAATCTATGATTGTATGATTAAGCTACGATTAAGCTAAACCTAAGTCCTATTGTTCACTGAGGTATCAGGGGCAGCAAGAAGGTCCACGGGCCAGGCTAAGCTACTCGCTGAAATAAGGAGTAGCAGGTTCAGGGAATCTAGGCTGTGTCACCCGCTGAGTAAAACCAGGGGAGACAAAGAAGCCACTCGCTGAATAAAATCAGGAGTGACAGAGAAGTTAAAAATTTGTTAGAATGTTAAAGAAAACACAGGGTAAAGCAGGTGGAGAGGGAGGAATGAAGCCAAAAGGCGCTCCAGCCTCGCCTTTCGTTAAAAAAAAATTACACCTTTTAAACAAATCCTTCAAAAATTTGGGCACAGTCCTTGGACTAAACAAGCCCTAGCTGATGTCTGCACTATTTTGGACCTAGAGGATAGATTGGCTCAGTATATCCTCATATACAAACCTTCTAGTGCTGCCAAAAGAGATGCAGCAGCAATTTGGTTGTTGTGGGAGGCATGTAAGGATTCTTACCTCCGCTTGTCTTCATGTAAAGAGGAAAAGGCACAAATGGAAAAGGGAGCAGACAATTGGAAGGTGCTGGCTACAAATACCCAAAGTCAGCTGAAAATAGTGAAAGAGGCACTCCAGGAATACAAAAAAGAGAGAAAGATTCCTGGCAGACCAAGCTAAAGCCTCTGAGAAAAGTGAAAGAGAGAATCATGTGCTCCAAGGTATGGTAAAGAAATTAACCTTGAAGCAGGGCAGAGCACCTGCAAATCATAGTAATTGTGAATCACTAATTAAGAGTCTGAGACAAAAATTGGGCTTTGCCTCTAAACAGGTAGCAGCCATTACAGCAGGTGAAGGGGGAGAAGGTCCTATGTACGGCACCCCCAGGCATAATTACAAAGAGAATCACAGAATCATAGAATATCAGGGTTGGAAGGGACCTCAGGAGGTCATCTAGTCCAACCCCCTGCTCAAAGCAGGACCAATCCCCAATTAAATCATCCCAGCCAGGGCTTTGTCAAGCCTGACCTTAAAAACTTCTAAGGAAGGAGATTCTACCACCTCCCTAGGTAACGCATTCCAGTGTTTCACCACCCTCCTAGTGAAAAAGTTTTTCCTAATATCCAACCTAAACCTCCCCCACTGCAACTTGAGACCATTACTCCTTGTCCTGTCCTCTTCTACCACTGAGAATAGTCTAGAACCATCATCTCTGGAACCACCTCTCAGGTAGTTGAAAGCAGCTATCAAATCCCCCCTCATTCTTCTCTTCTGTAGACTAAACAATCCCAGTTCCCTCAGCCTCTCCTCATAAGTCATGTGTTCCAGACCCCTAATCATTTTTGTTGCCCTTCGCTGGACTCTCTCCAATTTATCCGCATCCTTCTTGTAGTGTGGGGCCCAAAACTGGACACAGTACTCCAGATGAGGCCTCACCAATGTCGAATAGTGAAAAGAGAGTGAAAAAGTTAACTCTACAGAGGCTGGAGGGAATTAAGCAGCTAAACTTTGTGAAAATGTTAAAAAGGAAAAGTGTTGGAGAAAGAGCATTCTTGGTTTCTTTGCAGCCATTCTGAAGGAAAAATGGGCCCTTTTCCAAAGGAATGTCTGTAAATGAGCCAGGCAAAAATAAACTCTCTGATTAAAATCATTTGACTGGACAATTTAGTCAAATTTGCTAAAAGAACAGAAGTGAGTTCTATTGGAACTTAACTGCCTCAAATGTATAAAGGGAATGTAAGATGTAAAAAACAGAGCAGTGTGGAAGGGAAGTTAAGGAAAAGAAAATGTATGTATCTATCTGTGCGTGTGTAAATATGTAAAGTTCTAAGGACCAATTGTTTTTGTTTTCAATAATGCCACTAAAAATCCATTTGACTCTTTAATTCAAAGTTGCAAAACTGACCGACCTTTTTGCTAGACACAGGTAATTAGTGTTGTTTGGCTTTGGGATTTGGCATTAACCCTTAAAAGGTAACTCAACGCTTTACAAAATTTAAAATGTTTTTAAGTTGTGGCTGCAGCAGGGCAGTCAAAATCAGGAGACTAGAAAAAAAAATTCTGGATTCTTTTTGTTCGTTTGTTTGGTTTTTGTTTGTTTGGTTTTGTAACAAATTAGCAGATGAGAGCTGTAGTAAATAAATAAATAATAAGAAATTAAAAAAGACAGTGCCCCTCTGAAGCAAAAGCAGGGGCGAGGTGCACAAAACAAAAAGAAGCAATGTTACAAACACTGAGCCTTAAAATGGCTCTGAGTAATCAGACTGTCACTTTGATAAAGGTACATGAAAACTCTATAAGCAAAAAAAAAAAAAAGGAATAGTTACACCTTATGTAAAAATTGATATGGATAATGTTATAGAAGTTAAACTATGGAAGGAATGTGCATTTGCCCCAGAACGTGTGCAGGGTATATTGTAGCAGGGGCAAAAGAAATGCAAATATACCATGCTACTTCATTAAAATGCTATTAGGGCTCCAAAGGGAGCCACAATAGGTTGGGTTTTCTTTTTCAGATTGCTGTGTGTTTTGGAAGCAGAAGTTAAAAGTGATCAAAACTCTGGTGAAAGTTGATTGTGTCCCTTTTAAGATAGAGTCTCTGAGCTGCTGATGGCTTTAAATGCAAAAGCAGGAAGCGTCTGTGAAAATGCAAATGACCTAAATGATAAAGGAAGGAAAGAACTAGCAGCACAAAGGAGCTGCAGATAAAGGACACACCTGGTCAGCAAACAAATTGTCTAAATAAAAGGCATGGGATAACAAGATAACTTTAATAAATTTAATGATAAGTACCCCTGTAGCAATGTATAGTGTGTATGATTTTTGAAAAAATCCTTTAAGGTCATATGATAATGATGCTTCGCAGCTATTACCTGTAAATAAACTTAAAGCTTAACACAGCAGGAAAAACATTATAAACTTGGTCTGCTATATAAGAAGGAAAACTGAGGTACCACACCTCATGGATTTAATGACTAAACAGTGGGATAATTTCCCCATAACCCTTAAAAGATAGAAGCCATTGAAACCTGGCCCACCTGTAGAACAAAAAACAGGAAAATATGGGGGTAATTCCTCTGTTTTGCCTGCAATCAGCAAGGGTATTTGCAAAAGAAACATTTTAAGCAATAATCTGACACCCCAAAAAGGGGTAGAAACATGTTCTTTTTGTCTTTCAGAAAATCAGGAAGAGCTGATGCCAGCTGAAGAGCAACCCAATACCATGAATCTACTGTCACAATAGAAATTGTGTTTTGTGTTCTATGTTTTGTCTTGTTGCTAGCACTGTTGTGTGTTTAAAAACAAAATAAAAAAAATACTGAAGACCTGCAGGTAATTAAAAATAAATTAAGCTCTCTGTCCCAGCTACAGGACAGCCTGATACAAAAACAAGTACATGCCAATGTAGACTTGGTCCAAATTGGTCTGGGTAACCTAAAAGCCCGATGGAATCTTTGGCAGTGGCTTAATACTACCACATGGCTTATGCATAAGAAAAAATTTAGAAATAGGAAACTACACAGCCATAGCTATGGGATGCACTGAAATGCAGATACTTGCCCTAGCTACTTTGGAACAGGAAATGTTCTGGGTCATATTGAGAAATATTAAGGGTTTGATGCATTTGTTAAAACAAAGAAAGAGATCATTGTTTGACACTTATCAATATGAAAGGATGCAATACGTTTCCAGTATTGTAAAACCAGAGTTGTTAATGGGAGAAATTGTTGTCAAAATTGCACACCAACAATCCTTGGAGGCAAAGGTATTGAAGGTTAGCCCACTCCCCATATTACACATGGGATTCTTCTGACTACCCTGGACCTTGAGCCAGTGGGCTGGGGAGGGAGGGAGGGAAGCTATTGGACACTAGAGGTTGTACCAAATGGACTCCTCAAAAGTGGGTATGCCTCACCTTGCCTGTTGCCCCAGAACCTTGTAGTAAAGATACATCACTTGGATCATGTATGTGGGATGAACTGGAATCACAAACTCAAATTGCCTCACAGTACCTTCTCTTGAATAGGCTACATAGAAAGTGACAATGACTATTATAAATCTTAGTGTCAAAAGGGGGATTATGTTGGATCATATTAAAGAAGTTCTAAAATCACAAATGAGTTTGATTCCCCATAGTTTAAATTCTAGGGTATTACTAATTAAGAGGTCTCTTGGTTTTTGGTACTGTTTCTCTCCCTCTATGTGTGAAACTTGCAAGCTGCTAATTGTGTTAAAGTACATTCTAAGACAGAGTCTGTTCTCAAAGCAATTCTTTGTAACAACAACTACTCACAGAGAGAGACTCAAAGCAATACTCTGTAACAACAGAAACAGCACCCAAAGACTCCACGCCCTTTTGTTGTATTCATCTCAGTTTGTTAACAATTGTGATTAAAATAGAGATAGAGGATGTATGTGGATGGATGCTTGGTGTGGATAATAACTGAATGATCAGGGAGGTGCCAGCCTAAGAATCCAGCATCCATCGGCTGAAGAAGGCGTCAAGTGGAAATAACCAAAGGACCCCCGGGAGGGGGGGGCAGACTGGAATCCACCCAACAGCCTCAGGAATGGGAGAACCAAAGAACAAGATAACATCTGGCAGCATGGAGCCACCAGGAATATGCCATCTGCTGATTGATTCAGCAACAGCATGATGAAGCAATTCCCATAGACTGGCATAGGAAGAAATTCCTATAAAAATGGACTCTAGAAAGTGAGAACTTTGGGGTCTGATTCTGTAAACCAACTTCCAGGAGCATCAGATGAGCATCTGACAAGGCCCTGCTCCCTCCTCATGTCCAGGCCACCTGGACAGTGGCTTGGCATGAGCAACTCTAAAGCTGGTAACTATGATAACAACCTTGCAGAACCTGTGTGTGTGTGTGTGTATGAATAAATGTGTGAATAAATATGAAATTGAATGGAATGTTATAGCTATAACTAACTGCTTACTATGATTCTTTCTGTATTCACAATCAATGTGGCATTTTGCCTTTTCCCCTTTAATAAGATCCTGCTGGTTATTATTTTATTGGTATAACAGTTGGGGTGCTTTCCAGGAGGCTGCAGTAGGCTCCTTTATTGGGAGAGACCAGCAAGTGGGAGAATGATTTTAACTAGGTGCTGTGGGAATTGGGAAAAAAGCTGGTGCAGGGGATGAGTCAAGTTCCTCAGTTCCACTGGGAAGAACAGGGCATGCAGATGGGGTACCGACGGAATAATGCCTATTACATAATAGAGAAGGCAGAAAGCATCTTTGGTTAGGGCAGAGGGAGTTAGGAGGTTTAGGGATTACCTACGGGAATAGCTCACTGGGCTTGACTCACTATTGCCTTGCCCCCTATGCCAGTTCTCAAACTGTGGGTCAGGGCCCCAAAGTGGGTTGCAACCCCATTTTAATAGAGTTGCCAGGGCTGGCGTTAGACTTGCTGGGGCCCAGAGCCAAAGCCCAAGCCCCACTGCCTGGGGCCTAAGCCCAAGCCCGAGACCTGCCGCCTGGGGGCTTCAGGCTTTGGCTTCAGCCCTGGGCAGCGGGGCTCAGGCTACAGGCTCCCCACCCAGACAGAAGCCTTTGGGGTTGGGGTTTGGCCACCCTGCCTGGGGCGGCGGGGCTCGGGCGGGCTCAGGCTTTAGTCTCCCCTCCTGGGGTCGTGTAGTAATTTTTTTGTCGAAAGGGGGTTGAGGTGCAATGAAGTTTGAGAACCCCTGAGCTACATCAATCACAGTAAGTTGAAAGGCTACCTGTACATGCTGCCCTTTAACACAGATGCAGACAGTATATGTGCCCAGCTCCTCAGGGGTGTAGGAAATGTGGTAAGTCCCATCCCTCTTATCACACACGCTGGGCTTGATTATACTATAAATACAAAAAGAGAGGGAAGCAAGGTCAGTAACTTGTAAAAAACTGATCTAATAGGTAATCATTTAGTGAATTAGATTTATAGGAAGGTACTTACCCCATGCCCCAGTTCAGGGATCTAAAGTGTACATGTATAAAAGACCCCTGAATGATGATGAATGTGCTGTAGATTTCACACCCATACCTGCTATCAGAGGCCACAGTACCATATCAAGAAGATCAAAGAAAATCAGTTATACTGCAATGATTTGCAACAACCCAGTGAGTATGGAAAGAGGAGAAGCAGAAATACTGTAGCAGAGGAAGGAAGACAGGTGCAATGTCAGAGCATCATCTGGATTTCAGATGGAGTCTTCTCTTTCTTACTTCATGGATGCAAGAGGAAGTGGCAAAGCTCTTGATCTTAAGAAGGAAAACTTGAGCTTTTTCAGTTCCTACGGGCAAAGGCTAAAGGCCAGCTCTCACTCTTACTAGTGAGCCTGGAAAGCAGCAGGGCCTGTCCAAAAGATTGTGCATATGTTGCAAGCTGTATCCACTGCAAGTTCTCACAATAAAAAACCCTGCTCAGAGCTGTATCATCACAGTGCTTCGATACAACAGTGATGGGCAACATGGGCCACACAGGAGACAAAAACAGGGATGGAGACATCACCTACAGCCAGTATGGAAAAGCTGAAGCTTTCATCGAGGACACCACACCACTCCTCTCCCTGACAAGCATTCACTGTTCCACTCAGTCATGGATGTAATGAACATCAGCACTGGCATTACTCATTAAATCAGCGAGTCTGGATAATCTCTATCCATGAGTTTAAAAGAGTTGGCCGAAGAGCTCGCTAGGCCATCAATGGTGATTTTCAATAAGTCTTGGAATATCAGGGAAGTTCCAGAAGACTGGAAGAAAGCTAATGTTGTGCCAATATTTAAAAAAAGAGTACAGTAACTCCTCACTTAAAGTTGTTCCAGTTAATGTTGTTACGTTGCTGATCAATTAGGAAACATGCTCGTTTAAAGTTGTGCCTTATAAGGTTGTTTGGCAGCCGCCTGCTTTGTCCACTGCTTGCAGGAAGAGCAGCCCGTTGCAGCGAGCTGGTGGGGACTTGGAACCAGGGTGGACCCACAGCCCCCCCATCAGTTCCCCACTCCCCTAAATTCCCTGTGCGGCAGCTGCCCAGCAGGCTATCAATATTGCAGGCAGTTCAGCTGTCCCTCCCCCCACTGAAATGTGCTGCTCCTGCCCTCTGCCTTGGAGCTGCTCCCCGAGCCTCCTCCATGCTGTGGGGGTGGAGGAAGAGGGGGGCTAATATCAGGGTGTCCCCCTCCCCCCTGCTCCTCCATCCCGCTTACCCCATCTTCCATAGAGCAGGAGGGACACACAACAAGGCTCAGAACGGAGGGAGCTTCCTGGCAGCAGCTGCCATCTCAGCTTGCTGATTAACTTAAAAAGGCAGTGTACTTAAGAGTGGGGTCAGCATACCTAAAGGAGCAATGCGCATCTCTCTCTCTCTCACACACAGGGTGTGTGTCTCTGTCTGCCATGCTGTCTCCCCTCCCTCCATTTGTGCTGCCTTGTAGAGTGTGAGGTTACATTAACAACAATGAGTTAACCCTTGAGGGCTCAGCCAACTGCTAGGTCATCATTTAGCAGTAAGGCATCCCCTGGGAAATAGCCCACCCTCTGACTTCACCACCTCAACCAAGCTTCACAATCATCATCGCTGTGTACCAGTATTAAATTGTTTGTTTAAAACTTATACTGTGTGTGTGTATATATAGTCTTTTGTCTGCTGAAAAAAATTTCCCTGGAACCTATCCCCCCTATTTACATTAATTCTTATGGGGAAACTGGATTTGCTTAACATCTTTTTGCTTAAAGTCGCATTTTTCAGGAACATAACTACAACGTTAAGCGAGAAGTTACTGTAAATGGGATGACATGGTTGATTATAAGCTTTTCAATATGACAGCGATCTCAGGCAAGGTAATGGTGCAGCTGATATGGGACTGGGTTAATAAAGAATTAAAGGAGGGTAATATAATTAATGCCAACCAACATGAATCTATGGAAAACAGATTCTGTCAAATTAACTTGACATTTTTTTGTTGAAATTACAAGTTTGATAAAGGTAATAGCATTGATGTAATATATTTAGACTTCTGTAAGGCATTTGACTTGGTACAACATGACATTTTGAACAAAAACGAGAAAGATGTAAAATTAACATGGCACACATTAAATGGATTAAAAACAGGCTAACTAATAGGTCTCAAAATGTAATTATAAACAGGGAATCACCCTCAAACAGATGTGTTTCTAACAAGGTCCTGCCGTGATCAGTTCTTGACCCTACGCTGTAACATTTTTATTAATAACCTGGAGGAAAACATAAAATTATCACTGATAAAGTTTGCAGATGGCACAAAAATTGGGGGCGGGGTAAATAATGAAGAGGATAAGTCACTAATATAGAGTGGTCTGCATTGCTTAGTAAACTGGCACAAGCAAACAATATGTGTTTTAATACAGCTAAAAGTAAATGTACACCTTAAGGAACAAAGAATGTATCCCATACTTACTGGATGGGGGACTCTGTCCGGGGAAGCAGTGGCTCTGAAAAAGATTTGGAGGTCGTGGTGGATAATTAGCTCAATGTGAGCTCCCAGTATGACTCTGTGGCAAAAAGGCCTAATGCAATCTTTGAATGCCTAAACAACGGATTATTGAGCAGGAGTAGAGGTTATTTTATCTCTATATTTGGCACTGGTGCAATTGCTGCTGGAATACTATATCCAGTTCTGATGTCTCCAATTCAAGGAGGATGTTGATTAAACTGGAAAGGGTTCAGAGAAGAGACCCAAGAATGATTAGGGGATTAGAAAACATGCCAGACAGTGATAGACTCAAAGAGCTCAATCTATTTATCTTAATAAAGAGAAGGTTAAGGGGTGATTCGATTACAGTCTGTAAGAATCTACATGGGCAACAAATATTTAATAAAGAACACTTCAATCTCGCAGAGAAATATATAACACAATCCAATGGCTGGAAGTTGAAGCAGACAAATTCAGACTGGAAATAAGGTGCAAATTTTTAAGTGAGACTAATTAGTCAATTTAACAAGGATCGTGGTTGAGTCTCTATCACTGACAATTTTTAAATCGAGATTGGATACTTTTCCAAATGATATGCTCTAGGAATTATTTTAGGGAAGTTCTATGGCCTGCGTTGTACAGGAGCTCAGACTAAATGATCACAATGGTCCTTTCTGGTCTTGAAAACTCTGAATCTATTAATTTTCTCAGACCATGATCTTGTAAGGATCATTTCACTCTGCATAACTGCCCCCCACCACCTGGGACAGCAAGGCACATGCTGTCTCAGTGGGATTGCTAGCAACTCTATTTGCATCTGATGTCTGAGTGCTGGCAGTGCATCATTCATGAGACATATGGGCCCAGTTAAACTGGTGCACTCTTGCTGCTTTGTGACACTCTGCAGTTAATCTGGTTTACAGCTGTTTTGAATCACTGAAGTGGCACAAAGCAGCCAGAGTAAACCTTTGAATTAGACCCTACAACTACTACTACCATCTCAACATAGAAGAGAGAGAGTGGGAGAAGAACTGGGGAAGGGAGCTAAGGAAGGGAGGGGACAAAGACAGAGAGGAGATCAGAGGAAAAATACAAGAGAAAAGGAAAGGCAGCTTATCCCATAAGATAAGACGCATTGGACACAGTGTCACTTCTCAGGGCATAACTACACTACAAAATAAATGGACCCATGTTCGCTCGACTTACAGCCACCACTTACTGTGATGAGTCACGTCCACCCTGCCCTCCTTCTGTCAGTGGTGCGCATCCTCACCAAGAGCACTTCCACTGACTTAAGAGAGGCAATGTGGGGGGCTGAGAGCCCAGGCTCTCAGCTCTGTTTGGAGCTCCTTGTCAGGAACCCAGCTGCTCCTCCCCCTCTCGGCTCCCACTCCCTGCCAGGAGCCTGGCTGTCCCCACCCTGCTCTTGGCTCCCTGCTGGGAGTGGGACAGCTGCCTCAGTGGGGAGCTCCACAAGCAGAGCCTGGGTGGTTGCCGGGCTCCCAGTGGGGAGCCTAGACAGCACTCGGGCTCCCAGTGGGGAATGGGGAGTGAGGCGCCAGGCAGCAACCTGGCTGGGAATAGGGAGTTGGGACCCCTGGGGCAGCCTGGCTCTAAACAGGGAGCCTGGGCAGCAGCCCAGCTGGTAGTGGGGAGCCTGGGGAGTCCCCACCTGCCCCAGGGTGACAGCCCTGTGAGCGGTTTTCTTGTCAATTTCATGGCACCAGCATGGAGCCGCGGAATTGACAAGAATTTTAGCCAACAGCGGATGTAAGTAAGGTAATGTCTACACAGACACTCCATCACCCCAACTACACCGACATAAGCCCTATGGCTCTCATGGAAATGGAGTCATTATAGTAGGGCACTTACATCGGCAGGAGCAAAACTGTAGTGTGTTCACTGACATAATTAGGTTGCTGTAAGCCACCTTACATTGACCTAACTCTGTAGTATAGACCAGGCCTCTGTCTCAAAGAGTAGCTGCTTGCAGAAAAGCCAGTTAGGAAGCAGCAGGGACAAGAAGGGCAGAGGGCTGAGTCACCTAACTTAAGAATCAAGATGTGGGCTATGACTCTTATCTTTAACATTGTGACCCTATTTTTGATCATTACTGGCAGGCTGTCCCTTTATGAAATTAACCCAATTCCGGTTTCACAGGGAACCAGGGTGGTGAAAATCCCAGTGAAATCACGAGGTAGTCACATAGGAACTGCGATACGCAATCACACCTGTGCTCCAACTAGTCCAGTAGCCTGTCTCTACTAGTGGCCAGTACTGTTCTGCTTTAAAGGAAGGTGCAAGAAACCCAGCAGCAGACAATTATGGAACAGCCTGCCCGGGGGAAAATTTCTTCCTTACCACCATCAATTAGAATGGATTGTGCCCTGAAGCATGACCGTTTATAATCTTTCTGAAATCTTGGTTTGGTTTTCCCCTATTGGTTCAACTGAATACAGTGGCCTACCTCACTTCCTGTCATAAACTGTGTTATAAGTGTTGCTTTATGTTACTACATAGCTGTTACGTCTCACCCTAGGGCTGACTGGATTTCAGCAGTGGATGAAGTGATCATATATACACAGAAATGAGAAACCAAGCTAATGTGACTTCATCCATCTCTGTCCCCAGACAAAATTACTCCCCTCTAAGCATTGTGGCATACACATCTCATTCATCCTGAATGGTGCAGAGTGCAGGAGGAAGGACTGGAGACATGTCCTCTGACAATGCTCCTTGATCAACAGATAGCTATGTATATAGTGTTGTTTCCCTATCCTTTATCTGATTTTTGACTATGCTGCAACTGTTGTGGTGTTGCCCTGTACCAAGGCATAAACCCCACATCAGACTATATATGGCAAAAGCTGGAGTCCTGAATGCTAAATTATTTTATTCTTCCTTATAACAGAGAACTTTAGCATTATGTTCTCTTCTACATCAGGGCACCAAAACAATGGCCATGTTGGCAACTTGCCCTTGCTTGTACCTAACTTTCATAAAATGGAACAGATTACATTCTTAAAGGTGACCTGCAAAAGCTTTTTTTAAATTGGGCTTGTGTCCTTTCTTGCTGCTTTTTGATACAAAAGATGGCCTCAAAGCATCTTTCAAAAGAAATTCTTTTGCTTGTGTTTTTGCCTTAGTAATACCTGGAATGGCAAGTTTCGGCTTCCCTGGTTTTCATGGAAGACTTCCAAGCTTCCTTTGAGCTCAGTCACCTTAACTGAAGGACAGAGATTACTGATGCTTTAACAAAGGCATCTTGTATACAAAATGTTAATCACTCATTTAATTTAAATAGGTGTTAACAGAAACAAAAGTCCTCGTTCTCTGTTGCCTTGGATCATGTGCAAACACCCAGTGTGCAGTAGATGTAAAATGTTGCCAGATCAGAGTGATTTACACCCACTATGCCTTTAAAAATGCCCATATATTGTGATAAAATCATGAGGAGGTAGCTCTGTTTTAGACCTCCATAAGGTCATATTTAACCCCAGGGCTGTACTTGGGCCCACAGCTCTTGGGTGAAGCACCATTATGTCATTCTCTCTGTAAATCCTGGCCTGCCCATGGAAGCTCTTTACTTACAGGGGAATGCAAACATGGAGGTACATAGAGACAGGGGCTAAGAAAGTGTGTAGCAGAGATTTTAAAGCAAGACAGAAGGCAAACAAAACCATTCTGGTCATCCCACGGAAAGTACCAACCAGTCCTTCTTGTCTTTGTGGATGATAGTGACCCAGATGGGCTCTCCACCTCTACCCATCTGCTCTCCCGATGTGTCATTACACAGCAGAGTAAAGCTGGCCAGCTGATTCTGACGGGCACTGTGGAGATCTGAAAGATAGAGCAAACTGTCCCTTACTGTTCCATACAGCTGCTGGCTTGACATCAGCCAGCAGCTTTCCAACTCCCAACCATCCCATTGTACTTCACTCTGTCTAACCAGGATTTTACAAGGTTCCCCTTCGCTGAGCCCCTTCCATGAAAAGTAAAACCAAACACATTTCTAGTGTCCTGCTGGCCAAGCCCTCCCACAGATGGCAAGCGTGCCCTGATTGGAAGGTGCAGCTCAGAAGTGGGCTGTATGCCCCTTTGCAGTCCCTTGGTTTGTGAATTGGGCTGGCGATTGTTTCAGTCCTCAGAACAAGCATTGCTCTAATTTAGGCTCAGCTCCGAAGCAAACATTGTGACAGCTGAAAAGAGCCAGAGTGCACGGACACTCCAGTCTCATCCCCTTACCCAGCTACACCCCCAATATACACCCTGCCCCTGCATGGCAGAGAGGGATACAGAGCCATTCCACTGCTCTACAGAAGCAGGATTTTCTCCTGAGATGGAGATATTCTCCAAGAGCCGGTTCCATTGGTTTTCCAGTCCCTTAGGGCCATTGTTGGTGTAAAGGGGCTGCAGCAGAGACGAGGGCTTTTGGGGTGAGCTGCCTCTATAGGATGCTGGCCTTGCACACGAGTGGCTTTTTGACTGCAAAGGGCTGGGACAGCCATGGTTCTTTCCCTCCCTTTCCCTGAAAGAGTTCACTTGTTACAGCTCAGAGGCCAGGGGATCCTAGACTAAAGAACATAACCCCAGACTTACCAGTGTAGAATGATCACCAGTTTGCTTCAGGAAACGTAATAGCGGTTATTTCTTCTTTTAAAAAGCAGTGACACTAGAGATGTACAGTGAAGTAAACCTATAGGATAGTGATAGCTTAACTGCTATCCAGGGCCGAGTACAGCCCCCTTCCCCATCTTTAACATGGAGGCAGGGACTGCAGATGTTACGTCCCATTGTGCAATGTGACCTTCTACTCCGATCAAGACAGAGCACTGCATACTGGGAACTGTCATCCTGGCAGGCCACACTTCCATCTGCAGTCAATACGGAAGAGGCTGAATGGGACAAGGAACCTTTCTTCCTAAATCTAGCCCAGGCTATGAGTGACCCAAAGTTAGTGCTATCTGACAGATGCTCAGTGGCCTGTATGAAAGGCATCTGACAGTCTCACAAAGTTCTTGGTGGACAGTTGTCTACATTACAATATGTACTAACTGGTCCCCACTTGTGGTCAGTTTCAGCAGAGGCCAAGGACTATCTGTACCCTGGAGACCGAACTACTTGATCAGCCAGAGTTGGTCTATCCAGTTCAGAGATGAGGGACAATGACAAGAAGCAATGGTAAAGAAGTTTGACCTACTATTGCATGCTCTGTACCTATCCTGGATAAACTATGGTCTTTGGTCTCCAGGGCTGCCCCCAGGGTGGTTATGCAGCCCTTCAGTTAAGGAATGACATCTATAATAGGGTTTTTTAGGGTTCACCCTAATCCCCCCCACTTTTATCATTGGTCAATCAGAATCAAGTTGTCCCCATACCTTCCCCTTGCAGGACACACTTGGCTGGATCAACTGCCTTATAGAGAATGGTCCCAAAAACCTCATAGCCACAGCACTGGCCAGCCTTCTCATGGGGAGAGAACTGGATCCCATCTTCCACTCCAGGGTGGATGCTATAATCCACTTTGTTCAGCTTTCTCAGCCGGCTCGCCACCACCCCCTTGGTGATAAGGATCTCCAAGTCTGAGCCACTGGTCAGCAGGCGCTCAGTGAACTCCACCCCAGTCCTCATGTCCATCAGTAGCTGCTCCAGCTGTGCCTTCTGTAAGTGCAACAGGGTCTCCTTCTGCACCTTCAAGCCTTCCAGCTGCTTCAGCAGCTGGTCCCGGTGTTCTTCAATAGCCCTTATGTATCCATCTGCAAATGTGCGGATCTCCCCAGCCACTGCCTCCACATGATTGCAGATGGCACTGCTGACTCCTTCAATATGGTGTAGGGCCCCTTCTAGGGTGTCCACGTGCAGTTGGGTGCTCTTGAGGAGGTCCCGCATGGAATCTCCATGCTTGTGGATGACACTGGCAGTAAAGGCATATGGATGCTGCCGGTGCTTGCCCACCACACAATCCCGGCACACAGGCTGCTCACACTGCTCACAGAACAGCGTCAGGTCCTCTGAAGGGTGGGAAGGGCACAGAATTGGCTTCTCAGTCCGGCTGTAGCCCTTCAGGTCCTCTAGATCCACCACAGCATGGGAAGCTGTTCTCTTCTGTCTCCTAGAAGGAAGTATAAGAGATAAACCTGGGCTTGCAACATGTGACCCGCAGATTCCTATAGAGCAGTCAATGACCCCCTCACATTGTGACCTTCATGGACCACAAGCCACAACATATGATACTCCAGCCTGATTCAGTAGATGGCGATGTTACATGATGAGATCTTTAATCTCCTTGAGTCACACCTCCATATGAAAGATGACATCATCTGCAACCTGCCTTCACTTTGTGCTAATTATTAGCTGCTCTCTGGCTCCCTGCATGCTGGCAATGCTGTTCTCAGATGGGAGAATGTTATATGAGGACCAGGGGGGTAACTGTCACACCATTGGTGCAGGTAGTTTCTCCTTACAGAGCCTGACAGAAGCAGGATAGCTGCAATGACCCCAGAGCCCACTGTGATGAGTGCAGCAGGAAGGTGGTGGGTGCCACCAGGTGAGGGCTGGCGGGCAGCAGCATGGATAAGTTTGCTCAGCCACTGCCTCTTCCGTGGACGACTAGGGGATCTCAGGCTCCTTACCTGTCAATCTGGCTCTTTTTACCTGCCTTTTATTCACTCAAACACAAACTCGTATACCCTTGACAGGGAGATGGGAGATCAGGACCAGGCAAGAGTCAAATAAGGACCTATGGTAACATACTAAATATTCTTAAATCCAAATGCCATCTCCCTTCTAGGCTCAGGGTTTGTGGCTGCTTAGCACAGCTGAGGTGGGGGCACGGCAGAAAGCTCCCGGGGCTATCCAGCTGCCAGGCCAGTACCAAACACATGGCAAAGCAGTCTCAATGTTGTTCTATTTTACGCTGCCTGCCAACAGCCCCCAGGGGACATTTAGCAGCTGGGGGATCCATAGGGCATTACGGAGTCCTAGCCATACCCCCTACACCAATGGCTGTGAGTGTCTGAGGAGGGGTAGGAGATGCTAAGGTGGCTCTATACCAGCCAAGGATTCTCCAATGCAGGGGAAATCCTGCAGGAGACAGTAGGATAGCTTGAGAGCTGCTTTGCACCACCCGAGCCGCACAAAACCACCACAGGGCAGAGCAGGGCGCTCTCAGACTTCTCCTTTTGCCTCATTCTTTGAACTCTTCTCTTCCTCTTACTTGTGTTATGTCTGCACAGCTACCTTGTGCATTTCTGTAACACCCCCTGGATGTCACCTCTGCTGAAATCCCTCACCGGTAATACCAAGAAGCATGGCAACAGCACTCCCATCTTCACAAAACTCCATTGGCGCCCTATGACCCAGTTCCCAGTGGTCCTCCTTGGGCCTGATCTCACACCAGTGTAGATCGGGAGCAGCTTCACTGATATTAATGGAGTGACCCCAGTGTACAAGTGATATCAGAAGATGAGACTGGAGTCAGGCCCCTTAGGCTAGAATCTCTACTGCCTTGCACCTTGGATGGCTATTTATATCAGTATGAAAAGCTGCTGTTCTGGGGCTCAATTCCTTGCTGTCCAGCATCTTGTGTAGTCAAACTGGGTGTAAGAGGTTACCCATGTAGAAATAGTAACATTTTGCCCTGGTGTAACTGATTGTACAAAGTGCAGGGCGACTGGGAATCAAGATCCTGTTGCAAAGGTGTAAGTGTCTACATGTTGGCGAGGCAGTAGAGAATCTAGCCTGATTCTGGTAGTGCAAAAGACACTTTGAAACGTTCTGGCAATGTTGGAGGGCACTAAACAAGGAGGAAACAGGCCCAGAGCGCTACTCCAGCACAGCGGAATTCCCTGGCCAGTCTAGAGCTGCCAGAATGGCTCTAAACTGGTCCTTTTCCAGTCCCCACCAACCATGTACATACATGTTCCAGCTGGCCTCACAGATCTCATCTCTTTTCTCCCCTAGCACTGCACTTCTTTGTCTCCTCACACAGTCACACCACTGTTGATGCAACAACCTCCTCTGCAGCACCTACATCTGTAGCAGCCACGCTGTACTTCTGCCTCATCACCTCTTGGCTCTTTTCAAACCTCACCTGGAAACATCTCTCTTCCCCCCTGCTGACACCTCTTCAGTTTTCGCTCGCTCTACCGCAGCTTCATTCTACAACTGCCTTAAATGCTGCAAAGCAAAGGGAAATTTGCTTGTGTTACAGCTACTGGCTGCCTGGCTTGCAGGGCACCGTGAGGATATGTTCATGAATGTTTGTGGGCACCCAGAGGGTACATGGACTGAGTTGACTGGAAGTAAGCCCTGTAGTTAAGCTAACATCAGGACTTGCACAACACTACCCTTTTCTCCTCTGGGGCTGAAATTTTCCACACCAGTTCTCAAATTCACACAGAAGTAACTTTAAAACATACACACAAACAATTATTGCTTTAAAAATTGCCTCTTTGCAGGCAACCTCAGTAGACAGGCCCCAATGGAGGCTCAACTGCCCTCTCTCCTCTCGAGCTGGGGTCTCTCCAGGACAGGGCTGGATAAGAAGCAGGGAGTTTGCACTGCCCCTGTCCTGGCTATACCTGCTCTGGGAACAGCAGGTTTCAGTCTCCAGGGCTGTCAATCTCTTATTTTTCTGCTGTGCTACATTCATTTAAATGTAAAATAAACCAATATCTGTTGGAGCATCCCCCAAAAGTTTGGACTTATTGACTGGCGGATGGTGCCTCTGGACCAGATCAGCCTAGGTAGATGAGCGCAGCTCTCCCACACGGTCCACTCTGTTGTTTGTCCCCACCTCGGCTATGAGGAGGAAGAGAATGTGTGGGCAGGTTCCTGACAGCCGTGGCCACAATGGGCGAGGCACCGTACAACTTTCACAATTGTTCACTAATTTGGGTGTTTCGATATTTGGGAACCCACCTCAGACATCCAGGGCCTGACTCCCAAGGATGCTGAGCAACCACAACTCCCATTCACTTCCTTTAGAGTGGTGGGTGCTCAACAGGTTCCAAAAAATCAGGCTCAGATCAGACACCAAACACCTAAGTGGACACTTCTGGCCTAAGGGGTTACCATGCATAGGTGGACAGATGGCACCGTATATATATTACATATGGTTGTGTAAGGCCAGAAACAGCAATGGAGTCTTCATGCCTGGAAGGGCTTGATTACACGTCTGCTCTCTGCCTCTGGTGCTTCCTCCCATACCTGTGAGCCTGGCAGCAGAAGTGGCAGAGATTGGCTTTGCAGGTAGGACAGTGCTTCACAGCTTCCCCATCCACACAGAGGTCACACAGCATTCCTGGGCCTTGCGCCTGCAGGGTCTCCAGTAGCACCTCATTCATGGCCAGGTGGTCAGTGGTCAAGTCATTAATGCCGCCGGGTGGCAAATCCACCTCTGTGTCACAGACAGGACAAAGGACGCTGAGCGGTGGTTGATTATGATCTTGGAGCCATGATCCATCTGAGGTTAAGTCAGAATCCTCCGCCTGGAAGCCGAGCACTGAAAAGGGTTCCAGCTGTTCAAGACAGGCCATGCAAAACGTGTGTAGGCAGGGCAGGATTTTGGGGGCCAAGAAGAGCTCTGTGCACAATGGGCACCTAGTTCTGGCTAGGCCCCTGACCTCACCAGGGATTTCGGACATAATTCCAAACTGTCGCTGCTGCTCCTGTGGGTCGGACATCTTCTGAAATTCAGATTATGGAATGAAAATAAAATCCAATCCATGCAATTTATGTAGAAAGAGTGCCACGGCTGCCAGCATGGCCCCGAGAGAACCCCTCTCACAGCATGGATAGAGCCTGCTCTAGCAACCGTCTCCAAGCATCCCAGGGCAAGTGTGGGGGACATTTTAACAGCATCTCCGCCAGGTGGGGGAAATGGGGGTGCTCTCGGGGAGGACAGGCACTCTCGTGGTGCCACTGTCAGGTAGGGGATGTGGGGGTCACTCTCGCAGCATCACTGTTGTGTGGGGGTACACGGGGTACTCTGAGTATATGGGGCACTTTTGGGCAGGATGTATGGGAGGTACTTTTTGGGGGGAGCTACGGGGAGCACTCTCATGGTATCACTATCGGGATACAGGGTTGCTCTCACGGTGTTGCTTTCAAGTGCACAGGAGGTGCTCTCAGGGGGCACAGTGGCACTCCTCTGCCATCACTACCAGGTGGGGGTTAGGGGAGCATTATCAGGAGGCACGGGGGGGGGGGTGTTCTCGGCAAGGGAGTTGAAAATGCTCTAAGGGGGCATGGGAGGCGCTCTTGGGTGGGGGGTACAGCCAGGGCACTATCAAGCTGGGATATGAGGCTGCTCTCGCAGCATCGTTATTGGATGGCGGGGGTACAAGGGCTGTCTGGTGGCATTCCTGTCAGGTGGGGTGCTGTCAGGCAAGGCGGTATGGGTGGGGGGAATCTCCCGGTGTCACAGTTGGGCATGGGGTACGGGACCCTTCCTGGGGGAGGCACAGGGGACGCGCTCACGGTGTCGCTGTTGGGCGGGGGGGCACCCTAGGGTGGGGGTATGGCGCACTCTCAGGAGGGGGTATGGGGCGCTCCCAGAGCGGGAAGAGGGGCGCTCCCGAGGGCGGGGCTGCCGAGGCGCTGTCAGGGGAGAGGGGCCATTCTCGGGGGCACAGGGGGTGCTGCCGGGGGGCAGTGACTGGGACACTCTCGGGGGGTGCCGGGGGTGCTCTGCTCCTGCCTGCCCCGCGCTGTGAACTGGCGGGGGGGGGGGGGGCAGTGGCTGGGTCCGGCCCCTCTCACAGGCCGCCCGCCCCCAAGTCCAGAGCGCAACTTACCCAGCAGCGCCAAGGCCGCGCGGCGTGAGCAGGGCCCGGCCCAGTCCCCGCTCGCAGCCCCGGCGCAACCCAGCTCAGCCACCCCGCAGCCCCCGCCCGGTCTGGGGAGCGCCAGCCCCGTGTCTGCTCTCTGAGTGGCTGCCCAGCCCCCCGCCCCGGGGGCACGGTGACTATTTTGCAATGCCGCCCCCCGCCTCGCCTTTACCTCGGTGCAGCGGGAGCCCTTGGGGCCCCCTCAGACTCTCCACCCCAGGAGCCTCCGGGGGAAATCGCGCCGCGCCAGGACCTCGAGCAAAGAGGCGGCCCGGGGGCTCTCCCGGAAGCCGGGACCTGCGCGGAGCCTCCCGGGGGAAGCGGCGCTGCCTGCCCGGCGAGTAGGAATGTGCTACCAGCACTTCTCGAGACGTGCCCATGGTCAGAAACGGCTATTGTCTTAAACTGCTGCCTGCCGTAGCAGATGCCTCCAGATAGCAGTTTCTTGCACGGTAGTGGATGTGAAATTGCTACGTGTAGCAGTTAGCGACACATACAGCTTGTAAGAAACAGCTTTTGCAAAAAGATGCTACTTTATTTGTCCATGCTTGAAAACCGTTGTCATATTTCAGTCTTCTCTCACAGGTCGTGTTTTGGATAGCTCAGTGGTTTGAGCATTGGCCTGGTAAACCCGGGGTTGTGAGTTCAATCCCTGAGGGGATTGTTAAGTTGATCGGGAACAAAAAATGGGGATTGGTCCTGGTTTGAGCAGGGGGTTGGACTAGACGATCTCCTGAGGTCCCTTCCAACCTTGATATTCTGTGAAGTGTACTCTCTATGCCATTACCTAGGTCATGTTTTCTAGACCTTAAATTTAGAAGTGTACTCTCTATGCCCTTATCTCAATCATGAAGATTTTGAATAGAAACATGTCCAGAACTGGTCCCTGGAGAACCCCACCGTCATGCCCATCTTATTTATCCTCATGTCCATCTAGGTTTCATTTCCATAGTTTGTTTATGAGAAGGTCATGGGAGACAGTATCAAAAGCCTTGCTAAAGGCAAGATATACCCCATCTACTGCTTGTAGGCTTTTTACACTGTCAGAGAAAGCTATCAGGTTGGTTTTACACGTGAGACTGCTTGAAACACCTTTTTTTAGCAAAGTTGGACCTGTTGCTCCTGCAAACTATAGGGATGTGCTACCTGTGACACTGCAATGTGATGAAGCGAATTCCTGCAGACAGCACTTTCTCGCACCAGCGGGATGTGAGACTGCTATCTGTAGGAATCAGCTACATCAAATGGCCTTAGTGAATTCTTACCATTAGCAGTTCCTGAGTGCTGCGAAGGGCCGTACCTCTTAGCCTTGTGGTGTTCTGAACAACATTAGCTATTATGCTAACGGAGTGAGATGGATTGGGTACAAGCTAAAGATATGACAGTCTTAACTCCTCTGCTGACAAAACATGAAAATAACCTTTTCCTTACATACGTTTCTGGATGGTACACAACTGTGGCCAGCTCAGTTAGGGCCCAGCTGGCCCTGATAAGAGGGCTGTGGGCCAGAAGCTGGAGAAGTCTCACTCTATCTCTGGAGTGAGTGGGAAGGGGAGTAAGGTACCTGAAGTGGAGCAGTCCTGGGAAAGGGAGCTGGGGAGCTCCAGCCTGTTAAACCCCCAGGCTGCAGGCCTTGATGAAGGCCTTTGAAAAGGTACTGGCGCTGCAGAGGGGCAGCCCAGGGATAGGCAAAGGCAGCAGGTCCTAACACCTTGCCAATGATGAGTGGCCATTACATTGCAGTCTGCCCCAGTGAGCGGGGACTAGATGATGAGTGGCAGTAGCCACTGATGCAAGGTGGGTTTAGAGGGTTGGGGGGATCCCCTGGGAGGGGAAACCCAGAATACGGGGTTACTGAGGGGGCAGCACCCCAAGGTAAAGGGCACCAGGGTCCAGCAGGGACATGGGCGCCAGCAGCAGGCGAGACACTGGCCAGTAGGAGGCGCTCTGTACACTGGAGAGCTAATTCCCTAGATGACCAGCAGGAGGCGCTGTACTGGTGAGTCTCAACCTTGCTACCGTGCCATTGGATTAGAGGAGCTTTTGTGGCAAGAACCACCAGTAGAGCAATGTATGTGTAATATAACTATGTTAAAAACTCCCACCTTAACCTATTACTTCCCAACTCATGAGGATAAAAGAACTAACACACTGGATACCAGTAATATTATAAACTTTTTAACTTTTCTTTGTGGGTCAATTGGACAAGTCTGTAGAAACTAATGAAGAAAAATAACCAAATTATCCAACTGACTGAAATCACACAGGCCCAGGTTCAGACACGCAGTTTGGCTATTTTACATCAGGGATCTGAACTATAAAGAGTATCTGCACCAGCAGAACAAATTATAACACACTATTGGTATGATATTCATAAAGGATGGGCCCCCTCTTGGTCTTCAACTTTAAAAATTGTTACAGCCAATTATTCTTTTCTTTATGCTGATAAATTTAATGTTAATTGTAATGTGTGGTATGTTCTGTTGCATGCTGAAACCACCAGCTCAGATTGTTTCAAAAAAATTATATAGCCTTGAGATCATTACATAAAGTGTGACCCATTCAATACCTCTGGATTGACGGGTCATTTGCGGGTCAGTGTAGAGCTGAATTTATGAAATTTTCTTTTCTTTAATTACTATTATTAATATGACTTTATTTTGTATCAAATGAACAAACCAAACTTCACTGTTCTAACATTGTAACTCCTGTTTGCCTGCCCACATTCTAAATTGTTCATTACACTTGTTTTAATAAGATTCCATATTGTAACTAAAACCCCATTTTAAAATTCTTACTCAATTTACAAAACCCTGCTGTAACCTCATTAACTTAGTTCAGGTGTGTGAATGAGGTATGCATGGATAATTCACTTGTTGCATCTTGTTTTAAATCAGGCCCTGTCCTTGCAAACTCTGGCCAGGATTCCACAAGCTACCCTATGTACTTGAGTCCTTACACCTACAAGGAGCTCCATGGAAGCCAAGGAGGGTCTGCCACATGCATGCAGGGATCCACCCAAGTGGACCCGTTTGCAGGATTGTGTCACTTCTGCATGAGTTTGCTCATGTGACTAGTCTATTTGACTTCACTGCGGCTCTGCACATGCACAAAAGTCCTTCCATGTGGATCAGTTAGAGGATCAGTGACTTTGGCTCCCAAACTTGTCTGAGCTCCGTACAGCCACAGGGGTCCACCCACACTCATCTCATTGTAAAACTGGGACCTCTGAAAGAATACAGCTTTTTCATCTCAGCATTTACAAACATCTCCCTTTAATGTGCTACTTTATAGTCACCACTGCATGCAAGAGAGATGATTAATCCATTTTAATTAGTGATAGCACTGGGACTTCTACTGAGTTTGACCCCACTGAATGGCAATTTTACACCTTCAGATATTTTTACTCACACCACTATGTTGTCACTGTTACATCAGCTGCATTGTAAATGAATCATAGGTAGAAAGGGGACCCCATTTCAAACACTCAGGCTCAAACCCTGCTAGCAGCTCCGTGTAGGTGGATGCCTGCGGAGTCTTCGGTGAGCTTCATCCTAGGTGCAGTGAGCCACCCACAATGATCAGCTTGTAAGATCGGGGCCTTCATTGTGACAACTTCTCTGATGATCAAAACAGTTGCTGAAATTGTTCCCAGAAATGCGAGCAGCCAGAGAAGCTTGAATTCAATCATGTATTAAAATATACACTCTCTATCTGCACTTCTGCAAATGTGCTAAATAGGCATGCACATTGTTCCCTAAGAATTTAATAAGCATTGGCTATCATGTGGCTAGAAATCAGACAAGGGGAGTCATTTAAAGACACATCTCTGTAAGAGAAGAATTTGGGCCCTGTGAATTTCCCATGTTGCAGAATTTGGCTTCCCGAAAGTAGCAGAATACGGAAAGTTTCACACTGCCATTGCTTGTTCTCTCCATTCACTCATACTGTACTGTGATCCTTTGTCCAATGAGGGTTTTGATCTGGCCTGAATTGTTTTCTGGATGCAGTTTCTTGGGATTCTGGGGCTAAGTCATCCCACCCCCATGGTGAAACCCATGGTAGAAGGCTCTGGGGGAGGAAATCTCCATGAGGAGACCCTAGCTGAGATACCTCCACATCATCCTGGTGGTGGGTGAAGAGGGAACAAAGCCACAAGGCCCACTCTCAAGCCCTGCACATCCCCAGAGCACTGCAGAAAGCCAGGGCTCTCCATGCAGAGGCCTTTTACCTCCAGACCTGCTCTAGCCCCAAATTCAGTTGAAGGCAATGGGAGCACTGGCTCCACAGCCCCACTGAAAATCAGCCCCCAGTTGGGCACAAGAAATGAGGGCACCCAAAAATCAGTAGCTGCTTTTGAGAACTTTGACCTCCCTGTCTCGGTGCCTCAATTTCCCTGCCTGTAAAATGGAGATAATATTCCTCACCCACCTTGCCAAAGCAGTTTGAATGATGAACACTTGGTAGTGCTTTTTGGAGAGACTGTAGAGAGAGAGAGGAAATTTCTTCACACACAGATCAAAGAGACCTATCAGCAGCCATGTTGCTTCCCACCCCTTTGACTGAGTCCCTGGAATGCCCAGTGAAAATATGCATCCACTGAACAATTCTAGACTGCCTTTGCATCTCTCATGGCCACTAAACTGCTCCTCAGTGGCACATTGGAAGAGCAGATGCCCCTGACAATACTGCCTGGGGTTGGGAGGACAAGATACTCTTGTTACAAGGGAACATTGAGATGATCAGAAAGCTGGACCATTCTATAATTGGGTGACTTTTCCTTAAGAGAGTCAAGAGCTTTGATTCATTCTAAATTAGACTCTTCCTCAGTCACTCTGTGTGAGTGTGTGGATACAGAGAGAAAGTAGATGGGTGTGTACCTATATGGGTAGGAAAAAGCAGGGAGAGGAGGCAGGGAGCTGAGACATGCACGAGGGAAAGACACCCATGGGGAATGGGGAGCAAGTGGGTTAGGGGAGGAAGAGTCAAACAGGGACAGAAGGAAAGAAAGAGGTGGGGGGAGAAGAGAGAGAAAACAGGGAGGCCTCGAGTGAAGGAGAGCTGGGGAAACTCAGGGGAAGAGCTCACAGGCCCCAGGGAAAGGGGTTGGAGGAGGTGCAGAGGAAGAGAATAGAAAAGAATGAGAGAGAGAGAGGGAGAAGATGAAGGGGGAATGAAAATCATAGAGAGAAGAAGGGATAAAGAAATGGCTCAAGGGGAGGAGAGAGCAAGACAAGCCACCACGTTATGATCCAGCCGGGCTAGTGGAGCCTGTTGTAATAATTTGGGCCTCATACGCCTACCCCGATTGTAAGCTTAACTTTGGGTAAGTGGATAAAAAGTTGATTAAATGTTCCAATAACTCATAACAGGGAATGTTGATGAAAGGGAAACAGACCGAATGAGCCCAAACAGAAAGGCCAACTAGTAACTCAAGGACAGTGTTAAGATCATGCCTGGTCAACAAGAGAACTGTGGGGCTGGAAATCAAGGGACGAAAACTGGTGTGTCGGAAATGAGGTCTAATTGGTGGACAAAATAATAAGAGGAAGGACTATTCCACCCATCGCTCCTTTTGGGGTCCATTAGAAAAAAGACCTTTGGGGGAGAATGAAGTGCTCTGACTAGCTGGGAGAAGGGTGGACAGGAAGAAGTGAGCTTCATCGCATGGCTGCCACATCCACAATGTCCTAGGGACCTCAGGATCTATTGTAATGCTGTTGGGCCTTCATGATCCTGATCCTGAGAAATGTCCTGTCCAGACCAGGCCTGAGACAGAGGGACCCAGATGACACGGCCACCTCCACTGGCTCCGGCCAAATCCCAAACACCACCTGGGATGTAAGACTTTGGTTCCTGATGTCACCACCGCCCCCACCTTTGTGTGTCATTTTCCTTCCCTCCTATTTCTCCTCTTTCCTCTCCATCTCCTTTTGCCTTCTGTTTAGTAAGAGTCTGGCTGAGCTGGCCAAGACTGCATACTTTGCTACACCGCTGTGATCCTGTGACTAAAGAGGCAGCAAAAAGCAATGTTCTAAGCAGCCCAATGCTGGTACAAGTTTGCCAGGTCTCAGAGTGGCTGATCGGACTGTGTGCTGTGCCTTTAGTTCGCCAGCAGTAAGGCTGCAAGTGAAAGTCAACACCGGAAACTGAAGCTGCTTTTTCAATCTTCCCTTTTGTGTCTTTTTGGCTTGTTCCATCTTTTCGGAAATAGCATCCGTCTGCAACAACAGATCCAGCCCATCTTAGCTAACCCCTTCTCTTTACCAAAAAACAAACAAACAAAAGCAAACAAAAACCCAAAATAACAAAGGGAAAAACAAAAGACAGTTATTACCATCTTTAATACCATCAAAGAGACCTTCAGACAGGGCTTTTCCCTTCTAAAAACTCTCTATAGCAAAAGAATATTGTTAAAACAAAAGCCTCACTCAATATGCTACATTTCAAATGTGTGAAATGTTTCCTTCTTGTTCTGTGTCTTTAATAAAAGGTTACACAGATTTTTAACTGGGTGTTTGCTGTGCTACTGAGCAGACCAATGTCTGTGTGTTCCAAAATCCCAAGATCCCTTGTGGTTGAATCTCCTTTTCTCATGACACATTATACAGACAGGGTTTGTGGGGAGGCCTTGGGGCTCCCTTGGATTAAAATTCCCAACAAAAGCCAGGAGCAATCCTCCCTTAATCCAATCTGGGGGATGCAAACCCCAAGGGCCCTAGCCAGACAGCCCCAGCCCACCTTGCCTCTGTGATGTCAGCAGTGGCCTTGTGTCACAAAGGGGGTGGGCCCTGTGCCACAAAGGGGGTAGGCCCTGTGGCTCAGTGTGCTCTGGGAGCTGGAGGAGGGAGCACACGGCTGTCTGGGCTCTGCTTTTCAGCCAGTTGGGAGCATTTTCTGGAGTGTACAGCACCTGTTTACACAGAACTCGCGGAGGAATCCACATCCTCACTGTCATCTGCGATTATATGTGAGACATCAAAATTCTTCTGTGGCTCGACCATCCCAGCACAGGGGTGAGGGACCTTTCCAGATACTACACAGGGAAGGGGGGATCTTCCAGTTTTCCCGCAGGCTGATCTGGAGGAAACATTCCAGTGAGGGGCTGGGAAAAGGAATCTGAGCTCTCCTCTTCTTCCCTTCCTTCTTCCATCTCCCTGCACCCTCGTTCTTCTCCCTCAGTGCCCCCTTCCTCTCTCTTCCTGATTCCTCCATGAATGAGGGTGGATAAAAAAATCAATTAAAAAGTAAAAAATATTGGCTATTTTTATTGTAAAAAGATTTTTTTCTTCAAATTAAATACATTTTTACAGATAAATCTATTTAAAATTTAAATGTAAAAAGTATGACAACCTATATTCAGGCTTAAATTTAATATAATCTGTTAACATAACTGAAATTAAATAAGCAAATATTCTAGACGTCTGTGCTTGCTGTCAGAGTTTTAAAGAAATTCAAAAACATTGATCTGGTAGATGTCACTGACTAACCACTTGGAAGGAACCAGAGTTTGCTGAAATGCTAAACCCTCTTTTGATGGCAGTAGCCTCTTCTGCAGATTCAGAGAGAATATTTTCTTCATTTCAAAAGGAAAAGGAGTACTTGTGGCACCTTAGAGATTAACAAATTTATTTGAGCATAAGCTTTCGTGAGCTACAGCTCACTTCATCGGATGCATTCAGTGGAAAATACAGTGGGGAGATTTATATACATAGAGAACATGAAACAATGTGTGTTACCATACACACTGTAACAAGAGTGATCACTTAAGGTGAGCTATTACCAGCAGGAGAGCGGGGGTGCGGGGGACCTTTTGTAGTGATAATTGAGGTGGGCCATTTCCAGCAGTTGACAAAAACCTTTGAGAAATGGGGGAGGGAATAGTTTTACTTTGTGCAATGACCCATCCACTCCCAGTCTCTATTCAGGCCTAAATTAATTGTATCCAGTTTGCAAATTAATTCCAATTCAGCAGTCTCTTGTTGGAGTCTGTATTTGAAGTTTTTTGTTGAAGAATTGCAACTTAGTAAAAATATTTCGTTTAGAGAAACAAGAAATGCTAGGCTAGCTCTTACTATCTTTTTTTCTGAAAATTCAGGGTGTTACTCCACTATTTTAGTCACAGGGGTTCTTTTACATACCTTAGGGGACACCATGATTAAAGCCAAGCAAAATAATCACAGTTATTAACTATTTATTATTATTGAAAAGAAAACACTAAACAAAACAACAAAAGACAGAACACAAATGATAAAAGGCTGATTTCTGATCAGTCTCATCTGTATGCTTCTCTCTGGAGAGCTTTTAACAGATGACACCTTTGTGAGCAGGCTTGCCTTTGATGGGACACTTTTCTTTTGGTAAATTGAAACCAAGGTCTTATTTCCCCAAATTTTTGTGAGTCATAGATACTAAGAATGCTTATGGATGGGCAAACTAATTTTAAGAGCAGGCGGATCCTATTAATAACCAGACTGTTTATATAGATGGGCAAAGTAAGCAATTTTAACTAAATCCTCTGAAAAAGAAGAAAGTAGTTAAATTACTTAGAAGAAACCATTTAAGGACCTGTCTTGAGAGTGGCCAATTAACAAAATATTTAGAATCTTAAATTCAGTTAAATCCCACTATTTCTCCATTTCCCAATGTTTAGCCTTTGTCTCTTTCCCAAATGCATGGTCTAACTATTTAGTGGTTAACAGGAGAAACTGTTAACATCTTAAATTACAACAGCATTTCCATATCACAACAAAACTGTTATAAGAGTTTATAACTCTAATCCCTTGGCAGGGTTCTAGTTAACTTCTCTTAGCAACACATGCTGAAGATTTGGGGAGGTTTCCTTGGGCTGGTTTCTTCGCAAGTCTTCTCTCTTCTGTCTGTGTCAGCTTGCTTGTAGAGAGGGAAAAGATGAGTTGAGTTTGAGGAGGGTAGCAGAGCATGTGCAGGGTGCTCACTTAGAGTTTTTATGCTTGTCTCTTCCCTATTTCTATGCAAGTTTAGAAAAACACACCTCTCTTGCCCTTTCATTGGCTCCGTACATTCATGGAGCCTCTTCATCTTATGGATAGGTAGTTTGTTAATGTATATATGTGTTAGGGTTGTAAGTCTTTCTTGACAGTTATATTTCCTTTGTTTTTGTTGGAGAGATTCTCAGAACATCTTCAAATTTAGTCTTTAACTCTTAACTTATTCAGTTCATTTTCTGAGATATTTCTTCAGTTTCATTAGGGTTCAACAGGAAATGAAATTCTGTTTTTAAAAAGTCCAAACCTGTGGTTTATGTTAAGATTTTTAGTTCTTGAAGCAGTCTTTTAAAATTAAATCATTCTTAACGAGTCTTTAGCTTAAATAGTGATTGAAGAAGTTGTTGATTCTCTAGAACAATTGTTGATGATGATTCTTCCTATTTTTCTGAGTTGGGGGAAGGAGTGGCTAGAGCTCTGCCAGTAACTAATTACTTCCCCATTAATATAATAAATGGTCTAGACTTAAATGTCTTCTTATATTGGTAATCAGCTGAGCAAGGTCATTAGATTTCATGTTAGTACATAATGCATTTTACTACACGTAGCAATGATATTAGAAAACCACATTAAATACTTTGCATTCAGTTAAAATACTTTGCAAATATGCCCTCCAAAACAGTTTGTCATTTCAATATTTTAGAAATCAACTAAGGTTTTCTACAAAACTTTTTCTCAACTACACACAATTTTCACTAAAAAATTTAAGGACACAAGCAGAGGGTTTTCTTGCAAAGAGGGGCTGGTAGAGCCCACTTTACAGCCTAGATTTATTGTTCTAACACATTCCTAAATTCATTTTGGAATATCCAACATAAATAACATCCTCACTTTCTCCTATGGGGCCAGATCTTTCCTAAAACATTTTTCTTTATAACATTTATTTTATTGAGGTAAAGGATTAGATCTATAATAAACTGGCAGTTTATAGAAGAGGGAGGTGTTCTGGTGTAGATAAAACACTCTTTTGGGTGCTTTGATTCATGATCCAAGTTCCTTAGAGTTACAAGTGGTTTGCTATAGCAATTAAACTTCTATTAAAATATTTTGTACAAAGCACAAATGCCTATAATCAACACATATTTTAAACATAGCACAAAAAGAAAATAGTATAAAAGTTAAAGCAGATTAAAATGAGGACAGCTGCCTTTTAAAGTTTGTACAGACACTCTTGCGGGGCATAAACAGTTTTATGGTCAAGGAGATGTTATTTTCCGGACATTTGCTTGTTTCTGGATGACAGAAAGCTGAAGCCTTCTGCAATTTCTTTGATTAGCATGAACATTTTATAACCTAGCTAACTAAAACTGGGCTACTCTTATATTTTCAAGCATCCTGGTGATAATATACTTATAGGTATATTTGAATGTTCAGTAAAGGCACAAACATATTTGTAATGACCTAACATTATAAAAATAAGTTATAATAATGCTATTAATAAAAATTTTACATCAATATTGAGGTCTCGCCATAGCGATCTTGCCTCTCCAGCCAGGCAGGCAGCAAAAAAACTAAATCTGGATCTCCTTGGCCCATCTAGAACCATGTGTGAGTAGGGTGGGGTCTGTGTCATGGGAAGGAAGCCCCAGGGACTCATTCATGTTGGTTCTTGTTTTAGGAGCCGATATGGATCTTTAAGGCCACCTCTGCCAACTGCTGGTCCAGTCTGGAGGTGAGTAGGAATTCTCCCCAGAAATGGACCCTCCTCTCCCCCCATTGCTGTCCTCTCCAGAGGTACCTGCAGGGGACTACTGGGAATCTATACGGAATCTCCATGTGCTTGGGGAGTCAGGGTCTCCTGATGGAGGAGGTTTGTTTTCTCCAAGGTTCCTTGGAGCATTTTAGCTTTATTTAAACCCCCAGACATTTCTAGCCCTTCTGGACTGGCAGGGAATTCTCTGATGGGACCCCAATGCAGCACTGCCATCCCGGCCTTGTTTGCACTCTCCTTGTCTCCTGAGGGAGATCTGTTATTAAGTAGAGAAGCGGGGACAAGCAGAGCTGGGGAAGTCCTGGCCTCTTGGGCTAAAATCTCTAATGGAATCCTGCTGGTTTGGGAAGAATTTGGGGCAGATTCTTCCCAGATTTCCCCCTGGCCCCTATTGCCCCTGCCCATGTTATCTTGGCTCCCTACCTGTGGGGTTAGTTGTTTGTCAAATGCCTTGGAGATGGGTGTGCAATATAAATGCTCTGGGCTGTGACTGGTGGCAGTCCCTCTCCAGAGGTTCCGTGCAGTGTGATTAGTTCCCCACACATCTGTATTGTCTACCTCACCCCCTGGGGTTTCTATCAGTGACCAGGAAAGGAGGAAATGACCCCCTCCCCTTTGCACTTATCCACAGCCACAGACCAGGGGAAGGAAGATACAGCAGCCACTGGGAGTTGCAGCCCTTCCCTGTCTGGGCCTGCTGCTTCAGGTAAGTAGGAAACAGGGGTATAGACTCCTCAGATTCACCCCTTTCCCTGCATAACCTTCTGTAACCTTGATGTTGAAATGTTTCCAATTCATAGTAAGTTGTTACAGAAAGGCTGCAGCAAAACCCAGGTTCAAGCATCTAGGTCGGTTACAGAAAATGTGTTTAGGCAACACTATGAATGATAAAACCAAACTTCATTCAAAAGGAAAATGATTAGTCAAGCAAACAGGTGCACAATTACCACTTACATTGTCATCACTGAGTGTGTGTATAATTGTTGTATTGTGGATCAATGCGGGATCAGTTCACTGACAACAGCGTGAAATATAGCCTTAGAACCCTGGGACATAACGGTATCCTTGGAGTGTTAATTGGAGTGCTCACCGAATTAACAAAACAACTCCCAGTAGAAGCCATTCTCATACTATTGAACGTGCAACTGTCCCTTACACTAATTATATTTCCATCGCCTCCTTATTGACTCTTTACATTACACGTGGTTTACATTAACATCTGCACCAATATCCTTCCCATACTATTAGTATAGATAACATTTTAATAAAACAGTTACAATTCTCAAAAACACGCATTAAAAACCCTGCTTAAGCCAGTTATAACCAAAACCTAACAGTAGCATAACCCCGGGCCATGTCCTTGCTAACTCTTACTTTCCCATAACAGGATCTCCAACTTATTGCTAACTTTCCTCACACTAACAACTTCAGTTTTCTAAACTCTTCTACACTTAAGTTAACTTAGGCCAAAAACCTATTTTCTACTTATTTCTTAACCTAAACCATCCCATAGGTAGGCCAAATTCACAACCATGAAAAAGTCGTGGACCATGAAATCAGACCTCCCCCATGAAATCTGGCTATTGGAGGGGCGGGGAAGGGCAGGCTACCATGCCCCTGGCTCCAGCTGCTAGTCCCCTCTGGGCTGGGGAGGGACAGAACTTGCACTTCCCCTGCACGGCCAGCCTCGCGGGAGAGATCAGACCCCCCTCCGGGTACATACCCTGGTTGCTTGGAAGGCAGTGCAGAAGTGAGGGTGGCAATCCCACAACGCCCCTACAACAGTTTTGCGAATCCTCCACAACTCCATTTTGGGGCTAAACCCCAACTACAACATTGTGACATTTCAGATGTAAACATCTGAAACCCTGAAAATGATTTTCAAATCCCATGACCATGAAATTGATCAGAATGGACCGTAAATTTGGTAGGGCGCTACCTATAGGCTATACCTGCCCTTTGCCAACTCCCTCCAGTGGGTCAGCCCCCTCCTTCCCATTACTGAGGTTCTGCTTTGCCTGGCATTCAACTTTTCCAGAGGCCTTGTGGTCTGCACTGCCTGAATGAGGAGGGCTTTTGGAGTCTCCATCTCCCTGCAGTTCTCCCTCCCCAGGCACTGCATGCGGTAGATTTCTAAACCCTCCAAGCTGTGTTTGCTGCAAGCTAGTCCCCACCCCCTGCACTGCTGAGACCCCATTGCACAGTCTGTGTGGGAGTCGGGGGCTGTGATTGTTGGCACCAACCTGTGACAGTGAGAAGGAGAGCTGCGGTGGCTTTGCCTCTGTTTAGAGAATTGCTCCTTTCTGGGTCACACAGGTGTTCTCTGTAACTGAGAAAGTTCTTTGGTGACCCAGGTGTGACTGTATTTGTTATTCAGGGAAATCAGGTTCTTTGAAGTGTCACAAGACATTTCTAGCCCTTCTGGACTGGCAGGGAATTCTCTGATGGGCCATCCCGGGCTTGTCTGCACTCTCCTTGTCTCCTGAGGGAGATCTGTTATTAACTAGAGAAGCGGGGACAAGCAGAGCTGGGGAAGTCCTGCTGCTTTGGGTACAGAAAAGTCCCCTCCCCTCAGCACTATCATTCAGAGCATTCCCTTGGGGGTTCAACCAGAAATGGAACCCTTCTCTTCTATTGACAGACACAGCAGTGCAAGAGACTGCAGTGTCAGCCAGAGATGGCAAGCCACCTGACGCAGAGTCTCCTGGTCCAGGTAGGCAGAAAGCGGCGTGATACACAGCCAGAATTCCTTTCCAAGGCCAAAGTTGCTGTTCATCTGCAATGTCTTTTACAGAATCAACATAATGTTTAGTATCAGGGGTTAGTCTGTATCCACAAAAACAACGAGTCCGGTGGCACCTTAAAGACTAACAGATTTATTTGGGCATAAGCTTTCGTGGGTAAAAAACCACTGCTTCAGACACATGGAGTGAAAATTACAGATGCCGGCATTATATAATGACACATAAACGAATATAATGTTTAGTTCTAGCTTGTGCAAACAGTATAACTCCTTTTCTTTTTGCGAATACAGACTAACACGGCTGTTACTCTGAAACCTGTCAGTATAATTCCTGTGGGATCCTTCTGGGTGAACAGTGGTATATTAACGCAGGGTGCTATATTAGAGAATCACTACTGTTATTATGAGAGTAAATGTCTCATCAACCTCAAAATTCAGAAGGATGTCCACAACTGCTTCTTAACTTGTGTGCATGGTTGCAGCAATGATCCAAGCAGTTGCGGTGACTGCTTGTGCAAATGATCATTGTGATCTGTAACTGGCTGACTGTGTGTCAAGCGACCACGGCTGGGGCTGGAACTGTGGGTGCTACCGAGCCCCACACGTGCCATTGCTGGAAACAGACGCCAATGCATTTTTCATGACTGAGATGCCCGAGTTTTTCATATTTATATTACAAACGGCTTTGTGAGTCATGATCAGATGCTGTCTCAAGCACTGCTGGTTTGGTGGCTGTGCAATGCGGTGGGCCAGAATAGGTCACTTCTTGGTCAGAACATACCTCATAAACTCAAATACCTCATGGAACCAAATGATGGTAGTGCCGCCGTGCTGAATCCCAAGGAAGAGGAGAGGTACCACAAAGGTTTTATCCCCAAGGAAGGGGGATCCCACGTTTCAGTGCTGCAGCTCTTTGCATCTACCTCCAGCTGAGCCTCGCAATGTCTCTGGCTCCTTGGGGCTCTCCAGCTCATGGGTTACGTCCTTCTGGCTCGGGGGAACCCAACGGAATCCCCTTCAAAGCCCCTAATCAAGCAGAGAGCCTCCCCATGTAAATGGAGGTTCCCCCACTTGGAGCAATTCCAGCCATCTTGGGAGCCGCAGACCAGCACAGAGAATTGAGCCTGGGTCTCATTCCACGTGGCAATGCAGGGCACTGGGCTCCAGAGCGCTAGCTTGGCCTCCCAAGAGGGAGGTGTGAATGTTCTGAGGTCTGTGCAGTAGAAGAGAAACTCCTGTGATCTGTTTACATTGGTTCTTGTCTTAGGAGTCAATATGGGGCTTTTGGACCGTCTCTGACAAAGGCTGACTCAGACTATTGGTGAGTAGGAATTCTGCCCAGAAGAGTCCTGCACAATACAGATTTATCCCAGTTCCCCTCTGATTCCTATTGCCCTTACATAGAATCAGTCACATGACACCTCACCCCACCACTGCCCTTCTGAATGACAGGATGGACACCTCTCCAAATGGACAGGACAAATCTGGACTCCAGCCAGCCAGGCCCCACGGACTCTTCTGCCCCAGGTAGGAGTCAGCAGCCTTTCGCTGTGACAAGTCACCACATTTCTATTTCTGTCCCGGCAGGAAGTTCCATCCCAGTGCACAAAGGGTCATTCACTGCCTCAGTTTTCCTAGCTTCATAACGGGGCTAACAAGACTCACAATCTTCACTGGGGTCTGGAAGGTGTGGGTAATGTTTGTAAAGGGACTGGAAGAGGAAATGCCCAATCTCGGTGTTAAGTAATATGACACTTTCCAGGCAGTGATTGGTGGAAATCCCTTGCCAGGGGTTCTGTAAGGTGCAGACAGTTCCCACACAGTTGTACGTCCCTGTCACCCCCAGGGCATTCTATCAGTGACCGTGATTGCAGGAAATTAACCCACTCTCTGCCTGTATCCACAAACACGGAGGAGCAGAAGGAGGCCCAAAAACAAGACCCGGGACCACAAACCCCAGCTGCAGGAGTGGGCAGCCACTGCAGCACTTTCTGTGCTGAGCCTCCTGATCCAGGTAGGCCCATGCTCAGTATTGAGTGCCAGGAATAAAAGGGGGGAAAGTAGTCACAGTGACAGCAAAACCCCAGTGCTGAGAGGGCAAGAAGTGACTCCACCCAGGCTCTGTGCCCTACTCTGCACATGCACATAAGCCACTGCCCTGTGCTCCACCCTACACGCCCACCTCCATGCCATCTCCACTCTGGGCTAAAGGCCTGCTGCTATAGGGCAGCACTGGAATCACCACCGGGCAGCCTGGGGGCCAGTAAAGGGGGAACTGACCCACCAGGCAGCTCCCTCTACCAGCTTAGCTCCCCAGTGGCTCTTCATAAGAATGGCCATGCTGGGTCAGACCAATGGTCCCTCTAGCCTGGTACCCTGTCTTCTGACAGTGGCCAATGCCAGGTGCTTCAGAGGAATGAACAGAACAGAGCAATTATCAAGGGATCCATCCCCTGTCATCCAGTTCCAACTTCTGGCCGTCAGAGGTTTAGGGACACCCAGAGCATGGGATTGCATCCCTGACCATCTTGGTTAATAGCCATTAATGGACCTATCCTCCTTGAATTTATCTAGTTCTTTTAAACCCAATTATACTTTTGGCCTTCACAATATCCCCTGGCAATGAGTTTCACGGGTTGATTGTGCATTGTGTGAAGAAATACTTCCCTTTGTTTGTTTTAAACCCACTGCCTATTAATTTCATTGGCTGACCCCTGGTTCATGTGTTATGTCAAGGGGTAAATAACACTTCCCTAGTCATTTTCTCCACACCAGTCATGATTTTATAGACCTCTATCATGCCTCCCCTTAGTTGTCTCTTGTCTAAGCTGAACACTCCCAGTCTTTTTAATCTCTCCTTGTATGGAAGCTGCTCCATCCCGCTAATAATTTTTGTTGCCCTTCTCTGTACCTTTTCCAATTCTACTATATCTTTTCTGAGATAGGGTGACCAGAACTGCACTCGTATTCAAGATGAGGGCGTACCATGGATTTATATAGAGGCAATATGATATTATCTGTCTTATTATCTATGCCTTTCCTAATGATTCCCAACACTCTGTTAGCTCTTTTGACTGCCGCTGCACATTGAGTGGATGTTTACGGAGAACTATCCACAAGGACTCCAAGATCTCGTTCTTCAGCGATAACAGCTAATTTAGACCCCGCCATTTTGTACGTGGGATTATGTTTTCCAATGTGCATTACTTTGCAGTTATCAACACTGAATTTCATCTGCCATTTTGTTGCCCAGTCACCCAGTTTAGCGAGATCTCTTTGTAACTCTTTGCAGTCTGCCTGGGACTTAAGCACTGTTCCCTCTAAGCTGTGCGCGTGTGAGCGCGCACACAGATCCTAAACCCCACACACACGGTGAAACACCGCACGCACAAAAAATGAAATACTACATAGGAGCCAGGCCGAAATATCATTTGTGGGTGACTTTTGACATTATTCGCAACTACGGCCAGGCATTTTGACTTATTTGCACGTACTTGAATTTGTACACAGCCAAATGAACAGACTACAAAGAGATGTGTGGGTCCCGACCGTCCCGATGTGATCAATGTTCCACGTTCAAAATGCTGACTGTCGGGATCCACACATCTCCTTGTAGTCTGTTCATTTGGCTGTGTACAAACTCAATTACGTGCGAATTGTCAAATTCAAGTCAAATGCCTGGCCGTAGTTGCTAAGGACTGCAAAGATTTCCCAGAACTGAACAAAGGTAAGTGTTGTTTTCGTGACTGAAATCTTTCAAAGGCATTGGACTTCATACATTTACTCGTGATGTTTTACCATTTTACCGCTTTTTTTTGGTATGCACAAACTTCTGGTATCCTGATCTGAATGATCTCCCTTTTGCCCAGTCACACTGTTAAGCGCATTGAAATAGTAGTCATGTAATAAAAGTATTAATTTTAAATAAACCAATTTGGTAAAAAAATCAATCCCAAAATGTCACTGTCTAGAGGTCTAAAGCGTAAAAAACCAGAGACTTCATTTAAATCTGGATGGCTGGATGAGACTATTGACACGGTTACACCGAAGTCACATAGTGTAATGCTTGTTAAACTTTGTGAAATATTCACATATGATAAGGACAACGGAGTGGTTTGTGTATATTGTTGAGATGCCAGAGCTTCGGGAGAATTTTTAACAGGAAGAATGTGGAACGATGTATGGAAGTTGGATTTCTTAAAGCGTCACCCGTCAAGTAAGTCTCATGTAGATGGTGTAACAAGACTAAGGGTATGTCTACACTACGAAATTAGGTTGAATTTATAGAAGTCGGTTTTTTAGAAATTGTTTTTATATAGTCGATTGTGTGTGTCCCCACACAAAATGCTCTAAGTGCATTAAGTGCATTAACTCGGTGGAGTGCTTCCACAGTACCAAGGCTAGCATCGACTTCCGGAGCGTTGCACTGTGGGTAGCTATCCCACAGTTCCCACAGTCTCCGCCACCCATTGGAATTCTAGATTGAGATCCCAGTGCCTAATGGGGCAAAAACATTGTCGCGGGTGGTTCTAGGTACATGTCTTCAGGCCCTCCTTCCATCCCTCCCTCCCTCCGTGAAAGCAACAGCAGACAATCATTTCACGCCTTTTTTCCTGAGTTACCTGTGCAGACGCCATACCACGGCAAGCATGGAGCCCGCTCAGCTCACTGTCACCATACGTCTCCTGGCTGCTGTCAGACGCGGTACTGCATTGCTACACAGCAGCAGCTCATTGCCTTGTGGCAGCAGACGGTGCAATAGGCCTGATAACCATCGTCATCATGTCCGAGGTGCTCTTGGCCGCCTCGGTAAGGTTGGTCAGGAGCACCTGGGCAGGCATGGGCGCAGGGACTAAAATAGGAGTGACTCGACCAGGTCATTCTCTTTAGTCCTGCCGGCAGTCCTATTGCACCATCTTCTGCCGAGCAGCCAGGAGATGAGGATGGCTAGCAGTCCTACTGCACCGTCTGCTGCCAGCCAAAGATGTAAAAGATGGATGGAGTGGATCAAAACAAGAAATAGACCAGATTTGTTTTGTATTCATTTGCTCCCCCCTTCCCTCCCTCCCTCCCTCCGTGAATTCAATGGCCGACAATCATTTTGGTGAGGTGTGTCAGGGGTACCTTGAAAAGTTTAATGGAGATTAAGTCCTACCTGGAATACCAGGGGGAGGGATAGCTCAGTGGGTGAGCATTAGCCTGCTAAACCCAGGGTTTTGAGTTTAATCCTTGAGGGGGCCATTCTGTGTGACAGTTGTTTTTGTTTCTCCTTGATGTAAAGCCACCCCCTTTGTTGACTTTAATTCCCTATAAGCCAGCCCTGTAAGCCATATTGTCAGTCGCCCCTCCCTCCGTCAGAGCAACGGCAGACAATCGTTCCACGCCTATTTCCGTGCAGACGCCACACCACGGCAAGCATGGAGCCCGCTCAGATCACTTTGGCAATTAGGAGCACATTAAACACCATGTGCTTTATCCAGCAGTATATGCAGCACCAGAACCTGCCAAAGCGAAACTGGGCGAGTAGGCAATGTCAGCGTGGTGACAAGAGTGATGAGGACATGGACACAGACTTTTCTGAAAGCACGGGCCCTGGCAATGTGGGCATCATGGTGCTAATGGGGCAGGTTCATGCCGTGGAACGCCGATTCTGGGCCCGGGAAACAAGCACAGATTGGTGGGATCGCATAGTGTTGCAGGTCTGGGACGATTCCCAGTGGCTGCGAAACTCCTAGGGTAGACCGGGCTTAGAAACAAAAACCCTTCCTCACGGAGCGGATTGCTTAGCATGATTCTTGAAAGTCCAGTTGAAAAGCAGAGGAGGCAAATTAATCTTGAACACAAGCACTCAAACCCAGAAGAAATCAAGGTACTTATTGACAATGTACTGTGATGGGGCAAGGCCAGCTGGCTATAGAAAAGTAGTGGGAGATAGATATATTAGCTCCAGGCTAAAGAAATCCCTGGTACCAGGATAAGTGAAATGGCAGCTGCTCCAGGTCAATTAAGACACCTGGGGCCAATTAAGAACTTTCCAGAAGGCAGGGAGAAGGCTAGGTTGATTGGGACACCTGAAGCCAATCGGGGCTGGCTGAAACTAGTTAAAAGCCTCCCATTTAGTCAGGTGGGTGTGCATGTCAGGACCTGTGGGAGGAAGTTGAGCTGTTAGAGAAACTGAGTAGTCCACACCATATCAGGCACAAGGAAGGAGGCCCTGAGGTAAGGGTGAAGTGGAGCTTGAGGAAGTGAGGGCTGCTGTGGGGGAAGTAGTCCAGGGAATTGTGTATGTCATGTTTCTAAAAGGTCAGCTACCATAGCTGATACTATTAGGGTCCCTGGGCTGGAGCCTGGAGAAGAGGGTGGGCCCAGGCTCCCCCCCCGTTTGCCCCCTGATTAATCACTGAGACTGGGAGACAACAGAGACTGTGCAAGGAAGGATAACTTCTCCTCACCTCCCTTGCTGGCTTATGATGAAAATGGCTCAGTAGACTGTGACCCTTCTCTCTAGAGAGAGAAGGGTTACGTGGAGGGTCACAGTGAGCCTCTGAGGGTAGTGAAATCCACCAGGAAATGCGGGACCCATGGAGGCAAGGGCAGAGCTTTGTCACAGTACTTATTGACAATGTGTTGTTGGCTATTAAAATGAACAACTCAGTGTTTTCTGTTCAGGATATTAATGACCATATGGAAAAGTATGTGTGCATACCAGTGAGCTGGAGAAGTAAAAATTATGCTTTTGAATTTCTTGAAATTATCAACTGCATTGTCCAAAATGACCTCATGCATGAAATAGCATCGGCAATGTTTGATACTCTAGCTGTTGATGAAAGCACTGCTATATCCAATAACAGATACTTGATACTCTACTTTAAATATAGATCCATAAATTCTGCAGACTATAAAACTTTGTTTGGTGAACTATTATGATTGCAAGAATGTGATGCTGTTTCAATAGTGTCTGCAATCAAAGAGTTTTATAAAAAAACACCAACTTGATCTAATGAAAATGGTGATGTTCACATCTGATGGTGCCTCCATGATGTTGGGCAAACTCAATAGCGTGGTGGCTCAGCTGAAACGTGATATTCCACACTTAGTCCAGCAACATTGTGTTGCACACCAGGAAGACTTGGGGATTTCTGATGCATGGAAAGAGGTCAAACTGATAAGAGACATCAAAACCTTAATGAGAACTGTCTACACGGTGTTCTGTCGGTCATCCAGGAGAAAATGCAAATTTCAGGAAATAGTGGATGCTTCTGAATGTGAGTCAGTGGCTTTCAGGCCACTCAGTGAAGTGCGCTGGTTATCTAGGCACTTCACACGTTGAGCAATTATTCGCAACTATAATCCTCTTCTGGAATATTTTGAGCAAGACAAAGATACTGATCCAGTTTCTAAATAGTGCCACAAAAAGCTGAATACCATGGAATACCAAATAACATTAGAAGTTTTGAATGATATTTTGTTGGAGCTGGCTTCACTATCCACGCTGCTCCAGAAATGGTGTCTTACACCTCTTGAAGCATTTCACCTTGCCTGAGGTAAACTGAACAAGATCAGAAGACAGTACCTTGGAGATTCAGTCTTATGGAGTGACAAAGTTAAGGCTCTCTTAGATATGAGCTCTCAAGAAAATAATGAAATTGATACCGGTTCCATAATAACTTCCATAAACATCTTGTGTGCACATTTAGCAGACAGGTTTCCAGAGGATGAAGTCCAGGAGTGGTCCACTTTTGATTGTGCAGCAATAGTTAAGTGTGACTTCAATTTGTAATTCATCAGGTCAAATCCCTATGTTCAAAATACAAAGACTTTCTTGCTGAAGATATTGTTATCAGTCAGTACAATGACTTCAAGTTTGCAGTAGCCGAAAGAATCAAAAGCCAATTGGTTTTAAGTTTCCTGAATATGGTGACATTTGCTCACCAGAGCGAACAGTTTCAGGATCTTGCGGAGTTGATGGATATTGGAGGAACATTCCTAGCATCAAGTGCAGACTGTGAGCATGGCTTTAGCTTAATGAACTTGCTAAAAAGCAAACTACGGAATCGTTTACAAGTAGATCATTTGGACATGCTGATGTGTATTAAGAGTTACCAACTGGATGGAGGACTGATAGATATGGACAGAGTTTATACTGAATGAGCAAATGAAAAGGATGACAGGGAAAAACAGTAAGGTTAGTTTAGCAGTTTTTGACATTTCAACCAATAAGGAAATTAAAATGCATTTGTAATTACATATCTTATTCTTGGCTGATACTCATTTATTGATATTTTTTAGGAAAATTGTTAATTCAAAATAGAAACTCATGTTTTTCTTTTTTTACTTATGATGTCTCTATCTGAAAACCCATATAAATTGACATAATGGCATACTTATTAAATTGTCTTTATTATATGTTTATCAAAATCTTTTCGGACGTGTATAGAATGAAAGGTGAAAGTGGACACCAACGGGCAGAAGCCTATGGACTGATAATGATCATGATTAATATGTGCTTGATATATGCTCATGATTGGTTATAAAAAAGATCCTAAAACGTAATGCTTAAAACTAACTTCTGCTTCATGAAGAATGGTTAAATTTCCTTTTTCTAAGTATTTAAAAATGACATTTATAAAATAACATGGTGTAAAACTATTATCACAAATTGCAAATTAAAACTTTTTAAATGTATAAGCATTTTACTCGCTTGGGCGCATTTGCCTCATGGTGCACAAATTTGAACTCTGCTTCAAAAATTTGCACAGAAGAAAATTTTTGCACACATGGCCTGTCAAAAATTAGAGGGAACGTTGGATTTAACTATGGTGAGTAATTTTGTATCATCCACAGATTTTGGCACCTCACCATTTTACCCCGGAACAGCAAAGGCTCCAGTACAGATCTCTGGAGACCCCACTATTTACCTCATCGTGAAAACTGAAAATATATTCTTACCTGTCTTTTAACCAGCTACAGTCCATGAGAGGACCTTCCCTCTAATCGCATGACTGGTTACTTTGCTTAAGAGCAAACTTAGTTTCCTTCTGTCCATTTTAGGCACCAAACGAAAGGCCTATTCGTCACCCAGGGGACAGCTCGCCCCAATCAGCGAGGACGAGGAAAGGCCAAGGAAGACCAGAGTGAGTGAGGAGAGAGCGGGAAATGCACAGCACACTGGGGAAGTGCCCATGGCACAGATGGTACAAGGTTCCCTCCATCACCAACTCAGCCTGGACTCCTGCCCCCTACTGCCTTCCCCACGACACACTGACCCTCTAAGGCTCTGACCCCCTTTCCCCATCTGCTTGCTCCCAGATTCACTGCCATTCTCTAGCCGTAGAGAACATGCTCTGACCCCCCCCTTGCCAGGGCAGGTGTTGCAGATGGGAGGAGAGAGGCTACTCCATTCCCAGCACCTGGCTCTGTTTTCTTTCTTCTTTGCTGGCTAGTCAGCAATGGGCTGCATTAGGGAACCAGGGAGAGAAATAACCATCGTCATGAGTTTCACCTCTCCCCAAAGTGTCCTGTGCATTCACCTCTCCCGTGGCAGGGTTAGCTTTTAGCCCAGCCTATACCTGCAGAGAGCAAGGTTTTGGGAGGGGAAGTGGCTGGCCCAAGGCCAGAAAGCAGAAGTATACATCTCTGGTACACTCTGGAAGTGACCATTGTACGAGCTGAGCAGGCAGAGACAATGGGCCAGATCCTTGGCCCCTGGTAAGGCCGCATGAAGGGACATTAAGCTCTCCCTTCCAAGCTCCCCCGTGGTTTCCTCACCCCAGCATGGGGGCAGGGAGGAGCCCTTGGATGCTGTCTCCCTATCCCTGACCTGTCTGTGTGGGTCTCTAGACTGTCAGCCCTTCAGGACAGAGATTGTCTCTGTCTGCACTGTGCTGCACTCAGTGCAACAGGGCCTGATCCTGACTGGAGCCTCTGGGCACTGCCATAACATCAGTAGTGATAAGTAATCAGGGCAGGCCCCACTCTTCCAAACCAGGCCCCGCCATCCCCTCAGCACACACCACCCCAGCTGGCACCAGGTACAACTATCCTGTTGAATCAACCATAAGTGGTACTAGCCTAGTGCAAACAAAGGGGTCAAATGCCCCTCCCAGAGACAGGTGAGTCCGGCACCAGCTGGAAGCTGCTCTCTGTAAGGGCCATAACTTTATTCCTTCCAAGTCTGGGTTGTGGTAACCTAGCTGCTGATGGAGACTCTACACATTGGGGCTTGTCTGCCTGACACGTCATCGCCATGTCCTGTGTCTCTTCTCTTGCACAGAGCCTTGCAAGCGTGAGGGACATGGATGAGACTGCCCTGAGGAAGGACATTGGCAGCCGCTTCCCAGCACTCCACTCCATGGTAAGAGATGCTGGGCTCACTCAGGCAAAATGCCGGGGCCTGTTGGCTTAAACTGGGTAGGTTGTGGGAATTGCTGTCCCTGCCTCATCCTGTTCCCATTGGGTGATGGATCCTTTGGTTTCTTTTCCTCCCACCCACCCCAACCCCTTTGACTGGGAACATCAGCATCCCACACCTTGTTCCAACGCTCCACATCTTCGGTTCTTGACCCATCAAACTGCTTCTACGTGAGCCATGGCCCCCAAAGCCTCGGCATCACTCATAGACTGATCCAGTTTGCTGGCCTGTTCTTTAGATGGGAATTAGAATCTGCCTCTCCACCCTCACCCCTTCACTCTGCCATCCTAGTGTGTCTCCCTTATTTCTCACCATCAGGAGGAAGCAGACGGGAGGCACACCATGGAGCTCGAGGTCCGCCAGCTCTGCTCCAACACCCTGCAGTCCCTGGGTGACTCTCCCAGAATGGCCAATGTAAGTGACCCTCCCCCTCTCCATTGGATGCAGGCCTCTCTGGGTCTGAGCTTTTAGATGAGACAGGCCCTAATCAGACTTATTTATCTGAGCCTTCCCACTCCAGAACATCATGGGGTTGGGTAAAAGGGACCCCGGATCTGAGCCAGACCTGATTCTTTGGAACAGGGAACACTCACCGGCTGAGTGCCCCTGCATGCCAGGGTTTGGTGTCACAGGGGCTCTTCCGCTCCAGCATCCCCTGTGGTCAGTCATGCTGGTTCTGCAGCTTCCATAGCTCAGTCCCTCTTCACTGGTCCCTCTGTTAACTTTTTCCTGGCTGTTACAGGGCTGATACAGCCCATCACATTCTTGTTTTGCAAAAGCCAACCCTAGCCCAGGATTTCCTGCCTCTCAGCCACACTACCCTAGTGCCTAAGGCACTGAACTGGGAGACACTACATCCAAATCTCATCTCTGCTGACTATTGCTTATGTTTCTACACACTGCACAAACCTCATTACTGACCCAGGCCTCAGAACGGAAGCCTAAGCAGTCAAGTATTAGCCAGCCCCCTCCCCACACTGAACAAATTAATAGTGACATTGCGCAAGGTCACTTCAGGGAGAGCTGAGACTAGAAGCCACATTTCTAATAAGGCAGACCCAAGTATTGTGCACTCAGCTACACTGTCTTTCAGATTGAGCATGCCAAATATACGTGCTTTAGTTACTACAGGTGGGGACAGACCCCCGGGGATTCCTGATCTCCACTATTCTATACTGTCTAGCAATGTAACCCTCTGGCATAGTGTGTGTTAAGTCCCCCTCCTGTCCACACAGCAGACAGCAGTTGCGTCTGTGGTTCAAATGGCGCAGGTCTGTGTGTGGATGTGAAGGTCAGAGCTCAAACCTCCCTGAGCGCCTGTTATGGTTTTACTTGATAGTATTGGTTTTCCTAGTCTCCTCTTTATTTATCAAGCTGGTGTGTTGCGTTCACGCTGTGAGAACACAGCCTTTCCAAGTGGGACTGGAGTTATGAAATACTGTGCTGTCAATGATGATGCTACACTCAACAAAAGGTGGGGGGTCAGTCATGTGTCACTTGATTTGGTGCTGGAGGCAGACACTGACAGGTGTGAAGGGGGAGGGGGTGGGGATCGCTGCATGGTTCAGGCTGGGCAGAGAGGTCTGGCTGGCGGTGGCGAGGCCAGGGGTCCTGTCTAGTGTAGGAAAGAGAGAGCTGGTGCAGGAAGAGGATATTTCCGTACTGAGATGGCTTTTCTCTGCTCTGCAGCTTTTATGGCCTGGGCTGCTGCTTCAACTGAGCCCAGCAGCCCATGGGCTAGCCCTGCCTCTCCTCCTGCAGACATCGGTTAGGGTGGTAAAGAGGATGCAGGAGGAAGGCAGGCTGCCCTTGGCCAGAAGGTCTGGCAAGGAGAACAGAGGTGAGTCCCCGTATTTTATCCACCCTCCCTTAGTCCTTCTGTAGCGAGAGGCGTCTTCCCCCAGGTGGGGGTGGGGATCAGCTCTTGGCTCTGGTTCCGGCTCACTGCAAGGACACAGCCAGCCGTCAAGGGCACAGGTAAAGCTCAGAGACGAATGCAAAGATCCCTTCAGAGCTTGATGGGATGTCCCCCCTTTCTGTTCACAGGGTGTCGGTCAAGCCCCAGGGCCACTCTACCACAGGAGCTGCTGGCTCGGCTGCTGGTGAGTAACCTGCAGCCAGGAGGTTTCCTTATCCACAGTGGGAAGGGGCCACTCCTGGAGCTGGCATGCAATGCGTGGTGGCTCTTCTTCCCGCAGCCCCTAGAGGAGCTGACTAGTCACATTCCTCACGTTCATTGCACATCGACCCAGCGCCTCTCAGCATTTAAGAGAACCAGCAAGCTCTCTGAGCCAGCACAAGTTAGTGCAGCCCTCGGACAGCTCCAACATAAGCCAGCTGGAATGAGCCCTTAGGGACTGTTGTGCAGGCCCCCTCCTGCCCCCTGGCCTCCAGCATCCTCCCTTACCAAGGGGCAACTGGGGATTCCCTTTATGGCCCAGCTGCCTCTTTTGGGCTGCTTCAAGCTCCCCTTGTGCTGCTCTAACCTAGGCCAAGGATCTGATCCAGCAGCTGCCTGATGACCTCTGGATAATCCTGTCTCCTTTCATCTGAGCTAGAGCCAGCCCAGGAGTGAGAGGATGGAAGGAGCAATAGCTGGTCCATGGAGTGTCCCTGATCAACTGAAATATCCATCTCAGTCTTGTCCTGGTTGTTAGCTCCACCTCCCTGCTGTCTCCTTCCCTCCATCACTGAGCTCTTCCCCTGCACCTGTAGGGAGCTCCCTTCTCACACTGCCTTGCAAGGGAGGGGTACAGCCACCTCTGCCTCTCTGTCTGCCAGGTGCTCGGTGCATTTTCGTATATGATGGTGCAGGTCAGAAGGGCAGCCATGTTCCTCCTCTTCCAGCTGATGAGCATGTTCCAGGCCGGGTCGGGCCAATTCTTGATAACTGCATGATGTATATGCTCCTCTAAGTGGAAGGTGAGGAGGGAGTGTCTCCCCTTGCAGGAGCGAAGGGAGAGGACACTGTGGTGCTGGGCTCAGAGAGGGAGAGGCCAGGGCCTCCCTCTGAATCCAGGATAATATGATGCTGTGTTGGAGAAAAACAGTTTTCACTCTCAGGTTGGGTGCAGCAAATCAGATACACTTTCTTACCTCAAGCAATTGCACAGAGGGAGAGAGTGCACTAGGACACAGCGTTTCCCCCACCTAGGCAGGTCTCTCTCAAGTATTTATACCTTTATTACAGATAATAATAAGCAACAACTGCATATTGTTTATACATATTCCTTCATGATATCTTATTTTTCTTACCATTTCTCATAGAGTCAGCATTCTGGTCTTATCTAATGCAAGGTCACAACAGCCTCTTTCACAGTTATTTCCCACTCACTTCGCACCATACCCGCTTCTACAAATCTCGCGATATTGAAGCTAGAGTTAGCCTGACTCCTGCTCAATACAGAGGCCTGCATCCAAATTCCCTTTATCTACTTCCACAACTGTGACCTTGGAATCAGAGAGGATCACGTCAGGAGCATATCCCTTGGTTCGTCTAGCCCAGCCCCCCATGCCTAGACAGGAAGGATTCTTTCCAGAACCGTATCTAACCTTCATCTGACACCTCACACCCTGGGGAAGGATCTTGGCAAGCAGAGCTCCTGGGTATTTCACATCAAGGGGTCTGGGTCTGAGGAGCATTGTTGTCCATCAGCGATTTGCAAAGAGCCATGGGTCCCTTTGGGGCCCGTGAGCCGGCAGCTCCTCCCCACCCGCCACCAAACAAGAGCCATGTTGTAGGCTGCTCCCCAGTAAAAGGGTCTAAACACAAAGGAAACTGACCTGCCCATCCCTTCCAGATCACAATTCCTGCTTCTGCCAGAGGGAGTGGGAGCAGCAGCTGCTGCAGTTAAGAGTCAGAGAAATGGAGAGCTGGAAAGGAACTCAAGAGGTCATCTAGTCCAGCCCCCCCCACGCTGAGGCAGGATTAAGAGGCCCCTCAGCAGCACTGCATTGTGGGACAGAGGAAGTGGCTGAGCCCAGCAGATACAATTGGAGAAGCACCAGGGGCAGCTCAAGGATTCACAAGCATTAGGAGAGACGTGGGGGGTGACAGTGCATGCTCCCTCTTCCCCTCCCCTCCCAGCTGTGGTGGGTTCCTGGCTGGAGCTATTGAGAGGACCAGTTTCTTGGCCCCTCTTGGTTCTGACTGGCTCTTCTTTCCCTGGCAGTTCCTGGAAGACCTTCTCTTCTTCATCTCGGACCATACCTGGCTGGGCTGGTTCATCGCTAGTATCAGGCGCCAGCTGGCTCACAGTGATAAGCAGCCTGATGACAAGTGCAGTGTCCTGGAAGGAATTGGGGTTCAGTGCCTAGTTCAGAACAGCAGTTGCTACCCAGGGGCAGCTTGGGGCCAGTGAAGCAGACAACTATACCCAGTGGGCTCTGTGCATGCCAGGCCGTGCCCAATGCATCCAGCATGATGGTGTCTCTTTCGCAGAGCTTTCTCTACAAGTGCTGGGGCACCAGGCTGATGTTTTTTCCAGCAGAGAGCATCAAGCCCCAGCTATGGCTTCTGGTGGAGAGGGTCGATTTCTGAGAAGAAGAGGAAAGAGAGGGGCAGTCTTTGCTCCTCCACTGTCTGAGAAGAAGAGGAAAGAGAGCCCTCGTTCCTTGTCAGTCCACTGATGCTACATGTGTATGTTCTGCCTTGGACAAGGTCCAGTGGATTGAAAAGATCTTCCTTATACCCATGCCCATGGCAATGACTTTGAGAGCCCATCCTGGCCCCTTGGCTTGTTACTCAGCATTCCCAACCTCCATCTTTCTGTCTCTCAGAGATTTGCCCGAACGCTTGGGCTGTGTGCCAGGCAACACCTAGGTGAGATTTTCACCATCCTGGAGCACTGGGAGGAGTTCGTCAGCAGGGTGCAGCTCCAGCCTTCTGCTGGTGGCTCTCTGGAGGTACAGTCCCACCTAACATCTCTGCTCTTTCATCCATCCCTTCACCAGCCTTTGCAGGTAAAGGGACCTGCCAGGGAGGACCCTGCTTCCCAGAAGCCTGGTCAGCAAAGAGGTGAATTTCCAAGCAGTGGCTCAGCCTCCGTGGAGGGAGCCCTTTCCTTACTCCTCCATGGAGCTGCAATCACAGCACAATGGGGTAGATCCAGGGGGGAAAGTGGGTCCTGTTGTATAAGCTCTTCAGGGTATCTCCTGGGGAGCTCAGACATGCTCCACGCAGCTCCATAAACAAGGCTCAGAGAGGGCCCAAAAGACATTGCCATGCCATCAGCTCCAGCTGACACATTTCTCAGCAGAACAGACCCTTAGTCTTCCCCTGAACTGGGCTATTTCATAGACCTTCCTGGCAGACTCACCAGGGCTGACATTCTGCCCCCCCAACCCCCCCTCCCCACCTCCACCACCAGCTTCCCAGTAACTCTCTGGGACAGTGCAATCCACTGTAGTCCCAGTGACATCTCTGGAGCTAGGCTGAATTAAAGCAACTGCTAGTGCGTCCCCTTTGGCTGCCGGGTCACCTCGACCACCCAATCCTGGGGAGCTGGGAAGGGCCTCCGAGTCCAGGCATTTCAGCTCAGCAGAATAGCCTTTGGTTGCTAAGCCGGCTGGGTGAAAAATCCTCCCCTGGCCCCATCTGTGAGTTAGGAGCAGCTGGGGGCCATCCCATCTCCTCACTCTTTCCTTTGCAATTCTCAGGAGCCAGCTTCCATTGAGCAGCTGAGAAGCCTCCTGCTCCTCACCTATGGGCGCGTGGTCCACGCAGGCCCCACGGATCTCATCTGAGAGAGCATAGGCTGCAAGATCCTGTCTCCCATGGGGCAACACTATTTTCTGAGCCCACACGTAAGTCAGAGCCCTCCCCTGACCGCCCACGCAGCACCTACCTGGGCTGTGCCCAGCAGCACAGAGCTATGTCTCTGCATAAACTCAGCTCCGAGGGCTGGCCCTTTGCCCCAGGAGGGACAGGAGACATGGGAAGAGAGCACTATTTGCCGTGACTCCCCCATCTCAATTAGCTTCATCTCTGATTTCAGGCCCATGGAAGGACTCCCATCCGGGCCTTGTTAGAGTGTAACTGAGCATCACTTGGCGCTATTGTCCCAGAGACGACTGTACCCTGTTTGGTACCTCTAGGCTTGTGCTGCATTCAGGGATCAGAAGATAAAGATTTAGGGCCTGTTTCCCCACACACTGCAGTCGATGGTGTAGCTGGGCACGAAAGGCGCACTGTGTGATTCAGGCCCCTAGCCTGGTTGACAGGCTCTGGTGCCGAAGGGGATTTTTGAGATAACTCTCAGTTGTTTTTTTGCCGTTAGAGGTTTGAGGCCGACGTTCAGTCCTATGCTGGTTACAATGCCCATATGCGCATCCCAGCAAAAAGGAGAGGGGATGCTAGTTTGGTTTAACTGAATGTTCTCCTTGGAGAATGGACGCCTTGGTAGGGAGAGCCCAGCCAGCTCCAGAGAGCAGCAGATTCCTGTCCCAGATCAGACAATTATGACCTGATTGTCAGGGGAGCTGAGCAGCCCCAGGGCCCATTGACAGCTCTGGGAACTGCAAGTGCTCAGCACCTCCGGAAATCAGCCCATTCCTTGCATCCATCTCCAGAGATGTTCACCTAGGGAATGCAAAGATGTTCCACTCGGCAAGCCAGATCCTTTCCCTCAGGGCATGAGGGCAATCCAGCCTAGGACAGCAGCTCCCTTGTAGAGGCGTGCCCTGTAGCCTTGTGTCTCAGCTCTCCATTGCCTGTGGCTGTTTCCTCATTGTTCTCTCCCACTCCTGCCTGTGAGCCCAGGACCCACTGGTGAGATCTGCTTTTGTGAGAAGCCTCGTGCTGGTGGGTGAAGCTGTCTCCAAAAGAGCAGGATTCCCTTGGTGGGCCAGGACACATATGCCATGCTGTACCCCCTGCTGGTGAGTGAGCATGCTGGGGTCCTGGGAGGGGTCCCTAGGTCAGATGCACATGCCAGAGTATCTGGCATTGAAGGCCATGTGCTGTGTTTGCGACTGGGTGCCCAGGGCTCTACATCGTGCGCTGCAAACCCAGTGCTGATGCCAGATTCTTCTGGTGCAATTCCAACCCAAGGAATTAAATGACACTATTTTCCATGAGCAGATTCATGCTGCTTACACCTGGGACGATTCCCCATCCCACTTCTGAGAGATCTTCCCGGCACCCAGAAAGTGCCCTGGGGATTAACTCCAAGGGTTTTCACTCTGGGACATGATCCTGAGGAGTTAACAGGTGCAGCCCTCCCTGGGTTTGCAGGAAAATATTTGACCTCGTAACGATGCTGGTTCTGGCGGGACACAACTGAGAGTGCCAATTCAGGACAAATTGATTAAAGCAGAGCAGTTCCAGCCCAGGGCTGGGGTTTCTATGCACTCCAAGGCAAACCAAACCAGCCAAACAGAAGACTTTGGTTTTACCCCACTAGCTAACCACAAGTCACACAAGCAATTCCCTTAGACATTCCAGTTTCCCAGTATCACCACCAGTGCCACTCGTTATGGGGACAAATGGTTATGAAAACCAATGCCCCAGTAAAAGAAAAAGGGTTCTCCCGACCCCAAAGGACCAAGCCCCAGACCCAGGTCAATATACAAATCAGATCTTATCCACAAATCACACTGCTGGCAATTCTTTAGAATCTAAAGGTTTATTCATAAAAGGAAAAAGATACAGATGACAGCTAGAATTGGTTAAATGGAATCAATTACATACAGTAATGGCAAAGTTCTTGGTTTAGTCTTGTAGCAGTGATAGAATAAATTGCAGGTTCAAATCAAGTCTCTGGAGTACAAACCCAGCTGGGATGGGTCATCAGTCCTTTGTGTAGAGCTTCCATTTGTAGCAAAGTCGCTCCAGAGGAAAGAAGCAGGATTGAAGACAAGATGGAGGAGAGGCATCAGCCTTTTATAGTCTTTTCCAGGTGTAAGAACACCTCTTTGTTCTTACTGTGGAAAATTACAGCAAAATGGAGTTTGGAGTCACATGGGCAAGTCCCTGCATACTTTGCTGAGTCCCAAGGCATATCTGCCTTCTCTCAATGGGTCAGTTGTATAGCTGATGGTCCTTAATGGGCCATCAAGCAGGCTAGGCAGAGCTGACACCAACTTGTCTGGGGTGTCATCCAGAAGCATAGCAGAAGTTTGAAATACAGACAGTATAGAGCCAATATTCATAACTTCAACTACAAAAATGATACACATATACAGATAGCATAACCATAACTAGTATCATAGTCTGTGAGGTTGAACAGAGGCATGATTATTGCTAATTTATAACCAGCGAACCATAACCTTGTCTTAGACAGCCTATTTGACCCCCTTTATACAAGATTTGGTGCCACTACAGGACTTTGGTTGCAACAATGATCTATACGGTCCCAGTTCATGTCAATAACATCACACCTCAGCTGTTCAGGACTCTAATGCTCCCCGTCACAAAACTGCTTCTGCCCAGATACCCCTTCCCTACTCCATGGCAGATGTTGAAGTTTCCAGATGTGCCGTCAGGAATGGCAAAATAGGGGCTCTTGTGAATGTCCCCTGCATTCTGGCTATGTGGCCGCTCCCAGGCCATCTTCCTAGCTCCATGCCCCAGTCCACTGCACGCTGGGGCTGAGGGTCGGTGTAGGCATCAAACAGCATTTGGAGATTCCACATCTTGCTGAGTAACTGGGCTCCCCCAAATTCTCTTGCCTTTGACTCTCTGCTTTGTGCTGCAGGAGATCCTCAGAGGCAAGGACCTGGCTCGGCTGCAGAGCCCCATCACCAGCATGCCCTGCTGGCCATCTCATACTTAGGGTATGTCCCTGGGGCCTGACTCACCTGCAGAGCCCAGCAGCCAGGGAGGGGCAGATGGAGGGAGAGGAAGTGGGGGTGGGACGAGCTGCAATAAGAACCGGAGGATGCTCCTCCCTGGTGGCTCACTAATGGGCCATATCCTCCTTGGCCTCCAGGTCACTTTATCCAGTCTCCATCTCTGCGTATTGCCTGGTAAGAGGCAGCCCCTCCTGTCAGCATGGAGTGCTGTGAATGGGTGCAGCCGCAGAGCCCCTGCCGGCTGGGCCCAGGGGGCATAGGCGCCTCCAGACAGGACCATTCCCTAGGCGGTGGCTCTGCTGGAGATGCCCCCGGGAGCTCTGCTGCTTAGGGAGGGTTGCTGTCCCTCGTGCCATCAAACCCAACCTGACTCATGCCAGGACCTGTCTCCGTTCTAATGCCCCCATCTGCTCCATTCCTTCCAATCAGGAAATTCAAGCCTCGCCTGTCTAAGGAACAGGAGGCTGAGACCATCAGCCCTTGTATCGCCAGCGCCATGATTCAGTGCCCAGCCCTGGCGAAGCTGAGCGGGACTGAGGTGGCACGAAGCTCTGCTATCCGGGCAGAGGTTAGTGAGGCCTGGACAAAGCTGTAGCTTCCACCTGCCTCCTTGGCTGGGAAACTCAGCCACCCCCTGCTGAGGAGCTGGACCCTGGCCTGATACAGAGAGCTCCATGTCCAGCCGAATCCAGTCCCTCGGTTTATTTTCCAAAGGGCGGGTGACAAGTGGCTATGCAGTTAACTCTGCAGTTGGGTTGGCAGGGAGGACAGCTGTAGAGGTGAATGTCTGTGAGACTGTACAGAATTACCCTGGATTCTTGGCACAGGGAGCTACAACCTACACCCAGTTTACACCAGCCAAGGATCTGGGCCAGAGCATTAAATAGCATTTGATGCAGAGTGAGCAAAGCATGGATTCGGGACAGCCACATGGCCAGGCCATGACTTGCCCTGCCACAGAAACAGAGATTGGCTGGAGTGGGGATGACCAGCTCAGCCCTTGGCAAGCCAGCGGGGTGTTGGGGGGCAGCTGGGACCCCTCCAGAAGGGGAGGAAGGAGGCCTTCCCTCCAGAGCCCTGCTCAGTACATGTGTTGGGGAGCCCAGGTGGGAGGAAGGATTCTTTGGGGAAGGGCAGCCTGTGATCCAGGTGAGACCCATGTCTATGTGCAGGGGGATCAGTATCACCTGGGTGAAGGAACCCCGAATAGCAACAGCACCTGGCTCCAGATGGGGGATCCACTCATTCCCCTGCCTCGTGCACCCCACCTCCCTTGCTATTTACTTCCCTGCTTCTCTCTGCTTCAGTCTCTCCAACAACTGCCCTGGGATGGCCTGGATCTTGTGCTGCAGACGTTCCTGGAGCTGCACTTGACCACCACAATGCTACTGCGTCTGTTTCTGGTATGATGAGGAGGGGGAGGGGCCCATTTGCATTGACCATCTGGGGATGGGCCGGGTGTTCAGGTTCTATCCGAACCACAAGAGGGAAGGCTCCAATTGATCCCGAGGGGGCTGAGCAGGCCTCCCAGCTGCTGTGAACTAGCCAGTCCCCACGGGGCATACACCCGACCCTGGGATCAAGCAAGACAATCCTAGTCCTGCTCCAGGGGGTGTCACTTTGGCCTCCTAAATTTGGGCTGGTGCCCCTCTGCCCCTGAAAGAAACAGCCCTGAGAGCCCACAGGATCAATGGGGAGAATCCTCAAAGCGCTGAGCCCAAAACCCTCAGACCTGTCCCAATGCCCCCCAGACAGGAGAGGAGCGCTGAGTTCCAGTGTCCGGAAGCGGAGGAGAAGGGGTTAAATGCTCCATGTCCTCTCCCTGCTGGGGCAGGAAGCAGGTTCTGGGGGTCACCCCGGCATTGCTGCCGCTCACACGGCTTTCTCCCTGCTCCCCAGCACTTGCAGCCGTGGATCTGCTCTCCCTGGGCCCAGGAGAGGAGCCAAGCTGTGAGAGCCAGCGCCGGTCTCTTCATGTTCTATCGTTTCAAAGCCATCACCAAGGTGAGCAGCACAGACCCTGCTGCCCCCCCACAGCACTCATGGTGGGGGGGCGGGGCGGTGACACAGACAGAGCTGGGCTTGCCCCAACCCATGCCCTGATTTTCTGTTCAGTGGCCCATTAGGACCTGAAACCCATGGCAGAGCAGGGCTACATGGCTGGGCTGCTGACAAGCCAGGCCTTCAATGTTCAGGGGGCCATCAGATACTGGGCATCTCAGGCTGTCTACTGGCTCTTCATGCCTTGCAAAGGTAAGATGGAGCGGAAGCGGTCACCACTTCTCAGCCCCCACAGCCCCAGCCATTACCTAGTGAGCAGGGCTGCAGAGAGAACATGGTGCCTTCATCCCATCCCTGACCAGAGGGACACAGAGTAAAAGTGGGTTGGTACCTACCGGGCTGACCTGGCATCTGCCCTTCACCAGGTGCCTGGAACCATCTGGGACCTCTTCTGATCCCACCCCAGCCCAAACACACCTTCTACATCAGGGTGATAGGTGGGCAGTTGGCCCAGGAGCCAGCTGAGAGCTCACCTTAGCTGGGCGTTCCCAGCTGCGGCCAGAGTCTGGCTCTTTGGCACCTCTGACCTGGCTTGACGGGGAGGGGGAAGAATCTGGCCCCGAGAGCTCTGCCTGAGCACTGCTGGTTTCTTGTGCAGCCGTCGTGTACACCAAGACAGGAGTGGTGGCGACCGTGCTGAGCAAGACGCAGAAGGATGCCAGCTGCAGAGAGAGCCCTGCCCATGTTCCTATGGTGAGTAAAAGAGACTGTGGCTGGAGAGACAGACACGCACATGGGAAAGGGGGTGTTATTCTCTCCTTCCCTCGATGAGGAGCTGGCAGATGGAAATTCCTGGGTATGGGCTCCAATGCCCACTCACACAGCCCTGCGCGCAGGCTGCCAGTGCCTCTGTCCCCATTCCCCGAAGAGCAAACCCACCTCCCCGGGCTGGGGCTCATTGCTCACACTCAGCCTGTGCCTTTCCCTGCAGCTCATCGCGAAGCACCTGCCGTCGCGTGACCTCATGCCCTTCAGCTTCACCCTCCTGGAGAAGGGGGAGTGTGCTGACCAGCTGGCGGGCATCATGGAGGCAGTGCTGAGAGAGAGCATCAGAGCTACAAGGCCAAGTAATGGCTCGGCATTGGCCATCTTGGGCCGCTCCATCTTGCCCCATGCCTAGAATTCCTGGGGCACAAGGGAGGATGTGGAGAGGAGACGTCCCTTCTCACCATCATTGATCAATGGGACCCATCCATGCCCTGTCTGCAGGGCGGTCGCTGGGCACAGCCCTGTAATCATTTCCAGGCATTGATCCCAGGAGTCTGGCTTGCCCGGCTCACTCTCTGGGAAATGTGTCTGGTCTCCAGACACATCCCGCAGTGGGGGAAACAGCATACCGAGGCGGCGGTCAGCATCCTCCTGCAGATGCCCTGGCCTCATGAGCAGTGAGCGCTGGCCCCAGGGAAAGGATAGAACACCCCCCTCCAGCCTCCAAGCCCCCCCTTAATGGGGTCACTCCACAGCACCATGGTTACACGCAGCACAGATCCTCCCCTTGCACACAGGCCCCCAGGGAACAGCCCTGTCCTGGCATGCTGTCACCATTAGCCTCCCTGTCTCTTGGAGGGCTCCGTGTGCTCTGGGACCCCTGTCTCAGGGCTCTGCCAGCTGAGCTATTCCTAACACAGTTGTCACCCACCCCCACTTCGTTCTGTGCTAACCAGTCCACCCCCTCCCGGTTCGGCTGTGCAATGGCTTGGCTGGCTGGAGGCCAGAACAGTCTTTCAGGGACCCATCACAACACAGACCAGGAGAGACCCCATGTGAGCAGGGTCACCCCCTCTGTCAACATGGCCCTCCGCTCCCAGCAGGGCATCCCTCCAGGCTGAGGCAGGAGAGGGGCCAGCCTAACTGCATCGCCCCCACAGATGACCCTACACTGAGCATGTCCCCGCAGGGGCACCCACTTCCCCGAGCTGAGAAATGCCCTCTTCCCCCCCCCCAAAATCCCAGCCTGGTATCTTCCCCATCGCCGCACGCTTTTAGACGCCTCATGCCACCCCTAGGGGCTGGTCTTCTCCGATTCACCAGCCTGCCAGGTTCCCCCGGGCCAGCAGCGCCTTCCCGGCATCCTGCCCAGAGCTGACAAGCACAGTACCCATTTTACAGCCTTCTCCAAATCCCCCACCCCAGAGCCATGGCGTGGCCAGAACTGGAGCCTTGTTCCTCCTGAACCCCCTGCCCCATGGGGAAGGAGCTCCTGTTCTCCTTGCCCGCAGTCCCCACTCTGTGCCCCCCCAGCTCAGGAGATCCAGCTCAGCACCAAGCCCTAGCACCTCTGGACACCAGCCCCCACCCCTGAGCCTGGAGTCACTGCTTTCCCCCATGGGGGTTCTAACCCCAGCCCCTCTGGTTCCCATCAGGAGAAGGCAGCAAGGGAGGGAGGGGGCCACCCAGCTGGGAGAAGTGAGTCTGGCCATCTCCGCCCATCCCTTGCTGTGACACAGCACCCCCTGGCAGTGCCCAGGCAGGAGGGTATGAACCCCTTAGGACTGGCCAGTGCCTGAAAGGCCTTGAGGTCAGCCATGAGCAGTCTCAATCTGCTGCTTCTGGCCCGTCACCCCTCGGAGGGCATCATCCCCGGTGTGTACCAACTGGGCCCGTCCTCTGTGTTTAATTCCTTACCTGCCATCCCTCTGTCCGTCACAGCCAGGCCAAGGCCATCTGGAGATTCCTAGGTGCAGACCCCACGCTGATCAGGGAGGTACTGCACATCCTGCTGTATGACAGCCCGGAGAAGGGCCGGGCTAATGCTAAACAGACCCAGGACAGGAGCTGCTGCCAGCCAGCCCAGCTGCCCCCCGGTGGTAAGTTCCCAGTGCTGGCATTCAGCCCTCTTTCCCGGCTGCATTCTGCACACGGTCACGGTCTTCTGACTGTATCTTGTTCCCTTCCAGACCACACGCAGCCTGTGGGAGCTGGTCGGGGCCCTGGGGCAAGCAGACACGCTGGATGGACTCGAGGACGACCTGTTCACCTCTTGCTTTCTCGCCATCGCCTGCTCCCTGGCACAGCACCTCTCGGGAGCCCAGCAGGACTTGTCCAGTGACGCCAGTCCCCACAGGTAATGTGTGGGGCTGATGGATCCCAGCACCCACGCAGTGTCTGTGCTAGCCCCTAGTTGGGGGAAGCTTCCTGCTTGGACCCTTTGTTGTCCAGGGACCCCTGACGCCTTCGGGAGACCAAGGGTTCAGATCAGCCAGGCTTCTCACGCTTAGGAGCGGGCAGAGCTCCCCCCGGATACTCAGGGAGCCAGAGAGCTCCTCGGAGTGGGCAGCTCATGGGGGCAGGGCTCAGGGCAGCAGGGTGTTCAGGGGGGCACTGCATGTACTTTTCTCCCCAGGGTCAGTTTCCTGGGGTGGGGGGCAATTTTCACATCTTTGGAGGAGAGTGTAGGTCACATCTGCAGACACTCGCCCCCCACCTCCACAGTTGGCGGCGGGGGAACCAAAGGCAGAAGTGGAGCAGCTTCTATTCCCACCCTGATCCCTTCAGTGCTGCATCAAGGGAGTCCTGCCCCGCCACCCCACCCAGAGAGCAGGCATCCCCGCATCACCATCTCCTGCCTCCTTCTCTTCCCAGCATGGCCGTGCAGGCCCTGGCGCGGGTGCTGCACCTCAAGGACAGTCAGCCAGTTGTGGAGCTCACGGACCAGGAGCGAGGCTGGCAGTTGCTAGAGGAGGCCCAGCCTGAGCGGTTCGCTCTCCTTAGCAGGTGAGGACAGGGGCTGGAGGAGTCACGTGCTCGCTCTGGAGCCTAGTGGGGCAGAGATGGGAGGGAGTGGCTGGGACCAGGCCGGATTCCGGCATGTGCAGGGTTGTCATGCACACATAAACACAAGCTCTTGTTCTCTCCCAGGGCCATGGTGATCCACCCAAAGCAGGCCCTGAAGAGCATCCCGTGGCTCCTCCTGTCCAGCCTCCAGGCCAGCCAGGAGGGCAAATGCATGGCCTCCACTGTCCTGTTGGCAGAGGTGAGCCTGGAGGACCGGGGGGAGGGTTAACCATGCCCAGAAGCTGATGGAACAGGAGGCCAATAGGCTCACCTGGACTATTCTTCAGCGGGTGACAATGTCAGATCCTTCTTGTTCTCAGCATGCTGAGCTGAGCTGAAGTGTCTGTCTTCCCATCATCCAGATTGCTGGGACAATCACTTCTCACTGTTCAGTCTTTGTACCTCAGGTGTTTCCGGTTGTTCTTGTAGGCTGTCCATTGTCCACCTTTTCTTTCTTTCCCCCACTTTCCAGAAGGCTCTTTTGCTGTGACCTGGGTCAAACAGCCACTATGTAGAGGTATCGGATCTTGGTTGAGCAGTCCGCATTGTATAGCACTATCGTTCAGAGGTTTCTATTGCACACAGTTCCTGGGGTAATGTGTTTGTGTGTTCCTTCAATAAGCCACTAACATTGTCTGGCCTCATCCAACAGAGCACGTTTGAGATACAGAGACATGGTCAATATTTCTAGCCTCAGATACAAACATTACGTGCATATTGGTTGGATAAACACAGTCAATAGGTCTTAAGTTTTGCAATGATACCCCACATCAGCCATCTTGCATAAAGTATATATTAGCTATGTCATATCCATATCATAAGCATATTTTCACAAAGAATGTAGAGCAGGGGTGTCAAACTCAAATGACCATGAGGGCCACATGAGGACTAGTGCATTGGCCCAAGGGCCGCATCACTGACACCCCACCCTTGCTGCCCCTGGCCCCTCCCCCACTCCACCCCTTCCATAAGACCCCGCCCCACCTCTTCCCACCCCTTCCCCGAAGTCCCCACCCCAACCCTGCCCCCTCCTTGCCCCCAGGGGGAGCAGGAGGGGTATGGGGTGTGGTGGGGGCTCAGGGCAGGGAGTTGAGGTGCAGGAGGTGTGCAGGGTATGGCAGGGGCTCAGGGCAGGGAATTGGGGTATGGGGTGCAGCAGGGGGTCGGGTGCAGGGTGTGGCAGGGGGTTCCGGGCAGGGAGTTGGGGTGCAGGTGGGGTGTGGGGTGCATCAGGGGCTCAGGGCAGGGAGTTGGGGTGCAGGAGGGGTTCGAGATGTGGGCTCCAGCGCTGCTTACCTAGAGTGGTTCTGGGGTGGCAGTGGCACGCACCGGGGCCAGGGCAGGCTCACTGCCTGCCTGCCCTGGCCCCTGGCCCCCTGGCCCCACGCCACTCTGCTCCGCTCCAGGAAGCAGCCGGAACCACATCCCGGGGGGGGGGGGGGGGGGGGGGGAGGCGGCGGTGGCACACGGCTCCATGTGCTGCTCTTGCTGCTCCTCTAGGTACCTCGCCCGAAGCTCCCATTTGCCGCGGTTCCCTGTTCCCAGCCAATGGGAGCTGCAGGGGCGGTGCCTGGAAGCGAGAGTAACGCATGGAGCCCTCTTTCCCCCCTCCCTCCAGGGCCGCAGGAGCATGGTACCGGCCGCTTCAGGGAGCGGCGAGGGGCTCGTGGTGCCAGGGGGTAGGCAGAGGGGCGCGCGGGAGTTGGGGCATGTGGGAGCTTGGCGGGCCGCACGAAAGAACCCCCCGGGCCGCGTGTTTGAGACCCCACATGTATGTTTGCTGACCTGCAAATATTAAAGGAGCATGCACCTTTGGGTGAAAACGCTCATGACAACAGTGCCGAGCCATGCAAGCTCCATGATTCTGTGTGAGATGGCAGACAGTGAGAAGGGCCAGGCAGGTTAGTGGGTTTAGAAAAAAAGGTGTAAACATTATGTATACGTTTATGTATGGGATACATATAAAATTGGTGGATAGTTAACAATGCATTATAAGAAGTTTGATCCCATGGCCGCAACCACCCTTGTCTGACCTGTTTGGTACCCAGCATCTACTGCAAAACCAAAGCGTCCCAAAATACAGTGGGTGGACAGTGGGATATCTATTCATGGTGCACCTCACTCTGAATCTATACAAGTGCTTCTGGTGAGTACCCTGACTGCTGAGGCAAGGACTCCAGGAGGCATGCACACAGGTGCCATAGTAACCGTAGTGACTCTATGCTGACATAACTTGAGTTAACCCACACTTAAAGTGTAGATATGGCCTTAGGTATATGAAATGTTTGGGAGAGGAAACAGGAACAGTATGAGGGTAGACTAAGATTCATTCAGGTGTTTAGGCTCAAGGCATTGGAACTGGCCTTACTGCACCCTACAGGCTCAGGAACAAAGAGGCACAAAAAAAGATATAATTTCTTTATTAAAGTTTCTTAACTGGAGGGTGTATAACTCATGAATTTAGAATTCTGGGGGTCATAAAGGTATCTTGGGGTTGTAGATGTGTGTTCATCATTGAAAGGAAAAACTATGAATGGGTTGAACAAAGAATTAGATCAGTCCCTCAGGATAAGTAGATTGGCTATTAGCCAAGACAATTGTCACGGAGTCCCCGGGTGATGCTCTGGAACTGCTCCTTATGAAGCCAGTCAGGACTCTGGGGAAGTCTCCTTTCTGTGAGCAGACTGTCTTCAGGGCAAGAAGCTCACACAGCTTCCACCTTCCTTGGTCTGACCTTGGAGCATTCAGCATCCTCTGCCCCTCCGTGCGCTTCCCACAGCGAGTCTGCCCAGGTAGGGTCCTGGGGAAGCCAGAGGGTCCTGCACCCCAACTTCGCGGTCAGACGTGACTCTCAGCCAGCCAGTAAAACAGAGATTTATCAGATGACAGGAACACGGTCTAAAATAGAGCTTGTAGGTACAGAGAACAGGACCCCTCAGCCGGGTCCATTTTGGGGGGCAGTGAGCCAAACAACCACATCTGTACTTCTCTCCTCGTCCCCAGCCAGCCCAAACTGACCCACTCTCCAGCCCCTCCTCCTCTGGGCTTTGTCCCTTTCCCGGGCCAGGAGGTCACCTGATTCCTTTGTTCTCCAACCCCTTTAGCTATCACTTTGCAGGGGGGAAGGGCCCAGGCCATCAGTTGTCAGGAGACAGTGTCGGCCATTTATGTACACTGGCCCTTTGCTCTGCAACAATTACACCCCCTTATCCCACTACCTAGAGACAAAAGAAATGCATAGGGTGTTGTGGAAAACGAGTCACACCCTCTGTTTGGTTCAAACAGTCTGAGGCCTTTTACTGAGTACAAGCATGCAGGGAGAGAGAGTCAGAGATGGTCACTCGCAGGTGCCAGCCTGATTTCTCTCTGCCCTGCCCCTATAACACCAGTCTTATATAGGTCCATGTTCAAGCCGAACCGATTAGTAATTTTCCACCACTCAAGCATTATTAATAAAGCCTTATAAGGAAAATAGAAAAACAGCTTCATAATTAGCACAGTGCTGACGCACCTTGTCATTATCAAGATCTGCAGTTTGCTGTGGCAGCATTTTGACTAGGGACTTTTTGCAGGGTGGAGGGTGAATACCAGGGACAGCTAGGGACTTTTCGGAGGCCCTTTGGTTCTTATTTAGTTAGAAATTGGCCTAGTCCATTATTTGTGTCAAGTGCCACAGCCTAGTATACGTCAATGCTTTAGCTCAAGCCAAGGATACAGGCCTATAGGCCTCTTGCGTTACAGCCCTTGCATATAATGCATAGATGGAGCTGCAGAAATGGGAGGGGGTTAGGTCTACAGCAATTGCCCCCACAAGGGGAAATTGAGGCACCCCTACAGTATTCAGAGGAAACGTTAAGAAAATTCCCACTTTGTCACAATAATCCGGGATGCAGGCCCATGCTCTGCATGTCCCTAAACTGTTCTTTGACTGCCAGATGCTGGGAGTGGACAATGGGATGGTTCAATGAGTCATTCCCTGGTCTGATCATTCCCTTAGAAGCACCTGGCATTGGCCACGGTCACAAGACAGGATACTAGATTAGGCAGACTATTGGTCTGATTGCCAATATTTACACCATTGGTGGATTGACTCAAAAAAAAGTTTTGACAATAGGCCAGAAATTCAGTCAGAGAGTGGAAGTCAGATGATCCAACAGAATAAACGTCTGCTCTAAAAATGAGAAGAAAAAATTAGAATTAAAAATTCAGGGAATTCCAACTTGGGAAACTGCTTGGAGACTCTATGCATTCAGATACAGTGCTAAGGGATTCTTTGTTTCTGAGGGGATATATGTAAAATGTTTCACCGAATTAAGTCTCAGGGATTATCTACACTGGCAAGTTAAAGCGCTCTAACTTGCTGGCTCAGGGGTGTGAAAAATCACACCCGCCCCTGAGTGCAAGTTTGAACACTTTAAAGCGCTAGTGTGGAAAGGCTCGGATCCCAGTGCTCAGAGCTAATCTCCTCGTCGAGGTAGATTACCAGGAGCACTGGTACCCATGACAGCGCTTTGAAATTTGTAGTGTAGACAAAGCCTCAGTAGGTTAGATCAGACAAAGAGGAGATGCATTGACTAGGCATTGGGATGCCTGTGACTTTAAGAACCCAGCCCTGGGAAGCTGATGCTGAGAGATGCTGTCTGTGAGAGGGGAAATAAAAAAGCCCCTTTGGCCCCCACCATTTTGGCAAACACTGGTATCTCAGTCCCACTGGGGTAACTGTTACCCCCTGTGCCCCTGCCTGTGCCAGGTTTTGCCCTCTGTCACCTTCTGCCAGCGCCTCACTCCTGGGCTTAACTCCTGCTCCTCCCTCCCCACAGCCCTGATTTTGCTCTTTAGCCCCTCTCCTAATCCTGCCTCCAGCTGCTTGACCCCCCCCGCCCCCCGCAGACCAGTAAATTTCCACCCATTGCTCAGACCCTGGCCACCCCCCTCCTCCGATTCGCCCCCTTTGCCATTTTTTAACCCCTGTCAAAAGCAGTGTCAAAGTCAGATTCAGGACTCACATAATTTGTCAGACCACTCTGTTTATTAGCAAAGCGCCTTGCTAATGCACCCAGATGTGAGCCCCTCTCTGAGGCCCAAGATAACCTATTTATACAGCTAAGCGAAAGCCAATTTAACATAAGAGACAAAAGAAAGCAGAAACTGACAAATATACATACATATCTTATTTGCATACTAACGTTTACCAATCTCCTTGCTCAGTAGGAGCTCTAAGTTAATTAGTTTGAGGACCCATTGTCTCACACTCCTTAATGTTTCTCTTCCTGACAACTATATTTCAACAAACCCTTCAAGTAGCATTTCTTTAATGAATTATAATTTCAATATAATTCATTCTACTTTCACAATCCCTCCTTTTGGTCAAGCTACGCAATGACCAACAATGACTGGGTTCCACATATCAAGTGTTCTTTATCTCTTTGTTCATCAGTGATATTTAAAATCATCAAATTAGCACTCTGGTTTGGGGCAGCTATCTGTGTAGCATGCCTGACACAATTTTGGATACAACAGGAAAGTAACTGAAAACATACAAAAATTATTAGGATTCCAAACAGGAGAGTTAGGGCTCCCTGAAACAACCAGTTTCCTATGCCAGATAAATTGAAAAGGTTACTTAGCCACTTCCATAAAGAACTTGGCTCTTGGTGGGGAAGATATGCGATTTGTTCTAAGTGGCTAGCACGATCTGTTACCTCATTGGTGTTGTCTGGTATATACACAGAGCAGTCTTTTCCAGTGAGAGCACAAGTCCCTCCTTTTGCCGTCAGAACTATGTCCAATGCCTGACGGTTTTGGAGGGCCATCTGTCGCATTGCTCCTGTTTCTTTGGCCAGGGCTCTTAAACTTTCTCTGGTTTCATTTGCCATTATTTCAACTACTGCTTGTAACCTTAGGAGCCTTTTTGTATGGTGTATTACTCCCCCTAATGGTATTAAGGAACTGCCAATGGCCTCTTCCCAGGTTAAGGGGCTTATGCTATTTATGTGCCATTGGGCATCTGTTAAGTCCCTTCTTTTTCACCTGAAATTGCGGAGGCATTCTTGAGGGAAGGTTCCTAGCACTCGGAATTGTGGGAAGAGTCGGGCAGGATAACAGGTTCCTGACCAATTAGCTGTTAGTTTGGTATAAGCTCTGGTCCCACACACCCAGTGATGGCCTATTAAGGCCAGGAAGGGTCAGTTGCACCCATTTGTCATATAGGTGATTGCAAAGGAGGAGGAGTATCCCCCAAAGGGTACAGGGTAATTCTCCTTACGCGGAGTGGTGTTATTTGCATGACATTGAAAGATTGTATTGTTTTCACTAAGGTTACTGTAGGGGGAACATGAGATTGATTTCTCTGTTTGATCCCAGGTTGAGAAAAAAATTCATATCTACATACCCGGCCCACCACTTTTTAGTTTTGTTTGAATAATCTCATACACCATTGGCCACAATATGCTGAAGGCAACGGCTTTTCCCCAGATCCAGCCCTGTCCCATTACACACCCAACACCAATGACCTTTTCCCTCCACCACACTTATCCATTTAGATGCATTTGTTCCCACCGCTTCCCAACTGCCATTGCTGTTCCATATTTTGTTAAACGGACGAGGCCCTCCAGTGAGGTCTGGGGACTTGAGTGGGATAGCCAGGACAGGAACACCAGTTTGAGAGTGGGCTGGGATGTGGCTGCAGACCCAGCAATTAGAAATATTAAGGGTCTGAGCTATCCACACCTGCTGCTGGATAAAATAATTGTCATTGTGGTCTCCCCAGACCGTAAGATACCAGCAGCCGAGGAACAGTGTCTGCTTCTGGCAACCCTTACGAGAGCGTAGATTGTAAGGTATTGCAGACTGTTCCTCTACGTCTTCTTCTGGAGTCAAAATTGACTCTGCGTTGTCCTGAGGTGATGATTGGTTCTCTGGGGATGGTGCCTTCTTACACTGTGAAGCATGTATCCATGCTGCGATGCCAGATAGTTTAACGGCTGTCCGTGTAGTAAGCAGTACCTGATGAGGACCCTTCCACCGGGGCTCCACGGCGTGCTTTCAATGATGGCATCGTATGTAGACCCAATCACCTGGCTCGAGGTTGTGGCAAACATCGGAGGTGAGTTCCGTGGGCCAGGCGACTCGAACCTGTGAATGGAAGTGACTTACAGCTTGCATTAGTCTCTTGCAATACTGAAGGAGCGCACTGTGAGTAAAGTTCAAATCTGGAACGGGAGTAATGGTAGTCATAGCTCGCATAGGGTGTCCCATAACAATTTCAAAGGGACTTAATTTATGCCTTTGGGATGGAGTGGATCTCATGTCCATAAGGGCTAATGGTAAGGCTACTGGCCAGCTTAATCCTGTAGAGTCACAAATTTTAGCAAGCTTATTCTTAAGTACACCATTTCGTCTTTCAACTGCACCTGCACTCTGTGGGTGGTAGGGACAGTGCAACAGGTGTTTGATACGCAATATACGGTCCAGGTGTTGAACAAGTTGTCCAGTAAAATGTGTACCCCGATCACTGGACAGAACAGCAGGAATTCCCTTGGCAGGCATAATATGATTTAACAAACATTTGGCAACAGACAGTGAGTCAGCCTTGCGACAAGGAAAGGCTTCAATCCAACTGGAGAATAAACATACCATAACCAATATAAATTCATATTGTTGACACTTAGGCATTTGTGCAAGAACGGTGCTTGAGGCAGGCCCCGGAACCCCTGGGCCACTTTTACAGGTTTACCAATATTACGGCTTTGGAAATGGTACAGGCCGCACAGTGGTGGGCTGCAAAAGAGCTAAAATGGGGGGCCCACCATCCTGTCTTAGTTACAGCAGAGACCATCCCCTCCTTTCCGACATGCAAAACACCGTGTAGCAGGGCGGCCAGAGACGGGTAGAGTGAAAAGGGGGCTACAATGGCACCAGTAGGCGAGCACCAAAGAGAATCGGGATGTAGAGAGCAACCTTGGGCAACCCAGGATTCTTTCTCGGTTTCTGGGGCAGAGTCTTGGAGCAGGGTGAGGTCAGTGAGGGATCAGGAGGGTAAGAGGAGAGCGGAGAACAAGGGAATCAGACATTTCGACTAGGCGTGCTGCAGCAGCCACAGCACACAGGCCGGGGGGTAAGCCTTGGGAAACAGGGTCTAAAGTGGCAGAGAAATAAGCCACTGGGCGGTTCTTTTCTCCGTGCATCTGAGTGAGAACTCCAAGCGCACGTCCAGATTGTTCATGGCAGAAAAGGGTAAAAGGCTTAGAATAGTCAGGCAGCCCTAAGGCAGGGGCAGAAGCCAAACCCTGTTTGAGGGAAACAAAGGCAGAACTGGCCTCAGGGGGCCACAGCATGGGGTCAGGCACAGAGAATCGAGTGACTTCCTGGAGAAGTTTTGCAAGGGAGGCATATTGGGGGAATCCATTGTCTGCAAAATCCAGCTATGCCTAAAAACTTCTGGACCTGGCTTGGGGAGCGGGGTCGGGGAAAGCTAAGGATAGCTTGGATGAGGGTGAGAGAAAGTGCACGGGAACCCTGGGAGAGGAGAAAGCCGAGGTATGTGACAGAAGCTTGACAGAGTTGTAGTTTAGAGCGAGAAGCTTTGTGACCCTTATTTGCTAGGGCAGTAAGGAGCACTAAAGAGTCAGTTTCAGAGGCAGACAATGAAGGGGAACAGAAGAGTAGATCATCTACATAGTGGACTAGTGTGGACCTGGACAGGAAAACAAGGTCAGCAAGGTCTCGAAAAATATGACGGGCTTTCAGTATACCCCTGGGGCAGCGTGGTCCATGTGTACTGTTGCCCCTTGTAAGAAAAGGCAAACAGGAACTGGGAGTCAGGGCACAAAAGAAAAGAAAGCAGAGTACAAATCAACAACAGTAAAATGAGTTGCATCTGGTGGGATAGAAGCCAGAATCTTTGAGAGAGGCAAGTTTTGATTCTGTCCACCTATGATTTGCCTCTTCCCACCACTTCATGAAACAATCAACCTCTCCTTTTGCCAATTTAGTTTTAAGTTGGCCGAGTTTGTCTTTTAGGACGTCTACTCGGTCTTTGTCCCAAGATCCTAACAGTGGCCACTGAATTTTGGGATTCTCCTGAGTTAGCCTTTTGCATTCCCATACACATCTTCCCCCCCACCCCACCCCAAGGTCAGCCTTTTGAAGCCATCCCCCACCCATGTCATGAGGTTTTCTGTTCATTAAAACGCAACAATGCTAGCAACAAGACAAACACCACAGACAAACAACACAAAACAGATATTCTGAGGTATTCTGAGTTATTCTTCCGCTGGCGCCAGCTTGCTTGTAGAGTGTCTGAAAAACAAAAGAAACAATTTCCACCCCCCTGGTGGGGACAGATTATTGCTTAATAATAATACCACTTTCTTTTACAAATTTCCTTGCTAATTGCAGGAAAAACAGAAGAATTACCTCCAGGCTGTCCTTATTTTGTTCTATAGTCAGGCTCGTGAATTACCCCACTCACTGGTCATTTATGAAATTCATGAGGTGGTGTACCTCAGTTTCCCCTCTTGTGCAACAGACTATGTTTGCAATAGTTTCTCTGCTGTACCAAGCTATAAGTTTATTCTCAGGTAATAGCGGAGACACTTCAGATTTTAGCACTATTCACACACACAAAATTCTCTTTTGCCTAACATCCCTTGCGCTGTGATTACTCTTTTACACAACTGTACCCCGATTACACTTCCATCTTGTACAACTAGACACAACCAGGAGCAGCCAAGTTACTTTCCAGTAGAAACCCCTTACATCCTTTAGTGATTTTGATTACATTACCCAATAGTCAAATAATTTTGATCAGATTCTCTCTCTGCCTGCTGCCTGCAGCAGTCCCTTATAGACCATTTCTGTGGGAAAAGGGCCCATTTTCCCTCAGAATAGCTGTAAAGGCTTCTGGGGACAGAAGCGTAGTGCTGGTAGTAGTCACTCTACCTGACCCCCTTGGCCTAGACCATTTTTCCAGAAATGTACAGGAGTCCGGACTCTTCCTAAAATACATAAACTGAGCCGGCGTTCCTTTAGGGAACTGTCCCGACTTAGACGTCTGGTTACCCATACAGGAGGACTTTACACTCCAATCACACAAGAAGGAAAGTTGGGTTCATCAGAGCGATGCCCGGTGCAACACACAAAAGGAGCCCACAGGCTACTGCCTCAATCGCCCTTGCTTTCACACCAAGGGTTTTACCCAAGGTGCGGTGCGGCTGCGATTGTGCAGATTTCACTCATTCAGACCGTGGGGACAGGAACCCTTTGGTCAGCCGATTCCCAGACGGAGACGGCGCCCAGACTCAAACACACCACAGGGAGGACGGATAGACACAGAGACAAGACAGTCCCCAGTCCGGACAAAACACAGAAATAATTACCTGACCAGATTCCTGATGTCAGATCCTGGGATCCCTACCAGAACAGAGTGGGAACCAACAGGTTCGATGGCGTGGACTTCACTGTGGTCATGCACCCTTCCGTTCTGGTGGAGGACTGGTCGGGCCAAATGCCCAGGTGCCGGCTTGCCACGGCCATCCTAAGAAGAGTCAGGAGTCACACGGCCCCAGCGAAGACGGTTGCCATCTCGGTGGAACCTCCAAATTGTCAAAGTCAGATTCAGGATTCACATAATTTGTCAGACCACTCTGTTTATTAGCAAAGCGCCTTACTAATGCACCCAGATGTGAGCCCCTCTCTGAGGCCCAAGATAACCTATTTATACAGCTAAGCCAAAGCCAATTTAACATAAGAGACAAAAGAAAGCAGAAACTGACAAATCTACATACATATCTTATTTGCATACTAAAGTTTACCAATCTCCTAGCTCAGTAGGAGCTCTAAGTTAATTAGTTTGAGGACCCATTGTCTCACACTCCTTAATGTTTCTCTTCCTGACAACTATATTTCAACAAACCCTTCAAGCAGCATTTCTTTAATGAATTATAATTTCAATATAATTCATTCTACTTTCACAGCAGTCAGCAGAATCCTCGGGTATAAGGGCAGGGTGAAGGGCAGTGGCTTCAGCAGATGAACTGAGCATGTGCAGTACACGCTAAGTAGCACATTGCTACGCAAAGCAGTATCCTACATTACACTGACTCTGTGCCAGCCCCCCCAGGCGAGCGACATTTGCCCTGGGGAGACACCCAGGGTCCCCACACAGATACCGGCCTCCCCTCCCCAGGCTTAGCTTCTCTGGGTGCCAAGGGCAGCGCAACCCTGCCGGGCGAGCAGGAGATCCGTCTCCGTGGTTATTAGCCATGCCCCGGAGACCCCAGGCACGGGATGGCTGGGTTATTGCAGGGCCGATGCCAGTCCTTCCCCAAAGAGCTGACAGCACAAACACAGTTCAGGGGCTGCTTTGCAGAGCTGTATTACAGGACTGGATTTAGGGACAGGCAACACAGGGCTACCGCTTGGGGGGCGCCTGGCTTGGGGTACTGCATAGGTGCTGGAACTAGGGGGTGCTGGGGGTACTGCTGTGCACCCCGTGGTTTGAAGTGGTTCCCATCATATACAGGCTTTACAGTTGACTTAATGGCTCTCAGCACTTCCACTATACAAATTGTTCCAGCACCCCAGGGGTGCTGTAAGGTATTCAAAAGTTTAACAAATGGAGGGGGGAGGTGCTATTTGGTCTAGGGTCAGCCCTGGCTGTGTACAAGGACACAAGGTGCCAGCAGCTGACCATCGGGCCCTAGAACTGGTTGGGGTGGTTCATGAAGGGTGCTGCCCTTCGTTGACTGCATTCATAATTGGCTTTCATTCTCCCTGAGGATGGACATTGGCAATTGGCATGTGCCAGGTAAAAACAAGACTGGCTGCTTGAATTTGATGGTCAAAAGAAAACCAGAAAGTGGTCTGCCGTATTTGTGTCAGGCAACAAAACATCACCTGTAAAAGATGACTGAACTGTGAGGAGCCAGGAAGCTGATGAAGACTCCATAGCAATGTGTGGGGATCAGGAGAAAGGGCTTTAGAGAGTTCAATAGCGGGCATTTCTTCAGGGACAGAGAAATAGGTTCAGGGCATCCATGGCAGTGCACTCCTGTTTCAGGACATGGCTATCTGGACTCTGCAGAGAGGGACGTGCAATCCTGTACAGGCCTAGGATAAGAGATTCCAGATTTCAGATTCTGTGCATTTGTCTTCAGCAGGGATGACAAGTCAGTTGGGTCAGAAAGAACGGGAGAGTAAGAGCACACAAGCAGAATGACCCTGTAACCTGCTGGTTTGAGCACTCATGGGAAGTTGGGACATCCAGGATCCCTTCCCACTACTCTGCTTTTGCTTTAATTAGTTATCCACAGTGGAACAGCTTCACCAGGAAAGAGCCTCACATCAGAATATCTCATAGCCCTGTAGCTAGGGCACATACCCAAAAGGTGGCAGAGCCTGTTCAAATCCCTTCTCACCCTTAGGTGGAGGGGGGACTTGAACTGGGGAGTCTCCCACCTCCCAGGTGAGTGCCCCAACCACTGGGTTAAAAGTTTTGAGCAAGCCCCTCCTTCTCTTTCCTCACTGCCTCACCTCCCCCCCTCCACTTGTTCCGTGTGAACTCACCCGTGGGGCCTGATCCAGTAGGCTCCCCCTGAGCATGCCTATTGGATCAGGCCCCCCAGGCGGCTGAATGCCTATCTTCTCCCGGTTTGTGAATGACTCTGGGGCTTTGGTGCAAGATAGGTGCCTGGGTACCTGGAGTGAGGCAGCAGAGTGCGTGCCCACATGCAGAAACATAAGCACCTCGGGAATTTTTAATGCAAAAACATAGGCGCCAAGTCAGTTTTAGGCACCGATAGGGCTTGGCAGAAGTTTTGTGCATCACATTGGTCCCAAAAATGGGACTTGGGCACCTAACTCCTTTTATGCATTCAGGCCTTGGCCATTTATTTTGGTGTATAAGTGGGAACTGAGCTCTTTAAAAAACATTGCCGAATGTGAAGATAATGTCTGCTGAACAAAATTTCTATCACTGTGTGTCTGCCTGGTCTATTTATTGTATAGGCAAGCACAATCCCCAGAAAAATTCCTGCATGCCTACATTGATTAAGCAAAAGGAGCACGCAGGACTTTTCCTGCAAGGGGGTACACAAGTAGCTCTGCTCCTGTTACTGCTGTTGATGACACATCTGCCTCTTTTCTGACAGAGGCAAGAAAAACAGACACCCCAGATTTCCTAAAAGAATTACTTCCTGGGACAGGGTCCTTCTCATATGGGAGCAGCCAAAACCCTGAGTGGCTTGCCTAGGTATCCAACTTGTCCTCTGTGCCAAAGACACTCTTTCAGTGAGGTGGCACCAATCCTTATGATATGTACCACATACAATATCCATGGTGGTGAGACCCAAAGGACAAGCTGCAGAATCATGTGAATAAGTTACAGAATCTTGTGGTCAATGCAATTATCCCATCATTCCACATTTTATCATGCACTTTTGAACATCTCACCTGCATTCTGCCCACTAATCCATCTCCCCTAGGATTTACCCTACAGCATTTCTAAAATAGTTTTTCTGTGACATATGTGGTATATACAGAGCACATGAAATTGTGACATCAAAAGTGTATTCGCAAAAAGAAAAGGAGGACTTGTGGCACCTTAGAGACTAACAAATTTATTTGAGCATAAGCTTTCATGAGCTACAGCTCACTTCATCGGATGCATTCAGTGAGCTGTAGCTCACGAAAGCTTATGCTCAAATAAATTTGTTAGTCTCTAAGGTGCCACAAGTACTCTTTTTTTCTTTCTGCGAATACAGACTAACACGGCTGCTACTCTGAAACCTGTCAAAAGTGTATTGACGCTCATTTGGGATGACCTGCATAATTCACTCCCGGTCTGTGAGAAATGAATCCATAGGGAAGCAATTTATTTAATTAACATTTGCATATTCTCCAAGCCAAGCAATAGCATTCTTAGTGGCTAAGGAGGACTCTTGGAGCCCAATGCTGAATTTGGTTAGTGGGCACTCCTCGACAACGCGTATCATTGTTTGGTCTGCTCCATAGTTGCAACTGGGATTGTCTCGAATACCCCAACAGTGCTGGTTGGCTGCACAGAGGCCTTGCTCAGTCTGGAATCGGTTAAGAAGGGTCAACTGACAACGTGGCAGGTCGAAGCCGGGCAGGTGAGCAGCAGGTCTGTGATGAGTAACTAATTGGTGATTGATGTTAAACACCAGTCTTCCCACCACAGGGATGCCGCTGTCACATCTTGGCGTGGCAGCCTCAACTACAGTGGATGTTGTGACAAAAGCGTGTAGCTGGTGTGCTAAACAGGTCACTGAATAAGGGAAAACTTGGGTTGGCACGTACCTTCTCAAGCAGCTTTCCAGCTGCAATCTCCCTACTGATGTAAGGGAGAGCAATGTGGCTCGGAATTGGAAGCCATGGAAGATGAGTCAGCTGGAAAGTTCCTGTGATGGTGCACTTTGTTGAGTTGAGTTGCACATCAACAAGTTTGGTGTGGTCCGGCTGACTCCGTACTGGTGTATTACTCTGCTATTGAGTATGAGATGGCAAGGTCTGAGTTCCTTAGGTACATCTCCCCATAAAGAACCTGCCAATTTGCGGAGAAGGTTTTTGCATGTCTTGACCTTTGCTGCTATCTTTCTCAGATGTCTTTTGTATGTCAGTTTGGCCGAGGGTTATACTTAAGTAAACTGGGTATGCTTTGTGCCTCAGCCTCTGGCCATTCATGATGGTGTTTAATTCCCTCTTAGCGTTGGCCTGGTGGAGGTGGAATGTGCTAGAGACTGTCTTGTTAGTGGTAGGCTGAAGGCACCATGTCTTGGAGTAATCAGCCAGCTTGGCAGCATTATCACTCAGGCTCTTCTGTAGTTCAGAGAAAGTCAGAGCCTGTGGCCTGCAGCAGATGCCACCTGCATAGATGATCTTCCATGCCTGGCTGGATGGCCGGTCATTGATGTATAGCTGGAACAAGACGGGGGCTAGAACAGACCCCTGGGATAACCCATTCATTCTGTTTTTTCCAAGTACTTTTTTTCTCACCCCACATGCACCCTGGACCGTCTGTCTTGGAGTAGCAGTTCGATGGCATCCGTAACCCATGGGGGGAGGACTCTTGAGATTTGTGGAAGTATAACATTGTATAAGTATAACGTTGTATAAGGGGACATGCTGGATACATTGTATATGAGAGGGCATGCCAAAACATGTTACAAAGTATCTGAGGGAGCACACGTAGGGACAGTTAGCTTTTGAATGGAGAAGCAATTAAGATAGAGCCAGCATGTCTAAGAAGCAGGCATCAGAATGGAAGGTGTGAAGGGCAATTAGTTAAGTTAACTGGAAGCTGTTAAAGGAGATTGTTAAGGGTGGCAGGTAATTGAAGATATGTGACTGGTCTCAGGGATCTCGAAGGGTGGTGACTAAAATCTTTTTCTTCTTTTGTCTGTAACTTCTCTGTAACTTGTTCTCCAAAAAACTGTATAAATTAAAAGACACAAGCCCCACTCGGGGGGTTCACTTCTAAATGTATTAGCAGAGCAGCTTTGCTAATAAAACAGAGTGGTCTGATAAATTGTGAGTCTGAGTCAAACTTTGACAGATTTTAACAAGTAGACACATGTGCCATACCATGTCATATGCTGCAGAGAAAGAAGAAAATAGTGCCTTTTTTCAGGTTTCTTTGGAAACTGTTTTCAAAGGTTAGCACAAGTACTTGGTCACATGTGCTTCAACCTTGTCAAAAGCCTGCTTGCTCCACATTCAACATGTTCTCCACCTCTGGTGGTGTTTGCTGTAAAATTAGGTGCTCTAGAACCTTGAGACACACAGAAAGCAGCAATATTGGGCAGTAACTTGATACCAGCTTTTGGCAGGCTGGTGACTTTTGACATATGCCAGATTTTTGGCAGTCTTCCTTCATTGGTGACCTTGTGAAGAACTGAGCCAGCCAAGAGCAGGCGCATGGGCCAAGATGTTTCAGGAACTCTGGAAGGATGTTGTCATAGCCAGCCGCAGTGCCAGATTTGATGTTATGTAGCACCCTGTCCAGCTCAGGAACTGTGAAAGGTTCAGGGCAAGCTCTGGATTTGTGCTGCCTGCAGAAGACCCTTCACTTGCTCTGGACTCGACTCTTCACTTCTTTTCCCAGGGTTGTCTTTCCCATAAAAGGGAGGTGGCTACTTGGTTAGCACTCACAGATGACCAGCTTGGTGTCAGTGGTTGCTGGGCTACTTCAAGGCGACAGAGAAAACTCCAGCATTTTTGGCTGGAAAAAGTAAAGTCCAGGTTCTTGGTCTTTTTCTCCCATCTGGCTTAATGAGCACAGCTAAGTGATTGGCTGCGTCCAGGTCACTAGTTGACTCATACTGCTTCAGTAGAGCAGCACACTCTTCTTCAAGGCAGGGGATGTAAACAGGGTGATATCCATGTGGAATGGCTCTGGCAGCTGCTTTGTAGATGGCTCTACAGAAACGCCTGTAAGCCTGCTCTATCGGGATATGGTGGGGCAGTATTGTTACAACACTCCATTCTAGAGTCTTGCTGGATTTCTCCCAGTTGGCTTTGTGCAGGTTCCACCGCTGCTGCTTTGTGCTCATGACAATCGGTAGCTAAAGACCAGTATGGATCAGTGGCTGGCTATGTGGAAAGTTGTGCAAGACTTGACATGATGCTGAATGTGGGTTTCCGTGTACTGAGCTGACCCAACATATGTCAAGTGAGTAGTTGCAGTTCTATCTAGAAGAATGGATTTGTCAGGAATAAATCATGCCAAACTAATCTGATTTCCTTATTTGACAGGTTTACTGGCCTAGTAGATAGTGGGGAAGCTATAGACATGATATATCTTAATTTTAGTAAGGCTTTTAATTCAGTTTCATGTGGCATTTCCATAAGCAAAGGAGGGAAATGTGGTCTAGATGAAATTTCTACAAAATGAGTGCACAACTGGTTGGAAGACAGTACTCAAAGAGTAGTTATCATTGGTTTGCTATCACACTGGGAGGCCATATCAAGTGGGGTCCCACAAGGGTCTGTCCTGGGTTTGGTACTATTCCATATTTTCATTAATGGCTTGGATGATGGAGTAGAGAGTCTGCTTATAAAAGTTGCAGGTGACACCAAGCTGGGAGGAGTTGCAAGCATTTTGGAGGACTGGATTAGAATCCAAATGACCTTGATAAATGGAGAATTAGTCTGAAATCAATAAGATGAAATTAAATAAAGACAAGGGCAAAGTAATACATTTAGGAAGGAAAAATCAAATGCACAAATACAAAATGGGGAATAACTGGCTAAGCAGCAGTAATGCAGAAAAGGATCTGGGGGTTATAGTAAATCACAAATTGAATAGTAGCTAACAATGTTGTGAAAAAGGAAAATGTCATTCTGGGGTGTATTAACAGAATGTAAGACTCGGCAGGTATGTAAGTATGAATGTTGTATGTAAGACATGGCAGGTAATTGTCCTGTTCTCCTCAGCACTGGTGAGGCCTCAGCTAGAGTACTGTGTCCTGTTCTAGGTGCCACACTTTAAGAAAGATGTGAACAAATTGAAGACTGTTAACATGCCCCCCGCAGCCTTCTCTAGACTAATCATGGCCAGTTCTTTCAAGCTTTCCTCATAGGTCAGCTTTTCTAAACCTCTTATCATGTTTGTTGCCATCCTCTGAACTCTTTCCAAATATGTAAAAGGTTGTTATAAAGAGGACTGTGATCGGTGTTCACAAGTAATTGGTTTAATCTGCAGCAAGGGATATTTAGGTTAGATATTCGGAAAAGCTTTCTAACCATAAGGGTAGTTAAGCACTGGAACAGGTTACCAAGGGAGTTGTGGAATCCCTGTCACTGGAGGTTTTGAAGAACAGGTTAGACAAACACCTTTCAGGGCTGGCTTTGTTTACTTGGTTCTGCCTCAGAGCGGGGGATGAACTAGATGACCTCTTGAGATCCTTTTCAGCCCTTCATTTCTATGATTCAAATGTGATACTTTTCAGTTTAAAAAGTCCAGATGTTAAAGCCTAGTAACTCAAGATTGCCATCAGTTTGTAAATCTCAAGCTTCATAATTATTGATCTTGACAATATGTTCTGCTATTATAATGTCTCAGTTCAGCAAATGACCATTGCATGTTGGAGTCTGCTTACTTTCCCATTGGGAATCCCTGAAGCTTCACTACTTGTTTCCATGCACACTGTTTTGTATTGTCCATTCCCCAGACACCCAACCAATACCTTTATCTGTTTACATCAGCCTATCTGGAAAACCGCCTGAAAGCACTAGTTCAACAAAGCACTTAAAAGCATATGCATGATTTTAAGCACCTCAGTTATACATCCCTCTTAAGCAAAGCGGTTAAGCATAGATTTAAGGTTAAGCATAATCTGATTTGATGCTTTACATTTACATTGTCCTCATTCACCTGTGGCTCTCAAAGTGCTTTATGATTGTGGGTATGCAGGAAACGCTTCTGGTTTTAAAATCTCAATATTTTTACACATATTTTTTGTGCAGAGGTACGGAGAAAATTGTGGGGAGGATCCAGATGCAACACATATCCCCAGGCTGCCTATGCTGTGGTCAGGTGTCAGGCACCAGGGTCAAGCTCTGAAAGTTTATTAATAAGAACTTAGTAGACATTTGGATTGGCTCTGGAGAGGGAGCCAGTCGTGGCTTGTAAAGGAACTGCTCAGCATCAGAATTGAATTGCACAAGCTTATGCTGCTCCTGTCTCAGAGCTGTGCAGTCTGGCTCACCAGAATTGAAACAGAATGGCCAGAAAGACACTCCTCCCACAGTAGCTTGTAGCTTAGAGGGAAGTGCAGTGGCATAGATGCTGGAACAGGGGTGGGCAAACTTTTTGGCCCAAGGGCCACATCTGGGAATAGAAATTGCATGGCGGGCCATTAATATTCACAAAATTGGGGTTGAGGTGAGGACTCTGGTTGGGGGTGCAGGATCCAGGGTGTGGCCAGAAATTAGGAGTTCAGGGTGTGGGAGGGGGCTGGGGATGAGGAGTTTGGGATGCAGGAGGGTGCGCCAGGCTGGGATTGAGGGGTTTGAAGGGCGGGAGGGAGATCAGGGCTGGGGTAGGGGGTTGGGGCATGGGGGGAGGCTCAGGGGTGCAGGCTCTGGGTGGCACTTATCTAAAGCAGCTCCCAGAAGCAGCGGCATGTCCCTTCTCTGGCTCTTAAGCAGAGGCACGGCCAGGTGGCTCTGCGCGCTGTCCCGTCCGCAGGCACCGCCCCTGCAGCTCCCATTGGCCATAGTTCCCAGCCAATGAGAGCTGCAAGGGCGGTGCTTGGGGCAGGGGCAGCATGCAGAGTGGAGCCCCCTGGCTGCCCCTACGCGTAGGAGCTGGAGGGGGGCCATGCTGCTGCTTCCGGGAGCCACGTGGAGTGGCCCCTGACCCTGCTCCCCGGCTGGAGCGCCGGAGCGAGGCAAGCCCCAGACCCCGCTCCCCAGTGGGCACTTGAGGGCCAGATTAAAATGGCTGGCAGGCCTGATCCGACCCACGGGCCATAGTTTGTCCACCCCTGTGCTGGAATTAGGGGTTCTGGGGGTGCTGCCACACTCCCTGGCTTGAAATGGTTCCCATCATATCCAGGGTTTACAGTTTGGTTCAATAACTCTCAGCACCCCTGCTATAAAAATTGTTCCAGCACCCCTGTGCACTGGGTTAGGCAGCCCAGGAGTTCATGCTGCTTTTACCTGCCCTACAAATTTCCAGGCAATTTTGTATTTTGTAAAGGTCTCATATCTCTGTTCCTCAAGACAGATATCTCACTCTTCCTGTTTCATATATGAGGAAAGTGAGTCACTTCAACTAAAGGTGGGAACAGAACCCAGGACACTAATGTGGTAAAAGGCACGTCTCATTCACGAAGCCATATTGCTTCTGGACACGTAGGTACGAGTTCTGTCTTTGGTTGTCTGCATGCTGAGAGACCCAGCTGAATTTCCCTGGGCAATAGTTACCCCTGTTTAGTGTACTGACTGCATGCTGTGAAGGTAACAGCGGCTGTAGGAAGAAGAAAAGATGACCCTGTACTTAGGGTCACATCCTAAGATCCAGAAGAAATGGGGTTCGGCCTGTGCTGTACTCCACCCTGTTACCCAGGGTTCTTTCAACCCAAAGCTCTTGTGAACTTTTACTCTGTGTGAGGTGGTGTCAGGAAATAAATCAGGGGTGACACGGCCGTCTGACCGATAGATGGCTGGCACAAACAGGACAACACAAGACTTTCACTTAAAGCTAAACTTTACTTAGTCTCAAGCACTTACACACGTCCACAACAGGTTAGTAAAACACCCCCAACCCTTGATAATTACCTAAGCTGAGTGTGGCTCTTGAGTGGCACGGTGGCAGCCTTCCGGTGGCCAAATCTTCCATCTGAGGGAGAGTCCAGTCCACCTACCTCAAACTTTTTCCCCTTCTTTATACATTAGTAATACAATGACATGTCCCTTAAAGAAAACTTGTTAAGCAAGCAGTTTCAGTGGTCAAGCAAGAGGTTTCCTTCTGATTATTGATTAACCAGGTTTGGGTTTTCCCCAGAGTTTGCAGCCTTGAGGCCCTAACAGACATTCCTGAAGGCACATCCTGCCCTTCTAAAATGCACCTATCAGCAACTTCAACACAATTCTTATCAGGAAGGACAGGGGTCAAGCTGCCCTTTCTGTGGCACCCAAAATCCTCTCCCTTCCTGCCTTGGTTAAGCTGAGGCTGCTGCATGGCCAATTTACGGCCTGCTGACTTGGCTGCTTTTAGCAATAAGTAATAGTGGTTTCAGGCACTTTACTGGTTTGCCAAAATCTCCCCGTACAACCCTGCAATGTGATGGCAGCAAGAGGCCCTGTAGTGGAGGTGAGGGTGAAGGGCCAGTGAGAAGCAACTCTGAAGAAAATCATAGATTTTTCAGTTTCCTATTGCAGGCAGTATAGCCCAGATGGGCATGTTCCTAGTATCAGACTATTTGCCATATATATTAACAGGCAGAAAATCCTCTGTCAACTGGGTTGCATATTTTTGTGCCCTGGCTGAAAGAATCTAGCATAATCTTCCGGCCTAGTTGATTACTTGAGCCAAAACCCAACCCGAGCATCTCATTCACCCAACTCCTTCCCTGCACTCCCTCTGGAGTTTTCTAATGTACATTGCACTTACTCCTGTTCTACTAATTCTCCAGTGAACAGCAATCTGGAGGTCAGGAATAATATTCCAAACTCTCTTGTCTTGAGTGAGGAAAGTATCTTTCTGAAAACCCAGGTCCTGACCCCGATCTCACATCATTTTTACACTGGTAGGTTTCCATTTTTTCTGTGGAGTTGCTCTTGATTTATATTGATAGGCTGACTTTCAACAGCTCCACAGCCGCTGGTGGTATTTTTGATCTCCATTCCCTGGACATGTGGTCTGTTCCCTGCCTCCTCACCCTGCCCATAGATGCATGGGGTCTCCAAGAGCAAGAAACACAGAGTCCCCTCATGTGCAATGTGCCCAGAACAAGGGGCACACTAGCTCCATGTCAGAGAAGGCAGCTTGTTTTATTTGCTTTTAAACACTACTGAATTTAAAACATGGAAGAGGAAAATTGGTTCATTTTTAATGGAGAGTGGAAAGCCCTGTTTCATGTTCATCACGGCAAGAGCTCAGCCTGCCTTACGGTTCCTAGGGGGTGCCTCTTGGCACACAAAGGGATGGCTCCTCTCCAGCACCTTACTTCCTGCTTCTTTCTCACCATCCTCACCTGCACTCGGTTGCCTGTGCCAAGGGACGTGGGGTGACCAAAGGTAAGTACTGGCTCTAACCCAGACAGGTGCCTCTTTCTTATTTATCTAAAGATGTTGAAATAGCATCTGATGTCCAGAGTCGAAATGTCTACCAGGTTCAAGATGGGAACTGGCTTGTTCCCTGCCCTCCTCCTTGGCTTGGTCTCAGCCTTTTGCAGGAAATCATAGGAGGAGTCTGATGGTCCAGATTGCTTACTGTGGGCTTGTGACTCATTTTATTATTAACAGTGGACTAATTTGTTCCAAAAATCAGGGGATGGAGGCCGAAGAAGCTGGCTCCACAGATGAGCTCCATTCCCCTTCTCCCAAATGCCCCCAGTAGCACCATGTGCTACATTTATACCATAAAAACGTAAAGATTTGTCTCCCCTTGAATTTCAAGGCCCATTGTGATCATCTAGTCTGACCTCCTGCATAACACAGGCCAGCAAATTTGCCCAAAATAATTCCTAGAGAATATCTCATGCTTAAACATGTGCTAGTTAACATGGGAACTAACACAATTGGAATTCTGGTGTAGGCACTTCACAAACGTTTGTTCCTAGCCATTGACTCTCACAGAAAATGAAACTAGCTTGTCCCTTCTACTCCTAGAGCTGCTGTGCATTATGTGGTAGTGTACACATTATTCTAGAAGCACAGGGAAGAGAAGCCTGAGATGCAGCTGTCAATGCCAGTCCTGCCTGCCAAGAGATCCTGGAAGCCTGCCCAGTATAACCTCTTCCCTTGAGACCTTCTAGCAGGCGCGGAGTCCTTGCTAGCTGGGGCAGTAATCCAGGGACAAACACTCTCTCTTTCTCAGGTTTCAGGATGGTCTTCCTTGTGGTGTCTGTCTTGCTGCTCCTGAGCTTTCACTCAGGTGAGTGGATGAGGGTAGAGACGAGGGTGTTTTGTGTTTTCTAAGTTCAGATAAAATGCTCATGAGGCATTTAGGCATTTGTCTGAATGTCTAACCCTTGAAATATATGGAGACATTGCTATTTCAATGTGCAGCTGAATGATCACATCCAAATTAGGAGGGAAAATGAAATTATCTTCATAGACGCTTAGAATCACAGATGTTAGTGAGGTAAAAGACCTACTAGGTCATATCTAGTCCATCTCCATCTGGGCACCAGAGCAAGATTATGCCCTATCGAATATTTTTTCAGTTCTTTGTCCAGTCTGGTTTTCAGTGTAACAAGCAAAGGGGCTTCCACCCCTCTTCCAGGGAGACTATTCTACAGCCTCAGAAATCTCACTGTCAGAAAGCATTTCCTGAGATTCAGCCTAAATTTTTCTGTGTTTAATTTCACCCAATTTCTCCTAGTTACACCTTTGTATATCACCAGAGATGATCTCACTTCCTTTTAGTGTTTGCACGTATCATGGTGGGTTGTTTACTGGCAAATGGACAGTTTTATGAATATATTGGAATATGGGTAGTTCTAAATTATTGTTAGTTTTAAAAATGTGGTAAAGTACATGGAATTAAGAAATGCACGATAAATATCAAAATAAATAAAATGCTTTCGGCAGACTGTTACCATGAGTCACCTTACGAAATGCTTAGCCCAGGAAAAGAATTTGTTAAACTGGAGTTAAGATTATAAAGTTGCACTGATAAATTAAACAAACAAACAAACTTAGAACATTATAGTTTTCTAACAACCCAGTGGTGGAAGGCCAGTCAATTCTAAAATACAAGCATGGTCAAAAAAATCTAAGTGTGTGAAATGATGGGAATTATGGCCAAAGTATCAAAAAAACTTTACCTCTACCCCCACCCATTCCAATTGGTACGCATCTGGAGTTGGCCTGTCTCCTGTGGTACTTGTGAGCCTCCATCTAGTGTTTGGAGAGCTGGCAGAGTCAAGTTTGGTATCTGGTTGTGGGTGGCTTTGAGATTTCTATAAACACAGTAGATAAAGCAGGCTGTTTTATGGGTGGGGTGACCAGGTATGTCTGGAAACTAAACTGTCCCTGTTTTCAGGGCGTGTCTCTGACACTGCATCCTTGCCCTGCCGTGCAGCCCCCTTGAGCTAGTTAATGAGATGTGTAAATCTACCCCAGGGAATACTGCTGGTACAGGTGCCCCCTATACCCTGGTGCAGAGCTGGTTTCATCAGCTCTGTGTATATATGCTGTGTCCTCAATGAGATCTACATCTGCCACGTTAAAGAGGAGGATGAGCTTAATCAGCCAGTTAGATCCAGCCACAAGATCCCCCGTGAGTGCTTTCTCTGGGGAATGACAGTGAAGATGGGATGCACCCAATGATCTCACTGTAAGAAACAGTGTGCGCCAATGGATAAGGCACTGCACGGGGACACAGGAGACCTGGATTCTAGTCCTTGCTGTGCCACTGAGCTGCTGTGGGACTTCGGGGAAGGTACTCTTCTGTCTGAGCCTCTGTTCCCCATCTGAAAAATGGGATAATGATACTGACCCACCTTTATGAAGCACTTTGAGATCTGTGGATAAAGAGTGCTATATAAAGAGCTAAGTCCCAAATCCACAAACATATTTAGGTTCCTAACTTCTGTTGAAATCAGTGGAAGAAAGCCTATATACATTTGTGGATTTGGGCCTAAGTCTTAATTACTAGCTGAGTGGACGACTCCACCATACACCTATGAGATATTATCCTCCATCCCCATAACATGGGATATGTGAAGAGACCTTCCCTGAGCCTGTCCTGCTTTTCTAATGGTTGAGCTGAGGGTTTTGCGTATCCCAGAAGGGCAGGGGGACCAGGAGGTTCAGGTGTGGAGCAGCAGCAGTCTCAGCCCCCACCTTAATGAAGTTTTCTGTATGCAAATTGACCAATAAGACATGGCCCTGAGGCTCCTGTGTCGTTGCTGATATAGCCCTTGTTTGGGTACCCCTGCCTTCAAGCAGCAAAATCTACCGTACTTGGTATACATCAGAGCCTCAGGCTCGGTATTGAGAGCGGAAATGCTAGAAAGTTGTGTGCACAAAAGCAGCAGAGTCTACAACTTGCAGGTGCTTCCCCAAGCTGTGCAGAGCAAAAGCCAAAACCCTTCTATCAAGGCCCCTGTCACACAACAGAAATGTGGGACCTTTAGGACATTTACTAGGGGACAGGAACTCTTTCCTGGCTACCCACCTGCGCGTCCTAGCACTGCAGCAGCTTGGCACAGCTCACAGGCTACATGCCAACACTCAACCACCTTTCTCCTCTTTTCCTTTTTCAGAGAGGAAATAATCACATGTACGACCACTACTAGAAACCTGTCTGGAGAGAACTGTCATCTGCAAATAGGAGTCACTGTGGCTTTACATTACACCTGTCTGTCTAAGGAGCAGGGAAATGAGACAGTCAGGCTTAGCCAGGAAGTAGGATAGTAAGGGAATCCTTAAACAGTGGTTTCTTGGGCATCAGATGGGATGAAGTTTGCAGGTCTCAAACCTTATCTTTCAGCTTCTCTCTTGGTCCCACTGCACACAGACTGAATCAGTCTTCATCCTGTTTCTCTGAGTGAAATACACTAAAGAGCCTCAGAAAAACCCCAAAATCAAATAGTTACAAATCAATGTGTCTAAAAAGTGTCCATTTGGCACAATTTACACACAGCTAGAAAATATTTGTTTATCAGCATGTCTGTCTGTGTATACACACCCACGTTTGTAGCTCTGTCTGTGTCAGGTTCAAAGTTAGCATCTTGGTCACTAAACAGAAGGCTTAAAAATGAATTAGTTGCCTTGAAACAGTACACACACGGTCTACAGAACGACACGTCCAGCTTTTGCATTGGTGTGTGTAATTCCTCATTTGTAGACATGCACAATGTTGGCAGTAGTGACTGTTAAAACTTTCAGAGGCACAAAACAAGCAGCAGTGGATGAACACACCTTTGTTCACCTCTAATGTACACAAGTCAATTTTTCAAACATAGCTACTGTAATAGTGTCTAAATCCTGTCTCTGGGTACTCAAAGTCGCATATAAATGGCAGTTAGGTACCTAACTGCTGATTGCAACATCCAAAGAGAGGATCTGGGCACTCAAGGTGCATGTTCAAAACTGTATGGCTGAGAGTTCAACCATTACAAATAAGGCTGTTTGGCTGTGTTTCATTATCTACAACATGCCTTTTGCCGACCTGTCTGAGGCTGGGATGTTCAAAGGAGCAAGGCATCCAGCTCCCACTGAATGGCAATGGGATTTAAGCACCTAACTACCTGAGGGCAGGTCTATACTTACAGCGTGGCATCAGCACACTGCACCGCTGCGACTGCGCCACTGTAGTACTCGAATGAAGACACTCTAAGCCGCCGGGAGAGAGCTCTCCCATGGGCATAGTTAATGCACCCCCAGAAGAGGCAGTAGCTGTGTCAACAGGAAAAGCTCTCCCGCCAACATAGCGCTGTCTACACTGGTGCTTACGTTGGTATAACTACGTCGCTCAAGGGTGTGGATTTTTCACAGCTCTGAACGACTGTAGTTATACCCAAGTAATTCTGTAGCGTAGCCCCGCCTTAGACGCCACTGAAAATCCCAGTCTAAGGTCTGGGCCACACTACAGGCCGATACTGGTGTAACTCCTATTGCTCAGGGGTGTGAAAAAAACCCACACCTCTGAGGGACGTACTTATACCGACCTAACCCCCCCCGTAGACAGCGCTATGTTGGCAGGAGAGCTTTTCCCGCTGACATGGCTACAGCCTCTCAGAGAGGTGGATTAATGGGAGAGCGCTCTCCTGTCGGCTTACAGCATCTCCATTAAAGCATTACAGCGGTGCAGCTGTGCCAACGCAGGGTTTTAAGGGTATTTTGTCTAATTTAAAGTATTCAGTAGTGCTGATTCTGGGGATAAGCTATTGTCATTTGTATTTATAAAATGCAGTTTATTAAAAATCTCCCCATCCCTCTATTTATTCCTACATTGTGGAACTTGCGAGATCTCTCCCTTCTTATAACAGGTTAACAGCATTAGGGAAAAACTCCTCAGATTAGATCTTGCTTTGTGTCCGTCCCCCACATCTCTGCCTGCCCATCTGTGTCTCTGCACATGCAAACCCTACACTGTGTTCTTCAGACTACAGTAGGAGAAGACCTGGTTCCTTTACTTTTATAGCTGGGAAGGTTCCTGGCCTCTTGACAAAAGCCTCTGTCACTCCTGGGACTTGTGAGAAGGGGATATCACCCTTTTGGAAAGTACTGCAGTGAAGCCCCTAATACATAATGCGTACTTGGGCAACATGAATGACAGCAACTCATTGTCTTGGCAGAAAGCCCCTGTTTACACCACTAAAGAATTCATAGGTAAGTTTCCTTGACGTTTTTCAACTGAAAAATACCAAGGTTTTAAAACAAAATGAAAACAACTGTTTCAAAATGTCAAACCATAATGAAAACTTTAGTTTCTTTTTGACTTAACAGTATTTGGGTTTTTAGAAACTGAAGAGTTCTGGCTTTCCCAGTTTCAGGATTGCTGGTCTGCTTCCCTCTCCTACTTTCACTTCTTTTTCCCCCACCGGAAAAGTACGGGGAAGAGAACATAAAATAGTTTGAAAGTGAGTTGGGTGGGGGGAGAAAGCACTTTACACTTTTAAACAAAAACAAAAAGGGGAGAGATAGGAAAACCCCTGAAAAATCCAGAAGTCAAAAATGAAACATGAACATTTTCCTTCCAAATAGACGTAGTTTAGAATTTTTCTGGTCAGAAAATTGAAAAAACAAAAAAACCCCAACATTTTTTTCCATGAAATATTTTGCCATGTTTTCCAATTAGATAATTTTTCAGTTGAAGAATGTTGACCAGCTCTACTTAACACATTCCTAACAGATCTAGGCAAAGGAGCTCTCCTCGGTCAGTCTCCGATTGTGTGTTCACTGTGGCTTGCGGCTCTGTCATTCCGCAGAACATTGCGTTTAAGACAAAAGGAGGAAGTTGAAAGGCCTGGGGAAAAATGAAACATTTCCATCGTTTTTCTTATATGAAAACAGAAACACATTGTCAAAAGGTGGCCTTGTACTGACCCCTCCGGAGACGGACGAGATGGGAGTAAGTCTGATTCTATTCAACACAGTAAAATCCGTATCAGCTCCGTCCAGAGACTCCTTTCACCAGTATACCATATTACAAACGTAAGATGTGTGCACTAGTGGTGACAGCTACAGTCTATTGCATGGTCCAAAATTGAGAGCTCAGTAGAGAAAATGATTAAGATGTCAGCACTGGCTACTCTGCCTTCTCCCACACTCCTGAGGGCATTCTGCACCAAAAAATTAAAAACTATACACAGTACTTTGAAATTCTGCCAGTTTTATATGTCAATAAATAAATGCAGATGGTCCAGCATGGCAGTGGGGAGCACTGGCTGCATGAAGGTGGGAGATCACCTGGAGGCCTCCCCACCCCCTACCCAGAGGGCACAGACTCAGTGGTGAGGCTGCACCCGATCCTGACACAGCACAAGGCCTGGGCCTGCCCCTGCCCCAGAAACACCCTGGGGTCCTGCCCCTCTGCGCCAGGTGTGGGGCAGGCAGGCTCAACCAGGCACGATCCAAATGTGGAAGGATCCAGGTGTGGGGTGAAAGGATTCTGTGTGGTACAATCTGGGTGCAGGCAGCTCATTGGGCGGGTCTAGTTGTGGGGGGATCTGGACGCTCAGAGGCTTGTTGGGAGGGTTTTAGGTGCAGGGGCAATGGGACTCTGCAGGGGCTTCCAGGTGAAGGTGCTTGGGGCTCAGCGGAGGGGGTCTGGCTGCTGGGGGAGTGGGGCAGGAATCTGGGTGCAGCTAATTGGGGGTCAGCAGATGGGGGCTCAGGGTGGTACAGCTTGTCAGGGTGGGGGTTTAAGTGCAGGGAGCTCAGTGTGGGGTAGTCTGGGTGCAGGGGTGGGGGGCTGGAGGCAGGTGTCTGGGTGCAGGGGGCTCCAGATGCAGGACTTGAGGTTCCATGAGGTAGGGTTTGGGTATGGAGGGTTAGGGGGTAAATGGTGTGAGGCTTGGTGGGGGTGTCTGGGGGGGGGTCTGGATGCACAGGGGTTGAGTGAATGGGGGAGCAAGCTCCCCCTACAGTGACCCCTCCCCCAAAGCTGAGGAGCAATGGAGGCAGGAAGCAGGGGAGGATGCTGAGCTTCCTGCAGCTGCGGGAGATTATGGGGGGTGGATCTGACATCCCCAGCCACTCCTTGCAGAGGAAGAGGAAGTCCCATCCTCTTCTGCCTCCAGCCCAGCTGGTACTAGCAGCTAATCTCAGCTCAGGGTAGGAGCCACTGGCTGGGGTGTTCCCAGCCCCGCAGTGATTTGCCTCTCTGCTGGCTGCCTGAAATGATGTACCTGCGCAGCTAGGGAGTGGTGCATGACTGCTCTTGCAGCTTCCCTGTCAGAAAGTCATTTTTCTGCAGGGAAGCAAAGAAATCTGCAGGGGATATGAATTCTGCGAACATGCAGTGGCACACAATTCCCCCAGGAGTATCCCCATCCATTGGCATATGAGGGCACTGCACAGTGACAGCCTTACACTGTTATGAGGGGTTCCAGCAGTTGAGCAAACAATTCTCCTAAATCACAGTTGCAGCCAGTTTTCAGACCAGATGAGCGGTGTTGAATACCTCAGGCTGTGCTGTGGTGTCAGACAGAAAAAAAAAAAAGAGACATCCCAAGGCAGTTGCAAGGGACACGACCAACTCTGAGACAAACACAGGGACATTTAGTCAAATGCTGACTTTTGAGAGCACATGTGGCCCTCCTGAGATCACTGGAAGTTTTGCCACTGATTTCAGTGGGAACAGGATTTCACCCCAGAAATCTTGCTGTTTGGACTTTAAGATCCAAGAGCTTTTTTAGACCTACTGTGAGCAGGGTTAGATGACCTGGGTAGGTAAGAAACTAGGCCAACAGATTAGCAAGAGGATCATTCACCCCACCCTAATAGATACGCTGGAACATTTGTAATGAGTGAATTGGTTTGGAACAATTCAGCAATAATAGAGCTATCATGGATGTGCATGGATATGCAGCCCATCTACAACTGATCCCCACTGTGCATCAGCCTGGATGGATTTTCCAACAGTCTTAACTTTGTCATTTAACAGCTAGCTTTAATGAAGTTTAACGAAGTGCAAGGCCTAAGGGCTTGATTCAGCACCCATTGATATAGTCAACAGTAAAGGTCTCCTGTAGATTACATGGACATTTGATCAGTACTTACCAAATCCTACGTTTAGAGAGTCTATTGTTTCTATGGAATATCTCCCTCCCCCCAAAAATGTACCCAGCAACAATTAAAAAAAGGGAAAAAACATTTCTCCATTCTCTTAAAACTCAAACAGTTAAAGGATTTTGCTTGTACTGTGCACTCAGGCAGGATTTTTTGTGTGGAGACACCAAGCATGGAAAACTTCAGCCCCAAGAAGTTAAAAAAAAGTCTGAAAACTGGGGCTTATCACAGAAACTATTTTTCATTCTTTACTATAGAGGTTGCTACAGTTACATAACAAAATGAAGAGCTATGCACATCCTCTGATTATTGGATTTTATTTACAGTTTATCATTAAAATTAAAGATTGATACATAAAATATCAAATAAACCTGTACAAGATCACAGCCCCTGGATTATACATTCTCACAGGACTCAAAATAATTTAACATAGCTGCACCAGCACTTGGGTATAGTACTCCATGTAGTTCATTACTGTATCAGAGACCAAGGGCCTGGAGGTAAAAGTTACAACCTGAATTAGACATTTTAAAATTTACCATAAATGTCTTCCTAAAACAAGGAATCTTCAAGTCTGGAAGTCATAACTGATGGGTTAGCCATGCTCCAAGACCAGAGGCAGCTAATGCCCTCAGATTTTTTTGAACTGATCCCTCTATAAAACACATTGCAGCCCTAGTTGAGAAGTGTTCGTAGCTTTTAAATCCTAGAAACATTCAAAACGTGTATAAGGAGGGAAATGCCAGAACAGAGGATTCCCTGTTAGGAGGGGAGATTTATAGTATTTTTAAATAGTCTATTCCCTATATACAGCAAATCCTCCATTTTTACATCATACCAGATGGGAGTAGCAATCAGTCCACCTAGAACAGAGGAAGGATGAGCAGAATTAAGAGCAGAGGATCATCTCATAAAATACTCAAAAAATAAAATTCTTTCCATCTTAAGAAATTGAAATGGATCTATGGAACATGCTGAGACCTGAAGGGCTTATACCTGTCTTATAATATAGTTCTATATTGAATAGATGTTTGAAAATATACAAAGACGTGACATGCTAGCTTACGACACAAAGCACCAGATTTTAGGACTTTGTCATGACTAAACAGCATTTAATTGCCCGGCCCACCTAGGAGATGGAAAATAAGGTACTAGAAATGAAAAAGTTAGAGGGTGACAAAGAGATGAACTATGGAGCAATCCAGTCGCTCACCTGGATGCCCTAAAGTATTAAGAAATTTCTCACATTGAGGAAGGAGCACCTAATTACCACAACATGGGTGGGAGGGCAGGTAAAGGAGAGAAACTAAACCAGAAAGGATCCATTTATATTAACTTAGGGAAAACAGAATGTATGCCATCTGATCAGGCCCTATATTGTAAGTCAGTGGCAGCCTTTGGTCATTAAATCAATCAAAAAACCATATAAAATGGTGAGGGTTATAGCAGAATCTGGAAAAAGGAAGGTATTCTTTCCTTTAAACATATCCCCACATGTAAGCGAAAATCCTGCTCAGCCCCAGAGCTCAGAACAGGGCTGCACAAAAGAGCTGCTCACTGTGGCACAGAAGCAGTAAGACTGGAGTTGTGATGTGAGGCTGGGGGATAGTTTGGAAGCCAAAAGTCAAAACAGTAGCTGCCTCTGTGGTGTTGTAGACATGACTAACCCATTCGTCATGACTTTCAGACAAGAGCATTCTCTTTGTACAAGAAGATAGCTTCCATAAACCAGTCACCACACTCGAAGCATAAGGAACTGGTTTATTTCTGAGGCAAGTCCTTCAGAGTGACTCCACAAATTGATTCACCAATGGTATTCCAAACTGTTCCGTAACACACACAGCTCGTCAACTGGATTGGCCTATTTATTTCCTTATCTTGTGCTGACATGTATCTGAGCTGGTGCATGAAAAAATGGTCTCTTCTCCAGAAGCCCCTTTCTTCAGCATGTCTAATGTTGGCAGAAGCATTATTGAGGTATAGAAATGGGCTAAAATCAGCCTCAATTTAGGTCCTCTTCATCCAATAGGGACTGGACTGTTACATTCCATTCCCACCTTTTGTGTCCCACTCTCCAGGCTATAATTGCAAATGCATTAATCTGAAGGAGAGCATAAACATAATAAGCTTATGGACCTCTGTATACTAGTGGCACTGACAAGTAGGCACTCAGAGTTAAAATTCACGTTTTGGGGAGAGGGACTACAGAAACCTATCGGTGGGTCACAAAAAAATAAATATAAAATAGAGTCTATGCCATTCAGCTTCAGTTACATGATATGCATTGATAGTGCAAACCAGCCTTCTTCTCTTTGCCTCTCCACCTGTGGGACAGAGGGGTAGGAAGAGGAACTGAAGTGAGATTCGTACAGTCCTTTCACTCCCACAAGCTTACCAGTTATTACCAGCTTCTACAGATCCTCTAGCTTCCCACTATATGACTACTACTATGATAACTTCTCTTTCTGCTATCAGCACTATGACATCTCCCAAAAATACAAATGCTGATCAGACAATGGCCCAGCAGATAGTGTTACTCTAGAGTGTTCCTTTTCTTCCTGTTAAACAAGGAAGCTTTGAAGGAAATCTCACCCTCAGCAGGATGCTGGAAATCTAGATTGACCATTTTTCTTTAAGTTTGGAAAAAAATTTAACATTCGTTAAATGAGAGTTACTGACAGCACGAGACTAATGCCATGGACAGGCCAAGTAGGTTCTGTGCAAGCTTGCCAGCCTCCCAACCCCGCCTATGGCTCTTACAAATGTATCTCAATCTTTACTTGAAACCCTGTTTGCTTTTTCAGTCAATGGTTGTTTCTAGTCAGACTAAAAAGAAAAGGAGTACTTGTGGCACCTTAGAGACTAACAAATTTATTAGAGCATAAGCTTTTGTGAGCTACAGCTCACTTCACATCGGATGCATCCGATGAAGTGAGCTGTAGCTCACGAAAGCTTATGCACTAATAAATTTGTTAGTCTCTAAGGTGCCACAAGTACTCCTGTTCTTTTTATGGATACAGACTAACACAGCTGCTACTCTGAAATCTAGTCAGACTGTCATAGGTACCAAATTCTGTGGTGGTTGGATAATGTGCACAAATGTCCACTGGGAGAGTACAGTCCTAGCGTTACAGGAGAACTTCAGAGTTACGAACACGTCAGGAATGGAGGATGTTTGTAACTCTGAACAAGCTATGGTCGTTCTTTCAAAAGTTTACAACTGAACATTGACTAATACAGCTTTGAAACTTTACTAAAAAAAAAATAAAGGGAAAGCAGCATTTTTCTTCTGCACAGTAGTTTACATTTAACACAGTACTGTACTGTACTTGCTTTTCTTTGTTTCCGCTGCTGCCTGATTGCGTACTTCCAGTTCCAAATGAGGTGTGTGGTTGACTGGTCAGTTCATAACTCTGAGGTTCTACTGTACTTCATTTGTATCTTGTAGTGCTTTAACCCAAGTCTCTAGAGGCAAGTGACTAGTTACATTAACACACTGCAAGAGTGTCCCCTGCATGCTGCCCCGATTCGGATTTCTGTTCTTAATCAGAGTAGCTTTTTACTTCAGTTGATTTACTCTGGACTGACACTGGTATAAACAGAGCAGAATCCATCCCAGTATGTGTCTAGAATCCTCAATACATATGTAGAACACAGCAGTGAAAGCCCATAGCTGAAGAGAATGCTAACATGCAGCCTTATTTAAGTCGTACCTTTGTCCTCTGATTGACAGGTGTCAATTTCATACTTCCCGAAGTGGTACTTAATGGAGAACAAGTCTTGCTAGAGGCACCCGTAGATCTATACGCATGTGAGGTGAGGTGGAAAAGAGAAGGAGGAAGCGAACACTAATACAAGATCAGAGACATGTGCCTGGTATCTACATCAACAGCCTCCAACAAACCACTTAAATCTTTGTCACAAGCAGCACTGTTATGCCAACTGCAAGTATTGAAAAGTTACTGAAATGGAAACATCCTCCTTTGTTATAATGAGGGGGAAAATCTTCATCTCTAACCCAAACAACTAAATTCCAGGGTTTTTTTGTTTTTAAAGTATTACCCAATTTCGTTGTCACAAGAGCTTCACTGCCCACTCTTACACCACACTGCCTGCTTGCCATATTAATTCCTCGGGGCTGGTCTATACTACAGAGCTAGGCTGTGAAAAATTTCATGCCCTGTGCAATGTATTAAGTTAAACTAAGCCCCAGTGTAGGCACTACGAGGTCAATGGAAGATTTTTTCCATTGACGTAGCTACCACCTCTTGCAGAGGTGGATTTCCTACAGTGACAGAAGAACCCCTTCAGTCGCTATAGTAGGTAAGAGTTAACAAGCTACACCTGCCACAAAGAGTCAGCAGGGATCAGTCAATCTCCCAAGAGGATTCCAACACTTGCTAACAGGGTGAGCTCAACAGAAGACACTTGCTACCCTGTTACAGTCCATTTCCAATCTCTACAGATTAGACTGTAATGAAACCATAGAATGCCAATCATACCTGGGAGAATATGGTAATTTAACACAGTAGGAAAAACTCTCCCACCATTTGTTTGTCACCCACTCAAACAATCTAATTAGTTGGTTTTACCTTCTTACACTGGCCCCACTCGCAGGGGAAGGAGTATCTCCTTTGGAGTGGTCCATAGTTTCTGCCACTGGAACAGACACCTCAATTGTCCTCTTTTCATTTTCTAGAGAGTAAGGGAATATTGCTCAATTCTGGTGAAGGTGCAGTAACCCCTCCATGCATGAATTATTTAGTATCTTTCATTTCTGTCTGTTTTATGTTTTTACTTCTCCATTTTCTTAGTTTACTATTTGTATTAATATTGCAATGGCACTGACAGACTCTAATCAGGGATCAGGATCCCATTGTGCTAGGCACTGTTCCCCCCCCCCCCCACACACCCTTTGAGTTCTAGCCTTTATGGTTTTTCAGTGGTTTGTTACCTAATGGCGTTTTCCCCTTCCTCAGTTTGCTTGCCATTTCACTTCAAGAAAGGATTAAGTTGTCCTAAGTCTGCAGGACAGTTTAAAAAAAAAAAAGCATGGTAGCTAATCCATGGAGCTTGAACTAGCAGGGAAGAATAAATTCTGCACTGACTATTCTCTAGTGTGCCATACAGTTTAATCATCTCAGAGGATCCTGCAGGTCCTCAGCAAGGAACCAGACCTAAGGGGAGAGACGTCTCAAAAGGCAGATAGCCCTGGGACACGACTAAGAATCAGATGACCAAATTACTGAGTGGGATTTTTAATGAGAAATTTGAAATAAAATATTGGACTTTTCACTCAGAGAAGCTCTGCAAAAAGGAGGCCTCGTCAAGCTGCTTCCCACTGTGGAAGCAGAACGAGGGGAGGGGAGGCATTCCCTTGCTGCCCACGACTGACAAGTCTAGTTCTGCGCCCAAACTGTAAGCAGGCTAACAAACTCATTGTAGTGGCTCTATGGACATTAGCATGATGAAGAGTGAATACAGCAGGCAATGACACAACTGCAGCAATTAGTTACATATAAAAGTAACTTTAGGAAAACGTTAGCTGATGTATTTTTACCTGTCTTAATGAAATTTAGTAGCTGTAAACAAGGAGAGCCTACACCACATGACCAAACAGCTTTCAGTGGATTGTCAGCAAGTGCACTGTTGACTACACTGTTTGGGAATTGCTGATTTAGTCAACTGAAGGTAGTAGGTACAAAGGTAAATACCTTACTGTAGAGAAAAAAAGGAAAAAAAAGGGACTACATACCAGTCCAATTTATGGGGGGAGGTAAAATAGGCGATACTGGTGGAGAGATAGGGTTGACAGTGGCCAATTTTTGCTGGTCTATCAGCTGTAGCAGTTTACCACGGGCTTCTGCACTTTGGCGGTTCAGCTCTGTTATTCGTTCCTCCAAGCTCTTTGATACTTCTGGCAAAGTCTAACACAAATCATTACAAACAAAATAAATTTGGAAGTTTCAAACTTATATAAATGAGAGAGAGAGAGAAACCACAAACACAGAGTGCAAACTGAGGGTAATATGACCATTCTGATGTACTACAGTTCTATACCCGCTTCACACAGCTGTAAATAACTAGACACTGTGTAAGACAATGGATACTTAAGCCCTTAGGCTACAGCTACACAAGGAAAATTAGGACCCCTAGTTCACCAGCAATGCAGCTCCACTGATGGTAACACGAGTCAAGGCTGTAGTGGAGGCAGGCTTCAGGTGTGTGTGTTCTCTATTGCTACTCAAAGCAGTGGCCTGTCTACACTAACCAGCAGTGCAGCTCAATTCCAGGTCCCAATTTTCCTAGTGTAAACAAAGGCCTCTCTTTCCCACAAACATTAAGGCTAAGCCAATCTGGCTTACATGCAACAAGAGAGTAAGGCTTTTTAAGTCTGCCATGCATCCTTCACTCGCCAGCACGCAGACAGCATTGACTTCCACCTTCCAAAAGGCTGCTTGCATTGTTATCATGGCCTCACATGAGGAACTGCAGTTGCAATCTCCAGTTAAAGGAAAATTGGAAGATGAGGGAGTCAAGCTAGCTCAAAGACAGGATGAGGTTTAAAAAAAAAAAAAAAAAAAAAAGAGAGAGACCTCCCCATACACAAACAAGTTCTTTTACTCGCCCCCTTACAGTGCCAGAGAGAGAGACCCAAACCTGATACCCCAAAAAAAAAAAAAAAAAAAAAAAATCAATACTTTGTGGGAAATGGAGATGGGGGATGAAGGACAACCCAATTTTTACCTTCTCTTACGTTCTTACCTGTCCCTGCATGGCTGATCCTAAACTAGTGTTCATATTTTGCATTGTAATTGGCTGATGCAGGCCATCCCCTGCCTCTTGAGAGCGATCTCTGAATTTGCTCAGCTGAGCTTTGATAACAGAGTTCTGCAGTGTCAGCTCAGCTATCTGTCCTAACAGATCATTGCTTTGAGTGTGCTCCTCAGGTGCACTGGGCTTCTGCTCCTCCCCAGAGCCAGCAATGGCCCATCTGTCCATTGGGGACAAGGTGCTTCTCCCTTGCTGACCATCTGACAGTAAAGAACTCTCCAAGTCTTTGTGTATGGGAGGAATTTGCCACCTCTGGGTGAGGAGACGATTCTCTTCATTTGTGTTCTGAGTTCCTGCAGAGGAAGGTGAGCTCTTTTGCCAGTTTGGCTCTCTCTCAGTGGTTTCCATAGATGGAGAGATGTGGGATGCAGGATATGTTTGAACTGTCTTCTTCAATGCTACAGACAAAGAGTAAAGGAACAGCAAACAAGCGGTCTTCAACATGGGGAGTGACTGTGCAGTACTAACCTAATGGAGCTAAGTCACAGAGAAGGGCTTGAACTGTAACACTCAACGAAGGATGGGGACGTGGATAGTTTTCTATTCAGGGTACACCATTGGCTCATGTTCCCCAAAAGAGGTCACTGCAAGTATTTTAACAATTACAATAGAACCGCAGAGTTACAAGCACCAGAGTTATGAACTGACCGGTAGAACCAGAAGTACGCAATCAGGCAGCAGCAGAGACAATCCCCTGCCCCCCAAACAACAAAAAACAAATACAGTACAGTACTGTGTTAAATGTAAGCTATTAAAAATGAAGAGAAAATTTAAAAAAAGATTTGACAAGATAAGGAAATTGTTTCTGTGCTTGTTTCATTTAAATTAAGATGGTTAAAAGCAGCATTTTTCTTCTGCATTTCAAAGCTGTATTAAGTCAATGTTCAGTGGTAAACTTTTGAAAGAACCACCATAATAGTTTGTTCAGAGTTATGAACAACTTCCATTTCTGAGACATTTGTAACTCTGAGGTTCTACTGTACTTGGATTTAAAGCTAGCAGAGGGGAATGGGCTGAAGAGCCAAGGAAGAGAGGAGCTGAACTTTTCAGTTTGCAATATCAGTTGGAAACTTTGAAATAAACATTTATTTTGTGGCTGAGTAAGTCCTCCATTTTATAAAGATTGATCTCTAGTTATTTTCTGCTTTGTTACAGCCCAGAATCAACATCAGAGGAAATATGCAAAATGCTGAAAATAGCGCATGTGAGTTACCCGCTGCTAAGCCAGCGCAGTTTGTCTTTTCCCAAATTACAGCATTTGAGTACAGAGCGACTTCTCTCAGAATTTGGAAGTAAATCTGTAGTTTAGGAGTTAACATTTTTTAAAACAGGTTTTTTAAGAAATTTAACATCTAATGACAGACCATTTATCACCCCTAATAACAATATAGTGCAAACTCTTCAGACTTCCGATATGGTTAAAAACTTACTGAAACCTTGTACATAGGCTACATTTAAAAATTATTTTGGAGGATTAATAGTCATTTTATTTCTGTCATGCTTTGTAACTGAAAGTTTACTCGTCAGCAGGGGCTGCAGAAATTGAGAGTCAGCAGTCGACAGAAAGACAAGCAAACAGGAGAGGGCAGAAACAGCTCCAGCTGCAGAGGCAAGAGACCTGGTTTCTGATGCCAGGCAGCTTCTAATGGTGCCAGGCACCTAGTTGCCCCAACTGAACTTGCATAGAAGGGCTGCCTCCAAAAAAAACACGTGGGCAAGGCCAAATCCTGGTGGAAGTTCATTCAACAAAGAATTACTATTTGAAAGAGGGAGCACAATATATTTGACACCATATGTGAAGGATAATGATCTCATTCTGTCCAAAGACACAGATCACCATCTCACCATTCTGAAAAGGAGGGAATTCCTGGATACTCTTCTGTCTAGGTGGAGATAACAATACAGCTGGCTGGAACACATGAGCTGGCAAACTGCTGCCTGCCACTACAGCATCTGGGGGACTTGACCACTGATGAAGTTTCACAGGCAGCTCCTCCTGTGAGAATACAAGTGTGTTTTCCCTTCTGAAAAGATTGGTCCTGGGCACAGTAGAGTATAATACAGGCTTCTCTGAAGACGACAGACAAGGCAAGAATTGGGGGCATTAGAAACAAAATATTTTAGTACATGAGCAACAGAAAAATAAATTCCTATCAAGATAGGTCCTGCATTCAGACAACTGAAAACGTGGTGGAGGGGGGGAGAGGAGAAGAGGGGGAATTTACCTAATAGTATTTTACCTTTGATGAAGAGCACACTCGGAAAGGATATAAAACCTTAATATATCCAACGTAACCTTCTTTCTGTATTTCTGAAATTGCTTTCCATCTCCAAGATGGAAATTAAACTTCAGTGATCAGATTGTAGAACACCCCATAAGAGACTGTCACCAAGCATGCGACTCGTCAGTTGTTCAGAATGCACACGAATATGCATCTGACGCTTCATTGTAAAGTGGGCTGGTTGACAGAAATTTAGCTGTTACCACTCTATTTCCAGTCATTCTGTGTCGTATACCCTCCTTTTAAATCCACTCTCTAACTAGTATGCACATAGCCATCTAAACCATGGCTACCATTCTCATCTAACTGCTTGCCTATGACTGGTTTGTGTACACGTCGCCATCTGTTTTGGACATGCCAGGGAAGCACAAAATGAAAAACATGACTGCATTGTTACAGTTGGTTGTGAGATCATACTTAGTTGGAGTACACGCGCACACACACACCCACTCCCCTTAGCCCCCATTTGTGTGACCTTATATCTGGATTTCCCCTTAACAGCTTTGTTCAGGGCATTAATGCCTGAAAGGGAAAACCGTAGGAGGGATAAAGCAGGACACGGCTGATCACAGAACTGAATGGCTGCATAACAGCGCTCTTAAAGGTAAAGAGCCAAAAGGGAACTGGTCTGTCAGAGGCATTGCGTACAGTTTGTAGCAGATGTTACTAACTAATGTCAGATTATGGGGAGTCTACTGCTCAGAATCACTGTTCCTCAGTAACCTTAACAAGGAATGAGAAAATCCTTCTTTATGTTTTCTCCAAGTAGAAGTATCCTTCCAGAGCTTCTTTCCTATGTGTGGAGCCCTGTGTGGATACAAAATTTGTATCTGCATGCAATCTGTGATCCGCAAACGTGGTCCACGGATATAAAATGGATATACACCGATTTGCAGGGCTTTACCCACGTGTCATTTGCCTCCTCAGCACCAGCTCCTCCAACTGACTCATATGAGGCAGTTGGCTTCCCTGATTATCAAATACCTGCTGAAGTAACTAATGAGTTAGCCTCCTCTACTACTGCATCAGAAACACCTGGCTTCAGTGTCTGAACCATCCAGAGAGGAGTCAGAAGGGAATAAGAACTCTCCTTCGTCAGGAGGTACAGAAAGAAACATGCTTTGAAGCTTTGACTCTTTTGAAAGAGTATTTTTGGAAGACATCCCAAAGAGGACAGAGCATTTGGAGGGGTTACTTGTGTTCAAAGAAGGGGAGCTTTGCTCTGAAACCTCTGGAGTTACAGCAGGAGCAGCTATAAGGGCTCTTCCTGAACAGAATCCTCATAGAAAGAGTAAGGAATGGGCCATTAATTGTAATAGAAATGTTTGTGGTATAACCACATCTACAGCATAGGTCCATGGTTGGTTACATGACTGATCCTCACAGTCCAGATCGAGGCTTGGAGCTGCCAGTGAGGTGAAAGAGGGGATGTTAGAGAGCTTATTGCTTCATTCTCCCACTTCCCTGGTCCTTCTCGCATGAACAGAGAGCAACAATACCCGAAGTCCGAAGGTGCAAACAATTCAATGTTTATTGGGGTGAACTTCCAGCAAGCTTAAATCCAAGTTCCTTTTTCCTTATTTTCGAATCCCAACTTACTTCCTGTTTGCCCCTAATTTATATAGTAATATTCTTAGCTATACCTTAACCAATCATTCTACTGAAATTTAACTAACCAATCCTAACATATTGTAACATGATTAGCTAACCAATTATATCCCACCACCTTAATTAGTTTACACCCAGCAAAATTAATTATACAGCAGACAATCACAGAACCAGACAGAGACCATGCCAATAAACAATAGCAAAGTGGGAACTATAATGACAAAACAATACAGAAGTGAGGATTTCACAACTACATCTATAAAGACATAAGGGTTTCCCAGCTGTGTCTATTGATAAGTGAGTTCTTACCAGACAGAAAACTATCAACCTAAATTTCCTTTTACATCTTCTAGGCACTTCCCTTTCTCTGGAGGTGACAGGCATTATCAGGACAGGAGTGTATTCCTAACAGCTCAATAGCACCTCCTTTCAATGTGACTAGTTTGGAATGGGAGGATGTGACCAGTTGCTTCCCAGCTTATGGCTGCCTCTGTTGCTTAGCCAAAGGCCTTAGCCTAAGAACAGGGCCTCAGACTGTCACAGTAAGAGAAGGACCTTACACTGGCAGACAGTGATTTTGATTCTTTCTTTTATACCTCTAATTAGCCAAGTGATAAGAATACACCTAAATTCTTAAAGTACAGGCCTTTGCAGACAGGCCTGAATATCTATATCTTAACAGGGGACCAACCAGAACTGTATAGAAGAGAATATTAAATAAACAAACGAGGACAAGATGCCTGTAAAATCCAAAGGTTAGCAGCCGTGTCTCAGGGCAGAGCGTATGAGATAATAGCTGTTTACTGTGGCACAGAAGCAGACAACAGTTCCCAGGTTTATATGGGAGGTACCTAGAAGACTCAAAGAGGATCCATCAATCAGCCTCGGACTAGATGATTGTGTATGACAATTTACTGCCAAGCATGATAGTTACTATCTGGCATAGTCCCACTGAATTCAATGAGATTACAACAGGTGTCTGCTGGGTCAAGTTCTGGTTTGTGTCAATGATTTCTTGGCAACTATTCCATACTGTCATAGGAGTTGCTTGGAGCTGAGGGCGTTTTCCAAAGTGTCACCTAGGATTCTAAAGTTACTAATGTGCTGAAACGACACCTACCTTGACTGTTGACTGGAACTCCAAAATCTGTTGGACTTCGCCCTCTGTTAGGATCTGTTATAGGGAGGCTTTTGAATGTCTGAGTGAGTGAAATCAACTGTTCATCTGTTACCACCATATATTGCTGAAGCCTTTTCTAAGGGAGGGGAAAAAAACCACATAAACAGAGATCTGTGTTCTAGGGACAAAAATTAGACAGATGTATTATTCCTCTGTTTCCCCACTTAGTGCCAAAGCTTTAATCTGATCCCAGTGAGGTGCCACAAAAAGGCATCTCTGCACTTGTCTCCCCTATTTCTCTCTCCTCTTTTTCCTTCCTGACTAGCCTCATCTTTTATTGATTATCCCCCGAATGCTCCCCATCCTCCTCTTCCTTCTCCAGGTTGCTTTCTCTTATGGCTGCAACTTCCATCCTAATTCACAACAGCTGCAGAGTGACACGGTGAAACTAATAAGACCTCAAGTCAGTTCCACTTCACTGCCCCTCTAGTATTAATATTGTGAAAGCAAAGAGGCAGAGTTTTAAGCATGTAGACTGCACAGTGGGTGTCCATTAAAGTAAGGCTAAGCTGTACTAAAATAAATCTTCTGTTAAAGTTTAAAAGGATTTTCTCAAAAAACGTTTCTCATTACTCCTTTTAATGGATAGGAATTTGGAGCTTGTTGAAGTGAGGAGAATATACCACTACTTAGAATGAGGCACAGAGGGTTGGCATTACACTTCCACAAACCCCTCTATCACAACGCCCCCGCTATTACGTTCCTCGTCTCTTTAACTATCATATTTTCAATGCCGATTTGTAGCGCCGTCCCTTGCTGATAAAGTCCTTTGCCCCCTATGCTGCTCTGCCAATGCACGTCAACTCAGACACATCACTCTAGAGATAAAGAGCCTGCTTAAATCTTTCACTGCATTAACTCCTGCCTTGGGCTTCATAGGGTGTCAAAGGAAAGGCTCAACATCTTTGTACCTGTATGGCAGCATTTTCTTCTCTGACCAGAAGGATTTCAGTTGTCAGAGCATCAATCAGTGCTCTGTGTTCATTCAGCACCCCCTCAAGCTGCTGCCTCATCGCTGCTTCCTGACGCAGCTGCATCTCACTCTGGGGGGTGGGGGATGAAAAACACAATCAATCATCAATAGAGGTTCATGTTTACAAGAGGGAGTAACTCCAAACCTTGCTATCAAGTTAACATAGAAATACAGCTTTTGCTACCAGCTTTAAGGTGATGTCAGTGTTACCATTGCAATCCTGTTTTATTGCACATACAAACTGATACTCTGCTTGATTTGTGTTATTGTCCCTTTCCCACTCTCCCATGATGGCACAGGAGTAGGGAAGACCTTTCAAACTCCTATGCTTCTTTCTTCACAGCCTTTACGAAAGAGACATAACCCGCTCTTGGTGAAGCATTCTCATTCTACTCAGACTTCAACTCCATACTATAGGATTACACACAGAAGACAATGTAGTTAAGGGTGCTGGACAGTGCTCTGTGCTGCTCATGTCTGGCTTGATCTTCCTGGCCATTCTGGTGAAGAGAGGTCAGACCAATTGAAGGAGAAGGCATCTGTTCTCCAGTATTGTTTCTACCAGGGCTGGGAGCAGAAGAGATCGGATTTTTTCCCCCCTTGTTGGAGGCAAAACAGGTCTATTTAGAAAATGCCCTTTTAGAGGGACATTAAACAGAGGATATTGTTGTTCAGATCCCACTCCCCTGAGATCGACAGTTTGTAAATTGCTCTTATCCTTTAACATAAGATAATGCAATGGAGAGACATTTCCTCTCTGTCCAGGGAGAATTCTAGATGCTTCCTCTCACTAGCAATGAGGAGCTGAGAGTCCTGCCTTGCCTGCTGACGTAGACCACTGCCATCTTGTCGTCAGTGGTGGTCAAGAGAGGGGAGAGGTGTTTCAGGACTTTAGTGATGGCACTGATCTCCAGCCAGCTGATGCGCCTCCTGGATTCTGCTGAAGATCATTTGCCCAGCTATAAGTGTGACAGCACGAAGGCTGATACAGGGGTCAATGATACTTATCACTGCTGGATCTGAAAGAGGTTTTCCTTGAGTTTTGTATATTATGCTACCACTGTAGGACACCAGCATTGATGACATGAGATACAGAGGACTACACGTGGAATCCTCACTGTGATTTCCCATGGAGAAAACGAGAGCCTGGAGAGGTCGTGTGTGGAGAAAGATCCACTGGACTGTGACTGTGCTAGACACATCAGATCAAGCAGATAGAGTGCTCCTCCAAGTGGTTATCTGTGAGTTATGAACAAGACGATCTACATCCTTTATTCTGAGGATGCACAATCGGGGCCCCAAATGCTGGAGATCCTGAGAAGTGTTGGGGAGCTCTTTTCCAGGTTAAAGACAAAAGCTGCGCCTCTGCGGAGCTTGAATTACCCAACTGAGCATCTCAGATGGCTTCTGCTGGCACTCAGACTCAATGAGAATGTCACCTGTATAGTAGTAAATGTAAATCCTCTCCTCCCTCAGGGAGGTAATCAGGGCTATCAAAATCTTGGAGAAAAGCTGTGAGGCCAAAGAGGGGGACAAAAGGAGGATCATGTATTGGAAATGATAATTGTCCAGAGTGAAGCACAGATACTGACAGGCAGATGTAAGAGGACATGCTGGTATATCTCCTTTAAGCCTATGGAACACAGGTAAACCACTTTCTGAATCTCTTAAAACTAGGAAGGATAGGTTTTCTAGCCTGACTTGGATGCACCAGACTGTTTGATTGGTTTAGGTATGGACAGAGCCAGGACTGAGCAGAACAATTCCATACTTTTGGGGAACTCAAACCAGTCTGAAATAAGAGCTCTGGGCCCTAGTGGTGTTGGGGGACAGGGTCAGTGACTGCAGCCAAATGTGTCTCCTAGTCTTATGTGCTTTGTTTATGGTGTGCCAGGAGAGGAAGGCTTTTGAAGTGGAGGTAGGGCATACACAGCACAAACCAGTATTGTGGTGTGTCAATGCTCTAATTTTTTTTTGTCCAACAGATCTTTGTGGGCAATAGCATTCACAGGATGAGTGGCTTTGTTTTTTATATATATATATATGTAAAAGCAGTAAGAAGATTTTAGAATTCACTTCAGGACATGACCAAATTTATTCCACTTTTCTTTAGGGATTTTATACAGTTTGGCATAGATCTCAGCAGTAGAGGGTCCCCCCCTTTTCACAGAGCTATTCTGCATTTATTGCCTCCTCCAAAAAGAGAGTTTAGTGTTCGAAATGCAGTGTCTCTTGCTTTTATATTTAGAGGGAACCTTAGCAAAGGCTTCAAGAGACCAGAGTTTCCCTTCCTGCATTACTTATTTTAAGGATAATGTACCAATATCCTATCAGAAGTTCTGGATTCTGAGTCTATATCTCCAGGACAGGAGCCAGAGGAGAATTCACTCTCCACAGAGGAAGAGGAAATAACCTCTCTGGAGGCTCCAAGACCTCTTGGAATGCTCTTTTTCTAGGATGTGTGGCCCATCCCTTGGCAACACCTCGCTGGCTGAACGGGGAGGGAGGTTAGCTAGGCAAATAAGCCAGGGCTGCAGAGTCCTTCCAAGCATAACCCCCATAATAGCTTTAAGGAGAAGACAGTGGACTGTGATAGTCTCATACAGGCAGCATCTCAGTAAGGAACAAGGGTCTCTGGGTGCACAAGCACCACCACCAAGGGGACAGTCCCAAGGGTTACCAGTATCAAATATGGTATGGCTGTATTTGGCTTAGCCACTGCAAAAAGAGCAGGAGACAGCCCCACAAGTCACACAGCTCTGGCTGTATCCCTTTCAATCACAGTTTGACTGCATGGCCCACAGACCATATCTATGGGCTGGACATCACTCAACTCTCTCAAGACCTGAATGGAGACTCACTTCCAATGATGACAGTGACAGATGGTCAGGAATCAATTTCAGCCCAACTTCAGCCCTGCTTGGTCAACAGTATTTTTCAGCTAGGGTGAGGGACCAGCCTCTGCTGTTTGCGATGCAACCTCATCTGTGCCTCAGACACAGGGGTATAGCCTACCCAAATCTTCGCAGTCCAGGCCTAGGTCCAGTGCTCCCAATGAGGGGAGCACAGCACAAGGAAGCAACACAACAGAAAGGAGGACTGTCATCCAAACGCAAGGGTCTAAAAAACCCTGTGCTCAGAGCAGAGCGGTTCACTGTGAAACAAGCAGCAGCTAGGTGCTGTGATGTAGTTCCCAGGCACTTGTGGAGGAACCAGGAAGGGATGGAGATCTTTAGCATATAACTAATTCCAAAGCCCACATACCTAAGACAGATAGACAAAAACCAACTGATTGTGAACAAAGAAACATTTAAACACCCAATATTCTGAATATGCATTTAATTTTTATAGTTTTAGAAAGTGTTCTAAGTGGACTACATCTCTCATTGAAGTAAATGGGAGACCTCCTGCATTTCAGTTCAGTGAACTCCTGCCCGTTTATTAATAATTTTACCTTTTTTAAATTGCACACAATCCTAACAAAACTATTACAGATACTGAGATTGCAAAGTAAATGACTTGGAAGTTAGGAAATGTCTAAGTTAAGGTTGTAAATTAATCTATAATCTTTGTGCTTATTCATTCTAGCTACAGGAGCAGTTCACATAACATCTACTCACCTCCTTGAGGTAGCGCATCAGACGACAGAGTGTGTTCACCAGTGACATGGTGAACCCTGTGAGGCCATGACCGTTTTGCATTCTCTGTACTTCACGGCCTGTCCATCGCTCATATTCCTCCATTTCATGTTCCACTTCATGTATCATGTGATTCAGGACATCCAAGCTAGATTTATTGCCACTTGGGAGTTCGAAGGAAACTGCATTAGCAAGAGAATCATTTCTTCTCTGTTTGGAAGCCATCTGTGCAGTTTGATTTCTTTTCACTGAAAGAGAGACAGAGACATAAAAAAAATACTTTAAATTCCAACTGTGAGTTTAACAATGTTTGTGATTCCAATAAAAAAAACAGACTAATTTTTGTTGAAATAAGCCATGGGAGAAGTACTCTGTTCCAGCACTATAATGGACAAAGGAACATCAAAGATGGATGCATCCTAGTCATTCAGATTAATACAGTTTGTTTCTAAATCCTCAGAAACTGGACTTAACTCTGAGGACCACCCTACTGACTTTCAAGGAGGCAGAGACCACACCTGGTTTACACATATGGTAAATGAACATCAAAATAAAGGCACCAACTCCAGCATTTGTTTATACTTTTATCTTCCTTGGCAGATAATTCAAAACTATTTGTGGGTGAACTCCAACAACCATGGAAATATTCAGCTGATCAATAGCCTTCAGCCCACAAGTACAGGGAAGGACAAATGTACATTGAATTTCTCCTCCTTCAGGCCTCACTTTGGGAACCCCTGGTCTAAATTTCTGCAGAACCAACACTGTGTAGAAGAGTTGACTCTTCTACAAAACCCTAAGTATTGAATACATAGATTGATCACCACCATAGATCTGTGCAATACAGCACAGAAAAAGTTCCAGGGAGTGCATGAGGACAGCCATGTAGAGAGGTACAGGTGAGTTAGCAGGGAAGTGAGTAGCATGAAGGTACCCCATCTACATTCCCCAACCTCCCATGGACCTTTGCTATGCTCCTCAGCAGGAGTCAAAGTTTGATAGACCTGCTCAGGCGCATCTGACCAAGACTTAGCTGTGGGGAAGCAGAGCTGAGGCGTAGTGGGTGGGATGGGACTTGCAGCAGAAAGTGCACCTATAATTAAGCTACTAGCTCCACTCCTGAGGCATCTTCTCTGTCTGACAATCTTCTGAAAAACTACAGGAAGCGAGTCCTCATATGAGCCGGAGTGAAGAAACTGGAATAGAACTGCTGCTGAAGAAGGTTATAACCTCCCAGCATCTCAAAACATATGGATGACACTCCATCCCCAAAAACCCTTAAAACACCCTTGTATGTCCTACATGGCAGCTCCCTCAATTGGCTCCCCACAGTCCTGCTGCCTGGTGGTACCAAAATAGCAGTGGCAATATGAAGCCCTGGCAATGCCACACTGCATCCAGAGCTCGTTCCTCATGACATTGTTGCCTCTTTTGCACAGTGAATCAGTAATAGCACGATGTGGATCCCAGTCCATATGAACTGAGGTATTAACCCATGAAGACTGCACTTCCCCTCTCAGCCACTTCATGCAAATTTATTCAGTTATGTGGAGTAAGTGGAATTATTCTTTATGCACAGAATTGTCAAATTTCATAAGTGTCCAATCCATACAGCATTATGTGACAGACATTTTAGAAGTTGGGAGGGACCTGGGTAGAGAGACTGTTTTGGGTCCTCCCTCCTCTTTTGAAGTCAGAGGCATCTAAAAAAATTCAGACAACATCCAGACCAAATTTCATACAGGAAGAATTTTTAAATGTTTCCTAAAAATTAGTAAGTATTTTCCTAAAACAATTTAAATGAAAATTTCAAATTGTCCCCTGAAGGGCTGTTGTGCCAAATTTGGAGACTAAATTCAACACACAAGATTTCAGTCCTTTATGAGCAGATCACAATGCAACCATAACTATGTAGTCACTACTTCTACCTCTGTAATCTTAGCAAGTACCAGAGCTGAAAGTAAAACTCCAAGCAAAGAGAGAGTGTACTGTAACCAGGGATCACAAGCAGTAAAGAATTCTCCTCTTTCCCTATCAGCTTAAGTACTAAATTGCTACTGTATCTTGACTTTTAACTCCAATAAATGACATTGATGATCAGTACTGTTTAATGAAAATATGGTCTCAACCAGAGCTTTAAGGGACACTGGAGGAAGGCAGATACACTGTCTCAGGTACAAGTTACTTTGGATGAAATATTCATTTTAAAAAGGATCAGACCTTTTGTTGAAACTTGCTTTTGCTTTCTTGGGTTTGGGTTCAGCACTTGTCTCACAGTGTAAGAGGAATCTGAAGTCTGCTCTTCATCTTCATTCTGAAGCCTTGAATGGACTCTCTGGACTACTCTGGTAGCATTGAGGGCTGATTAAAAACAAAAAAAACAAATCACACATACGAGCCCACTCACACAACTTTAAGTGATTAACTGTAAAATATTTCATCCAATGCACTAAATGTCTCCACAACAACTATGTGGATGAAACCAGACAATCACTACACTCACAAATGAACTCACACAGCAAAATGATGAGACAAAAACACCGTATCACCCGTGGGCAAACACTTTTCACAAAACAAATCACTCCATATCTGACCTCTCAGTCCTCATCCTCAAAGGAAACCTGCACAACAACTTCAAAAGATGAGCCTGGAAGCTTAAATTCATAACTTTGCGAGACACTAAAAATAATGGACTTAATAAAGACACTGGATTTACGATTTATTCCCACAACAATCTCTCACACACTAACCCCCCTTTTTTGTCCTATGATTGGAGAGATGTTAACAGGTCACTTCACTTAGAATAAGTGTTAACTACTGATGCTAAACCATCTGTTCCACCTTGTATTTAGTTGTGACACGGAGTACATTTACCAGACTGAAGAAGAGTGCTGTCTCGCTCAAAAGCTCGTCTCCCTCACCAACAGAAATAAAAGATCTCTCACCCACCCTGTCTCTATTTATAAACACAATCAAACTGCCTGTGCCTTACTCCGCTAACCCAACTCAGATTTCTGAAACTCTATTCCTGTCCCTTCTCTCCACTAAGATTATTCTGAGTAAGATGCTGTTAGCAGCCTATGTCCTTTGAGAGTTAATGTTCTAGCACAGCCAAACCTGCACCTCCTGACAATGGCAAAGCAGTTGTTGGAGTCACAGCTACATTTGCTTTCTGTGATGGGGTAGGAGTTCTCAGTTGCTTCTCAGCCCGTAGCTGGGAAGTCCCGGCAGCGTTTTCTTCTTTCAGTAAGTGGAGTAGCCTATATATAAGCATAAGAGAGAGAGTACAAGGTACACTGAAATCTGAAATGACAATGCTTACAGCTAATCTTTACCATCTATCCATAAAAAGCCTCTCAAAAAGTCTTTACTCCTGGGGGAATTCTGTGCCACTGCACACGTGCAGAATTAACATCCACTGCAGAGTTCTTTGCTTCCCTAGAGAAAAATGATTTTCTGACAGAGAATCAAAACGAAGCCACAAGAATGCCCTCAGGAGTAAAAAGTACTTAAAATTGCTCAAACAAATTCCCCATTAATGCAAAGCCTCAAATTCCTAGAAAGGAGTTAAATCCTTCCCCACTCTATTTTAGTTATACAAGTACTCCTCCACTGTAACCAACACAAGGCTGGTCTACATTATGAAGGTTATAGTGGCATAGCTACACAGCTGTAACCCCGTAGTGTAGATGCACACTACAATGACAGAAAGGGTTCTTCTGTCACTATAGTAACTCCACCTTCCCAAGTGATGGTAGCTAGGTTGACGGATGAATGCTTCTGTTGATTTAGCTGCATCTACACCAATGTTTTAGGCTGGTGTAGTTGCGGCACTCAGGAGTGTGGATTTTTCCCATTCCTGAGTGCTTTAGCTATGCCAAGCTAAGCTTTAACCTTAGAGCAGGCCATGACATGACATTTGACATTTCCTCCAACGAAACCAGCAAGTGTGCTACTTTAAAAACTCCAACACAACAGCCGTCAAACCCAATGCTACTTTCCTCAATCAACTCAAATACACATTGCTATAGTTGCAAACCAACATGGCCAAATGTAATAAAATTCTATATAAAAATTTCATTCACAATATAAGTTGCTGAAGTCAATACAACACTGATGGAGAACCACAATCAAGGAAACAAAAAAGGTACGTCTATACGAACCTACATCCACCAGACATCCATACTAATCCACCAACACATACAGCAGACCGTCAAACAACGCACACCACTACCCACAATCACTCAAACATCGTAAATACTAGCCAACCTTATTACTGAGCACATACCTTGTACAATGAAACAAATACATGATCTACCCCTTATAGCACTCACAAGACAATCTTCTAACCTCCAGTTATTCAACACATAAGTACATACGCATATGTTTCTGAGAGAGAGAGAGAGAGATCACTACTGAGAGTTAAAACACAAATAATGGAGGTTGTGATGATGAATGGTGTATATGGAGGATATGATGATATGTTAGCTGCAGTGAGCACATGTTTGCATAAGTTAGGTATGATAGCAATATGCTTAACTTCTTTTCCAGGATTTTGAGTTTTGCATGAGTGGTTAACTCTTCAGTGCAAGAGTTCTGGTCTTTGTCTGGCACATGCAAAAAAAAGATGAGGTCTGCTATGATCTCTTATCTCCCCTGTTCTTCTTTCCTCCACCTCCAACTTTTTCACCTCTATGACTAAGACTGAGGCTTCTGACGCACTTTCTATCTCTAATACAGCCATCTGTGCCAATGACCCCATTCCCTCCCAACTCCTGATCTCTCTCAGTCCTTTCCTCTACAGATACAAACATGCTGTAGTCATCATCCTCCACCCCCAAAAGACAACCCCCAAATTTCAACTGCCTCTGACTACTACCCCTCCCTTCTATCCTTCACATGAGGTAACAGTACATACCATATGAAACTGTTACCTCAAGTTCCAAACTCCATCCTTGATCCCCCGCAATCTTCCTTCTAGCCTCTTCACTACAGTGAAACAGCTCTTAAAGTCTAACAGACTCTTCTTAGCCAAGTCCAAAGATCTCTACTCCATCCTCATCATTCTTGACATTTCCTCTGCTTCTGACATGGTTGATCACACCTTTCCTCTTTATATATTATCTGTTCTGGACTCACAGTGCAGTTCTCTTCTGATTCTCCTATTTGATCATGCCTGCCATGTCTGTCAACAGGTCCTTCTCTTCCAATCTCTTGCAGTCCACTGGGGTCCCACAGAGTCCTGTTCTTAGCCTGCCCTCTTTTCCCTTTACACACTCTCCTCGCTGGGTCCTCTTAATTGCTATTAAGGTTTCAACTACCAATCCAATTCCACAAGTCAACCTATTATTTGTACTGAGATAGTGCCTAGAGGTCCAAATCAGGAATGGGAGCCCACTGCACTCTGCACTGTCCATACAACTGAAAGAAGACCCCTGTCCCCAAGTAGCTTACAATGCAAATATGAGACAGTGGGGTGGGGGAGGTAGGAGAACACAAGGTAACAATGAGACTATTATGGTAACTGTAATAAATATCAGTCACAGCTCACCAAGTGCTCAGTCACTGCCAAGTGTTTTGTAGGCATCATGGGAGAGGTGAGTTTTAAGGAGAGATGTGAAGGAGGATATATCATAATAGCTTTGTGGATATTTATGGGGAGCAACTCCTGTGCATAAGAGATAGCGATGGGAGAAAGCACAAAGGTGTTTGGACATCTGATAGTGCTATTAAAATACTATGGACAAGAAACCTTACGATAGTGGACTGAGACAGAAACACACACTGACCTGTTTGTGTCAATGTTGGACTTGAAGTGCAAAGACACATCCTGTTCATTCACACTGCCCTCTGACTGACAGTTGGAGGAACCTTCCCCTTCTACTTCATTGAGAGCCTGTCTCAGAAAAACACAAGACATCTCAAAAGTTACATGACAGCAATTTAAACCCACCCTTCAGAAAGGAAAAAAATAAAGTAGTTGTTTTCTGGGAAGTGTTTCCAGTGAAGTCTCTGTATTGTAGTTCCCCACCTCTAAAATATGGACAAAAATAATCGCATCTTACAGAGAAGACAGGAAATAAATTCATTAAAGTTTGTGAAGCACTGGGATACTACAGTGATGAGTACTCTAGAAAAGACCACAGGAAATGAATACTTCAGTATTCAATGCTTTGTTTGGTTGTGTACAGTAAGGCAAGGGCAACACAATGACTGAGGGTAAAAAATATTGAACAGCTGCCTCATTTCCTTAGTAGTGGCCTTTCTAGCCATCAAATGAGACAGGGATATTGTGGAAAAAACATAACATATGGTCATGTAATTAAGTGGAAAAATTAATACTGCCACAACAACTAAATTCTAGTATTTCTTAAGTTTTGAAAGATTCACTTTGCAATCTAAACAACATTCTTTTAATGTAGGTTACATATAAAAACCCACACATAAATTGCATTTCCAGCACATGCATAAAAAAAGTGACGTAATGCAATGAAAAGGGCGATATTTCATTGTGCACATAACTTAGGAAAGTCAATTCAGAATTAAGATCTCCTGCAGTAACCAGAATTTTGCCCTATGTATGCTGTACAACAGGATCTTTGGGCAGGATTTTCAAAAGAGCAGAAGAGTTGGACACCCAAATCTCACTGAAATTCAATGGTGATTGGGCACTGCCTCCCTTAGCTTCCTCTGGAAAGCCCAGACTTTCAACCTATCATACAACTCACATGCAGCGATACAATATGCTACATAGATAAATCCTAGGCCACAGCAAAAAATGCAAATAATGAATGCCTTCATTTAAAAAGAACCCAGTCTGACTGGCAGAGCAGTCCTGAATTCAGTTTAGGATATTATGTATTTGTGCAAGGTGCTACGGCGTAAATATTAGTACAGAATCATAACAGGAAGATTACACTTATGGTAGATATGACACTTTCATGCCAAGACCCTATTTTCTGTCATTTGTAACTTTTCAGAAAAGTAGCCCTTTGGGATGAAGTCTCTTATCCTTGTTCTCACCGTCAAGTTAATATTTTTGGTATGATTTCAGATATCAGTTATCTGAGGGGGGAAAAGCACATTAAAAGTTATTCAAATTTTTCTTGTCTAAAGCAAAAATGATTTTGTTTTAAAAGTTCAAACTTGCAATTTATGCAGGTTCTGCTATGGTTACAAAAAAAAATAGTTAACAGACTTAAGTGAACATCAAAAGAACACTCTGAATGCAGTCAGTGAAACAGCCACATACAGAGATATCACTGCACTGAAATAAAGGCATCTGAGTATCTCTCAATGTGTGTGCATTCAGCTAAATGTCAGGGAAATTAGTTCCAGATTTAATCACTTCTACTTTTACTTTTTAAGAACTAAAACACAAATGAAACCACGTTAATGCAACATCAAAGTTGATGCTTTTTGTACAAAAAGGTAAGGAAATCCAAAGTCAGGGTTCCCAAAGCAACCCAAAATATTTTCTGCATAATATATGTAGTTTTATCTCTGTATGCAGTATTAAACATAAGTTATAATAATATATACACTATACACAAAAGACCTGATTTAGGATAGCTTAGGAACCTTAATTTTGGATTCCTGACTTTCACGCAAGTGAAGACATAGCCACAGAACTCTGCATTGAAAACGTAGTTTACTTGCATTTACTATACAGTCCATATAAAGAGTACATTACCTGGGGATCCATGATAGATTCACTAAGGATGGAAAGCTGTGTGGGAGGATCACTTTTTTGTACAATGGGACCTTGAGAGGATTCCAGGTCACAATGAGGAGCCATTGTTACATTAGGGAAACCTAGAGTAGACAGAGGAAGACAGGAAGTCATAATACACAAAGGGCTACTTAGCTGATAAACCATTATCTCAGGAGAAACCAGGTCCAAAGTCCTACCACTATCTCAGGACTTCTGTACCATAAATTAAGCCCCTTTTGTCTCTGAGATATATCACACAAGTCAAGGGGAGATGAACATCACTCCTGAGTAACCCTAATGGCCAGCCACAAAGTCACACTACATACTGGGTGGAGGGTTAGGGTTGCCACTGTACATACTGATGTAATCAGAGAAATGTGCACATGCACAGAGGAACATACGGTCATTACAAGTGAAAGAGAAATGGCAATCCACAGAAAAGAGATGAATGAAACTGCAGAGCCCACCATTCTCTCTGGTGAGAAGGGCCAATAGGTTTTGCATTCTCGATCAAGAGCAAGCAAGAGAGACCCTCATTCATCCACTGACAAAGCTCCAAGGGCACCCAGGACTATGCATCAGAGGCATTCAGGAGTGAGACCACAAGAACTGCCATAATGAATCAGATTCTGAGGTCTATCTAATCCAGTACCCAGATGCTTCAGAGGAAGGTATAAGAACCCTGCAGTAGCAAGGTGTGTGATAACCTGCCCCTCACATTAGGTGTCATCCTGATCTGTAATAGTTAGGAAGAGCTGGTTCTCCTTTGTACTATGTTAAGGGAACCAACTATGCTATGCTAACTAACCAGATCAACCAAACAATCTGAGCTAAACCAAATTATCCAGTCTACAACTTTGCCACACTTTTTACAAATTTTGTCCAATTTCACAATCTTAAATGAACTGCCTTACACAAATTAGATGGTTTACCTGTATGCCTGCGAGGAGCATCGCCAAACAGGTCTTTCACCACAGCCATGGCTTGATCAGATCTCTCCAACACATCCTGCAGCTGATACTGATCAGAGAGAATCTGAAGGCACAGCACAGAAGAGACTTCATACCATCATATACAAACTGATTTCCCAAAAAATCAGGATAAATACATGGATTATGGAAAGGAATTTTGGTATCATTATCCTTAACAGGTAATAACAGAATAGCCAACTATCATAGTTCTGGGGTTAACTCTGCCTCTGCCCCTTCCATGGTCTGCTCACAAGCACCACTTTAGTCTCAGGTCCCCAGCTGTCACCTCTATATGGGCTGGGACCCATGTCCCTCTCCCTTCAGACTGGGGATTTAAGCTTGCAGTCCCCATGCAGTTCATGGTGATTATCCCAGCAGATCAGACTTTAGTCTGGCACATGCAATTCACTTTCTTTCAAGGGGAAACATCAGGAATAGGAGTGGCCAGCCAGCTATCACAAAACACAATATATGTATTTTAAGACAAAAGCATTACTGAGACAACATATAATAAAAACACCTACACACACTAAGATTACCAAGTGTTGCCTTCTTCCATGTGTAGACCCTGGCAGGTTCTAGTCCTTCAAACCCTTCCAGCAGGGTTTGCCTTTTTGATTACAATTCCATGTCAGTTTCTGGATCAAAGTGAGGAATACCTAACCAATTCAGGCTGACCCTTTATACGACAAGCTCTTTCCTTGTCCTCTTGAACCCAGTCTCAGCCTACATAGGCAAGTCCCCCCAGAAGGTGGTACTTCTCTAGAGTTGTTTACCTGTCCTGGCAGCTGCAGTAATTACCCTCCACTGATGTAATTCTTAGGGGAAACTTGGTAACCCTCCACCATGAAGCTAACATACAATCCCTAGCTCACAAACTTTTATAGATACAAGAACTTGTGACTAATCCCATGGCCCACAGCAACTGGCACATCTCAAATAACCATGCTGCAGGGAATTACTGGCTGTTTGAATCAGGGGAAATAATTTAATTGAGTAAGAAGCTATTGCCTCCGGACTGGAGTCAGATAGTGCTGCTGCAGTCAGAACTCAAAAGCTGGTTAAGTAGTAGTATTACATAGTGTTTAAGGCAGGCCCAGATAGAGAGGGACAGAATTAAATTCCAAATTTAGGAACACCAGATCACCGGCTAGTGCTTACAGCTCCTCAACCCGTTTTGTCAATTTTCTTTCGCTTCCCCCTCCCCACCCTTCCTGCCCCTCTTTTTTACACTCCCCTTCTTGCTGGCCTCCTTTCTTTTGATTAAATACAGCCATTGCAGGTACAGAGGTTCCCCAGACACAAGAACCTTAGCATTTCCACTAAACAATGGAGTCCATGGTGTGTGTGAGGGGGAGAAAGAGACAAGCACAGGATACATCGCCCTTTCACAGCTTGGAATTTAGAACTGTAAGGATCCCTGCACAGCAGTATTCAAAAAATGGCTGGGGCCAAGGCATGGGCAGGGGCCAGGAGTAAGATCTGATACTATGTAGACCACGTGATCACATCTCCTTGGGGCTTGGGTGCCTGTTAACCATGGAGCCTACTCCAACCAATGTTCTGCAGTAGCTGAAAGAAGAACACCTAGGGGTGAGCAATTCTGTACATCAGCCAAGCTTGATTATTCAGCCAGGCAGTGGATTTCGACCTACAGGCAGGAACAATTTTCCATTTTGCTACAAGTCCTTCATAGCAAAGGAGATGAGGAAGAAGATGCAAAGTGCGAGTTTCGTGCTCCTGGCAAATTAAAAACATGTGTTGAAAGTCCAGACCTAGCTCTTACCTCTCGCATGAGGGCCAGCTTCCTTTTCTCTAGGGAATCAGGAGCCCCCTGCCTCTGCTTCTTCCATTTTCTCTTCAGTGCTCTCTCTTGTAGCTCCACATGCACCAGTGCTTTGTTCTTGGACTTGTGTATCTCATGACGCCGCACCTATGCGAGCATGGAAGAGAATTTGGTTCAAATCTAAGGGACAGGCTAAGGCAGTGGTTCTCAATCAGGGTTCTGGGGACCCCTGGGGGGCCACGAGCAGGTTTCAGGGGGTCCGCCAAGCATGGCTGGCATTAGACTCACTAGGGCCCAGGGCAGAAAGCCAAAGCCTCGACACACAGGACTGCAGCCCAGGGCCCCGAGCCTCACCACCCAGGGCCGAAGCCAAAGCCTGAACAATTTAGCTTTATGGTGCCCCCTGTGGTGTATGGCCCCAGGCAACTACCCTGCTTGCTACACCCTAATGGTGGGCCTGGCTTTTATATGCAGAAAAACAGTTGCAGTGGCACAGCTGGGCCATGGAGTTTTTATAGCATGTTGAGGGGGTCTAAAAAAAAAAAAGAAAGGTTGAGAACCCCTGAGCTAAGGCACTCTTACCAAGCAGCAGGGAAACTGCCAGTGGGCTCTCTTTTTTGGATCTACCAATTTATGCATTGGGTACAGTGAAGTCAAACCACATGTTGGTGATGCCAGTAATGTCACCATCTATGAATGGCAACTGCAATCACAGAGTCGACCACTCCGTGAAGAACAAAAGTTTAAGTTACCTCACAGAGCAAAGGGCAAGGGGAAATGTATGGGTTCCCATCTGCCCTACATTACTGAAACAACAGCAACAGCTGTATCCAACAGTCCCAGAAATAGTGTCACCCAGAACACTGAAAACAAGGCAAAATGCATTGCCTGATTCAGCACTGCTGTTGAGTATCAGTATCTCCACCCCCTGAATGGGATGCATGTATCCAATTCAGATTAATAGCACATTTAATGTATTAGATTCTCACAGGCCTCCAAGCACCCTGATTAGAGAATAATTAAGTTATAGAATTTAGAAAGAGACTTATGTCATCAAAACTATTCTCCTCACAAGAGATATAATCCTAAATGAGCACAACACTACACTATATGTTAGTGCTATCAGCTGGATGGAATTGAACTCATACTTTGCGAAGAATAGCAGCTCTACATAGCAGGAATAGTAACAGTGGTGTGAACCTGTTCAACCCCCTGCAAGAATTAAGGAAATGCCAAGACTAAAGAACATATTTTTCAGCCTTTTCTTCAGTGAAGATGATGCAGGTTAAACTTATCTATTGGAAGGTTTTCTTTTCCCCCATTACCCCATGTTGGAAAACATTCTAGAGGGATCCACTGGAAAATATATCAGAATATTGGTTAAAATAAGCTGGTTTAAGGAGACGTTAAGCAGATGGACATTGCTAAAAGAAGGAGTTGTGCATATAGTTATTGGGGGTAAAAAGCTATATTTAAAAAAGGTTTCGGTGGGTAGGGAAGGGAGATTAAGATGTTATAAACAAAACACCTCATAGAAATAAAATGAAATATCTGCCCCAGATTACCAAGTAGATTGACCAGCTATGGAATAGAGGTAATGACAGATTTTTGACTTACCATGTCTTCAGGAGTTGCACGATGAACTGTTAAATCATGGACAGTGCTCTGCAAAAAGAAACAAGAGAACACAAATGCAAACACAGAGGTGGAATCAGGCACTGATGTTTTTTAATACCCTATTGATTTGCTCTTTAAGTTACGAAAATAATAAGCGCTCCAAGTTTAGAGACGTGTCTATTGATAAATAGAACAGAGATGGCATAGATCACTTTTACAGTTCTACACAATATTCCATCAAAAAACTATGTTAAAAGAATATTAATTTTGCTTTCAAAAATCAGGCAATGATAGTGTGGAATCCTAACTCTGCCCCCTTGGGCGCATACATCATGACACAATCTTTAATTATGTGATGATCACATATTACTTCTCAAAAGGAAGAGAGGGAGGATGGACCAATTTTAAGGCACTAGCATAGGATTTGGTTTCAAGTCCCTGTTCTGCCAGACTTCTTGTGTGACATTGGGCAAAATACTTAGCCACCCTGTCTCGGTTCTTTATCTATAAAGCGGGGATAATACCTCACAGAGGTGTTGTAAGGATAAATACTCTAAAGGTTGTGAGGTGTTCAGATACTACAGTGATGGTGGCCATAAGAATACTTAGGATAGAAATAATACAATATTTTTCCCCCTACAAGCTCACATACATGTGTATGCCAGAGAGTCACTCTATAGAAGATGCACAGTGAATGAGCCAAGTGCTTCATTTAGCCTACATATTTCTGACTGTGCAGGCAAGATCCAGGATACTCTATAACAAATGACTTCTACTTCAAGGTCCCTGGCTTTTAATGATGCTTTGGAGCCGCAGGCTGAAAATCCTGCAGCACCTTCAGATAAGATAAAAGATGGATGTGTTCATTTTCATATTTAATTAAATGAAAACCAATATGTTTGATAATCCGTATGATAATCAGTATGATAATCCTTGTAGAATTTAAGTTTTCAGTGTGCTGCAGAACTTTGTGTTGAAAACTCAATTTCATTTGTAGAAGTTGTCCGGGGTGCATGCAAAAAGAAATTGACAATGATGGCAGTGGATTGGGGAGCAGCAGGGCCTTTTTGTACCTGGGGAGCAGGTTTTGTATTTTAGCACAAGCATATTCATTGAATATTCCTCCACCAGTGATGAGCAGTGAAAAGAGTTTTAAATGTCAACATTGATATTACCACTGGTAGATTTCAAAGTCAATACCTTGTTTCTGTCTAAGGTTTATGCAGCCTGTAATAAATGAGGCAGTTCATTTTGTTATTGTTTCTGGCTGTCTACATACTGACACAGCACAGAATCAGTAACACTCTGTTCACTTTTGGAAAGTTCTTTTTACAGCCATAAGGCACGTACACACAGGGCCCAATTCACCATTAACCTATGTGTCTAATCCTCATAGTTCAAAGTCAGTCATGGAATTTTACACCTACTTCACATTGGTGTAGGCAGCTATAGAAAACATAGAATGAATGCCTCTCTCTCTTTTTTTAAGTACAGAAGCTTAGATTCTGGCGCAGGAGGTGGAGTCTACAAACTGTGACCATGAAGTAAAACAGGACCCTGTGTATTATAGAAACAGCAAATTATATAATATTGTATTTCTATAACTTTTTGTAAGGTGAAGCTTATACAGCACATGGTGAATGGAGTAATGGATCCTCAGTGAGAATTATCTACCTATCAAATGTTAACCTGTGTATGCAGATCTGACTAGAGGATTACAGATTTCAAGGCCAGAAGGGAGCATTGTGAACATCTAGTCTAACCTTTTGAATAACTCAGGCCATAGAATTTCCCCAAAATAACTCAGAGCAGATTTTTGAGAAAATCACCCAAGCTTGATTTAAAAGTAATCAGTGATAGAGAATCCACCCCGACCCTTAGTAAACTGTTCTAATGGTTAATTACCCTCACTTTAAAAAATGTGAGTTATTTCCAATCTGAATTTGTCTTCCAGCCATTGGATTGTGTTATACTCTTCTTCGCTAGATTGAGCGGACCATTATTAAATATTTAATACCCAGGTACAGAGACTGTAAGCAAGTCAATCCTTAACCTTCTCTTTGTTAAACTAAATAGATTGAGCTCTTTGAGTCTACCATTATACAGCTTGTTTTCTAATCCTTTAATGAATCATTCTTGTTGCTTTTCTTTGAATCCTCTCCAGTTTATCAACATTCTTCTTGAATTCTGGGCACCAAAACTGGATACAGGACTCCAGCAGCAGTCACACTAGTTTCAAATACAGAGGTAAAATAATCTATTCCTACTCAAGATTCCCATGTTTATGCGTTCAAAGATGGCATTAGCTCTTTCGGCAACAGCATCACATTGGCAGTTCATGTTTAGGTGATTATTCACAACCTCCACATCTTTTCAGAGTTACTGCTTCCCAAGGTAGAGTCCCCATTCTGTCAGTATGACCCACATTCATCGTTCCTAGAGGTATACATTTACATTTAGCTGTATTAAAACATATATTGTTTGCTTGCACCCAGTTTAGTGGTCACTTCTGTTTAAAGACAAAAAACTATGCTCTTTCTACATCCAGATGATTTGGTGCTGAACTGTTTTATCCCAAATTTTCCCAAAAATTCAACTTGGGGACAGAGCCCTGAAAACTTTCAGCCTGGAAGGTGAATTTTTTGAACAATTATAAACAGCCAGCTGACGAGAGAGGCAGAGACTGGAAAGTGCTAGTACTCTTGCAATCTTAAAGAAAGATGTCACATGCCCATGAGCTGTAAGAGAGCACCTTAAAATGAAAGCCCGTGGAATAGTCTCTTCAAGTCTATGCATTCCAATACCAGACAGATTTGTATCACAAATTTGACAGATTTCAGAAAGTTGGGGAACTGAATAGATTAAATTACAATGAACAGATTATAGGTTTGAGCCTTCATTCACTAGAATCCAACAGGGCCAGCTCCACTGAGTTCAGGCATTGGAAGAGACAAACATGTCTACCTTGGCTAAACCAGAAAGGCTTTGTCTAGACTAGGATTTAAAGGTGTGATGTTAGTTGACAAATTTTTAAACTTTAGTGTAGACAGGGTCCACTGCATTTAATGTAAACTAAACTGCTCAAGTCAAAGCCTGTGGTCTGCCTACTTATCACATTCTAATATCACACCTTAAATAGTAGGTCTAGACTATACTCTAGATATACTGGTATAGCTGAACTGCCAGACCCCCTAGTACAGACGCAGCTTAAGGAGTTTTTCTGTCAGCACAGTAGCACCACCTCCCCAGACATGAGCTATGCTGACAGAAGCACTCTTTACTCCTGGGGGAATTCTGCACCACTACACATGAGCAGAATTTATATCCCTCACAGATTTCTTTGCTTCCCCGCAGAAAAATGACTGATGGGGAAGCAAAGTGAAACCACAAGAGTGGTCCTGCGACCCTTCCCAGCAGTATGTTTCAGGTGCCAAGAGCAGCTGGCAGAGAGGTAAATCACTGTGGGGAAGGGAGAGGGACTGGCGAAGACCCGGCTGGTGGCTCCTACCCTGTGCCGGGCTCAGCTGCTAGTTCTGGCTGGGCTGGGGAGGACAGGACTTCCTCTTTCCCTACATGGCATCCAGGACCGGGTCAAACCCATCCCCAGATTTCTCCCCCAGCGGCAGTAAGATCTGCCAATTCCACCCTGCCCCCACTTCCTGCAGCCATCACTCCTCAGCTGCAGGGGAAGGGATCCCTGTGCAGAAAGCTGCTCCCACATCTGCCCAACCGCCATGCAACCAGCCGCCCTCATACTCGACCCTCCCGCCGAGCCCCACTCCCCCTGCACCTGGGACCACCTTGCCGAGCCACCCACACGCAGAACCCCACTCGGCTGAGCCCCAACCAGCTGCATCTGGACCTTTTTTTGGCATCAGATTTTTAATTGTTTTGGTGCAAAATGCCCGTCCAGGAGTCAACCCCCGGTGGGGGGGGGGGGGCCTTTGCCAGCGTAGCTAGGTTGGCGAGTGGCTGTGGTGTTTCCACGCCCCAGACAGACACATCTGGGCCAACAAAACCTTGTGGTGTAGGGCTGGCAGCGGCCAGGATGAGGCCACAGGCGATGCCCCGGCTCTCGGTACGCCAGGGGCACAGCCCCTTCAAGGGAGAGGGCTCATCAGCGGGGGGCAGCCACCGGGCGCAGGAAGAAAAGGACACGGAAGGGGGAACCGCAGCCAGGCTGCCCATCAGCGCCGGGCCGGGCACAGGCTGGCAGGGGACGGCAGCCTCCACTCGCACGCGCGGCAGGGCGGGCTGGGGGGAGGCGGGGCCCCGGGGCTCGCCTGCCCGCCTCTCCGGAGCCCGCCCCCCGCCGCTCGCACCCGCGGTGCCCAACCAGCGCAGGAGCCCGCGTCCCCCGGCCCCCTGCGGCCCCAGGCCTCCCGCACCCCGACTGCGATGGGCGCGGCCCCCCCGTGCCTCAGTTTCCCCCGCTGTACCGGGCGGGGGGCTCCACTCACGTCCCAGTCCCGCTCGGCCGCCGGCGGCTGCTTCTTCTTCGCTTTCGGAGGCTTCTTCCCCGGGGCGCGGGGCCGCGCCACCCGCACCAGGGACATCGCGGGGCCCGGCAGGCGGCAGGACCCGGAGGGGGCGGGGCCGGAAGCGCAGGGGCTCGAGCCGCCGCCGTTAGAGGCCGGCTTGACCCCGCCCCCAGGCCGCTCCCGCTCGTCACCAGGGAAACCCCGCCCCGGCCACCGGGCCCCGCCCCCGAGCACGAGGCAACCCAGCCCCGCCCCCCCGCACATCACGGACCCCACCCATACCCCTCCCTGCCCCACTGATCCCCCCCTCCCATACTACCTACTGTCTTAGTGTACCTGCACCCCACTGACCCCCCCGGCATAGTAGCCATTGCTCCACTGTACCCCCCATATACCCCACTGCCCCCCCACCCATACTACCCACTCTCCCAATATACCCCCAGCTCTCAGTAATCATCCACCCCACTGTCCCCATATACCCCGCACTGCCACCCCAACAACCCGCTGTTTTCCACTGCCCTCACAACCCTCATTAATCTTACCCATTTCCCCCACCGCATTCTGGCCGGTCATACTGCCCTTAATGTGCCCCGGTCCCCATTGATCCTCCCCAACTGGCCCAATACACCCCACCCTGACTGATCCTCTCACTCCCTCTCCACCCTCATTCCTTCCCACAGTCACCTCACAGCTTCTCACCCAAACCACCAGCCCCTTCTGTACCCCCCAAAGATCTTCCTCGCTGCCCCCACCCCTCACTGCCCCCCAATGTTCCCCCACTGTTCCCAGACCACCGCCCTGCCCCCATTCCCCATCACCCCCTCTCCATGTTCACTGTGAAGGCATAAGAAGCAAAGTTCTAAGGGGAAGTCTCCATTGCAGTTAGACATCTGTGGCTGGCCCATGCCAGCTGACTCAGGCTCGTGGGGCTCCAGCTTAGGAGCTGTTTCATTGCGGTGTGGACCAGTGGTTTTCAACCTTTTTTTCATTTGCAGACCCTTAAAAATTTTTGAATGGAGGTGCGGACCCCTTTGGAAATTCAAATTGTGGTCCGTGGACCCCCTACCATAGAAGCCTTAGGGCTTGTCTACACTATAAAATTAGGTCGACTTAATTTAGATTGACCTACAATCACCACAGTAATTCAAGAGGCTGTTGGTGTCCACACGATCCTCCTTCTGTCAGTGGAGCCCATCCTCACTAGGAGCACTTGCAGTGCACTGACTGAAGTGGGGCATTGGGGGGCACTTACAGTTGAGTGGGGGGGGCACTGACAGCCACATGGGGCTCACAGTTGTAGTTCCCCATCCGCTCTGGATGGGGAACTCCTCCCACGCTCAATTTCACAGCATAGAGCCTGTCAGCAGTGAAATTGCTCAGAGCAGCCACACTCTTACAGCTCTGGGAGCTCCCTGGGGAGCTGAGAGCCCTGGCTCTCAGCACCCAGCAGCTGGGCTTGGAGTGAGGAGCCTGGGCAGCAGCCCAGCGGGAGCCCACAGGGCTCCCAGGAGGGAGAGGGGAACCGGGGCAGCAGCCTGCTGGGAGCGGGTAGCCCGGGGAACAGCCAAGCTCTTGCTGGAGCCAACAGCCTTAGCTGTGAGCTAGGTGCAGGGTTCACAGCAGGGAACCTACTAGACTTTCTTGTCAATTTCAGGGCTTTAGCCAGCAGCCCATGTAAGTAATGCAGTGGCAACACAGACACTGCGTCGCCCTAACTATACAGACATAAGCCGTATGCCTTTGGTGCCTTACATCGACCTAACTCTGTAGTGTAGACCGAGCCTTAGACAGAAAACTGACTGAACAGAATTCAAATAAAAATGCTGCGTGTGTTTGGCACAGCATTTGATGCAGCATGAGAAAGGGCACTAAACTGTGGGCTTCTATGGTAACAACACTTCCTGGTTTTGACCTGTAGGTGGGGGTATTCACCTATTTTTGATTGATCAGAGAACCAGAATGCATTTTTGAAATCACCTTTTGCTAGGGTTGCCAGTTGTGGCTGGATATATTCCTGGAGGTTTCATCACATGACATAATCTTTCATTAAAGATTAATTTTTAATTCCTGGAGAGTCCAGGACAATCTTGGAGGGTTGGCTAGCCTACCTTTCACTGACAACCTTAGACATACCACAGGTTGAAAACAACTTGTGTAGATGTTGGAGCTGGGACTGCGGCCCCAGCTCTGGGACCATCCCACCTCGCAGGGTCCTAGAGCTTGGGCTCCACCCCGGGCCTGGACATCTACATGGTAGTTAAACAGCCCCTTAGCCAGAGTCAGCTGGCACAGGCCAGCTGTGGGTTTTTAATTGCATTGTAGACATACTCTTGCCCAAATACTCAAACAGCTCCTCTACCTAGCATACACAGACAGCTTCTGGTTTGCTAACAGGGAAATGCTGATACCACAAGCCTGAGGACTCAGAGGCTCGTTACAACTGATTTGTTGAGAAAGGAGCTGTTGTGCTTTAATGGAGCTCAACACTGGGGGGCTATTTCGAGAGGGCATGGGAGAATCATCTCCAAAGTTATCCAGAAAAACAGATGGAAGGATAAGAATGTAAAGAATGAAGCCAGAGCCATCTGCCATTGTAGGCGTGCCATTGAGCACTTGAAGAAACATGTAAAAGGGGCCAACCAAAAGAATCCCTCTGTCAAACAGGTGGGCTTGTCTATACATAAAAATTAATCAGGAATAAAGTAGGGTATGAATTTCAGGTATATATTTCACATATGTATTGTTAGAGGTTGACAGTGTAACCAAACAGTTCCTGTCTATCGCTGTATTCTGTTAATTCAGAGATCACAAGGAGATGTTAACATTTAAATGAACTGTGCATGTAATGATATCACTATCTTCATTTCTCTTTGAAGTATGTAGTAAGATTTCAACAATTTCCATCCCACCATCAACCTCAGCCTGGACCAGTCCACACAAGAGATCCACTTCCTGGACACTATGGTGCTAATAAGGGATGGTCACATAAACATCACCCTATACCGGAAACCTACTGACCGCTATTCCTACCTACATGCCTCCAGCTTTCATCCAGACCACACCACACGATCCATTGTCTTCAGCCAAGCTCTACGATACAATCGCATTTGCTCCAACCCCTCAGACAGAGACAAACACCTACAAGATCTCTATCAAGCATTCTTACAACTACAATGCCCACCTGCTGAAGTGAAGAAACAGATTGACAGAGCCAGAAGAGTACCCAGAAGTCACCTACTACAGGACAGGCCCAACAAAGAAAGTAACAGAATGCCACTAGCCATCACGTTCAGCCCCCAACTAAAACCTCTCCAATGCATCATCAAGGATCTACAGCCTATCCTGAAGGACAACCCATCATTCTCACAGATCTTGGGAGACAGGCCAGTCCTTGCTTACAGACAGCCCGCCAACCTGAAGCAAATACTCACCAGCAACCGCACACCACCCAACAGAACCTCTAACCCAGGAACGTATCCTTGCAACAAAGCCCGTTGCCAACTGTGTCCACATATCTATTCAGGGGACATCATCATAGGGCCTAATAACATTAGCCACACTATCAGAGGCTCGTTCACCTGCACATGTACCAATGTGATATATGCCATCATGTGCCAGCAATGCCCCTCTGCCATGTACATTGGTCAAACTGGACAGTCTCTACGTAAAAGAATAAATGGACACAAATCAGATGTCAAGAATTACAACATTCAAAAGCCAGTCGGAGAACACTTCAATCTCTTTGGTCACTCGATTACCGACCTAAAAGTTGTAATTCTTCAACAAAAAAAACTTCAAAAACAGACTCCAATGAGAGACTGCTGAATTGGAATTAATTTGCAAACTGGATACAATTAACTTAGGCTTGAATAGAGACTGGGAATGGATGGGTCATTACACAAAGTAAACTATTTCCCCATGTTTATTCCCCCCCTCCACCCCCCACTGTTCCTCAGATGTTCTTGTCAACTGCTGGAAATGGCCCACCTTGATTATCACTACAAAAGTTCCCCACCTCCACCCCCGGCTCTCCTGCTGGTAATATCTCACCTTAAGTGATCTCTCTTTTTACAGTGTGTATGGTAACACCCATTGTTTCATGTTCTCTATGTATATAAATCTCCCCACTGTATTTTCCAGTGAATGCATCCGATGAAGTGAGCTGAAGCTCACGAAAGCTTATGCTCAAATAAATTTGTTAGTCTCTAAGGTGCCACAAGTACTCCTTTTCTTTTTACCTGTAAATGGTGGGAGGTAGGCAATTGCCTTATGTTAATCCATGTAGCTAATTACCAGTGATGCTTAGGAAATTGGAGGCTACTTCAAAACCACTAATCTTCACCCAAGGAACACCTGCTGTCAAGAGGCTGACAACAGCCTGCCAGGAATTTATAGAAAACTCTTGGGCCCTGATCCTTTCATCTCAGATCTGCTTAATCTTCATCAGGGGAAGTCTGAGTGTCAAGACTGAGGTCTCCAGTCCCATCTGGATTACCCTGATATTGAACATTGGACTGTAACTAATGAACTGATTCTGGAATGGACTCTTTGCAATGCTGAAGCTCACAATCTCTACTATGAAAATTACCTAAGAACTATATTCATGTCTGTATGCATAATGATCTTTTAACCAATAATCTCTTTTATTTTTAATAAATCTTAGTTTCATTAATAAGACTTGGCTGTAAACATGTGTTTGTGTAAGATCTTAAATATTCATTAACCTAGTGTGTCCAATCCTTTGGGATTGGTAGAACTTTTTATATGATGAACAAGATTTTCAGTAATCCTTATCATATTTGACTTTGCTGTCTGGATGGGAGCTCAAGCCTGGGTTGCTTTAAGGGAACTGTGTTTCTGGCTTCTGGCTAACCAGTAAGGTATTATAGAAGCTGTGTTTTTGCTGGCTTGGTGAATCTAAGTATTAGAATAACCACCAGTTTAGAGGATTGTCTGCCCATTCTTTGCATTTTGCCCTAATTAAGCAATCTCAGCATGGCCCCCCTGGGACTCCAGTCACAAAGCCTAACTCCAGTACTATGCAAACTGGTTGAAACTAAAGAACAGAACTATCAGACTCATATGTGAACACTGCCTGTTGTGGAAGAGTCACCATAGCTTTTGCCTCACCAATCTATTTGAATTCTTTGAGGAGTCCAACAAACATGTGGACAAGGGTGATCCAGTGGATATAGTGCACTTGGACTTTCAGAAAGCCTTTGACAAGGTGCCTCACCAAAGCCTCTTAAGCAAAGTAAGCAGTCATGGGTTAAGAGGAAAAGTCTTCTCATGGATCTGTAACTGGTTGAAAGATAGGAAACAAAGGGTAGGAATAAATGGTCATTTTTCACAATAGAGAGAAGTAAACAACAGGGTTCCTCAAGGATCAGTACTGGGATCAGTGCTGTTCAATGTATTAATAAATAACCTGGAAAAAGGGGAAAACAGTGAGGTGGCAAAGTTTGGAGATGATACAAAATTACCCACGATAGTTAAGTCCAAAGCAGACTGCCAAAAGTTACAAAGGGATCTCACAAAACTGGGTGACTGGGCAACAAAATGGTAGATGAAATTCAATGTTAACAAATGCAAAGTAATGCACATTGGAAAACATAATCCCACCTATACACACTAAATGGTGGGGTCTAAATTAGCTGTTACCACTCAGAAAAGAGATTTTGGCATCATCATGGATAGTTCACTGAAAACGTCTGCTCAAAGTGCAGCGGCAAGCAAATACACTAACAAAATGTTAGGAACCATTGGGAAAGAGAGAGATGATAAAACTAAAAGTATCATACTGCCACACAACTATGTTATGCCCACACTTTCAATTCTGTGTGCAGTTCTGTTTGCCCCATCTCAAAAAATATATATTAAAAATGGAAAAAATACAAAGAAGGGCAACACAAATGATTAGGGGTATGGAACAGCTTCCATATGAGCAGAGATTAAAAAAGATTGAGACTGTTCAGCTTGGAAAAGAGAGGACATCAAGAGGCTATGGTAGAGGTCTATACAAATCATGAATGGTATAGAGAAAATGAACATAGACACACAAACCAGGGGGAATCCAGTGAAATTAACCCATGAACCAGGGGTCATCCTGTTAAATTAATAGAAGAAAAAAATAAGGAAGTACTTCATGCAACACACAGTCAACCTGTGGAACTTGTTGCCAGGGAATGTTGTGAAGGCTAAAAGTATAACTGGGTTAAAAAAAAATTAGGTAAGGTCATGGAGGATAGATCCATCAATGGCTATTAGCCAAGATGGGCAGGGATGCAACTCCATGCCCTGCTTGTACTTAAACCTCTGACTACTAGAAGCTGAGACTGGATGACAGGGCAGGAATCACGCAATACATTTCCATGTTCTGTTCATTTCTTTTAAAACATCTGGCACTGTCCTTCTTCAGAAGACAGGATACTGGGTTAGATGGACCACTAGTCTGACCCAGTATGACCATTCTTATGTAGACCCTCAATTGAGTCTGATCAGCTCTAGCTTTAAACACTGGAGAGGAGAGGCTCAGATGGTGTCTGTGATTCAGAGTTCACACAACCAGGTAGGAACACCTGCTCCCACTCTCTTTGTCTTTTACTGCTTAGCAAGTGAGGTTCAAGTTAGGATGCCTCCCTCAATCAGGGTATGCTAAGTGCATCTCTGCTGCCCTTTACTCAGACAATAAGTACAACAAAATTTTGTTACCCCTGTATACAGTACTATGTATATTGCAATGTACTAATGCAAATTGTAACCCAAAATCAGCCAAAATTGATCACTTTGGCAAAGCAGCTCTGTCTGTTGAACACGTAGGCAGAATAGGCATGTTTATGCAAATATGGTCTGCTCCTGAAGTCTTTTCTCCCAGTTCATCCCTAATGTTAGGGGATAGCTCACTCAGACCCTGTTTACACTTGCAGCACTGGATTGCTATTGGTCAGTAGGCAATCAGTTTGGAGTTGGAAAATCCTCAATGGAGGCCATTGTCATCTGAGTGTGTAACACCATTAAGTGTCTCTTGCTATACAGGAGTGTGGCTCTCGGTAATGTACAGAAAATAGTGGATGTTTTTGCAGCAATGGAGTTCCCAAACCGTGGAGGGGCAATAGATAGCACGCATATCCCTCTTCTGGCACCAGCACACCTTGCCGCATCTCACCCCTAGCCACTGAGGACATCAACAGAAAGGGATACTTTTCCATGGTTAAGCGATTGCGAGTGGATCACTGGGGACTCTTTGCTGATATTAACGTGGGCTGATCAGGGAAGGTGCATGATGCTCACTTCTTTAAGAACACAGGACTGTTCAGAAAGCTACAATCAAGGACATTCTTCCCAGACCATCAGGTTACCACTGGCAATGTTGAAATGCCAATAGTGATTCTGGGAGATCCAGCCTATCCGTTGGTCACCTAGCTCATGAAGCTGTATGTTGGCCACCTCAACAGCATCAAAGAAAGATTCAACTACTAGCTCAGCAAGTGCAGAATAACTATTGAATGTGCTTTTGGTAGACTGAAAGGATGCTGGCACTGTTTATTCACTAGAACGGATCTTAGCAAGGCAAACATCCCCATGATTATAGCTGCAGGTTGTGTATTGCATAATATCTGTGAGGCAGAGGGAGAAAAGCTACCCGCAGGGTGGAGGAGCAAGATGGAACAGCTGTTTACTGAAACTGAACAGCCAGACACTAGGGCTATCAGAAGACCCAACCATGGAATTACATGGCTCAGGGAGGCCTTAAAAGTACTTTAACAGTCAGCCACAGTAGTGTTGTCTGATTCTTTTATGAAATAATGTCTCTTGTGTGTACAGGGATTAAATATGGGTGGGTTACTGCCTCCCAGTATGAATCCTGTGTTGCTTGCTGTAAACTATTAAATATGAGCGGGTCTTGCCTCCTGCTATGAATTCTGTTATGCTTGGTGTAAACTAACGAATATACTCTGAGTTTCCAAAAATAGAATGTTATTGTGTGCAAAGAAACAGGCATCAAAAATAAAGTGCAAACAAAAGCCTTTTACCAACACTGTAAGAGGGTGAACCATACTTTAAAACCCCAAATAAAAATAGAAGCAAACAGTGAACATTTATGTTCACGGATGTAAAACCTACTGCAACATAATAGGTTGTAGTTACACATTCACAACGCTTTGGCTTTCCCAGGTGGTGTATGTGTAGCTATGGTCTTCGTCTTGTCCCCAGTGTGGAGTGGTAGGGGTCAACATTCCCTTTAAATTTTCTTTGTACTGAGGGGGACTACAAACTCCACTGACCACTACATTTTTGTCCTTGGGCAACAGAGAATGCGAATATTGTGATATTTTAATTAAACTACTAAATAAAGAAAAATGGCTGGGAGCGCTAATGTAATCAGTGAAATATATATTGTGCATATATTCTCCTAAAATCAATATATTTATTAAAAACTACACATTTACAGAAAATATAAAATAAAAGCAAATATTAAATTGAGTGCCTGGCAGATACTATACATGTACCTGCAATGTGGTAAGTTTCATGTTTAATGAACATGATTTACTCATTATTATGCTGGAAATTTCTTTCATCTGTATTTCTCAGTTGTCCAGTGATGGTAAATTTTGTCCAGGTTGACATCTCCGTTTGCTATGAGGAAGTATTTTATTCTTACAAGCTGGTCCATATGGTTAACCTCTAGTCTGTTGCAAGACTTAGTTTTGATTGGACTCATTAAACTAAACCCACATTCACAGTCAGCATTTGAGGCTTGAAAGGTGCCATGTATATCAACAAACTGAACCTGGCCTGTCAACTGATTTTCTTTCAGCATGTAAGTTACCATGTCAGCAAATGTTCTTATTATATCCACTTTCATTTTTTCCACAATGATAAATTTATCCTGTGTGTACTGCTTGCAGATGCATTCAGTTATTGATCCATCTATTTGCACTGGTAGATTCAAGTCTGCTTTGTACTTGCCCATGAGTTGACTAACATGTTCTGTGCTGTAATCAAATTAGGCAAAAACCAGTGCTTCAGTATTAAATGCAGGCCACTCTTGCAGCTCATTCTCTGGCAATCAACAATCTAGATGGTCACCGAGTTCTGTACTAAAGTGGAGAACAGCTGCTGCATAAACAGTATTGGCAAGAGATGCCATTTGTTCCCTCACCTTCTCACTCCAAAGAGCTTTTTCTCCAAGACACTGTGAGCAAAATGTTGCTATTTTGGCCTTAACATAGCTCAATGGTTCTCGAACTTTTTGTATTGGCGACCCCTTTCACACAGCAAGCCTCTGAGTGCAACCCCCCCATATAAATTAAAAGCAGGGGATTTTAATTAAATTTAAATTTAACAGGGGCTCAGGCTGTCAGCCCTGCACCTGGGGGGGCTGACAGCTCACAAACCCCAGGTAATAACCTCACAACCCCCTGAGGGGTTGCAACCCCCAGTTTGAGAACCCCTGGCATAGCTAAATGCTTCAGAGGTAGTGAGATAACTTCTCTGAAAAATTAGGCCCAGCTGAGACAATTCCCCTGAAATATCATCAAGCAGAGTCAGTGCAATACAGTACTGGGGATGTGTAAGCTTTTTGAGACCATACTTAGCTACGGGATCATTTTTTCTCATTGACATCTGCAATACCGTGGTCTACTGTTACATCATGATTTTGCAGGGGGGCATTTATAGCAGAGTGATATAATAACCAACACACTTCATTCAAAAGCCTGAATAATAATGCATAATAATGTATGCTGGCCAACTTCTCATATTTAGTTTTCTTAACAGCTGATCTGCTAAATATTGTATATACAGTGTGTCATAGTATATAATGCACTGACTATATGTTTCCAATTCTTTCCTCATTGGTTCATGTTTTCAGGCACCAGTGATGCCTAGGTCTTCTAGAATAAGGCTCGGCAACCTTTCAGAAGTGGTGTGCCGAGTCTTCATTTATTCACTCTAACGTAAGGTTTTGCGTGCCAGTGATACATTTTAACATTTTTAGAAGGTCTCTTTCTATAAGTCTATAATATATAACTAAACTATTGTTGTATGTAAAGTAAATGAGGTTTTTAAAATGTTTAAGAAGCTTCATTTAAAATGAAATTAAAATGCAGAGCGCCCTGGACCAGTGACCAGGACCCGGGCAGTGTGAGTGCCACTGAAAATCAGCTCGCGTGCCCCCTTTGGCACGCACGCCATAGATTCCCTACCCCTGGGCTAGTAAGTATGGTACACATTCTCTAAGTAGCACAGCTACACTGTTATGCTTACCATCTGGAGGCACCATCTGAAGTGAACATAGGCATTAGCTGTATATCCAGATTGTGATCCATGTAGAATTGTTTGATGGCTTCTTTAATATGCCAAGTATTGCATGCAGGGGTAATGTCAGCAAATGCAGTCTTGTGGGTAACATCATTCGGAGCTCAAAACTTGATGTTAAGGATTAACATTTTGTGCATTACAATGTCAGTGCTCTCGTCAACTATCAGTGTATGAATTACAGATAACTGCCATGATGTCACTTTGGACAACTGCATTAATAGACTGAACAAATTCAAATGCGCAGTTCTTTCTTCTCTAGCTGGTAGGAAGATTAACTTATTTTGCTACCTGGTCTCAAATGTGCTGCAGGAACATCATGGATTAATTTATTTTCATAGCAAGGAGTACTTTATCAATCAGTGTTTTTATTTTGTCTTGGTTTGCTCTCTGATATTTCAACATGCTTCTCTCAGCTTTCAGTAGACTCTGCTAGTAAATGTTGGATTCCAAAGCCATGTTTCCAATTGTGTAGAGTTTTCACGGCATCAACGTGAGCTTTCTGAACTAAGTGGCATTTTAGATAGCCCAGTTTCCATTCACTTAGCTTTAGCTTCCGAACAAAAATTATATATGACCTAACACTGACTGAATCCAAAAAAATGTCTCCCAATTTCAAGAAGCCCCTTCCTAGGACGTCAGTTGTTTTGGTTTCCATAGTTTCCAAATGCCAATTGTCTTTAAATGTCAAACTGTATTTTTTTTCTGTGCCACTGTTGGTGTCTGTACTCCTAACTTATGCTTGGATGTGGGGTTGTTTAAACAAGGTACCAGTCTAAACCGGTGGTTCTTAACCTTTACTGCAGCCTGCACCCCTTTGGTTCTCAAAATATGTTCTTGCACCCCTTATCAAAAATCATTGAAGGAGGTCAGTTCTTTAAACCTAGATATATTTTTTGTTTATATATTACAGTAATTGTTAAAAAATGTATAATGTTAATAAATACGTAGGTTTGATGAAACAAAGTCGTTGTACTTACATGCCTGTGCTTAATTTGTGGTTTTGGTGATTTACCTTCTAAAAAAATCTGGCATGTCTCACACCCCCAGAAAGGGCATCTCGTACCCCCAGGGGGTGCGTGCACCCCAGGTTAAGAACCACTTCTCTAAACTGTTTGCAACTGACACAGCAAAGTGTGAGCTACAAATACAGAGGAAGCAGTGAACAGCACAGTGTTGTGAGGTAACCCAAGTCTTGTATTGCAGGAAGATTTTGGTGTCCCTGGCCCTTCTACATCCACATCTGGGCTAGGGAGAGACAGAGGATGGTCACTGAGTGGGCTCACTGCTCCTGATACCCACTCTCCCTCTCCCCAGCCCAAGGTGGAATGGTCACCAAGCCTGGCCCAGCTGAGCTCTGGCACTGCAGTGTGATACAGCCACCCTGACACTCCGTTCTGAAGAGCCGGGGAGATAGATCCCAGTGCCCCTGGCCAACACCCTACCTAGCTAGAACAACTGAGGATATTCTCATTCATATGAATCTCTGATATAAATAAAAAAATAACAGCATTATATACAGTAAGATTAGCACAAAATAAAAGAAGCATTCATCTCAATGGAAACTTAAGCATGAAGTGGTAGAGAAAGGCGGTCATCAGTAGATCTATAACAAAACAATTGGTTGCAAGTTGAAGTTTCCTAAAAGATTTAAAGCACTTGCTCATTGACCATGTGGTCGGGATGTAATGTGGTTGGGGGGCACAGCCCCCAAAGCAGCAACAGGGGTGAGGCAAATAGAAAAGGCTGTGCCCCCCCACAGTACCTGGCCCTTTTCCCCACACCTGGGGCCACAATCCTCCCTCCTTGCCAGGTCACCTAGACACACAGGAGCCCAAGACCCCCTCCCAAGAGCCTCAGCCCCTACTGTCCCCTCCCAGGAGCTCCTGCCTTCCCCACCCTTCTCCTTACACCTCCCTGCTGGCTCAGGTCCCACCCCACTTCCCAGACCCCAGCATCCCCAGTTTCAGCAGATTGAGGACCCAGCATGCAGACCCAGGTGCCAACTGTGCTCCCAGCATGCATGGTAGTTACAAGATCGCTGCGTGGCCATGTGTGCACACAGATTACAGTGACCATTGGTAGGGATATGGATGTACATCATGCTTGCCACCTGGTATCTTGGGAAGCTTAGAGATCTTTGACCATGGAGTTCTCCAAAGACTGGAGTGTCTGCTGAGTCTGGGGTCTTTGGGCACGTAGGTCAGCAATGGGTTGCAGCATCTGAGTTTCTTGCCTGAGCAAACCCATGATGTTCTAATGCATTTCCTGATGCACTTCTTGGGCCTTTTCCCTCTCCAGCAGCAACTGCCATCTCCATTCTTGGTCATTCTCTGTGGTCACAGGCTCAGTGGATCCTCCCCATAGACTGGGGGAGGGTCCTTCAGCTCCCGGAACCCAAAGAGGGAGACACACCAGATCCCCCACTCACCCAGTGCATGTATATCAACACATATGTTACCTTGCTGGGGCTAGAATGAAGGCTTTGCATTGTCGAGTGAGCAAAATTACACAATGCAAACTCCTGTGAGGAGGCATAGTGATCTTGTAGGGGGGACTGGTCTGTGTGGGGTACAGAAAGAGACTGAAGTGCTGCAGGGAGAGAGAGGGGACAGGGAAGTGCTGTCAGCAATAGGCCTCGATCAGAATGTAGCAAACGCTACTGAGTCACTTTTTATGCTGGGGATCGCACCTAAATTTCAATTTCCAGTCAAACAGTAAAGTTTAAACTAAATAAATAAAAATTAAATAAATGAATACATAAATAAATTTCTTAATAAGCTAATTTTGCACTAATATTTTAAAAAGGTAAATAGGAGGACTGGGGTAATTATAGGCCTCTCAGCCAGACATCAGTTCTGGACAGAATAATGGAATGTCTGATATGGGACTCAATAAAGAATTAAAGAAGGATCATATAATTGAATTAATGCTAATAAACATGGGTTTATGGAAAATAGATTCTATCTAACCGGATACCTTGTTGTGATGAGATTGCAAGTCTGATTGATAAAGGTAATAGTGGTGATATAATATACTTAGACTTCAGCAAGACATTGTTGCCATATGACATGTTGATTAAAAAACTAGAGACAACATGTTGCTCATCAAACGGATTAAAAACTAGCTGACAGGTCTCAAAATGTAATTGTAAACAAGGAATCATCAATGAATGGATGTGGTTCTAGTGGGGTCCTGCAGGCATCAGTTCTTGGCCCTCTGCTATTTAAAATGTTTATGATGACCTGGAAAAAAACATGAAGTCATCATTTCAGATGTCACAAAAATTGGGGGAAGGAGTGGTAAATAACAATGAAGACAGGTCAGCAAAACAGGCTAGAGGTAAACGTATACATGTAGGGACAAAGAACGTAGGCCATAGTTAGCAGAAGGGGAACTGTGTCTTAGGAAGCAATGCCTCTGAAAAAGACTTGGAGGTTATGGTGGATAATCAGTTGACCGCAAGCTCCCAAGTGCAACAAAGTAGCCAAAAGGGCGAATGTCATCTTTGAATGTATAAACCAAAGGAATATCAAGTAGGGAAGGTATATTAACTCTGTATTTGGTGTGACCAATACTGGAACACTGTGTCCAGTTCCGGTGTTCCCAATTCAAGAATGATGATTAAAATATGAGAGGGTTCAAAGACGAGCCATGAGAATGATTAAAAGACTAGAAAACACGCCTTATGGTGATACAGTAGAACCTCAGAGTTACGAACACCAGAGTTACTGGTCAACCACACACCTCATTTGGAACCAGAAGTACAATCTGGCAGCAGCAGAGCGGACAAAAAATAAAATAAAAAAAGGAAAGTATAGTACTGTGTTAAATATAAACTACTAAAAATAAAGGGAAAGCGGCATTTTTCTTCTGCATAGTAAAGTTTCAAACCTGTATGAAGTCAACGTTCAGTTGTAAACTTTTGAAAGAACAACCTTTACATTTTGTTCAGAGTTACGAACATTTCAGAATTATGAACAACCCCCACTCCTAAGGTGTTTAACTCTGAGGTTCTACTGTAGATTCAAAGAACAAAATCTGCTTAGTTTAATAAAGAAGAGATTAAAAGGTGACTTGATCTCAATCTGTAAGTACCTACACAGGCAACACAAATGTGATAATAGGGGGCTTTTCAATCTAGCAGACAAAGGTATAAGAAGATCCAATGGCTGGAAGTTGAAGCTAGACAAATTCAAACTGGAAATCAGGTGCAAATTTTTAACAGTGAGAATAACTTTTCCTTTAATTTACAAACAAACCTGATTTCTAAATTAACATGATGGCTAGAGAAGTACTAGTTATGATTATAATTTATATGATAGGTTGCTCCAAATCCTGTTTTTGAGTGAATATTTAAAATGTAGGTAAAATCATTTTGCATTTTCCCTCCAGGTCGTTTGTTTGTTTGTTTCTATGACGGCTCTTGGTGACTCTGATGCAGGTACTCTTTCTAAATCACCTGTGGGTGAGGCTGAGCTCAAGTTGTATCTTCTTTTAAAGATCAGAATAAAAATCATTTAGATTCACCAAGAGGCGCTAATATATCTTAGATCTTTCTCCTCGGCAGCAGCATATACCCATGAAATGTTCCTGACCTGTAAAAAATGTTAGACTAGACCTCTGCTGCCTTTCAAATGGACTGACACGTTACTGGTCTGTAGGGTCACGAAACCAGGTTTCTCTTTAAAGAGTAAGGTAGCCCTGAGCATTAATTAGAATGGCGCTTGATCAGAATGGCGGTAGGTCTGAAGCAATTGAGTGCTGCAGGAGCGGACACTTAGCCGTCTGTCTCGCAGCATGGGGAAACCACATTGCATTGAATAATTGATTTCCAATCCGGGTAAATCAAAACAGTCAGCAGAGCTGGAAGAGCAGCATTTAAGAATGCATCCGATGAAGTGAGCTGTAGCTCAGGAAAGCTCATGCTCAGATAAATTGGTTAGTCTCTAAGGTGCCACAAGCCCTCCTGTTCTTTTTGCGGTTTTCAGAGAGGCTCCTTTGAACATGTCCATACATTTCCTAAAACCTCTTAACCCGTAAAATAACTGGGGCTGTGTGACAGATGGGAACTATGCGGTTACGATACGAAGGCAGGTCTTGTTATTGACGGTTTCCTGCTTCCGACAAGGCACCTGCTCTTCACAATTTTGTCCTGGATTTGTTTTACTCGACTTGAGCTTGCTCCCCCCGTCTCAGCTGGTCGAGGCAATGCAGAGCCAGGATTCCTGCAGGAGAGCGGCTGTCGGTTTTAAACCAGCTAGAGATGGGGGTTAAACACGGCCCCCCGGCGCCGAGCGCTGTTTCCAGCCCAAGCCCCCCCCGCAAGACGATCCCATTTAGAAACCACTGGGCTACGAGCCGGGGGGGGGACCAGCCATAGAAACGATTGCGGCGAGGCCAATTGCTTCGGCTCCCCCTCCCTGCCCGGGGGCAGAGTCTGACTGCAGCTCCCCCCGCCGGGGCCGGCTTCCCGGCTGCCCACGCAGGACTGGGGGTTTGTAAGCCGGCACCTTGCTGGCTCTCTCCCAAGTCCCCAGGAGAGCGGCGCGGGAGCTGCGCGGGCGCAGGGGCAGGAGCGAGCCGCAGCCCCTCCAGGGGAGGAAATGAAGGCGAGGGCAGGGAAACCAGCCCGGCCCCGCTCTCAAGGTTTCCTCCGTGTGTCACCCGCGGCGGGCGAGGGCAGCAGCCGGGAGCCCCGCGCGGAGCCGTAGCCAGCCTCGGGCTCCGGGCGGCTTCGAAGGGCACTTTGCAGTCCGGGGCCAGCCGCGGCGCGGGGACCATGAGCGGCCTCGCCTTGCTCTGCGGCTTGCCCTGGCTCCTGGGGGTGCTGCCGCAAGAGCTGCAGGCCGGGGCTGGTGGAAGGAGCGGCCGCCCCCCCCCCCACCAAAGCGGCGGATTTCGACCGGGTCTACGCAGGGACGGTGACCATCAACCGCGAGGAGATCTACGCCTTCAATTACACCAGCAAGCCGGGCCAGGTAAGGGCTGCCCAGCCTCCGCGGCCGGCCGTCGCTCCGGACGCCTCCCGAGCCCGCCCAGCTGCAAGGCTTCCTGAAGACTTATTGCTAGGGTGGGAGGTCACCGCACGCTCCCGCTCCTCTCCCGAGCCCTTGCCTGGATGTGGCTACCCTTCCCTGTGCCCAGCCACGCAGGGAGTGCTGTTCCCCAGCACAGCGAGGGGTGCTGTGCTTTCCCTCCCCGGGCATGCGGGACATGCAGGGTCTCTGACCCCCCCCCTTCCCCACAGCCCCCCCCCACACACACACCCCGCGCTGCATTAGCTTCCCAGCCGCGCAAGAAATGGATGCGTCCCCCACCATTCCGCTGCTCTTTGCACATGCCGCCTCCCTCTTTGGCTGGGGATTACGTTATTGTGATGTAACGATCTATCCCCAGTCGCCACCTGCAGCTTTGAGCCTTTTCCAGGGCTCCCCCTCAGCCCTGAATTTCGCAAAATAAAAGGGAAGCAATCACACTCATTTATCCGGGCAGGAGGAAGGACGTGGCAGCCTTCAATTGCATAGATCGATGCTATCCTAAGAAGGTCACATCAGCTGAGAGGATAGCGCTGTACCAACGCAATTATCTAGGCAACACACCGGTTTTGTCTAACTGTTCCCAACTTCCTGTGGTCAATGTTTAAAGGCCATAGTGGAGTTCAGTAACTAGTACATGGGCAAAACATCTATGCTCACAAACCTTTTTGTAAGTATCATTTTTCACACTTTAATGTCTAAGTAAGATCAGCATTCTCTTCCGAGACCTGGGACCACACATCATTAGTTGAGATGTAAGGGTCTCTATTGCAAGTAATTTAGATGATTCACAGTCGGGGGGAAAAGGTTGACTGATAGAGGTGTGCTTAATTTTGGTGGTGGTGGGAAGAAACTTATGTTCTAGCCTAGTGTTTTTCTGCAGCACCCTTCTCTATAAGATTTAAACGCTAAAAGTCTTTCCCCATCATCACAGTCCTGAATTATCTCTTAAATTAATATAGTACCTTTACATCCTAAAGCAGTGGTTTTCCACCTGTGGTCCATGGACCCCTGAAGTCTGCAGACTTTCTAAGATTTCCAAAAGCCTATCTCTCCATTTGAAATTTTTAAGGGGTCAGCAAATGAAAAATGGTTGAAAACCACTGACCTCAAACAATGGTTCTCAAACTTTTTTTTTTTTTTTTTTTTTTTGCAGACCACTTGAAAATGGCTGAGGGGCTCAGCAGACCACTTAATGAGCTTTCCAAATGTTGTTTGTACCGTTAGCTAACTATTGTAAAGCACTTTGGATAAAAGGGCTATATTTAAAAACACCCTTAATTATTTTTGTTCTACAAATAAAAGCACATAACTCATATTTTAATCAGTAGTCTTACCTTTCTAATGTGATGGATGTGCTCTCTCTCCCCCGCCACAGCAGCCCCCAAGCTGGGGCTGGGAAGGAGCGGGGGGGTCTCTCCCCCGCCACAGAGGTGAGGCTGGGAAGGAGGGCCATCTCTCCCCGGCAGCTGCAGCCCTGGAGCTGTGGAAAGTCGCCTCTTTCCCTGGCTGCCGCAGCCCTGCACATCCCACGTTCCCCCCAACCCCCTCTTCTCACCCACTCCCTATGCCCCCCAAGGTCACCACCTCACCTTAGATGTGTGTCTTCTCCAGGGTCCAGGCACCTAATTAGTGGAGCCATGTCTGCCCGGCTCCACTAATTAGGTGGGTGGCCCTTCATTCTATCATGTGCGACTGCCAGGCACGCACCTTAGAGGGAACTATCCGCAGACCACCTGAATGGAGCTCATGACCACTGGTGGCATAGGCGCCAACTTCTCATGGCGCCGGTGGGTGCTCACGCTGGCCCCGCTCTGACTCCACCCTGCCCTGCCCCTATTCCAAACCCTTCCCCAAAGTCTCCACCCCCTCCCTGCCCCTATTGGACCCCTCCCCAAATCCCCAGCCCCGCCGCCTCCTCTGAGTGTGCCGCGTTCCCCCTCCCCTCCCAGCTCTTGCTGTGTGAAACAGCTGGGAGCTAGGGGGAAAAAGCAGGCATGCGGCACTCTCAGGGGAGGAGGCGGAGGCGAGCTGGGGAGGGGAGCTGCCGGTGGGTGCAGAGCACTCACCAATTTTCCTTGTGGGTGCTCCAGCCCCGGAGCACTCCCGGAGTCGGCGCCTATGACCAGTGGTCCACGGACCACAGTTTGAGAACCTCTGTCCTAAAGCATACCAATATGGACAGACTTGTTCTGTCTTCAGTTATACAGAACAAGGGATTAAGGAATATTTTTTGTAAGCTATATTTCTAATGCTCTCTAATAAAATGAAAAAGGTGTTAATGGATGCTAACAAGAAAAATGGGATTTTTAAAATAAATTGAACTCTGGAATATAAAGTAATCCAGCACTTTATGGATTTCCCTTCCTTCTCCACCTCCCCCTCCAAAGTGTTATGTAAAATATATTCACCATTAAGGCTACAGGGCTATTTCAGTGTTTTGTTGATGTTAGTGATCTAACCAAGTTTTGCTCTCCTGGTTCATGGAAGCACTGGATTGAGGAGGTTGAGAGGATGTATAAGCAATAAGCGTTATTGCAGTGTCTTTTGCTGATTGGTGATATGAACTATGCTTCCCAAGGTGATTTGGTACTATGATGATGGCCATATAAGTGCATAGCTAGCCAAGTAAACTCTGTAGAGCAAGAGGTCTGTTAGTAGAGAACACAGATTTAGTGATTTTAGTTAGTTCATTTTACTGAATTAATTTCTAATATGTTATAGAGAGCTGAATGCCTTTACAACTTCTAAAAATAGGCCCATAGGCAGGAATGGTGATGAGGGTAGGCAAGCAGCCTATGTTAACTCCCAGATGTTTAACAAAGTCTGTCTGGTACATCCCAAGCCCACCCTCTACTTTCATGCCATTGCAAGAATTCAGAGCTCCTGCAACGAGAGAGAGAGAGACAGCAAGTTCCAGGCTCCATTGCAGCTGTCTGTGTTTCAAAAACCCCTGTCTCCGTGCCCCATCAGACTTCAGCACAAAGACTTTTGCACTGAAGTTAAACCTGCAGTGAACACCTGACATTCAATAAGGTGGAGAAGTCTGGATACTTGAGTAACTAAAGTCAAGCTTCATTTTTAATTAATTTTTTTAAATGAATAAATTCTTCAAATATAGCCCATGACACACCTGCCGGGGGGGTGGGCGGGGGCACATTGCCAACTCCTGGTGGGAACAGGGAGGAAAATCGTTTTGAAAATGTTATTGTGCTAAAAGGCTTCTACTGTGAGGAGAACCCAGAATGGACCCAGCACAGCCTCTAGTGAGCTTGGGTTTATTCAGCCAGAAGCCCCACAACTGCTGGCATCAATTAGCCTTGTCAGTATCCTCCAAGAAACTCTGGCTTATTAGAGGCAATTGGCATCCGGCATGTGTTTTCCCCCAGAAGGTGGGGATATAAACCAGCAGCAGAGGCCACCCTAGGTCAATCATATGGGGGCTCTTGAACACAGCTGGGTGTACATATGTCTGCATTTTGTCCCATAATTGATTCAGAAAGGTAGGTCTGTCCTAGGGTATTTGTGGTCTCACTTTTTCTTTGGTTGCTGGTTGGAGGGAGGCTTTACTTTAAATTGAGACTCTACGCAGGTGGGCAGATTCCTTTTGTACCTGGTCAACAGCTGCAGTGTAACGGAACCTCTCAGGATCCTTTAGCCATTATAAGCTTTGGCTCAGTGAACCTCGAGAGTCTGAGCAGCTATCAGGATTTATACAGTACTAAAAAATGATACAGCAGAGTTTACCTTCTAGTAGTGTGACTTAATATTCATTCCCCTTCAACAATCTCCCCAGTCCCCAAAGTGCCTCTCGGTGGTGAGTCAGCTAAATTTGGCTAATCTCGTGCCATGCCTCTGGTGTTCCTCCGGAGTTTCCCCATCCATTCGGATTAATTTTGTGTTCTGGCCGACTAGCCAGAAGCTCTTCATGCCTTGAGATGGAAATTGATGGGGGCCCACAAGTCTTCTGCGTGGATGATTAATCCTAGTTATGGCAAGTCTGTGTTGAGTGCAGGAGCATTTTACTCCTGGAAGGGCTGCAGAGGGAAAATGTGATTCTAACTGGCTTCATCTGGCCTCCTACCTCTGGGTAACTCCTCTTCTCCTCACTGTTCTGAGGGCAGATATACAAAGCAGGAGACAAACATTCAGAGAGCCAAAGTAATAATGACAAGACCTGTGGGTCACCATTTGCCCTAGCAGCAGGCCCGCTGACTGGGGAAGGGGACAATTACCCAGGGGCCTGGGCGATTTAAAAGGGCCCGCAGCAGCCGGGAGCCCCGGCCCCTTTTAAATTGCCCAGACGGGCCGCAGGACTCCTAGGCACGCGCGGGGTGGTACCGGTGGTGGTGAAGGTAGCTGGGCGGGCATGTGGGAGCCTTGGCCATGCTGGAAAAGCGTGCCCAGCCGCGCAGCCGGCGGTAGATCACTGGGTGCCCAGCAGCACAGGTGCAGCACCCGCCCTGGGGCTTGGAATTGCTGTCGGGAGCCTGCCTAGCAGGCTTTGTGTAGACTCCAGTCAGCCATGCCCATTTCTGTGGCTGCTGGGCTGCATAATGCCTGCCAGCATGCCTGGCATACAGTCAGTGAGGGAGATGGGCTTAGACTTCTCTTAAGCTCTTGCTGGATGGCAGGCTGGGAGCAGAACTGTTGTACCTAGCTGGTTCTCCCAACACCTCTCCGGTTTCTAGAAAGGACTTGGGCCTGACTGACCTCAAGAGACATTGGCTGCCTCTAGTCGCTCCCTTCCCATGCTGGGCATAGACACACATGGTTAGAGGAGGAGATGGCATGTGTAAGACCTACATCTGTCTCATACATGCATGCAAAGTCTAGTGGCTGTAGCACCAGGGAAGATGGTTCTGTTCCTGGGTCTGCACGAGATTGGCTGTGAGACCTTAGGTAAGTCACGGCCTTCCTGTGACTCAGCGGCCCTCTGTGTAAAATGGGAATAACAGTATTATTTGTATCTATCAGGTTGTATAATGTCCACAATTGTAATAGATTTCCATTCGTTTGGGCTCCTCTGGAACATAAACTTCTAGCCCACATGCATCACCCTGCAGGATCAAGCCTATATATAAAATGACCTTATATTGTTTCTCTCAGTCTTTCTGATGGTAATTTAGGAATGTGCACCACATAGTGATATTAACATATGGCTCTCATGCAACACTCTCCTTGTCTGAACTACACTGGCTGCACTGTCTATCACAAAACTAGTCGTGGCTCTGAGGAAAAGGCAGAAAGCCAGCAAGCTGCAGGGTCTGGAAGCACTGGAGCCAGCAGCAGGAGGTGCTCTGTGCCTGTTCACTAGGCTACTCTGCATTGTTTGGCTTCTCTGGAGGGGGACTGAGTGGAGCAAGCCACTCTCTTCTACCCCTTTGCTTGCTTTCTCATGGACTTGGCTGCAGAAGGGCCCAAATACTTCGTTCAGTTTGACTTGAGGGCTATTCTTCCTAACAGAGGGAAAGCAGCACAGAGCCAGAGGAAAGCTGAGATAATGGCTGTAACTGATTGGCAGAAGTAAAGCACAGGAAGCCACGATGGCACTGGAGGAACCAGTGGGTGAAATGTCTGTTTGGTGGGACTAAAAAATTTCTGCACATACTTCTTTTTAAATTAGAAAATATTTAAAACAAAAGTGAAACGTTTCTTACACTGCCACAATACGGCACACAAAGGGGAACATGGTCCCTGCCCTAAAATTATTAGATGGCTGGAAGGCCAACTACCTCATCTGAGTTTTCCCATGTAGCTTTGCTAGCAACTGCATTGTTCAAACAGCTGGAAGTCCTTCATTGTGGTCTCCCCAGCAGCAATCTGAAATTGCTAACATTGCTACCTGCATAGCTGTTTGTTTAATGGGGAACTGTTAATTGGTTTTTTTAATGTTTACATTATTACACAAGTGCATTCTGGCACAAATAACAAAGCCAGTTGTGTGCCCCGCAAAACTCAAGCAGGCAATTAGGTAAGTAAACATCTAAATGATGACCTTACTGGGGACCTCAGGGCTTGGAAGAGGGTAAATATGGAGCAGCAGTTAATTTTACTAAGTCCTAGTGAATTTTACTCTGCTGGCAAAACAGAGAAGGCTCCATGCAGCTGGTGAGAGAACCTACCCTGCTCCTATACAACACCAACCCAGGGACTTTGTGTGGAAAGAAATATGCCACAGTTATGGAGGAATCCAAGAGAGCTACCTTCTTCATCCCCATCAACTCTGCCAGTCACCCCAACTGCATTAATCGTATTGGACAGCCAACTGTCTTCTCTGTGCAGAGCTTTGGCTACTTCCTTGCAAAGATTAACTCTGCACAGGACAGTCTCTGGGCATGAGGGATGCCAAGCTAGAACAGAAATCAGAACTTCACCCTCCTTGACAGAGGTTGGACCAATTGCACAAGTGCATAAAATAGAAGCTCTGTGAGACATCTGGGCCATCATATGTGCCTCAGGCCACTGGACGTAATGGCTAGCAAAATCCAGCAAAGAACAGTATCACCCCCTACTGACCAAAATCATGAGCACTTCTCCTGGAGCAGGCAACTTACCTGCTGGACCCCCAAAAGAGTGTGATAGTCCAAGGATGATCGAGAAACCAGAACTGTGCTAACGATCTTGCAAACTGTTGCCCTGTCTCCAGCTTCCCTTTCCTGGGCAAATCCATTGGATTCTGAACACCTCCACTTTACAACAGTCTGCTCATATCCTGGCGCCTTCCTAATAAAGATCCAGCCCAGCCACAACACAGAGCTGGCTCTAATAGGGTTAGTGGATGACACTTTCCCTCTCCCTGCCCTTGTGGCTATGAACAGAGGCCAAATCTCAGCGACCCTACTACTCATCCTGTCAGCAAGTTTTTGACAGAGTGCTCAGAGGCTAGCTACTGGCTCAGGTTTCATTCCAAATCTGGCTCCTGGTGGTGCAGGTCACCGGAACAGGGGGAATAGCTCCTGGGTCTCCCACCACCCAGGTGGGTGCCCTAACCACTGGAGTACAGAGCCCTTCTCATGCTCTCTCTTTGGCCCTCTGACTCTTGAAGCTGTTCCGTTGTGTGTAACTACTTAAACAGGAGAGACTGAAGGAGCCCTACACCAGACTATCCTATAGCTCAGTGGTCAGAGCAGGCACCTGCAGCGGGGGAAATGCTGGTTCAAACCTGTTTGCCCCATCAAGCAGAGGGGGGAAATGAACCTAGGTCTCCCACCTCCCAGGTAAGTGCTCTAACCACAGGGCTAAAAGTAATGAAGTGACCACCAACTCCCCCCAACTCTGTGTGGAGTGAGGCAGGTGCCTAACTCATTCTCACAAGAAATGACTTAAGCTGCCTGATGCCAGGAGAGAGGTTCCTGGCTGTGACTCCCAAACAAAGATAGGCACTTCCCTGCAGACCAGACTCCATGAGTGGGACGGAGCTCAGGATACATCCCTCTCATCAGAATCTCCCATTGGCTAACTTAGGCAGCTCCCTGCCTAGCATGCTGGCTTTGGCAAATTGCATTCTATGGTGCCTATCTCTCTCCATTCATTGTCCAGGAGTGGAGGTGACTAGCATAGGCTGTATGAATTGCATTGTTTCAGTGATGAGTTGTTTTTTTGTGTGTTTATTATTATTATTTTTTTTTAGGGGCCTAAAAGTTGGGCATTGCAATGCTCAGCATAACAATACTTATGTCCCTTTATGTGGACCCTGGACTGGCCCTTCACACTAAGAGTTTATGGGGATTAGCAATAGGAAACAACAATTTACAGAGAAGGTAGGGAGGCAGCAGTTGCATCATCTTGGAGCTCCAAATTTATTTTCCTTCAATGACTTCCCACTCAGATTTGTCATTCAAAACAATTGGTAGGGGGAGGAGGAGCAACGTTCTGCACTGACAGTCAGTTCATTCACTGCCACCACCCCCCAGCTCAGCGGAGATTCAATTGAATTCTCTGGTTTCAGAAGGTGCTTTAAAGCCTACTGGGCCAGTCGCTCTTGGCCACCTCCAAATTGGCATGATTCTGCCCCTTCTGCAGCCCTGTCTCTTGCCTGTCGAACTTCGTAACAGCTTGTGTGCCTGCACGTTAGAGATGTTCCCTGCCCAGTGCTTTGACTTCGTGCCCTCAGTTTGTCAGGCCCAGGACCAAGCACTGAGGGAGAAGCGTGAGACCTCTCCCTTTTCCCTTCACAAGTGTCCCTAGCATCTGCAGGGGATTGCATCAGCGATTCTGCACTAAGGCCAAAACTTTCTTTTACCCCAGCCTGTTTGGGGGAGGGAAGAAGGGGAGACATTTCCTCTTTCCTCCACCTTCCGGCAGAGTAATTACAGTAGCCACTGCAGCTCCAATACCTACCCCCTATGACGGACAGGAGGCGCCATATAGTAGGCTTTCCTCTGGGAGACCCTAGTGTTGAGCCCTCTGCCACCCAGGAAGTGTGCACCCCATACATGGGTACCCCAAATCCTCCCTGCATGATTAGGGGAACCCCACTGGGGTGCCCTTTGCTCCCCAACAGAGGGAAGCCGGCTTTGCCCCCCTGATGCTGTCCCCCCAGCTCAGCAGACCCAGAGTGTGACTCTAACTAGAACTGATAACATTGCCCCTGGGGGAAGGCTGCCGCAACTGCAGCACTGCCATCCCCACTGTGGCATTCTCCAGTTTGGGGATGCGAGGGCTGTGGGGAAGCTCGGCACTTCCTGGGCCTTGCGCTGCAGGTAGATAATACAAGAAGCACAGGTTAACTAAGGGTGTAGCCTGGGAGAGGTCTGTGCTTTGCGGGTGAGGTTAGTGCTCCTGACTTTAGATAACGACATGAGGATTAATAATTTACTGACTTGCACAAGCAAGATTGCTTGAGGTCTGTGGTTGCAGCCAAAGCCTTGTCAGGAAGGGAGATGACCGTGCGTGGGCAGGCCATTTGTCTGGTTTTGACCCAGATGGTCCCTTTTTTGGGGTGGTTTGTCCCCGTCTGGTACTGGGACACACTCAGTCGTGGGTTTGTCTGGCATTGGCCAGGGGGATGCCAATTTGAAGAGTGCGCCCCTCCACTCCTGCCGGCATAGCCTCGCACACACTAGGTATGTGAGGTCACGCCTGTGGGGCTGGAGCGGCATGCTCTGCAAATTGGCATTCTCTGTATGGTGTGACCTTATACGCATCGGGCATGTCCAGTCATGCAGCAGAAGTGGTTCCACGTTCTTTCCAGAATAGCTGGTATTCTGGGAATGCGTGAGTGTTCACGCTAATGATGTGTGAGGCAGGTTCAGGACAGCCGGATTTTAAACAGGATGCCAGCAAGCCATGGTTCTGGATGGAGCGCTCAGGATGGCATCTGGGCAGTCCTGTATTGCACCAGTAGGGCTCAACCTAAAGTGTAGAATAAAACGTAAAAAGAACAAAAGCAATGTGCAGGTAGAAATACAGACTTTACATCTTGGTGTATCTACAGCTCTCCTCTTACTCCAGTATTTCTAGGATCAGACAGGAGATGTTCTGACCTCAGCCTCAGTTACTGCCTCCCTCAGTGTGTCCCTTCCCTTCTGTGTGCCTCGGTGTCCGCACCTGTAATATGGAGATAATACTTGGAATCCTCATTACAAAGGATTCCGAAGAAATTTGCTATCTGTATATCCTACATACGTTATACAGCAGATTAATGCTCTCAACCTGAGGCCAAGGACCAACGATGTCTGCAGAGCAGTTCCAGGTGACTCATGAAGCTGCAACTGCCAAAATTGTGAAGCATCTATCTTCAGGCAGCAACAGTTCCTGTTAGTAATAGCCTGGTCTGGGTGCCTCTTGGAACTTCCTGAGGTGTCTTTGGCCAAGTAAGCTTATAAAACCAAGCACTGTATGCACCTGCTTCAGGCCTTTCTTTGAAGGAAGTGCTCTTGTAATCAGATTTGTGCAGGGCATCAAAACTGGAGGGGTCACAAACTCAAAAGGACAGAAGCAGTCCACCCAGTGACCTAGTGAGATGCGAGCAGTGGAAAATGCAGACAATAGATGATAATGTTACCATTAGTAAGCATTTCCTGTATGTCCTATTACTAGCTATTCATAGGTCTTTTTACAGTATTACTGCAGCACCCAAAGGCCCCAGTCAGAATCAGGCTCCTATTGTGCTAGGTGCTGTACGAACACCTGGACAGACACTCCCTGTGCCAAAGCGCATCACAAGATTACAACGCATTTTTTTTTTTTAAAAGCTCTGAAAAAAGATGTAATGAACAGGAAGAAAGGAGGATGAGGGTGGTGGTGAGGATAAAAAAGCTATGTTATCCTGACTGGATCACTCCAAATAAAGACGGCTTTTTTTTAAGGAGCAAACACGAAAAAACACCACACAGTCAGACACTCTAGTGACTTTGGCATTATTTAAAAATACAACAAAAATAATGCCTAAATATACGTGAAGTACAACAACACAATGCAATATAACCCAGCACCAGCAAATAAGGCAATTCCAAAGCCTCAGCGTCCTGCAACGGTTTCCCAACTCTACAATTACCTCCCCCTACATCTTCATTTTGGAATATCGGGGGAAGGGGTTAAATTTTGCAGCATGCCCTGAAGATCACTGGATTTGGTCTGTTTCAGATTCCTGTGCATGTATGTGGAAAATTCCAAAGCCATGGGACCCTCACAGAAAATGCCCTGGCAACAGCCCAGTTTATGTATGCCAGTCAAGCTTCAGCTCAATGGCCGCTGATCTTGAGTGTGGTGCTGTGGCATGGGGAGAGAGGAAGTCTCCCAGATAGGTAGATCCTAAGGCATTTATGGCTTTAAAGGGCAAAACCCAATGCTCTTTAGTCTTTAAACTAAACCCACAGAGCACGGAACACTGGCTTAACATGCTTGTGGCGAGAGATTCCCCTTACCAAGTGGGCCACCATATTCTGGCTAGTTTTAAGGTATAGTGCCATGCAGAAGAGCTCACAGATGGACAGCACTGGGCAAAGGTAATTGGTACGCTAGGGCTGGTCCCATCTTTACTCCATCCCAGAACTCATGTTCTATTTGATCCAGTGTTGGATACTGGTGGTTGTCTTATAGGCAGCTCAGCAGTCTTGAGGAGAGATTTATAGGAGGAAAGGGTAGTGGCCTTACAGATTGATTGATTCAGGGAGGAGTTGCCATAGGCAAGTAACAGCATGGAGGACAGTGCTGAGTAATCTGTGGGGAGAAATGGGCGGTTGAGGTTGGCATCAGGTGGAGGAGCAGAGGTGTGAGGTCGTTGTAACAGGAGATGAGTGGATAATTGGGAAGGATTAGAGCTGTACAGGGCTTTGAAGCTTGAACTCTGGCGGAAAGCAGGGAGCTATTCAAAGAGGAGAGCCAGAGTGATGAAGATAGCAGCTCCATTTTTTTATGGACTGTAGAGGGGGCAATATGGGCATCCAGGAGGAAGTGAGCTGTAGCAGAGTGTGTTTTCGCAATCTGTTCTAGAGATTACCCCAAGTGAGCCAGTGAAAAGGGAGAGAGCAGGCAGTGAACCTGGAGGAGTTCACTGGGCTACAGTAAAATATACTTTGTTCGGTAACATTTTAGCCTTACGTACGAGAAGCTCAGGGTATGTCTACACTACGGAATTAGGTCGAATTTATAGAAGTCGGTTTTTTAGAAATCGGTTTTATATATTCGAGTGTGTGTGTCCCCACAGAAAATGCTCTAAGTGCATTAAGTGCATTAACTCGGCGGAGTGCTTCCACAGTACCGAGACAAGCGTCGACTTCCGGAGCGTTGCACTGTGGGTAGCTATCCCACAGTTCCCGCAGTCTCCGCTGCCCATTGGAATTCTGCGTTGAGATCCCAATGCCTGATGGGGCTAAAACATTGTCGCGGGTGGTTCTGGGTACATATCGTCAGGCCCCCCTTCCCTCCCTCCCTCCGTGAAAGCAAGGGCAGACAATCGTTTCGCGCCTTTTTTCCTGAGTTACCTGTGCAGACGCCATACCACGGCAAGCATGGAGCCCGCTCAGGTAACAGTCACCCTATGTCTCCTGGGTGCTGGCAGATGCGGTACTGCATTGCTACACAGTAGCAGCAACCCATTGCCTTCTGGCAGCAGACAGTGCAGTACGACTGGTAGCTGTCCTCGTCGTGTCCGAGGTGCTCCTGGCCACGTCGGCCGGGAGCGCCTGGGCAGACATGGGCGCAGGGACTAAATTTGGATTGACTTGACCAGGTCATTCTCTTTAGCCCTGCAGTCAGTCCTATTGAACCGTCTTATGGTGAGGAGGCAGACGATACGGATTGCTAGCAGTCGTACTGTACCATCTTCTGCCAGGCAGGCAAGAGATGAGGATGGATAGCAGTCGTATTGCACCATCTTCTGCCGAGCAGCCATGAGATGTGATGGCATGCAGTCCTTCTGCACCGTCTGCTGCCAGCCAAAGACGTAAAAGATAGATGGAGTGGATCAAAACAAGAAATAGACCAGATTTGTTTTGTACTCATTTGCTTTCCCCCCCCCCCCCCCCCGTCTAGGGGACTCATTCCTCTAGGTCACACTGCAGTCACTCACAGAGAAGGTGCAGCGAGGTAAATCTAGCCATGTATCAATCAGAGGCCAGACTAACCTCCTTGTTCCAATAAGAACAATAACTTAGGTGCACCATTTCTTATTGGAACCCTCCGTGAAGTCCTGCCTGAAATACTCCTTGATGTAAAGCCACCCCCTTTGTTGATTTCAGCTCCCTGAGGCCAACCCTGTAAGCTGTGTCGTCAGAAGCCCCTCCCTCCATCAGAGCAACGGTAGACAATTGTTCCGCGCCTTTTTTTCTGTGCGGATGCCATACCAAGGCAAGCATGGAGGCCGCTCAGCTCACTTTGGCAATTAGGAGCACATTAAACACCACATGCATTATCCAGCAGTATATGCAGCACCAGAACCTGGCAGAGCGATACCGGGCAAGGAGGCGACGTCAGTGCGGTCACGTGAGTGATCAGGACATGGACACAGATTTCTCTGAAAGCATGGGCCCTGCCAATGCATGCATCATGGTGCTAATGGGGCAGGTTCATGCTGTGGAACGCTGATTCTGGGCTCAGGAAACAAGCACAGACTGGTGGGACCGCATAGTGTTGCAGGTCTGGGATGATTCCCAGAGGCTGCAAAACTTTCGCATGCGTAAGTGCACTTTCATGGAACTTTGTGACTTGCTTTCCCCTGCCCTGAAGCGCATGAATACCAAGATGAGAGCAGCCCTCACAGTTGAGAAGTGAGTGGTGATAGCCCTGTGGAAGCTTGCAATGCCAGACAGCTACCGGTCAGCTGGGAATCAGTTTGGAGTGGGCAAATCTACTGTTGGGGCTGCTGTGATGCAAGTAGCCCACGCAATCAAAGATTTGCTAATATCAAGGGTAGTGACCCTGGGAAATGTGCAGGTCATAGTGGATGGCTTTGTTGCAATGGGATTCCCTAACTGTGGTGGGGCCATAGACGGAACCCTTATCCCTATCTTGGCACCAGAGCACCAAGCCGGCGAGTACATAAACCGCAAGGGGTACTTTTCAATTGTGCTGCAAGCCCTGGTGGATCACAAAGGACGTTTCACCAACATCAACGTGGGATGGCTGGGAAAGGTATGTGACGCTCACATCTTCAGGAACTCTGGTTTGTTTCAAAAGCTGCAGGAAGGGACTTTATTCCCAGACCAGAAAATAACTGTTGGGGACGTTGAAATGCCTATATGTATCCTTGGGGACCCAGCCTACCCCTTAATGCCATGGCTCATGAAGCCGTACACAGGCAGCCTGGACAGTAGTCAGGAGCTGTTCAACTACAGGCTGAGCAAGTGCAGAATGGTGGTAGAATGTGCATTTGGACGTTTAAAGGCACGCTGGCGCAGTTTACTGACTCGCTTAGACCTCAGCGAAACCAATATTCCCACTGTTATTACTGCTTGCTGTGTGCTCCACAATATGTGTGAGAGTAGGGGGGAGACGTTTATGGCGGGGTGGGAGGTTGAGGCAAATCGCTTGGCTGCTGGTTACGTGCAGCCAGACACCAGGGCAGTTAGAAGAGCACAGGAGGGCGCGGTATGCATCAGAGAAGCTTTGAAAACAAGTTTCATGACTGGCCAGGCTACGGTGTGAAAGTTCTCTTTGTTTCTCCTTGATGAAACCCCCCGCCCCTTGGTTCACTCTACTTCCCTGCAAGCTAACCACCCTCCCCTCCTCCCTTTAATCATTGCTTGCAGAGGCAATAAAGTCATTGTTGCTTCACATTCATGCATTCTTTATTCATTCATCACGCAAATAGGGGGATGACTACCAAGGTAGCCCAGGAGGGGTGGTGGAGGAGGGAAGGAAAATGCCACACAGCACTTTAAAAGTTTACAACTTTAAAATGTATTGAATGCCAGCCTTCTTTTTTTTGGGCAATCCTCTGTGGCGGAGTGGCTGGTTGGCCGGTGGCCCCCCCACCGCATTCTTGGGCATCTGGGTGTGGAGGCTATGGAACTTGGGGAGGAGGGCAGTTGGTTACACAGGGGCTGAGGTGGCAGTCTGTGCTCCAGCTGCCTTTGCTGCAGCTCAACCATACACTGGAGCATACTGGTTTGATCCTCCAGCAGCCTCAGCATTGAATCCTGCCTCCTCTCATCATGCTGCCGCTACATTTGAGCTTCAGCCCTGTCTTCAGCCCACCACCTCTCCTTCCAGTCATTTTGTGCTTTCCTGCACTCTGACATTATTTGCCTCCACACATTCGTCTGTGCTCCCGTCAGTGTGGGAGGACAGCATGAGCTCAGAGAACATTTCATCACGAGTGCGTTTTTTTTTTTCTTTCTAATCTTCACTAGCCTCTGGGAAGGAGAAGATCCTGTGATCATTGAAACACATGCAGCTGGTGGAGGAAAAAAAAGGGACAGTGGTATTTAAAAAGACACATTTTATAAAACAGTGGCTACAGTCTTTCAGGGTAAACCTTGCTGTTAACATTACATACATAGCACATGTGCTTTCGTTACAGGGTCGCATTTTGCCTCCCCCCACCGCGTGGCTACCCCCTCAACCCTCCCCCCTCCCTGTGGCTAACAGCGGGGAACATTTCTGTTCAGCCACAGGCAAACAGCCCAGCAGGAACGGGCTCCTCTGAGTGTCCCCTGAAGAAAAGCACTTTATTTCAACCAGGTGACCATGAATGATATCTCACTCTCCTGAGGATAACACAGAGAGATAAAGAACGGATGTTGTTTGAACGCCAGCACACATACACTGCAATGCTTTGTTGTACTATGATTCCCGAGTACGTGTTACTGGCCTGGAGTGGTAAAGTGTCCTACCATGAAGGACGCAATAAGGCTGCCCTCCCCAGAAACCTTTTGCAAAGGCTTTGGGAGTACATCCAGGAGAGCCGCGAATGCCAGGGCAAAGTAATCCTTTCACGTGCTTGCTTTTAAACCATGTATAGTATTTTAAAAGGTCCCTTCTCCGCCTGCCGGGTCCAGGAAGCAGCCTTGGGTGGGTTCGGGGGATACTGGCTCCAGGTCCAGGGTAAGAAACAGTTCCTGGCTGTTGGGAAAACCGGTTTCTCCGCTTGCTTGCTGTGAGCTATCTACAACCTCATCATCTTCTTCTTCTTCTTCATCCCTAAAACCTGTTTCTGTGTTGCCTCCATCTCCATTGAAGGAGTCAAACAACATGGCTGGGGTAGTGGTGGCTGAACCCCCTAAAATGGCATGCAGCTCATCATAGAAGCGGCATGTTTGGGGCTTTGACCTGGAGCGGCCGTTTGCCTCTCTGGTTTTCTGGTAGGCTTGTCTCAGCTCCTTAAGTTTCACGCGGCACTGCTTCGGGTCCCTGTTATGGCCTCTGTCCTTCATGCCCTGGGAGATTTTGATAAAGATTTTGGCATTTCGAAAACTGGAACGGAGTTCTGATAGCACGGATTCCTCTCCCCGTACAGCGATCAGATCCCGTACCTCCCGTTCAGTCCATGCTGGAGTTCTTTTGCGATTCTGGGACTCCATCATGGTCACCTCTGCTGATGAGCTCTGCATGGTCACCTGCAGCTTGCCATGCTGGCCAAACAGGAAATGAGATTCAAAAGTTCGCGGTTCTTTTCCAGTCTACCTGGCCAGTGCATCTGAGTTGAGAGTGCTGTCCCAGAGCGGTCACAATGGAGCACTCTGGGATAGCTCCCAGAGGCCAATATCGTCAAATTGTGTCCACAGTACCCCAAATTCGACCCGGCAAGGCCGATTTAAGCGCTAATCCACTTGTCAGGGGTGGAGTAAGGAAATCGATTTTAAGAGCCCTTTAAGTCGAAATAAAGGGCTTCATCGTGTGGACGGGTGCAGGTTTCCATCGATTTAACACTGCTAAATTCGACCTAAAATCCTAGTGTAGACCGGGGCTAAGACACTGCATTTCCACATCTGCAGGCATGGTTTCGATTAAGTTTCTGTGGCTAGGACATCAAATGTAAAACAGTAAAAAATCTTATCCTTTTCAGTAACAGTCACGGGGAGCAGGAAAGGAAAGGTGTGAGAGTAACAGTCTAGTGAATGGTGTTGTAGTAAAAGCTCTTGGATGAAAAAATTAATCTATTTATGAGGCCTACACAACTTATCTGGGAAAGTATTAAAAGATTAATTAGAGGTTGCTTTCTGGTCAGCTGTACTGCAGTGTATGTGTCCTGAGGCCTTTACACATTGCAGCTTCCTCCCAGGGTACAGTGTGGCAGATACAAAACTCTGTAATAACCCTGTGTTGCTATGGGGGCGGGGCGGGAAAATGTACAGTGCAGTAAAAACAATGCTCCTCCTCCTCCCATGTAATGGTGGACTGCCCTTCCAAGAGGTTAAATGTATTACGGAATGGCTCTAGTAACTCCATAATTTTGGTTGCATCAGGGTGTCTGCTATCATCGCAGTTTGCCCCCTCTCGGCCCTACTCCACAAGTGTATCGTTTTCTGTTTGTAACAAGCTCTCTCTGTTTGCCACGGGAGCTCTCACACGTTCTTGTGCACAATTTGCTAAAACTGGGCTAAGTTCCACTAGTACAAATCACAAAAGCTTCCTCGGCTACCCTAGGGGCTTGCACAGTGCACCTACACCAATTTCAGTGCACCAACTGGGGCAGTTTCAAGTGTAGATGAGGAATGAGAATGACAGCTGTTTGCAATGTGTTTGTAGAGTAAACTGTGAAAGATGGCTAGGGCTTTTCATTTTCAGTTTTTATTTTATTTCATTTTTCCTGGGAATTTATCAGTGTTTATTTCCACAACAACAAAAATAGTTGAAAATCAGTGCAAAAAACTATTAATAATTTTTCTGGGTAAATATCAGGGTTTATTTTGGTGGATGAAAAGTCGATGGGAAAAATATTCGGTAGATAAAAGCTTTGAATTCCGTTCATCAATGCAGAACTAAAACAGAACTCAAAACACAATGCCGCCTCTGAGTTTAAGAAAACAATACATCTCTAATCCCAGATAAAACTTTTCATTTGAATAAACCGTTTACTGTTGTAGACTTAGAACTACTAGTCTATAAATATTTACATTTAATAATTGGGCCACATCATTTGCAGTGCACACACTCAGCTTCATCCTTTTTCTCCTGTGGTGTGTTGTTGTTGTTTTTTATTTATTATTTTTTAAATATTTTTCAAATATTTCCTTGTGTTCTGAAGCATATTCTGATAAAGATTTTTGTTTTCTTTCCATTGTAGTGTGTCAGATCTTTAGACTGGTATCTGCTAACAGCTTGAAATGTGTACATGGTGGGTGTGAGACTCATCAGTACCTTAAGCAACCATGCACACAAGCTCTCAAGTGCATGCACAACTCGTTTATGGTGTGTATCTTCTAGACTAATCAACAGGCAGCTTTGCACATACACACAGACTAATGTGTTATCGTAATACATAGATCTCATGCAATGTATTGTACTTTCCTCATAAAACAAGTTATTTTTATATATTTGAATGATACAAAAGTGGGGTGAAAATCAGAAGGAAAAAAAAACTTTGTAAAACCTGGGAATTTTTCGGTTAAAAATCAGTTTAAACTGAAAACTAAGGGGCTTAAAGATGCCTAACCACAATCATGCTTTGTACCTGGTTGCACACCCTTTAGGAATGAGGGGGAGGAGGGAAGGTTCTGGGATGAGAATGAGCTGAGAACATCAAAGTGACCTGAAAGGTATAACAGTGCTACAAATCAAGGAAAGAGGAGTGAGCAGCGGCTGGATCTGTGAAGCCTTCAGTCTCTACAGCTGTCAATCACTAGCACCTTCCATCTGCTAGAACCTGCAGGGCTAGAAGCTGTGACCATGGTGGTTCTGGGCTGCTCAGGCCTCTGCATTGCCATTGGAGGCTTAGGCTGGGCTTCCATGGGAGGACCCTGCAAGGCTGGACTTGGCAGAAAGTACTGCCCAGCAGAACCTGAATGGTGGCCCCTCATAGCTCACTGATGGGCCAGTACCACTGCTTCAACCCAGAAGCCGTGAAGGGAGCTGTCTGAGCAACAACACAGACTGCCTGCCCATGTTTGCTCCAGACCCTAGGCTCCAGCACCTGACCCTGTTTTGTCCTTGTCTTCACTATTCAATTGCTAATCTGCCCTGACCCTGATCTCCTGGTAACCAGACTCTGCCTGCCTTGGGACACCTGATTCTCGGTCTGTCCACTGGTCCATCTCAGACTCTGACTTCCTGGAACCTGACTTAGCCCGACTCCCGCTCTGACCGCTCAATCTGACCACCCATGTTGCAGTCATGACTCCATCAGTTCAACACTATTTTAAGGCTCAAAAAACCCAAGACCTAGAGACTAATCAGATCAGAAGGGTTGGGGGAGAAATTCAAGTCACAGGGTCACTGAAGTCACCTGCACCACCCTCTTTTGCCAGGAACCCACAGTGAATCTGCAAAAAGAAAGGGAGTACTTGTGGCACCTTAGAGACTAACAAATTTATACAAGTCCTCCTCTTCTTTTTGCGAATACAGACTAACACGGCTGCTACTCTGAAACCTGTCATTATGCAAGACAGTGAATCTGGTTTCTTATTTGCAAGCAAGATGAATTTGCAAACCTACAAGAATATATTGAATGTGGGAGTATGTGTCTAACTCTGAGTTGTGTGGCTTCTTCACAGTTATGATGCATTGAGACCACTTATATTTTTAAATTAACTAGCACTTCTTGTTAGCTCTCCCAAAGTGCAACTTAATGCAAACATGCCGCTTAAATGAATAAGATTTACGTTTATTTGGAACAAAAGAAGGAGAAGAAAATCAGAGAAGTCATTCAAATTATAGTAACACTTTGGCAAAATGTGTGTCAGGTTTGATCTAGGTAAACCTGGCTCTTCCTTAATTAGTGATACCATTAGCTGTACACTCAGATTATAGGCCCTAATATTGCAATTGTACTCCTAGATTAGTATTTTGGTAATATTACAACTGCTCCATTTCCAGTAGGTGTTTCAGCCAGAGCTATGTGAAAGGAAATCCATCAAGCCAACTTCACTGTGTCATGTGAACACAGTGGAAAGTGGGGGGCGCGGAGGAGAGATCACTAAGATCAATTAAATCCCATTAATAGCTGAAAATGACGACTTCATTTGAAGGCAGCTGTCATCATTTCAAAGCCAATAGTTAGTCTCTCAAGGATGTAGCAGAACTCTGCCTCTGTCATTGGACTTATTATATCCCTGCCAGCCTAGCAGTGAACAACACTGCATATATATATATTCCAACCCCAGCTGCTGAACTGTACTGATAGGCATGATGTATAAATGCTGACGGGGTCATCATGTGTGAGTGCCTACAGTCAGAGCTGAAAGATGGGTGTGGTATCATCCATACATCCTCTATTGGGTTTGATAGGCTCCTCTGGTAGGGAGATGGACTCTGACCAGATGGGTCTCTTCCATCTATCACAAGGATCCCCTTCTCAGATTGTTAGAAATTCAAAGGACTCCTCAGAGCATATGCGATAAAATATAGAAAGGTCATGTCACTGGTGCTGCAAACATCTTGTAAGTGTTCCCAGGACAGGCAAGAGTGGATGTCTAGTCTTAAATCTACCCTGTTGTGCATGTGTCTGTTATGATATGATATGACATGGCATTTAATTCTATGACCATGTATTTACTTCTCAGATAATGCACTCTTTAATAAAGAGGCACATGTATAGAATCTTGTCTTATTGTGTTCATGCTCTGTATGCCAGACAGTCCGAGAAAGTAACTTTAATGTGAAAAATATGTTTTATGCTCTAGTCCTGCAGCTTACGGCAGACGATGAAGTGCGGTGTGTTTATAGTGGAAAAAATGCTGATATTTATAGGGGGGTTAGAATTAAATTACATGAATGAAACACCAGAGACAGTATTGCATCTTTCTGTGCATGTATAATTGCTACTTAATTGTATTACGTTATTCGCACATGGAAACCCACCGGCACCGTTTTTTTGGTCAACTTATTGAACACTTCAGTTTTCAATTTAGTTCTAGTTAGATAAATATAAGTATATGGATAACCTTCAAATCAGCTGCATACAAGTAAAAAATATTTCCCTAAAATTTTCAGTCACGGGGGGAAAATAATGTGATCATATTTTAAAGAAATCATATCCAGTATTGGGAATACATGGCATTTGCGCTCTTAAGACATTTTGTGGATAAAGCACCTGAAAAACATATAGTTCCACTATACATCTAAAAAAATTCTGTAGCTGAGTTATTTCTCTGAGAAGCAGTTTCTGAAATACCAGTCTACCAAATCCACTGTTCAAAGGGGCATCTGGCTATTAAAGAAGTGACATCATGGGCGGGGGGGTATCAAAGGCAGGGGGAGGCTGTGCCCCCAGGCCCGTTTCTGCTTCCCGGGCTGTGCTGCGGGAGGCTTTTCCCCGATGTGGCTGGGGCTCCAGGCTAATGGGGGCTGGCCTGTGCTCTGGGGCTGGGGGAGGGAGGCTGTGCTGCCCGCCCGGCTTGGGAGGGGTGGGGGGGAGTGTACGCTGCCCAACCTCACAGTGCTCCGGGCCTGGGGGGGCGGGGCGCGCCGCCAGCTCCTCTGCCTGGCATTCCGGGACTGGGGGGCTCAGGTGGCCGGGAGGGGGGGAGAAACGGACTCTGGGCTCCAGCAGGAGGGGCAGGGCCTTGAGCAGAAGGGGTGGTCCCAGCTGGGGTCTAGCCTCCCTGAGCCCAGGGTTCATCCACCGCTCATGAGTGACATCCTCCTAAATATACATGGCTTATTTCTCCCCTGCATCCAAGTCCTTAGAGTGCACAGAGGAGGGCCACAAGGGAGCTTGTTATAGCTCCCTGATTGTGTGCTGGCCTGGCCTGGGTGTTAAGTTGCCATGTAGCTGATATAAGATGCCAGTAGAGAGAGAGCTTTGTCATGCTATGCCCCATTCACCCACAGCCTGTCCCTTACACTGGGATAGAGTGGGGCAGCTGCCAGCAGGTATTCTCCAATGCCCATTTATGACCGAGGATCTGGCCCTCTTTGTGCTGAGTGGCACAAAGATTGCACCAAGAGAATCTGTCCCACAGTACCTGAGGTGTTGAGAAAATTTAGCAAATTAAGTATTACAGAACTAGATTTATATAATATGTGCTGAGCATGTTTGGGTTGAGTTGAGAGGCAAGAGCAACAAGGGTGATGTTGTGGTGGGCGTCTGCTAGAGACCACCAGACCAGGAGGATGAGGTAGATGAGGCTTTCTTAGGACAACTAAAAGAAGTTTCCAGATCACAGGCCCTGTTTCTCATGGGGGACTTCAATCATCCTGACATCTGCTGGGAGAGCAATACAGCAATGTACAGACAATCCAGGAAGTTTTTGGAGAGTGCTGGGGCCAACTTCCTGGTGCAAGTGGTGGAGGAACCAACTAAGGGTCGTGCTCCTCTTGACCTGCTGCTCACAAAGAGGGAAGAATTGGAAGGGGAAGTAGAAGTGGGTGGCAACCTGGACAGCAGTGACCATGAGATGGTCGAGTTCAGGATCCTGACAAAAGGAAGAAAGGAGAGCAGCAGAATATGGACCCTGGACTTCAGAAAAGCAGACTTTGACTCCCTCAGGGAACTGATGGGCAGGATTCCCTGGGAGGCTAATATGAGGGGGAAAGGAGTCCAGGAGAGCTGGCTGTATTTTAAAGAAGCTTTATTGAGGGTGCAGGAACAAACCATCCCTTTGTGCAGAAAGAATAGCAAATATGGTAGGCGACTAGCTTGCCTTAACAGAGAAATCTTTGGTGAGCTTAAACACAAAAAGGAAGCTTGCAAGAAGTGGAAACTTGGACAGATGACTCGGGAGGAGTACAAAAATGTTGCTCGAGCATGCAGGGATATAGGCCAAAGCACAAATGGAGTTGCAGCTAGCAAGAGATGTGAAGGGTAACAAGAAGGGTTTCTACAGGTATGTTAGCAACAAGAAGGTCAGGGAAAGTGTGGGACCCTTATTGAATGGGGGTGGCAACCTAGTGACAGATGATGTGGAAAAAGTACTCAATGTTTTTTTTGCCTCAATCTTCACAGACAAGGTCAGCTTCCAGACTGCTGCACTGGGCAGCACAGTATGGAGAGGAGGTGAGCAGCCCGAAGTTGTGAAAGAACAGATTAACGACTATTTAGAAAAGCTGGACATGCACAAGTCCATGGGGATGGGTCTAATGCATCTGAGGGTGCTGAGGGAGTTGGCTGATGTGATTGCAGAGCCATTGGCCATTATCTTTGAAAATTTGTGGCGATGGGGGGAGATCCTGGACGATTGGAAAAAGGCAAATATAGTGCCCAACTTTTAAAAAGGGAAGAAGGAGAATCTGTGGAACTACAGACTGGTCAGCCTCACCTCAATCCCTGAAAAAATCATGGAGCAGGTCCTTAAGGAATCCATTTTGAAGCACTTGGAGGAGAGGAAGATGATCAGGAACAGTCCAACATGGATTCACCAAGGGCAAGTTATGCCTGACCAACCTGATTGCCTTCTATGATGAGATAACTGGCTCTGTGGATATGGGGTAAATGGTGGACGTGGTATTCCTTGACGTTAGCAAAGCTTTTGATACGGTCTCCCACATTATCCTTGCCAGCAAGTTAAAGAAGTATGGATAGGATGAATGGACTATAAGGTGGCTAGAAAGCTGGCTAGATCATCGGGCTCAATGGGTAGTGATCAATGGCTCGATGTCTCGTTGGCAGCTGGTATCAAGCGGAGTGCTCCAGGGGTCGGTCCTGGGGCCAGTTTTGTTCAACATCTTCATTAATGATCTGGATGATGGGATAGATTGCACCCTCAGTAAGTTTGCGCATGACACTAAGCTGTGGGGAGAGGTAGATATGCTGGAGGGTAGGGATAGGATCCAGAGTGACCTAGACAAATTGGAGGAGTGGGCCAAAAGAAATCTGATGAGGTTCCACAAGATCAAGTGCAGAGTCCTGCACTTAGGACGGAAGAATCCCATGCACTGCTACAGGCTGGGGACTGACTGGCTAAGCGGCAGTTCCGCAGAAAAGGACCTGGGGATTATAGTGGACAAGAAGCTGGATATGAGTCAAGAGTTTGCCCTTGTTGCCAAGAAGGCTAACAGCATATTGGGCTGCATTGGTGGGAGCATTGCCAGCAGATCGAGGGAAGTGATTATTCCCTTCTATTTGGCACTGGTGAGGCCACATCTGGAGTATTGTGTCCAGTTTTGGGCCCTCCACTGCAGAAGGGATGTGGAAAAATTGGAGAGAGTCCAGCGGAGGGCAACGAAAATGATTAGGGGGCTGGGGCACATGACTTAGGAGGAGAGGCTGAGGGAACTGGTCTTATTTAGTCTGCAGAAGAGAAGGGTGAGGGGGATTTGATAGCAGTCTTCAACTACCTGAAGGGGGGTTCTAAAGTGGATGGAGCTCAGCTGTTCTCAGTGATGGCAGATGACCGAACAAGGAGCAATCGTCTCAGGTTGCAGTGGGGGAGGTCCAGGTTGGATATTAGGAAACACTATTTCACTAGGAGGGTGATGAAGCCCTGGAATGGGTTACCTAGGGAGGTGGCGGACTCTCCATCCTTAGAGGTTTTTAAGGCCCAGCTTGACAAAGCCCTGGCTGGGATGGTTTAGTTGGGGATTGGTCCTGCTTTGAGCAGGGGGTTGGACTAGATGACCTCCTGAGGCCTTTTCCAACCCTAATCTTCTACGATTCTATGATCTATGTGCAACTTCACTTGAAGTCAAGGGAATTTTCAGATGTTCAGCTGTCTTCGAGATTTGGAAGACAATGCACCATTGTTTTAATTATTACAATATTAATTAGAAAATCAGTGGAAAAATATATTGTGATCATGTAATTTGACTGAATGATAATGTGTGCACATAAGGAGGTAGGGTTATAGTCACAGGCAACTTTTGGCAATGTCCATCTTTGGAGAGCTGAATTATGCAATTCTTGATTTTTTTTTTTAAAAGAGAAATACAGTATTTAATCTGTAGGATGCAACTATCTAGGCTTCTATACATATAATGTATATGTACACAAATTATCTGAATTCGGAATAACCAAAATGAATTTGTCCTCGAATCCAGAAATCACATGGAAACTAATTGTAGGAAGGCGTTTGTTATTCCTTGATAAATAGCGTTTACCTATCATAGGTTATACTAGTGCAAGAGTGGATTGGCCAGTAATATGCACATCCAGTGCACTGTTCCCGGGAGCTGTGCCTGGACTGACCCACCAAAGGTTGGAGAAGGTGCTGTGTGTGTGTCCAGCCTTCATCAGTTTCCATTAATTGTGTTGGTTAATGGTTCCCGTGTGCCCTCTGTTACCAGATTTGCCTGTTACTTTGGGGTATGCTCATTTATTAGGGTTACTCTTCTGTAATTCTATCAATGTACTACTTGTGTCACTTGTGTTCTCATACGGAGCTCTACTTCTCCCTTCAGCAAGTTCCCTCCCAATGGAGGTAGCCTGCAGGACCTAAGTTCCCCCGGGCTGGGTTCTTCCAGCCCCAGAATCACTCAATCACACACACACACACACACACACCTCCAGACGTGCTCTATTAATCAGCACTCCCAAGCTGACCCCTTATATGTCCCTGGACTCAACAGTCTGGGTCGAGCAGCACTTCCAAGCTGCCACCCTCATATGCCCCAGGTTCAGCACATCCCTATCCCCACTTTCACATTACAATTCTTCTGGTAGTAACGCACTTGATGAGCAAACCCTACAGGATTTTTGGGTGCTGCAGGGATCTTTAGCTTTAGCTGCACAGCGAATGGGGAAGCCAAAAACACCCATGGCGGGGGGGAGGGAGGGAGAGAGAGAGAGAGAGAGAGATTGAGAAGCAACCAGCATAACCATGAAAGTTATTTATTGCCAAGTAATAACCATACAAGGAGAGCCAAACAAAAAAACCAGTTATAATATTAAATTTAACTTAAATTTGATTTTTAAAGTCAGGTTTAGAAAGCTATAACTGATCACATAAGTCAGGGTCAGAAGGCTACACCTACAGAAAGAGCTGGGTTCTCACCACTCTGTGAAGCTTGAATGGAACAGGGTTCCCAGGTGTTGGTGGTAGCTCAGGGTTCGGAGTGCTGGAGACAGGCAGAGCCCCCAGCATGATCAGTCAGGAGAAGATGAAGTCCCAATGGAACTCATGCAGATTTGGATCCAGGCATCAGAGCACTTACTTGAGCGTGGGTAGGAGTTTTTGTAGGGAAAGAACAACGCTTCCAGGGAGAACACTAGATTTGTTTATGGGTAAACTGATGGCTCAAGAGAGTATACCAAAGTTTTGTTCAGGCTAGACAATAGGAACTGATTATTCCTGGCTATGGGCAGTGTTCCTTCAAGGGAGCTCACAATGCAATTAGGTAGCTTCAGTATTTTGGATACCAATCAAGGATTTATTACTAGAGTTGGTCTGATAACTGCTGAGCTGGGTGTGTGCAGGCGTGGGTTCATTAACATCTGGAGCAGAGATCCCCCATGATGCAGTGCTTCCCTGCTTTTCTGGTCCCAGAGTTCCGTGCGGTTCTTGCCTTGGAATCTCCGTTCTCCATTCTGTATGCTAATAGAGAGGCCTCCCTGTCCCACCTTTGACGCAGATGAGGCTAGGGGAGTTTCCTTAACCCTGTCCCCCTTGTCCCAGGGGTTTAGGTGTGTCTCCCACGGCCTTCTCATTGGTTTCTGTAAGTCCTTCTTCTGATTGGCTTTGGCTCAAGCAGAGGCTTGGGGGTGGGGGGAAGGTCTTTCATGAGTCAGACAGGCTGGGTTCTGGGCCTTGGTTCCCCAAGAGCACAGAGCTGATAGGTAACACCTCATTTGCGGAACAAAGGGTGCTGGAATCACTTCACTTGAACATTTAACCTTGCAATGGTTTGGTTCTCTAGTGTAGATGGTGTGACACTGCACCCCATATTTTCCATAGTGATATTCTGATATGGTTATAGCATAATTATGATGCATTTTATGCAAGATCAGTCATGTGAGGTGTCATTGGCAAAGTCATGACTTGCTGAATAGGGTAATCCTGTTCGTATGCATGTATCATTTTTGCATCTGAAGTTATGAATATTGACTCTGCATCTGTATTTCAAATGTAGTTATACTGGGGGAACACCCACTAGACAAGATACTTTCAAACTAGATAGTGGGTGGGGAAGGACCTTTTTCAGGGCAATGGGCCATTAGGGAAAAACAATAGGCCTTAAGAGAAGATTATCTCCCACATGGGGAGCCTTCCTGAGAATACTACAGACAGCCTGTGAGTGATTGCTGCTATGACTTGACAAGGATCTGTGATCAGACCACATAACTCTAGACTCCATCTTGGAATGTTAGTATTTTTCCACAGCGGTGTCTGGGAACCAAAGCTTTGAAACAAAGTGTTCTTGCCATATGCAAAAGCTGTATAAGGCAGGGAGTGACATCATCTGTGGTTCTTCACTCCCCATACAAGAAGACTCTGGGAAACACCTGAGGAACAAAGATTGAACTGGGGGAAGTGCTAGACCCAAGCTAACAGCATTTCTAGTCTGTGAATGAAACACCTGGGGATTCCAAGCTGTAAAGCAAGTGTAGCTTGCCCCTTAAGAATCTGCAGCCAGTTTGTATCCTCTCTTAGGGTGAGAATCTGCTAATGCATATCCAATCTATTTAGTATATTATGCTTAATTTGTGGGTTTTTTTGTTTGTTTATTTGCTAGGTAATCTGCTTTGATCTGTTTGCTATCACTTAAAATCTATCTTTTGTAGTTAATAAAGTTGTTTTTGCTTTATCTAAACCAGTAAGTTGGAGTGATGTGTATGGGAATCATAGCTCAGGGGCAAAGGCTGTTGCATATTCCTCTCCACATGGAAGAGGGGGGTGAACTTTATGGGTTTATGCCATACAGTTCTCTGTGCAGTACACGACAGTATAATTTTGGGTTTATACTTCAGAGGGGATGCATGCATGGGGAGCTGGGAGTTGCCTTGGCTGTAGCCATCCTATGCAGGGGCTGGTCAGAGAGCCTGCATGTAACTGCAGGTGGGTGTGGCCCTACCTGTATGAAGGCTGGTTAAAGTGCAGGTTCGAGGGCTTTGTAGCTTGTCACAGCAGTACAGTGTGAGAGGGAGCCCAGGCTGGTGGGTCAGGGGGCTCAGTGGTACCCCAGTTCCAAGTGGCACACCGGGGGAAACCTGTCACAGATGGATCTAGAGAGAGAAGAGGAGAGAATTTGAGACTAGGATTTCAAAAATCTTCCAGCCTTTTGTTTAGGTGCAGCACGTACAGGAAATGTCAGATGTAAATTTTCTGTGTATAATCACCCTCTCTTTTCTCTCCTTCACCCTGTTCTAGGCTTACTTCTCTTTCCTCTGCCCCATTTTGCAGTGCCCTTTGGCTGAGCTGAGAATGTTTACAGAATTCATTCTATGTCGGGTACAGGTGTGGAGCCGGTAAGGGTACAGTGATTTGTCAAATGACAAAAGATACTATGAGATTAATTCTATTCCATTCTTATTTTATTCATGTGAGTGTCTCTATTCAGTTGCACAGGCAGGAGTAACAGCAAGCTTTCCTATGCAAATACACACGCTTCCTCGCCAATGTGCATGACCTGTAGGGACCACATCCATGCATATAAAGAGAGCTCAGCAACACTATCCCTTCTATCCTTTAGCCTCTCGGCTGAGATCGCTAGCAATGGGGAAAAATGTGGCAGAGCCACGTAGGAGTAGCAATAGGGTAGAAGGCTGATTATTTCTGGACTTGACTTGGTTTGCACGTTGCATGCATGCATGGTTGCTGATTTCTGACATGACATAACTCCCTAGATCTCAGCCTATCTTGGATACGTATGACCCAGCATTGGATGGGGAGGACTGGTGTGTTTGGGATGCCTGACTAGAGGGGAGTGGCAATGAGTCAAGCTCCGTCTACACAATCACAAACCCCACCCGTGCTCTCAGAGAAGATACACATTTTCTCCATTAAGATCAGTGGCAAATTAGTTATCATTGCCGTGTGTGTGTCTCTCTCTCTCCCTGTGGATTTGGGCAGGCAGCCTTTGGAGTTACATTGGGAATTTTTTGTTGCCAGCAGTGCTACAAACTGGATTCCTTTTATTTTTAATGACAACATACATTCTGCAGAAGCTGCTATGGTGGGTCCCCAAAGCAGTCCCAGTCTGTATCCTTGGGTGTACTGGGTCATGCGCCAACCCTGATGTATGCCCCCTCAAACGAAGTGTGTGTGTGTGTGTGTGTGTGTGTGTACACGCGCACACACATGCAATACCTAAAAATGCCCCAAAAGAGGGTTTTTCTAAAGCTTCTTGACCCCTTTGTATCATCGTTAAGGTAGAAGACTTAAATGGATGAGTTTCTATCACTCCCCTGTCTTGTCTGTAACATAATAAAATAGTTCTTGTTGCCATGGCAACATGAGGAAACTGGCATCTGGCGTGGGAATACCTAGCCTCTCTAGAGCAGCTTGTCTCCTGCAGGCTGCCAGGGCCCCACGCTCACAGCAGACTGCAGTTTCCCTTCTTTTATGACTTGTTACCTTGCTGCTCAGAGTTAATTGAATTTGCATGCTGGAGATGGGCCACTGGGGGGAGGAAAATGGATTCTGAACAGCACTGTTTTCTGGGTCACCTGGGATAACCGATTTGCTGTAGATCAGGACCCAGCAGCCAGATGAAGCAGCTTTCCCTTTTTTGCTTTGGTGTAGGATCTTGGTGGTAACTTCCTGTTGCAAAGAGACTGGCAGCATGTTTGCTCTATAAATAAGGAGTGGCCTGGCCATATGTGTTGCTATAGCAGCAACAATGAGATTCAGACCCTGAATGACAACTGCATATCCTACTTCTTAGTTTCAACGTTCCTTGATTGTACTCACGCTGTCTTCCTTACTCCCTGCCTCACCTGCTGTCCACTATAAATGTATAGCAAACCCACACAAACAAAAGGCAGCTTCTTACGCAGGGG